>NC_073720.1:35150142-35820142 GCF_023634085.1 Falco cherrug | reverse complement strand
ATGCAATATTAAACTGTGTATCTGAAGTCTGAATTTTAGATTCTCTAGTACTTTGTTCATTAATGAATGTCTGCACAGATCTAAAGATAGTTTGTGCTTACATGTCTGTATTGAAATGTGCTATTTATAGATGTAGGGTTTTATTCTGATTGTAATTATCTGGTTTTAAGACTTTCCTCTTCCCATTCTTTCTGTCTTCTCTCAGCCTGTTCCTATTACTGCCATCTTACTACTCACTTTTAATGTTTCCAGTGCAACTTCATACTTTATATTTCTCATGGTGGCACCTGACAGATTTGTAGCTATGCCCTAATTGACTAAATTACACTAGTAATACATGTATTGCAGTAATGAAGATTATGTACATGAAATTAACATTACATTTCATTTAAGATGGCTAATAAAATGGTCATATTTTTATCTGTGGTTCCTTGGCATAGATGAAGCAGATTTCTAGAGCTAGTGTTGAGTAGTGAAATTATATTCTTTTATTACTGCACATTCATTATTCCTGCACTATTTTGATTATCTTTTTCTTACCATTGTTTGCTGTGAGAGTTTAAGGTAATTTGTTTCCTGTGTTATGCTTCTGATAATGGAAATTTCAGGAATAATCAACAGAAATTTTCCTTTTTGTCTTTTATAACATGACAAATTCTGTTGTTTGGGATACAGGGCTTCTGGGAAACCTTTTCTTCTTGCAGTTGAATAAAGTGATACGTTTTTCTAAGCACCACACAATGTGGGCAAGGTTCAAAATCTCAGATAAACTGAGTAAAATCCACATTGGTCACCTATTTTGTTTATGGCTAGTAGCACAATCTTCTAATAATTGCATAATATTTAGTACTGACTAGGGGCCATATTTTCAGATTCTCAGCTGCTGTTATCAATGAGACATTTTGACTGCGTATAAGCATAGGTTAGATTCCTTCCCTATTTACATGTTATTTTTTCAAAGGCTATGCATCTATTAGGCTTCCAGCACAGAACTAAAATATTTTCTGTTTGTGAAATTTGTTATGAGTCTTCAGATACCAAGTCAAAAGTGTTCTTTGCCTAGAGATGTTTGAATTCAAAACTTAAACTCAACAAACTAAGATTAACATAAAGTCCTGGCTGAGTAATTGGTCCTGATTCCTTGAAGATACTTTTGGGTAGATAACAGTTTTAGAATTATGGCTTCGTAGAGGTGAGGGGATTAAACAACTTTTGCCTCTTAACTGTGCTATCAGAGGCTACTTGGAACCACCAATGGGATTAAAAGCAGAAATGGAAGACAGTAGGTCTTCCCATGTGTTCATGATAACGTTACTTTGTTCAGAGAGCATTGCCAGCATTGCCACTGTAACTGTGCAGCCTGCAGAGGACAAAACAAGTGCACCTTGCTATCTTGATTTACATAAAAATGAGACACCGTGCTGAAGTGCATCTGATACATGGTGTATACAGGTGGATATATTACTATTATTTTAGGCAGAGGGGGGCTCTGAACCATTGGAGACTGGTTTAATCATGCAGATGCTACACTCAGCTTAAGGGACCTGGCAGAAATGTATGCTGCAGAAATGCCCTCAGAGCACAAGTGTCAGCTGAGGCATAATTTGTGGTGGTTTTGGCAGAAGCTTCTGGACCTCATTTGAGGAAAAAGTGAAATAAGAGCAAGGTCTGCAGAAGGACTAATGGAAGAGGTGACCAAATGGAAACAAAACTACTCACAATACCGATACCAACAGTTAAAAGAGATAGGTGTCTCCTTCCTTGTCCCAAATTCAGTTCAAATCTGTTACACCTGTTCTTTAATATCAGGAATGTCTGGTATCGTGGATTATGTTAAAGCTGCTGGAAGTACTTGTGCCATTTTGCTATAGAAAAAATGTAAGATATTCAGCATTTGTAGCAGCCACAGATTTTAAGCAGGCTGTTTCATGAGGCTGTGAAGCAGTGTCCTGACTGCGGTTCTGTATCTTCACTAGGGTTACTCCTTGCACTGGTTGCATCGAACCCTTAGCTGATGATGTGCCCACATCTTTTGTCATACAGAAATTGGCACAGTCATGTCTACAGACTTTAGAATTTAACTGGGACACAAAAACGGAACAAGAAGATGTGGAGAATGGACTATCACCATAGCTAATCTAACAATAAACCTGGCCAGTGTGGTGATTCCATACAATGAAATAAATAAAAATTGCTGTTTATAGTAAAGACTTTTATTCAGTGATTTTTATTATTTTTGTGAGAGACACATTAGAAGTTGGACTTAACGTAGCGTGAGTCAGAGATTACGTTTGACTGGAGGTTCATTTATATATATTCCACTAAAGAAATTTTAAGTTTATGTGTGAGTTTAAAAAAATAAAACATTGTGAACCTCTTCTGCCCCATTTTCAAATTATCTGGAAGCACTTTAAGAAAAAAATTTCTGTTACATAAATTCTGTGGGATAGGACTTATTTCTTGTGGAACCTGGCACCCAAATAGAGAATTAAGTTACTACCTTGAATACTATGGCAAAGCAGAAACTGAATTTCTAAATGCCACTCCTGTTTCTAACCACAGGGACTGAATTGTCTCTATAGATAATTTAATACGAAGTATCGCTACTGTTCCACGATTAAATTCTTCTGTTATTTCATATTTCTGTGCACTGTCTTTTGCCAAAGATGCCAGGAGTTCCCAGTTAGAGGAGTAATTTGTAGACATTAGTTCCTAACTGTGGTTGCGCAGTAAGGAAAAAAACATGAATGACAGATTATACTGCAGCTCCTTTGTCAAGCATTCTCTACATTTTAGTCCTTGCACTCTGCAAACTTCATATCAGAAACGATGATTCTTCTCCTGCTTACTGAAATGATTGTCAGTAATGTCAGGTCACGTTCTGGTTGCACAAGCCTTAGTAATCAAGTAGATACAGGCCTGCCTATGCTTATTTTATGGTTGTCCTACAAGTATTGACCAAGCTTTGAGAGATAATTTTCTAGACTTTGCTTTAGCACAAAGGAAAGCAGCACTGGTGTACAGGCTTCAGATAAAGAGTCTTTCATAGGAACTGCCTAATTCTCTGAACACACTACGTGGATCTCTGCATGTGAGACAAAAGGTAATTGGTGGAAATATCAGAGCTTATATAGGGGCCTGTATTGCTGAGCAATTTCCCTACCCAGTGCAGGCAACCATTTGCTATCACGTCAAGCAAAGACGAGTTTCTCCCAGAATTATACTTTTGTATGAAGGTGCACATGTTTCCACTAGTTCAGCCTGGGAAGAAATCTGTATTCAACCCTTTGGGAAGTCTTCCATGCAGATGGTGGTATGGGAGCCCCCAGAGCCAGCCCCTGGCAATTGAACAAGTTGTTCATTCCAGATCTTTGGAGGAGGAGGAACAGAAGGGTTTTACTAGTTTGATACCTCAGCATCCAAGCCCTGTGAACTCAGTGGAGGACTGTCATTTCAGATGCTCCTCCAGAGATACAGGAACCTGAACAAGCAGCCAGAAAACTTTTAACTGAAGATGTGAATTCACTCACTCACTGCCTTCTCAGGACTCTGCAGCTGTCTCCTCTGGCACTAGCCTCTGCATTGATTCCAAATCCTAAATAGGAAAAGATTCATATTGTTGTGAAGGGGGAGTCAGACAGGCACCCAGATGTTAGTTCTCTTGCAGCTTCCACTGGGCTGTTGCTGCTACATGTCCATCCTCCATCAATAAATTAGTATTATTTACATTGCTCAGAGATACTACCTAATATTGAATCTTGGCTTTTCAGTTCTAAATATCCCATTCTCTTTTTTCATACTACTGTCTTACCCTCTCTGGTTTTGTGCCAAACCCCCAATACTCCAGCAGTCCTCCCTCAGAAAAATGGTTGGCCGAGGTGTGTTTTTTTCCTGTATAGTTGTTTCCCAGCATGTTCTATATGGGCAGGATTCTGATTGACGGGGTTGGTTTTCTAATGTTCTGCTTTCTCCTTTCTACCCTGTCAGCAGATTAAAGGTTAATGGAGCACAGAAATTTCTAGATGTTTAGAACCTGCTTGCTACCTTCACTCATTCTGTCATCCAAGAATTGACTGTTAGCCTAAAGAAGACATAGTTCATAACATGCAAGGCCACTGTTCCAACCCAAGCTTAAAGAGTGCGGCAGGATTGGGAAGTGGAACTGAGGATTATTTGGAACAGCTTGAACCAAGCCTTCTGTGATACATTTAGGAAGTGGTAAGGTGCCTGGTATGCTGGGAAGTATGTACACAATGGATGCCATTGATGGTTTTTCTAGAGATGCACTTGAGTGGGGAATCTCTCATCTTTCCCAGATGCACTCTTTGTCAGCTGGCAGAAATAGGTAGAGCAGTGAAGAACCAACTTTTCTTTCTATCCTGCATCATGTTAATTTTAACTCCCTGAGAATCCTGAGGACCTCAAAAACATAGTAGATATGGTCCCTCATTTAGTGTATTTCTAATCATTCAGTTGTGCCTTGGTAGCCTAGTGGCCTCTTGGCACTTCCTTATATTACTCCATGGTGTCTGGGAGGTCAAGGGGAAACAGACCACTCTTGTCAGAAAAGTCAACTAATTCTGGAATGCTGTTTAAGTTGTATCCAAGTCAGTCCATGAGAGCATCCATCTGAAGTGAAGGCAGGACAATATGACTGGAACTCCAAGGTGTGTCACCACAGATAGATGTTCTCAGCTTTGCCCTAGAAACCCATCAGCCTGGTTGTGTGTATGGTTCCTAATTTTTGTTGCAGTGATGATAGTGCTGCTAGTACCAAATGTCCTTGCTTCAATAGCTCCAAACAGACCATCATCGCACCTTTAGTCAGAATTAAATTGTATTCTCAACTCTGCAGCCCTGAAAGACCTCTCAATCCCTGTGCAGCATAGCTGTGTTCCCTCCATCTGTAGTCTACATGCTCCTTGAGACTTGTGTCTAAGCTGCCTGTTAAGATAATTAAGAGAAGCAGATCATATATCCTAGAGAGTAGTCTGTATCTGTTTGTTTTGTAAAGATGCCCATTTTACCACAAGACAATTTTTAGGCAACCATAAAACAACAACAACAAAAAAGGTTCTGTACTGGTACTCTAGATTATCTAGGTATATATTTCAACTCAGTGTCAAAGATAGTTTTGTCACAAGAGGATTCTAAACTCTACCACCTCTCCAGTAAATTTTACTCCAAAGTATACTGTAAGCATCGGTGGTTTTGCTGCTTTTTTGAATGGATGTGATACAAAAGAGCTGTATAAAACAAAGGTAAATATAAATACAAACTACTATCTACGCCTTGTCCTTCTTTTTTTAAATGGACATGATACAATAAGGCAACCCCTTCATTTGACTAGTCTGTGCTATGGTGAACTGTTAATAGATTATTTTGATGGAAGGGAGCTTGGGGTTTTTTTGTTTATGTGGAAGACCGTGAAGAAAGACTCAGCAGAGTTTAATAGCAATTACTAGTTGCTTCTTATCAGAAGGACTGAATAAGAAGAAACCCTCTTAGATGAAAAGACATTATTAAAAGCATGGACGAGTCATGTTAAGCACTAGAAAGTCTGGACCACATACATATATTTGAGGTTTCAGGCATAGGTTCATTATCTCTACAGCCTTTTATATAAATGCTGAATACATTCACACTTATTCTAGGTAGAATTAAAAGTAGACCCTTTCAAAAGATGGCAATTATTTTTCAATTTGTGGATTTGGGTCATTTAGATGCTGAAAATTTTCTGGAATGCAAGAGTGTACCTTTTAAAAGGACTATGGTTTTCTAGCAACAAAGTCAGATTTTTCAGAAAACAGAAAAATAGTTTCTGGGAACGTTGTGTTCTGAGTGAGTATATCCTCTTCCAAAGACTAAAGTATTGTTTGCCTTCATCAATGGAACAGCTTTGATTGCATATATGCCTACTTAAATTCTGTCTCTGCTTCAAATGCAATTCTTCACACTGGACATTTACATAGTTATGGTAAACACAGAGCAAACTTGACTCTGTACAGCCAAGCACATTGATAAAATACTTTCTATGTGTAAGGAAGCACTCCTTTTCTTTTCTTACTGCCTAACATGAGTAATAATTGTAATTTAAACGAAAAATCAAGATTATTTGCTATAACCAGGAGGAAATTCTGCGGACACCAGAACACCATTTGCAAAACTGCATCTTTCCCCTGATATTATCTACATCTCTACGTCATGCCATAAACTAATCTGTAACAGGGTGGAGATTCTAAAAAGTCTGTTCTGTGGGCAGCCTAGCTTATATTTGTCCAACACTGGATTTCGTTCTCTAAAGTTTGTGATACTAACCACTGTTCACTGTGGCTGCTTTGGTATTTGTAAAATCTCTGATGTTCTAGAAAACAGAGAATCAAACTTGACTTTCCTGAAAACATATGCACTAGTCAGACAAACCTGATGCTTTCTTTTGCATTTTGGAAGCATGATTCTCAGTGGAAAAATGACAGAAAAAAATATTTTCAATGCCAATGACACAAGGCATTCTTGATCAACAGATCTGATAATCTGTTGTGCATTTTGCAACACAGCACTTGGATGTTGTTGTGTATTGATGGAACCTCTTTCTAACCTGTGCTTATTTCCCCTGACCTCTGGGTGATTACATGTGGAGATACGGTTCCAGATGTTATGACATAAGAACAAGATGCTATCTAACTAAAGCACATCTCCTGGGTTTTCAGTTGTGATAACCTCTTTCTTCTCTTCCTCCTCTTCTGTTTGCACCCTGTATTTGTTGCTCACATGGCAATGTCTCATTCCCTTTGTAAACTCCTTGGGCAGAGGGACCTATCCACTTGGTTCTTTCTGTAAAACATCTGCGGAACCACAATGGCATGTCTGTAATTATGATAACACAATAATCAGTCACGGGGGAGTGCTAGTCAACTCTCATGAGTTACAATCAGTGTTGTGTTCTGCAGAACTCTGAATGCTTTTATCTCCTAATTTGGTTTCCAGGCATCTGTAATGATCTTCATACAGGACAGAGCAAGGACACAAGAAGAGTTGGTATTGGCTCCCTTTTTGATGCAGGTGCCAAAATAGCTGAGGGTATATTCCCAGTTTTTTGAAAATGTTTCCTTGCCTGTTTGTTCAGTGCACTCTGTCCACTTAAACCAAAGGTAATTCAGCTGCAGAACTAAAGCGAGTAGTGAAGAAGGGCAAGAAGCACTGAAATTATTTTTGGTGAAGTTGGCTGTGCCATGTGTCACTCTGAAAACGACAAATTCAGATCTTAAAAATCTCTGCTCATAGTTTCAAAAGTCAAAATGACAGGTAAACACTTCTTGTACATCACTCCTGGCTGCACTACACTTCCCGTCTGTGTTTGCAGCAATCCTGTCAGTACACAAAAGGGTTAACAGAGGGCAAATGAGACTTTTAACGTTTTCCTTTTCCCATCAGCATTCTTTGTAAATCATCAAGGAAATACTTCTGCCTTTTCTTCTCCCTTTCTTTAATTACAGAAAAAAATAAAATGCCTCTAGAATAACGACATGTTGGTAGCTTTGGTAACTAGTCCCCTAAGCAAACTGTTCTGTCAGTAATCATAACCTAATTACCACAGGCAATTGGAAAGGTTGGGGTTTTTTTTGGGGGGGTTCTCCTTTTTGTTTTGTTGGGGGGGGTGGGGGAGGGTATATAGGTAGAGGAGAGGTCTTTGGACTTAAACAGAGAACATTCAACAGTAACAATAGCTTATATGTTTAAAAATAGTGGGGGTGGGGGGTGGGGGGTGGGGGGGAGAAGGAAAGAAAAAAAGAAACCCCAGCCACCTTCTGGCAGATGATCAAGTGCCTGTTGAGACAGAGCAGCAAGTCAGTGAAATGCTGAAGCTGCCTGCTCAGTGTTGTGACTCTGCAGAAGTCCTGAAGTGACACACGCATCACAGGGCTGTCACAGCGCTGAAACGGGCCAGGGGTCACGGTTAAGAGCAGGGTGTTGCTGGATAAGGCTGAGGAAGCAGAGGTGGCCCCTCTGTGCTCTGTGTGTGGGTCTGTGTACTCCTTTCCCGTCAGAGCTGGCCCAGCACAGCCAAAAAAGCGGTTCCTTGGCAGGGCTTAATGGCAGGATGATGTAGTCTGTTGTGACTAGTGCATTCCTTTCAGGTTAAACTAGGGAAATGGCATTGTGTTAAAATTCCAAGTCGCATGAATGTTTTATTGCCACAAGTGCATTCAGGCCTCAAGGGGAGCATGTGTGGTGGGGAAAGGGGGAGGGATGGTGACTTGGAGACTCGGGAACTATCAGAAGAGCACTTTCCCTGGAAAATTTTATCCAACAGCGTGAAGCTGACGGGCCTCGATAGTCACTTAGACAGGTTTCGCTTTTCCTAAACTGCGGCTGTTTAAAACTTCGCAGTCCAGACAGTTAGCAGCTGAAGAAAATATGACAAGACACACGCAAAGAGGTTGGGAGATAGAGGGGAAGGAATGCACCGAGAGGGAGCTGGGCCTTCTGTAAACTGCCAGACCTCCCCCCAGCCGCCTCCTACCCCACCGCCCGGCCCAGAGCCTGCAGGGGGAGCGGGGTTTTTCCCCTGTCTGCTGAAGGCCTGGAGTGATCTGTTAACTGTAAACCAATGACTGGGAGGCCAAAGCAGCTCATGGTACTGTATGTTACCATTACTACTCCCTCATTCCTTTTTACATTTTTTAAACATCTCATTGTATTAATGGTTGATATGACTCAGGAGGATTTAATTTTAGGCTGCAAAAGGACAAAATAATGAAATGTAACAATGCTGTGCATTTGCAAGATTTTTAAGGGAATGAACTTATCCATCCAATTTGTGTTAGTCGTTAAGTAATGACTTCTAGCAAAGTTTAAACAGGATTGTTCAGTAGAGCAAGAACAGAGCAAGAACTGCAGATACAGTCCTTGGGAAGAAACTGAGTCGTGGAAGATTTTTTCAGCTACTCTGTACTTAGTCTCAGGCCCTTCAAGCCGTGTGCCATACGTTGATTTTTAAGTGATCTTTTTATTTTTACTGTGAAACCTTCATTTCAGAGCTCTTCATAACATAAAATTATGGTGCATGTTATACTATAATCGTTTGTGTGTACATGTTGCTGGTGATTAGTGTGAAAATCGTCTGCGTGTATATGTGTATGTAAATCTTAATTGGGACGTAAGTGACATTCGTGGGTAGTCTGGATTTCTAAAAATCAGGCTGTTTTTATGAAAAGGGAGGCACGTGTGTTTGGACAAGTTTGTGGTGTGATTTGTGTGGTGTTCACATGTGTACGCACATGGATCAACTCTTATGCCCCATGCATGTACTCTTGTAAAGCTATTGAAGTCAAAGAAGTAGCAAGGATGTAAGTGAAGACTGATTTGGTCTCATGAGACAAAATGCTCTAGTTCTTTATGTGTTATCTTTATCTAAACATCTAGGTCTGGGTGTAAAAATATTGCTGTATGCATATAAGCACAGGTATTTGTGTTTACAGAGTATATGACTAAAGAGTGATGTGACAGGTTTTTTGTTCTTCAAGTGAGATGATCAGAGATCACAGAGAAAATTCAGTGTCTTGCGAACAGTCTTTTGCAGTAACTGTGTCACTTCAAAGGTTATGTATAAACTTAAGTTTATTGCTGCTTATATTGTTAGCATTCTTACTGTTAGACGGTTTGGTTTCTTGCAGCGGTTCATGTGGCCATGTGTTATGTATCTGATTTCAGAATGATATGCTGTCAGTGATATCAAACATTACGTGCAAGGATTTGTATCTGCAATAGTTCGTAAAAACTAATGATGCTTAATACTGCCAGGTTATCATGGAAAGTATAGAAAGTAAGCCTACTGTACTTAAGATAAGACCAATTTTTATAAATTAAGAGGAACTTCTTCCATCTTATGTAAGTATGTACACGGCCTGTCTGTACATGTGTGAGTATGTTTACATATGTCATTTTTTTCTGATATATATGATATACTCGTTCTGAATTCTGCAGTTCAAAATCAGCGTAGTGCACCTTAGCACCAAAGAGAAATACTTGATTTGTTTGAAATCTTGAAATCTTTTACATTATAAAGCAGATGCACACACTATAATTTCTCATTTCTCCACACATCTGTGAGGAAATCCATTTATGTATGACATTTCTCTTTTAAACGATATGATACTAGGAAAGAAAAGAAATCCCCAGACAGCCTATAATAAACTGTATCCTGTGTTATCTGTTGCATAAGAACTGTTAGGACATCTACATTTGGCTGTATGCCTTTATTTCTTTTGCTTGCATAAAAAGGGATAATTTTGTCAGATAAACAAGATGTTAATCTGATTAGTTCCCATTTATGATGGTTTGGTGGTGGTGTTTTTAAACAGTTAAATTGAGAAGGCTTATAGAGGGTCATAAACTCAACAAGCAGTCAGCCATAAAGGAAAAGAATGATTTATAAATGGAATCATTACTTCAAATTTCAGAAACCCTCATTAACACCTTTCATAAATTCTAAACAATATGCACTTTGAGTATGTGTTAGCTGTTCTGAACTATGTTGAGTTCAAACTGCTAAGAGTTTACTTACGATGATCTACAAATGAAAATTTAAAAATTACAGTTATCGAAGCTAAGTGGCTGGTGATATATGCTCATATAGTGTATGTAAGTATTCATTTCTGCTGCTCTTTGTAACTGTTAAAAATGATTTCCCATGTCAACTGCAGTAAATTGTAACTCTGTCCTAAAAACTGGGATGAAGAAAACTTTGGAAATATCCTGCAAATAGATTTCACATAGAATTCCCAAAAGAGGTATTTTGACAGAAGTTCTTACTTTACATTGCTAGCTACAAGTCTGATGTCAAAATAAACCAAAGTTCTTTAATTATTTTAAAACCAGAAGATGCAATTTGTGGGTGTGCACCGTAATGTGGAAGTACGACTAACTGACCGTTTTCACTCAGATCAGAATTAGCATTTCATATATTCTTCAGTCATTTTTCTCAAGGTGCAAAATGGTGGAGGACCATTTTGGTTTTACTGTTATGTTAAAAATAGAGTAATGTGCACTACACAGCAGCTGGGAATTTCAGAGACTGCTAAGCATTAATTGCTAAGCATGTTTCCAATTTCACAAAATAGACTGGTGTAAAGATGAAGAGATTAAAAATAATACATTTAACATGATTTTTTTTTTTTTTTGTCTTTTGATACTCTGGAATACGCTGACTTTGGGCTTTTACATTTTAGTTTGCAAATATAAAGCAGAAACTAACACTGTATTTTACTTTGATGCTTTCAGTAGTTGGGTCTTCACCAAAAAAATAAAAAAAGAAGTAATTTTTGGGTGCTACATATACATGTATACACACACACACAGGTATGCATATGTCTGTATACACAAATCTATATACACATCTGTATAGACATCTATATATACATGGATGTATATACTCATCTAATTATGCTACTATAAGCTCTAATGTAGACTTGTTTAAACCAGTTTGAATTTTGCTATAACGATGTTGAGCTAAACCAGTAATTCAGTGAATGATGGCTCAGAGTATGATTTGGTTTTGTAAGTCGGCTGAACTATAGTAATTTGCTTCATTCACCTAACACAACAAATGTAAAGTAAAAATGTGTGAGCAAGAACCTCTTTCACAGGACTTTAATTCTCCACATTTTATCTCAGGTTTACAGTTGGCAATAAAGGTACATGCATTTAGGTTCCATAGTTAAGCTGATATGAAGCAATTTCTTAAACTGTGGTAATTCAATTGTGTGTCTGAGCTCAAAAGTAGATCTGTGTGAACATGGGTAGCGCTTGTTTAAATATGTCTACTTTAAGATTTTGGACTATTGTAACCAGATCCATTTTTAGATGGATTCATATATTCTGATGCGTCCTTCCTAATAAAGACAGATCTTGAAAGGTGATCACTTATATTTATTTTCTTTAGAAGGATGCTTTATTGGCAGTAATAAAAAAATCTAAATTGCCATTTTGAGAATTCTTTCTTAAAGGAAGTATCATTTAAGGATGAGGTATCGTTTAAGGATGAACTTGTATCTCTCTCATGTTCATGGTGTGCATACCCCATCAATAAAAGTTAATAAAAAAAAAATCTTGAAGATGCAGAACTGAATATTACCAGTTCTACCATACTTTACGTAGGGCTTTTAGTCCAGTCTTTATATACCATAGTCTCACGTGGCAGTCAGTACTATACTGAATTAAAAAACAATAAAAAAACCCCAGTGACTTCTCATCACTTTTACATATAAATTTTTTCATGCTTCCATCTCTGTTAAAGATGTGTGGTTTGTTTTGTGGGTTTTCAGTATATTCTTTCACCCTTTGGTCAAAATCTTCCTAGTTGTTTTAAAGAATTGCTACATTTATTTTGCAGGTACCTAAAAAAAAAAAAAACAACCACCAAACACAAACAAAAACAAACAAACAAACAAAAACCCCTAGCTTTGAAGCTTGTTATGTAAATAATTCGTGTTAACAACTTCTTTCAGGGCCAAATTTGAAAAAAATTATTTGGATATTTGGGCTATGAATAAGCAAAGCATTTAGGCATGGAGTGCTGTTTCATGTGTTTAAGGTTATGTGCTTGGTTTTATATGGAGTTTTCATTAGGAAAGACTGGAAAATGAGAAACAGAAGAAACAATGTGTACATGTATCTACAGGAAAACTTTGACAAAAAGGTATATAAATGATTTGTTGTTTCATGTTGGCTTTGTAGCCATGTTGATAGTTTGTTAGCTTTATTATTTGAGAAGACTTAACCATGTGACTGCACCCACAAAAATCAGTGGCAAAATCACAGTGGTAAGGCCCAGAAATGAAATGTAAACTGGAGCAAGCACATATGCTTTAATTTCTTTTCACTCTTTTTGCTCTTTATTCTTTCAGGGGGCGGGGAGCAGAATTATTTTCAGGGATCAGAGATTTTCAGTCCTGTGAAGTTAAAATTCCCGTAGTAACTTCAGAAAAATTTCTTTTCTTCTCTTGATGAATTGTTTCCAAAATTGCTTTAGAATGTAGACTCTTTGCTTCTGAATTATTAGGTTTAGTTATTTTTGGACTGATACTAGCTGTTTTCTTGCATCTTTATGTAAGTGCGTAATTTCAATCTCAGCAAGGATTTTCAGAACTATGTAGGACAACAGGAGAGTGCAGACCCATAGGCACACCTAGTGATATCCGTTCACTTGGGCAGAATGTTTTCAGCAGATTGCTCCTCTACATTGTAAGACTGGGATATGAAGTGGAAGGCAGAAATCCACACCCCTGCATCTTCTGGGTGTGGACTAAGCCTGAACTTCCTTGGCACCACAGCTGACAAAGTATTGAGGCCACTTTCTGGCACTACTTTTTACCTGCACCCCTCCACCCCACCCCCATTTTATTAACAAGCCTGCAAAAACATGTTTAAAACAAATAAACAAGGTTCTCCGGGGAGTAGGCTGGTTTTAACAAAGAGAGAGAAGCAAACAAACAGGTTGCTCCTTACTTGGAAACTGAAGAAGGGTGATAAAATATTAGGAAAGAAATTCATCTAGTTCTTGTTTTGATCTTGCATGTGAGATGATTTTTCACAGTAGAAGTGCTGCATAAACACTGTCACTTGGTTATTTGTGGTGGGATGAGCAGGGATAAGGGCAATAAAACATGTGCCAACAGTTGTGCTGATGCACAGAGTAATGCATACTCCCTTTTACAAGTCTTAGCATTATCTAAGGGACCAAATACCATGTTAAAAGACTTAGGGTTTTCATATTTAATGTATTTATTTAGGCAGTCTTCCTCTCTACTGCCAAGTAACTGGTCCTTGCCACAGACTGAGGTGGACTCAGTTGATTGATACAGACATGGGAGCAACCACATCATACTATCACAAGTGTAAATTACTAGCCTCTTTTGCTTCCAGTACTTTTCTTCAGAAGCACTTCATCAGCCTTCAACAATTTGAAGTGACAGGGCTTATGTGTAGACCTAAGAATGACAGAAGGATAGGGAGATGAATCCAATCTTAACATCTAATTTGAAGATTCTTCATCATCCTCAAAAAAAAAACCAAACAAAAAAAATAAAAAAAACCCCAAAAACAAAAAAAGAGATTGCTGCTGGACATGCTGTTTTGGGAGGAATTTTACTGCATTTCTGTTCCATCCAATAGTATGTCATCTCCTCAGCCTTTTGCTGGACGTCCCATTAATCTTTGACCGAGAACATGATGAAGGTTTTAGACACAATCTAATTGCAAAGCTAAAGTAAAATATTTCTCTTTTGAGGCTTTGAAAAATTTGTATAACAGAGGGAAGAGTTTTTAAATTAATGACTATACCTAGTAACAGAGGTGTGTATTGGCAGTGTTTTTATTTCTCATGAAGCAAATCGTGTTCACTCTCTTCTCCTCCATTCTCCACAACCAAATTCATGCCTAACCTACAAAGAAAACCACCTTGATTCATTCATCTCGCTCCAAAGACTGTATTATTATATTCTGCCCCAAATAACATGTTAATTTAATATTAGGATTTCACTGATATGCTGCCCATTTCTTAGAAAGCTGCATTAGGAAGGAAGCCAGGTAATCTTATATTGAATTTTCTTACAAAATATACCTTAAGTTGTTGGTGAGAAAAGACATATGTAACATTTTATGTGAGTGCCAACATGTAGAATAGTTGCAAATCTGGAACCATCTGAAAGTATGGCCTTCAATAATGCATTTCATGCAACAGTAGCTTTTGGATCAGAGATTCTTTTTTTGCCTCCATGCTTTTTGTTTCTTGAGATATTTCTTTTCCTCCAGGCTGGTCTTCTGTTGCAATTTTGTGTCAGTGATGAAAAACATTGTATACTGTGTTCAAAATCTCTCCTTCTGGTGGTTAGTGTATGGATACGCAAAGTGTCTTTACACTACTGACTGAAGTGTTATTTCTGCCGAAGTTCTTAAGCGCCACATGTAATTGTACCTGAGTTCCTTGATCTGCACAGGTGCCTACTCTGACTGTAATATGTTAAATGTCAGAACTGAAGCAAGTGCTGCAAGCTTTGCCTTCTGCTTCAGAATTCCTCTTCTTGGGCCCTTTTGTGCCAGCTACATAAATGTGGGGGCTATCTGCTGATTCATCCTTGCATTTACACTGTGTTTCTGAAAGCATGCCTGTCTGTCATGGTGTGGGTTCTGTTGGTGCCATTGGGCCACAGCAGAAGCTTCCAAGGAAGGAAAAACCCAAAAGCAAACAGCCTGTAGTCTGGCAAGTTTTAGGTAAAGAATAAACATTGTTAGAGGAAAAGAACATAAATTGTGTCTATGAAACAGGGAAAAGCATTGAAATGAAGACTGTCATCCTCCTTTTCCTGAACTTTTGGTTCAGTCTTGGCACCCAGAGTCCTGGCACCACCTGTGGGACTGCAGAACATGCTGGTGCTTCCCCAGGAGTCTCAACAGTGCTTTCCAGCAGCCCTGAAGCCCCTTTGGAACTAGAGAAAAAATTCCACCGTGGCAGTGACATTCCCACAGTGGTGGCATGTCCTCCAACCACTGTTCTGCCTGTTGCAGATTTTCCCTGTGACCTGTTCAGATACCATTACTGTTAACTTTTCCTTGATGGTCACTGGCATTGGCCCCAAAAGGTGCTTTGAGTCTCATTGTTATTTAGAAGAGGTAGCTGGCTCTGGTCATTTTCCAGTAGCTCCACCAGTCATTGAAGTGTCTTATCACTTTTACCTCTTGTCACTGCTTCTCTCCCTTTGGCCTATCTTTTCAACTCCAGGTCAGAAGAGAATCACTCTTTCTTTATTCCATGGTCAGGTCCTTATTGCCTCTGGACAGACCTGGTGTGGAAAGGCAGTGTGTACATGTATGTCCATATCTGTGTGGGGAGGGGAGGAGTGAAGGATTGGGCAGATAGGCTTTCTGTAGCTCAGAATAAGTATTACCTCAAAACCCTCTACTGACATAAAAGGCTGTTCCTCCTGCTCCCTCCTCCCCTTAATTCCTGGGTGGGTAGGAGGGATAAAGGTCAGGAGGGATAGATGGGGGAAAGCCTTTATGCTGCTTGTTCTATCTTTTGTTTCTGCTGATGATACACAAAGCAAGTTGTAAATAGCTCCTTCACACAGAGTTGTTATTCCTTTGAGAGAGATACTGCACGGTAGCTGTGCTTTCAGCACTGCTATGCCCCAGGGACTGGAGAGGGACACTTTAAAGACCGTTTTCATTCATTTCTGCATTTTTGACAGAAATAAATTTAGCTTTGTATCACACAAATGTCATCCAGTCATTAAAGCTTGAACATTATTTCAAAAATTTTAGTAGCAGTCAGCAACAGTATCAAACAATCTCAAACTATAAGAATTTGCATGACGTACAAAGTCCAAAGTGTTTGAATCCTCATAGACTGCCTGCAATCTACACCATACTACATGAATAAAAAGAACCAAAGAAAAATGACAAGTCAGGTACAAATTTTATTTTAAATAAAAGTAATAACAGAAATAATGACAGGGGTTAATCCTATTTATTCTTTCATCAGTCAAACAAGGCTCACAAACCTGGATAAGATTAGAATTCATGAAGCAAAAGACACTAAATTCTTGGCTAATTATACTTGTTCTCAACCTGGTTTTAATATTTTTACCAGTTGGGAAGATAGATGACAAAACAGATTGTAGTGTACATTTCTGTATTAAACTTATTGGAGAACAGTTTTTAATTCCTAGGAGATAAACTTTCGCTGACAGATCCAGAATTTCACTGTAAACGGATCCAGAATTTACTTTGTGCTGTATTGCTGTGCATATTGTTTTGAACAAT
This sequence comes from Falco cherrug, assembly GCF_023634085.1. Classification (NCBI taxonomy): domain Eukaryota; kingdom Metazoa; phylum Chordata; class Aves; order Falconiformes; family Falconidae; genus Falco; species Falco cherrug. Next base: position 35,803,318 of record NC_073720.1, on the reverse strand, counting down.
TACAGTGATGATCATGAGTAAAAAATCAAGATGGTGCAGTGGGATGAAGTAAGAGTCATTCATTTATGATGGTTTACAGAGAGCTGCCTAGTCATGTGGTGCAGGCTTTCTTCGCTTTCTGCTGCTGAATTTCATGAACATTTTCCAGCTTGTACTCTTCCATGCTTAGAATCACTGTGGGATGTTAAGTAATGAGGTGCTCCACATGACCACAAATGGGAGGAGAAGTGGTCCACACAGCATTTTGTCTCTTAAGATGTTGATCATGCTCTTAAGCAGCATGAGAATCTTTGAAGCAGAGGAGAAATAAAAGCTGAAATAGAAATGGAGAGAGATGTGAGCCAGTTTATGTAGGGTACTTTAGTTAAGGAAGAACAAAAAGATGCAGTAATGGAAAATGAAAAGTCACTGGGGTTGAGCTGGCCACACTGAATAGGAAAGTTAAAGGTGAGAGAAGAAAGATGACTTAATGGCTTGAAAAAGGGTAATGGAGAAAGTCCCACATACATGGAACAGCACAAGTGGAAAGACAAAGGATCGATAACAGAAGTGAGGACTGAGACTATGTTATTTGGTAGCTGCAGGGTGTTAAATTACATTGTCAAAATAAATCACTGGAGTGCACTCAGATTCACTGGAAATTCAGATGTGAAGGTATTTCATTAAGTCTTTCTGCCTCCATGAAGAAATTTGAAAACTAGGATGGTAATTTTGAATTAGGTAAGAGTCTAAATTGGAAACTGAGAACAATGATACAATATTACGCTTCTTCCTGGAGAAAGTGACTGTTCTTGGCTGCAGTGTTTTGGTCCCTTGTGGTTCAGAGCACTCTGAACTAAACAGTGGCTGTAGAAGTATGCATTACAGTAAGATAACCTGAGCTTTAAGACACAGGAATAAACCTGTGTCATGTCACGGACTGAAGTGACTATGGGATGCCAAAGTGTACAGGAGATAGTGATTATATTAAAACCACAAGGGTTTTGTTATGAAGAGAGCATATATTGTGACTCTGAGGTTGTAGTAGTTGATTAGATAAGAAAAATAACAATCTCATATAAAAGTCTGTTGCTCATTTAGAAAAAGCCACCCTAAATTTAGGTTTTAGAGTTAGTAGTAGATCTAATAGATCTGTTTCTGAATTCTTGGAAAAGATACATTTTTTAATATTCTGTGAAGAAATTTTAAGCCCTATGAATGCATCATTTCAAATACAGAATTTTGCCTGTGCAGTATTTTTCTGAAAAGTGAATACTTGTGCTAAAGAGGTCGGTTATGGTTGCCATGTTGCATTTGATGGTGAGATACCACATAATGTTTCAAATACTGTGGACCTTAGTTCTTTGGATACATTTGTGGATTTCAACTGCTAGACTGCCCCAAATGAAAGGACTTTTAGGTGAAGCATGGGTTCTATATCCATTTAAATGAGTTGCAAAAGGGATTTCTCTGAGATCTGTGAAATGGAATAAATGCTGGAGAGACCAGGTGTTTGAACACTTACACTTTGTGCCACGTAACCTTGAGTCCATCACAAAGGAAGCTGACTTGTAATGCTGGTCCATTGTAACTGTGTATCAGGTCACTCCTACTTTTTAGTCCATCTGAGGTTGAGAGTTCAATGTAAATTAATGGTTTACATAGGGAAAGCATAAACATTCAGATAGGACCTTGTACTATGTTTTAGCCTTCTTATTAAATTGCATTTCTGCTTTCATTTAGTTGTGATAGCTTTGGAATGCCTTTATGTCATTCCTCCATTGCCATCTCTGTGTAGTCTTAGTGGCCATGTCTCTGCCACAGAAAATCTCCTAATCTGGTTGAGACATGTTATCCTTTTTCAGGCGCCTTCTTAAAGTCACACTCATTTTTGAAGGCATATGAGCTCAAAAAAAAAAGATAAAAATCACTGCAAGTTGCCTGAAGAAGTTCTCCCTTCAGTTTCACAGTCTAAATTCTTTTTTTGGTATTTGTCTTCCAGACTACTAAGTTCTTTGGAAACAACAGGTGTCTTGCATAGTTGATGTTCAATGAACAATGGCAGTGAGAATAAAGGGTTTCTTGCCTTCAGTTGTTTTTTATTTGGTTGGTGGTTTGTTTTGTTGGTTTTTTTTAAGGCGTAATATATTTTAAGACATAATGATTTTTAGGGCATAATGTCACTTTGTTTTCCAGCAGAAGAACTTCCTAATCTATCTGTGTCAACTTTCCCTTTCCAGGTGGGACTAAAATTTTGTTCAGACTGTCCCTTTTTTTCTTTTGTGACTTCTGCACAATAATTCTTCTGCTGAGGGTTGAGGAATTTCTTATCTTGCTTATGGATTTGATTCTAAATTTCTTGAATATCCTAAACATCCTGATTCACCAGGTTTTGAAAATGCCTCAGCATAAATATTATCCTGCAAAAGCATCCTTTACATTTGAAATTATTTAAATTCTTGCCAAAAAAAAAAAAGACTATATATTAGCAGCCAGTGATTTGTTTATAAGAAAAGATTTAAACTGTTAATGATACCATTAGAAGTGTGTTTTATTTAAGGGCAATGGTATACCTAGCAATATACAAATAAGCAATATTACATGGGCCCCTCCTGTAGACATTCATAACCTAAACAGATGTTTGGAGTGATCCAGTCATGAAACACTCACACTGGCCCTAGGATGACTGTGTCTCTGAGCATTGCGATTGACATTTAATGGTAGGACAGAGATGACTTTCCCTAGGTGGCTTAAGCGTTTTGTGCTTCACAGAAGAAAGTAGTTGTTTTAAAGAACAAGCGGAATGCAGTGAGAACACCTGCCCAGGTGTGAAAAATGATGTGGAAGAAAGTCGGAAGACAAGAGCTGGCTAAATAGACAAGGAAGGAGGACGGCTATGAGCTTCAGGGAGCAGAATGAAAGGAATATGATGGGGAACAGAAATGTAGCCAGAAGCAGAGTTGTTCAGAGCCTTGAAGTTTAGGATGAAGAGCCTGGACTTGAATCAGCTTCCTTTACCTTCCACATCAAAGAAAGGAGTGACATGATCCAGGCAATAGGTGAGAAATCCCTTATACTACAAGTTTCATGCTACATTAACAGGAAATGTACTTACAAAGCTAAAGCATTTTAAGAGAGAAAAAAAAAAAAGAGTATGAACAAAATTGTCTATACATAAGGAACATTAATTTGACATTCAACTGCAGTTTAGTTAGTAGCCATCTTTTGATTGGCACTACTTTTATGGCAAAAGCATACCTGCGCAGTAATGTTTTTCCAGAGTGCACAGTGAAGAAACAGGTCCACATGGCATTGATTTTGTGAGGTGAAAAAGCATGCAACACACCAGCTTTGTGAATTTAACTTGTTTCCTGTGTAGTTTTATGCTCACAATTAGGATAGGTCAACCATGGAAAAATGGAGACAGCCTTCAGTTTTGTTTTAGCATCCACAAGCTCTTGGTCACTGGCATTTTTTAATTTGAAAGCCACTTGAATAGTGTGGTTTCAGTTTCAAGTAAAGTGTTTCAGTGTCTAGTAGTGTGCCTTGTAGTGGAGCGATCCAAATTAGTTTGCATGCCAAAAGCAGCCTGCCACAGGTTCACAAAGCTCTGTGTGGGCTGCTTTTCTCAAGAGTAGAATAAGGTAACTTACTCTGCTATTAGAAGGCTCACTGCTCTAGAGTCATTCAAGATGCTTTCATTTGCATCTTAGCTCTACTATCACTGCATGGCAACCTGCAGTGTAGAGGACTCCAACAATCATTTTTTTTAAATGGCTCAAGATGATAATAAGGAAAGTACAGATTTGAAACACATCATTTGAATTTAGGTGAAATCTATATGTTTCATTGTTTTCATTCAATAGAGGGGGTTTGCAGGACATTTGTAAGGTTCTCTTAAGCAGAATTAGAGCTGGTAGTGTTGACTGGGTTGGAAGGGAGAGCAGTAGTCTAGAGCCTTATTTTCTTTGCATGTGTGTTGATGTTGCCTGGTGAATATTGTGAGTTGAGTCTGCAGCTCTTGGAAACTGCCATTGTTTCCACTAAAAATAACAAGATGCTTCCAGCATTGAAAGAGATACGAATGTTTCCCCTGATCCAGAAGCTGTGAGATTTTAAAGGCTAGGTTTTGTCCAGCCCTCTATTTTCCCTTTCTATGTGACATTTCTGTAAAAAAAACCCGACACAAATAAGCAAGCAAAAAAAATAAACCCCACAACAGCTCATGGTCACATATTTAGACAACTGAAATGTATTTGATTTTGTAAACCCACTCAGATGAGAGAGTGCCCTCTCCCTGTTGTCCAAGCAGTGACCAAGGGAGAAGTTGTTCATAATGGACCTGAGGCAGGCCAAAAAGGGTCCATACTTAGTAATATATATATGTGTGTGTGTATATATATATCCTTAGAGAGTATACTCCAGACCCTATTTGTTTACCTTGGTGGCTAAGGAGAGCTTGGAGATGATGCCGTGGTAGCCACTGGGTTGGTGTTTCTCACTTCTTAGAATACTACACAGCAAAGCAGTGAGCAGGATGAGAATTGTGTCGATCTTAGCATGTCTATGTGTATAATGTTTTATTAATGTATAAAAACAAGCATAATCCTGAAGTGCACACAGAATGGCAAGCTTGCAACAGTCATTAAAGTTCACTTCCTGTTTAAATAGTAACTTTACTGTCTTTTCAGTACATATCTGGTAGAGCAGTAGTTTGTTAATGTTTATACAGTCTCTTGAAGATGGAAAGTTTTCTTGTTGCAAAAAAAGTGTTGAATATGTCACTGTTATTGATCTCTTAATGTTATATGTGACTTTAGGGACAGCTGGTTAGGCAAATCTAGCAGCTGTCTAGTAGTGTGTATTCCGTTTCTAGGTCCATATACTTGTGATACAGAACTTCTCAGTGTCCTGTATTATTTCTAATGTTTTATTCCCTTTTGCTCTGAATTTTTCAGAATTCAATTCATCTGATAGCAAAGACACCTTTTCTCCATCGTAGCTCCTGTATGGTTTAATACCCTTGCTCGTTCACCCCACCTTTCCTTTGTTACTGTCACAACTGTTTATTGGGCTCTGCTGTAACTCGATCTGTGGAATGATCTGAGGTGAAATTGCCTTTTTTGATGCTTTCGGAAACCATTTTCTGAGCTAACTCATCCCTGGGGTTATTTTTTGTGATCTTTTGTGATCTTGAAGTATTGGAGCAAAGTTAAACCTGTTTCTGAAGCTGCCGGTATTATGAAGAATAATGATTCATGTAAATTTACACTCTAAAGCCCATACTCTCAATTGTAGTGAGCAGGAGATAGCTGAAAACATAAATGGGATGGGTAAAGCCAGCATCTGATATATAGCTAATTGTTAGAGGAAAATTGAATGAAAGCTAAATCAGCAGAATTATTTCAGTTACACACATGGAATAAAAAAACAAACAAACAAAAAAAGAAAACTAAGAAAAAAAAAAAAAAAAAGGAAAATACAGCATGCCCTGGTGCACAGTAAGTAAACTGTGTTTCCCTACCCACGCCCGTATGTGTGGAAGCATTTTCTTCCCTGGCGCTCTGCTCTGCTTGCTTATGGCAATGAGACTTAATATGGTCTTACTGATATGCTTGTAGTGATGGACTACCCTAAAGCAGCCCCACCCCACTGCCCCTCCTTTCTCCCTGTCTTCCAGTTTGGAGCCTGAAACTTACCACACTGTGAAGCATATCAAGGAGAACAGTTGTCCTTAATGTAAAGGATGGGTGCAACTTGTGCAGCGCTGCACAGAAAGGTATATATGTACATAATAGGTGTCTGTGTGCAGACATGTAAATACATGTATGTTTCTGTCTGTCCATCTCTCTACCTGTCTATAGCTTCATAGAGATAGGTTTGGGATTTTTTCTTTTCCAGTTAAAATACACTTCACTGCATTTTGCTGGTGTTTACAACTCCTACGATTAAACTAAACAGAGTTGAAAACAATTTTACATGCTGGTTGGACTTGGTAAATACCACCATATCTTGATGTAAATAATGAGGCAACACTTCACTCCCAGTTTATATGTAGTATCTTGTGATGTTTCAAATGTTTGCGGTCCTTCCTTGTGTGTGCGTGGGGTTCTTTTCCCTTTTTTTTCCCAGGCATACTGGAATGCAAGTGCAAATTTCCATAAGATTTAAATAAGGTGCTTCCTGTAATAATGAATAATTGTGGCTGCTCTCTCGCCTGCATTGTAATTAACCATGATCAGACTTGTTTGGGGGAGATATTGTTCCTGTTACAATTTGACAGGCTACTGCAATTTTGCCAGATTAAACAACCTGCAGCATTTACTTGCAGAGTCACAGGGACAAGATGTTCTCCTGCTGCAGCAGCTTCTTCTTAAAAGCTGCAGAAGAATGAATTGAAAGCTAGCTGTGAAGGGCCATCAGTTGTTCCAGTGAATACAAACCTATTCAATTTTTGTAAGTTGTAATGATTCTTTCCCTAGGAGTCATCACAATGTTGTACAATGTGATACTTGTGTATCAGACAGTAAGATCTGACATGGCTCAGAAACAACAAAGTGATACTTACATTTTTTATTTAATAGATATTTCTGCAGGGTAAATAGAAAATTTCTGGAAAAAAAGTGGAGAGGAAACCCCGAACAAAAACAAAACCAAACTGAGAACTACAGAAGAACGACAAAAAATAGACCTAAATAAAAAAAAACACTTTCTCTTTTAGAAACAGCAAGTGACCTTGTGCTCAAATACAGATGCTGTATGGAGTAGAATGATCTCTGTGGACTTGGTAGCATTGTATCTGGCCACTTGGTCAGCCTCTGTTTTTCTCTCTCTCTCCATTTTTTCGGCTTAAGAACTGTTCAAAACATTACTGTCTAGTTACTGTGGTGTCTTTCATTTAGATTCTGTTTATTGACTAAACCACAAGGATTCCTGCCCAAAGTACCAGGCAGCCTACACTTGAAAGATTTTGATTTTATAACATCAGCCCTGGGGTTTATTTGAAAAATGTACATACACTGCAGCTTTAACAAGTCAAGTGACTGCCTGATTTTGACCACAGAGTAAAGTATCTCTGAAGATCATTAAATTAAAAAGGGGGAAGGGAATAAATGTAGTAGTCATTGTACCAGCACTGTGCATGTGTGACACATGTTTTTTGTCTTTTCATCTTCTGCAAGAGCCAGAAAGTTTCCTGCCGTTCTCTTTCCAGCTATTGACAAATGATTGCCAGATGTGAGATCTTTACAGTGCTCTTTCCCCTTCACAGACCTGCAGTGATGGGATATTTGATTCTCCCTTGCCCATTTCATCTCCTTTCCACATCTGCCAGAGACACCCAGGCAATACATCCCTACATGAGAGTTTAAAGTTTATTCAGCTTCTCTGCTCCCCCCAGTAAAACATTCAGAGAAAACAGAATGAAGTCCATGTAACTCTCCATAAATCTCAATGCATTTCAGAGTAGGTTGTGGGGTTTTATTTGTATGCATTTAGGTGAAGTTTGGGTTATTTGTTGGTGTATATTTTATATATTAAACTTATACACATGTATATATGCATGTGTATATGGAAAACGTAATGTCAATTTGAGACTGCTCAGGACTTCCTGTTGTCACATATGAATCTCTCTTCCTTCTGATGCTGAAAACAAAGCATAGCATTTTACAGGATCATCTGCTAAAGCGATTGTAATGAGTAACTAAAAGAACATCAGTGATGAGCTCTGTGCTGTGAAAGTTTTTAAAACACTTTTTAAAAAATAGGTGAAAAAAACCAAGTCTGTGACAGATTGTAGATGATGTGTTACCTCTCGCTTTCCTCCAGTGTTGCTACTGGATTTTTAGGAAAATTCTGAAGAGGCTTTCCTTCAAAGTAACTTTTAATAATCTAAGTGAGGAACTAATTTTTATCTTAACAGAAATAATTCTGGAGTGGCCACACACATAATCAGACTCATGTACAAAGCTTTTCTGGCATTCCTATCTAGAGTTTGTATTGATGGTGAATATTTTTCCCTTCCAAGTCTGCCTTTAAGTATGTTTAACAAAACAAAACAAACAAAAAAAAAGGAGAGTGAGGGAGACAGACAGACTTTCCAGTTCCTGACCTTCCTATCGGGTGGGCTAACACAGGTGGCCTTTCTGTTTTAATACTACGCTTTTGGCAAACTGAGCAGCCCTTCAGTCCCTGACACAGATCAGCATTTTTTTTAATTAAAAAAAAGAAGTCGATAGAATGTCTGCCATATGTGCTCAAAATAGTGGATGGAATTCAGGAACAGAGATGCTTGGTTTTAAATCTTAAAAATGGAAGACATTTGCCGTGTTCTTATGCCAGGGTTGTAGTTGCATAGTTGTTACCCTTTCCACCCGTGCCTTTTAAGAGATGGAGCCATATCCTCATCTTCAGAATGTCCAGACCCACAACTTCACTTTTTTTCCCCATGTAAGGTGTCTAGGTTCCTCCTGTAGAGAAAAATATCTGAATCTTGTGAAAGGAATACTGTAAGGGAAAATCTGCGTCTTCTCACAGAGCAAAATAAAACCCCAAAACCCCAAAACCAAGCTGAATGGGAGTGAAACTTTTCTAAGGTTCAGGGGGTTTTGCATTCTTCTTTTGAAATGATGGGATAATGAGATAACATTGTAGGTAAGAGTTTATTGCTCATGTGGTTACCATTTTAATTTCTTCTTGTTTCTCCATCCCCCCCCACACACCTCCACACACACACACACACAGCCTTTAAAGAAAGGACAGGTTGTTTTTGAAAGAAACAGAAAACACCTTGAAGGTGAAGGCAAACAGTTGTCTGTCTTTTTCATAAAACAATCAGTAAAATAAAACTTTAAAATCCAGTAGAAGGAGATTAGATCCTTCAAGCTCAGAATGCTTCACTTTATTTGTCCTTACTAATGCACTGGTTTCTTAAGTCTTCCTTCTTCTCTCACCATGGTTACTCAGGGAGATAGAGAGGTGCTAAGCAATGGAGGTGTCATCCAGTCTGTGCACTGAGGGAACGTCCTTCAGAGGACGACTTGTCACTAGCCATCAAAGAAGAGAGTGGCTTTGTGGTCTCTGAACATCTGGCAGCGCTGCACAGGAAGCTGAGGGGGTGTCATTAATTGTGATGAAATAATTTAAACCATCAGGAATAAATGAGGCTGTTAAGCTAAGTTCAGATTCCATTTGCTGTGCACATGTGTCTAGCAGCCTGTGCGCAGTTAAAAAAAAGAAATGAGTTATATTAGCTTGTGAGTAGAAGTGAAACAGATACTGTAAATGAAGTGAGTCACAGTGTGATGACATCATGTAGAACAACATTTAGAGAGTGAATTTTGTAAAATCAGCATGCAGGAAAGTGGTGTGTTACTTTGATAATGTTTTGCTTAAGATCACACCTGATGATGATGGATAAAGCAAAGGATGGTTTGGTGCAGGATTTGCAAAGTTTACGGTGCAGTTTCAGAACAGCCTATCTTGTGAACAGAGCTGTTGCCTAGAAATGTTAGTGCAGTTTATTATTTTATACCTACTGGTCTGCTAACTTTGGAACTGGACTAACACAGAGGTATTGCTAAATAAACAATTGTCCCCCCTATTCAGAGATATCCTTTTGAAATTCTTCTAGTTTTGTTTTGTTGAAGGGACAAGGGGCATTTATTGACATGAGATTTTTGTATCCATGCATCCGCTATTTTATAAAATAAAGTAATTACACTGCACGGGATTTCAGGGAAATAGGGAAATTGATAATCTTGAACTGGTTAGTAGAGAATATGTTGGGTAAAATGTCTCATTTTGCTCTTTGCTTGCACCTTGCTCAAATAAGAATTATCCACCTTCACAAACTTGCAAAGAAAATGGCTGCACAATCAAATTCTTTCTAACAGGTGTTAGGTGCAGACTCACTTGTTTCTAACCTTAACAGGTAGACACAATATGAGTTTTGTTGACTGGTGACCTGGTAAGCAGAAATGGTGGAAAGTGGTGGTCATGGTCAGCTCCAAAGAAACAAGTTTCAAGAAGTTAGAGATTTAGTCCAGCCACTTCTTTTGGCACCTGGAATAATACTGCAAACCTCTAGCTGCAGGCAGGACAGCAGAGCCAGAGGTCACAGGCTGTGCTTTGGCTATTGACAGCATGTGTACCACTGTTCCCAGAGGGCAGGCAGACTACTTGCATTGGTGCAGCTGGAAGGCTGCTTTAAGTTCTATCAGTTACCAGCAAAATGCTGTTGGGCTTTCTTCCTGTGACCAGAAGAGAGCATCAGTAAATGTTTGTGTATTTCTTCAGCCTTCCTGAGAAAATGTTATGGTCAGCTTCTAAAATTATGGTAACTTTTGTTCCATTGTCTAATTGCCTGTTTCTGGACTTCAGGTTTTCTTTGCTTAATTCCTACTTGGAACTGAGGGTGCTTTGGTATCTAAAGACAGAGAACTTCAATTCTCAGTGGATGCTTTTAGATATTAATAGAGGTAGGGCTGGCATCCCAAATTTTTCCACTTCCCTTGAAGGAGTCGGTGCCACAAAACAGTCATCAGAAAATAGTCCTTTTTTAAAAATGAGTTATTCTTTTGGACCTTAAAACTATTTTCATCACTAAAATGAAATGTATTTTGTGTAAGTCACTTCTTTTATCTTGTCTTACGGTGCCCAAACAGGATGCAATGGTACAGCAGGTGGTGCAGAATTATATTTGGTCATATGAAAGACAGTGTAAGGATCACCAGTCTTTGTAATGTATAAACCTTTCAAGGCTTTTCCTTCTCATTGCATCCCCTGTAGGTGAAGTAACTGTTTGATTTAGTATTGAAGTATTAAGGAAAAAAATGTAATAACAGACATACGTGTATATATAACTTTGACCCAAAACGTTTTTTAATTCATAACTTTAAGTTTTGGACCAGTGCTTCCTTCTGCATGAAACCAAGAAGCCGATGCTGTGGTTATCAGCGAGCTCAGGTTTGTAAGAGAGCATTCTTCTGAGTGGTGGGAAGCTGTTGAGAAAGCAGATTGGAGCGGGAGTCAGAAAGTGAATGCCTGATCCCTGTAAGGAGACTGGCTGAACACAGCCCGAGTCCTGAAGCTGCTAAGTGCTTTTTATCTCAGTTGGGATTTCAGGTGAGATGGAAATTGGTGCATGTCAGGTTAAGGGGTCTTAATATACCTGTATGGGCTGAACTGCAGGCCAGTGAATTTGGAAACTCTGGGTTTGGACGGTCAAAATATAACCAGTATTTCTAAATGAAAAGCATATTAAGTATTCTCTCCCTAGAGTTTTTTAGTGGCTGCAGCATAGGTCATGCCTCACCTTCAATATATTTGAAGTGGTTGTGCAGTATGTATATGGCACATAGCTTGGCTGCTATGTAGCTGCAGAAAACAAAATGAAGGATTCTGTTTTCAGTTGTTTCTGCTGTATCTGAGATACTGCAGCTCCCCCCTCCCCATCCTTCCAAAAGGAGGACCTTTTCTCTTTTAAGGCTACTGCAAGCCCTGCAATTTACGCTCTGGCCTTCTAGACTGTCACTTTCCTTCTGCCTAATCCCTATCATGCATCAACTACATTTGTTTATATCCTTCTGGAAGCTGTGAAGGAGCAATTCTTCAGTAATGTCATGCAAGTGAATAAATAAAAGCTTTGTGTACCCTAGACTAGTTTCTTTGGGCTAATATACACCGAGAGATATTTCTGAGGAATACTTTGTGTGTTTGTATTAGATTAGTGAAATAATTGGGTTAAATGATGACAGGGTGAAGGAGGAGTGGGAAACAAAAAAGTTAAGAACTGCAAGAGTGAACAGATAGGGCTGCAGACATTGTTAAAACTTAGCAGCCTAAGCGTAAAAGCAAACCCTGAGAGTGGGAGGTGAGGATGGCTGTACTAGATGAATATAAATATTAGTCTGCTGGCTGCAATGAAATGCAAACTATTCAAGTTGCTTTAATATTTATAAAATATGATTTTAAGGACCCTGTTTTCTCTCATAGGAATAAACAAGCCGTCCCATCCTTCTAAAATCATGTATTAGGCTGAAAAACATTCAGAGATGTAAATTGATTCCATTTTGTGCATTGAACATAAATGCACATTGAAGTCAGTTTACTTCGTTTTGTAAAGCTGTTCTGTGAGGTTCATGATGTAGTAGCAGAAATATTGTGATTATGGAACAAGATTTCTTGCTATATTTTTGTGATCTGTTAGGGTCCTTTTGTCTGTCAGTTCTGATAGCAGAACCCTGAAGGAAGCCACTCAGACTTCTGTGTAAAAGAGCTACATGCTCAGCTCCCAGTTACAGTTTAATATTTTTTTTTCTCTCCTAGGATGGGAATTTTTTTCTTTTAACCCATTGTCTCCTGCCTTATCAAGTACAAATACCCTCCAGACATTGCTTTCTCAAGGCACAGCAAAGTTCATTATAAATGCAGCTCACTATTTGTGGGCAGTGCTGTGTTGTGCTGTTTTGGTAAAAAAAATATTTCACTTGCATGTTAAGTTTATTAGATATTCCTTATGTAAACTAAAGGGGTGTTCTTTGATGTTCAAACAAACCATGTTTTTAGCAACTTATCACAAAACCAGTCATTGAGTTATGTGAGACGCTTCCCTCGAATGCTGCTTTAGTTGGTGATGATGTTATTTTATTCCTGGAAAAACAATAATGTAGAAATTAAAATACATGCATTTGAGCAATTGACAGGTCCACAGAACTACTCTGTCTCTGGCATCAACACTTACACTAACTGAATTACAAGCCTGGAGTACTAGAAGGATTGAGGCCTAACTTTGGACTGGAGAGCTGATAGAATAACATGTGCTCTGGGTGTCCAAATACACGAGGCACCTGCAGCTTCCACTGATTTCAGTGACATTTTGAAAACCAAGCAGTTATAAAAAACAGGCCAATAGGGTTTAGTTCCCATTAAATAAATTAAAAAGAAAATTGTTCTGAGTGCCATTTTTGTGGCAGCTAGCAGAGAACAAGCAGCATAACCTTTTTTTCCAGATCATAGTATGCACCATTTGTGTGCCTGGTTACATCCTGCCAGTGTTTTGCTGCCAAGTGTATGTACTTTCTTTTGGGGAACTGGTTGGAAACAGGCTTCCTTCTATGGCATCAACAGGTAGCACAAAACCCATGTGATTCACTTACAAATACATGAATTGAGAAATCAGTGTCTGATGTGGCAGGCACTCCTAGACTTAACTTTGAATTGTGCTTGATTTATTCCAGTTTAGAATGAAGTGATGCAATAGGAACTCTGTATATGACAAGGTGAAGTGGTACTTCTAGATTTATTCTGTGCTAAGAAAAAATGACCAGTCTAATGCTAATTAAAAAAAATAAATAAACTAAACCCAAACCCTAGAAAATTGAAGCATTTCCTTTTGAAAAGGCTGTTGCATCTGCCTCTAGATTTTCTTAAATGAAGCAACTTTTCAGTCATGATGTCTCTCTCAGTATCATCCTTATTAGGAGTATGTCTCATTCCTGTGGTTTATGAATCAGTAGTTGCTGCAGTTCTGCAGTTTTTCGAACAAATTATCCATTAATTATTTGTTTGGTGTTTTCTTAATGAGAAAAAAATGTATAATAAGACCACACTACATTAAGGGTACAAGTTCATTGTAGCATTATATCTGGATTTTTGTTGAAAGGCCTTAAGCATGGTAATGATAGTAAAGATAAATTTTTCTTAGTCACAGTTGAGCCATGCAGGCAAATCTGAGTAAGATTTGATCTGTCTTCTAGAAGTTAGTCAGGCCAACTGTTATTCTGCCTTTACCAAAATAGGAATGTATTGATTGGAGCTGAGGTTTTTAGTGGAAAACTGGAATTGCATGGCCAGGAAAGAAGTGGGGTTGGCAGAGTCTTTTGCATACACTGATGCTGCTCATTTTTAGCTAGGTCTGTGATAAAAATCACACAAATAATAGCTAGGTATTACTGCTACATCTGGGAGAAAATAATCTTGAATATAATAATTTTCTTTAAAAAGGCGTGACAAAAGAAGGGGGAAAAATTTTTTGCTTCTCATTTCTATCCTTTGCCCACATCAACCACTTACTTTGCCTTGACTCTACACTTTTCCCCCAGATTTTCAGATTTTAATGTATTTTCAAAGGTAAATAGATATAGACCCTTAATTTGTATGGTGCTTGAGTTCTGTTACTGAGGTATTCTTTCTCACGCATGTAGGTGCGCTTTGTTGCTTAGAAGGGAGGTTTGAGGGAGCAGGTGAACCAGGATGGGTGTGAACCAAAAATGAGTGTCTAAAGAGGTGGCTGCTGTTCTTCCACACTGTGGCAACAGCCACGCTCCATCTCTCCATCCTTCTGGGACTTGTAGATTGCCATCAGGAAAGGACAAAGACTCATTTAAGCTGAAATTATCTGAGGACAAGGTTTTCTTTTCATAGAACCATAGGATATATGAAGTTGGAAGCGGCCCATAAGGATCATCAAGTCCAACTCTCTTTTTGCAAGTAGTGATAGCAACCAGTGCTGGAGACTGGGAAATATCCCAAGATGTGCTACTGGGCCATGCTTTTGGGATCATATGGTAGCTAGCTGAAAGGGTTCTGTGTGTGATTTTGCATTTCAGAGGTAGGTGATAGCTGCTAAATTTTGCAAATATCTTACTTTGAAGATTCAATTATGTAAACACTTCATGAATTGCAGTGGGGGTGAGGCAACACAATGTTTTTTTGCGGTTTATTTTTTGTTGCTTGTTCTATTGATTCCATAGTTGAATACTTTTTATTTATGTATTTATTTTCATAAATTACCAGGTAAGAGACATTGGATAAGCAGATGAAACAAGATCAAAGATTAAGGCAGAGGGCCTTAGGGTGAAGCTAAATTCTTTAATGCTGTATTCACTTGTAGAGCTGTAGAAACCACCCAGTACTCTTCCTGCTCTTTTCTACTCTGTAGAAGGAGTAATGAGAAGGAGGTCAGAATCTCCAAAATCAGAAACAAATGACAGTGCTAGATGCTGTCACCAGCTTGACTATGTGGGGGCACTAGCATGGAAATAAGACTTAACTACCTTTTTAAAAAGTTATTTTTCTTCATTGTTATGACTGTGTTCATTATTTGTATTGCAGTGGTGCATAGAAGCTCCAGCTATGGGCCAGCAGTCTGGTCACTGTACAAACACATAAAAAATCTTATTTTTACAGTGAAGCAATCCCAGAGTGGGATGTTGCCGATACTGTAAATCTTCATGCCAACTATTTGTGATGATGTATCAGGAGCTGTATGCTCACTGATCCAGAAACAAAAAGAGGACTTCAAAAGAAGGGGCGGAGAAAAAGAGAATCATGTTAACTAAAATTTCATATTCTTAATTCATTTTGCTTTGCACATTACTTTAAAATTTTTGGTGATGTGTGCAAGGCAGCCAACCGGACAGACGTTGAGGAAGGAAACTGAGGAGGAGGTAATGCAGGTCAGTTGTATAAGACTGAATTAAGTTACCTTTTTGGAGGTTTACTAGGTGGTCAATAGTAGTATGAAGGGTTTGTGTTTGTTTTCTTTGCACTGAAGGCTATTAAGCATCCAGGAGAGCTATGAGAGCTATTTTTTATCAGATAACTGAGTCCACCAGTGGAACCCAAATACTGCTAACAAAGCATAAGAAGATGGCATCAGGGCCTCATGATGCAACTTCGTAGGCAAACCCAGAGAAGCTTCTACAGGCAAAATGGAATCTGTGGTGCACTTATGGGTAATAAGATACTTCCTAACTTTAAGTGTGCTGTGGGGAGACAAGGCAGAAGTTTATGTTTACTTTGAAAATACTTGACTTTTAGGTTTGAAAAAGTGAGCTCTATGGCTTGATGTGTACTTTGTAACTTGTTCTCAGCCATCCTTTATCTAGTAATCTTGACAATCTATTCAATCAACCCAGTCAATATATGAAGTGTTGTATACCTCATAACTACATTATGACCTAAAAATGTGAAATGTGGTTTATGAATAGCTGATAGTCTGCAAGTCTTTTAAAATCTTAACATGTTGGTACCATGACTAATTCTAATCCCCTCAGCACAGCCTGAGATATTTTCCTTTGTATGAAAATTGTGGGAGAGGTTGGAGAGAAATTACAATACCATAAACCACTAGGTCAAGTTTTTCAGCTCCACATTTGATCCATTGTCATCTTTTTTTCATTCATATGCTTGTGAAACATCAACTCCTTCTGGCAGAGACCTGCTCTGAGTTACAATCAATTTAAAATCTGAGAATCTATCAAAAACATATTTCTAGCTGTAGCAAAATGTATATTTACATTACAGTCTGTCCAACATGAGTAATGTCAACAATATTACAGTGTACATTTTATTCTAACTAGCAACAGTAGCTCTGTCCAAGTTCCAATCAGAGGTACCCTGTAAACACAAGAAGTTTTATGTCCTGCAGTGGTAAGCGAGTCATGTTCTGGTTTAAATGTGTGTGTGTGTGAGTGTGTGTGTGTGTATGGATATGTGTGTATATATATATATATGTATATATGTATCTGTATGTGTATCTGTGTATATAACTATCACAATAGTTCTTGCAGATGCAGTTGGCTTATATTTGTAGCAGATGACTTATTGTCAGATTCTTTTCCATTTTAGTTACAAACATAGAAAGTGCAGGTTTTATAGTCTTTAACTTTTTGAAAATAAATGTGATACGTCGAAGACCCTAATCAGCAACTGGAAGACTTGAACCCTTTTTTTATAGGCCTCTGTAGTCTGTTCCACAACAGGGCACAGACTTGGCTCAGGGCAGGGTGCAGAAAGCCAGCTATAATGATTAGAGCATAACCCAACTTTTCAGCAACAACAATAGCAAAATTTAATAGGATATGATAATTTTGCTCATTGGTTTCTTTGAGTAAAAGCTCATAATTTGCCTAAAATTACATGGGATGGCAAGTCCGTTATTTGTCCTTTTGCTTTTAGCTGCTAGAATCTTCTTCACACCCAAATGTCCCTAGTGCTTGCTTGCTAAGGTTTATTTTTCTTAAAGGAGCAATAATGCACTTTTCAACTCTTAACTGATAATCATTACCACGTTAGACAAATGTAAGCAAAGCTATGTAGCCCAGAAAAAATAGTTTTCTGAAGATTTGTTGCTTGAAATAGATCCTTCTACTTTTTTTTAATGTCAATTTTGTTCTCATCTGGTTGTGACAATTTTCCAAAGCTCAGGTTCTCATTTTGTCATTACAAAGTCTTTTACAGGTTGTTTCCATATGTACTCAAAAGACTGGGTACATGATCTGACTGAATTACTGTCTCTGTGAGCCTGTGCAACTTGGTTTGTACCTATGAATTACACTGTAACTTCTCAATCTAAAGTCCTTTAGAATTTTATAATTTAACGACACATAACATCTGTAGAAATTTAACAAGTTGAAGGTTAAAAAAATGCCTTATGTCTGGTTTAGCAAATACTGTTACCTATAATGTGCCATTTTGAGAAGCTTTTGATTTTAAAATAAGCAGGACTAGGAGTCATTGCTGAAAATAGTTTTGAGGAATCTGGTTGGGTTGGGTGATAGGGCTTGTTCAGGAAGAAAGGTGGTGAATGATAATAGGAAGAGATGTACATTCGTTATCTACTTTGCTAACATATCCTTGTACAAATTATCAGTATAGCACACAGAAACTCACAATCTGTTAATAATACCTGTGTATAATTATTTTCTTAGACTTTTATACCTGTTATAATAATACCCCTTACCTCTTAGTATGTTTGCCTCTCAGGTAATAGGACGTGTCCCTATGACATGGCATAGACCCATACACACACATTAAGAGAAGGAGGGATGGCAGGTGGATAGAGAGAAAGAGAGGGAATTTCAGCAACAGCATGAGAAAGATCAAGGGGATGCCAAAATTACTGGGAGGAAAGAAAGCAAAGAATTGAAGATGAGAAGAATATTAGGGTAATGTATAGATATAAAAGTCCAAGAGCAAAACCTACATCTCATGATGTGAGAGTCCCAAGAACACTATAGTGAAATAATACATTTCTTAAAATGAAGTCAAATAAAATCCAGTAAAAGAAAAACAAATATGTAAAAGAAATGTGAATATCCTAATTCTAAAAAGTGGAATAATACATCCCTGAAGTAGATAATAAAGTGAAGTGAAATCCATAGTAGTTAAGAGGCTACCCAGTGATCTATAGTAATTAAGTTTTCAACATACTAAAAATACACACATATAGTTGCATTTCTGTGAAGCATTACTAAGTCAGGAGACTAAGGTCCTTGGTATAGACAAATATTTATAATATGAATGCACTTACCCTTGAAATCTGTACAGTTACGTACGTGTGAAAAGCTAAATATATTTTAAAACTTCAAAATATTTAGGCCTAGATATGCAAAAACAAGGTAAAACAAGAAAAATGCCATAGTAGATTTGCCAAAAAATATGATGTCAGAGTATGCGGTATCAAAACGGTACATTGCATATAAGAACAGGAAAGCTCTGAAATGGTGATGGATGTCATAAAAGAACACTAGTACTATTAAAGAGTTGTGAACTGTAATTTACTGTGCAATTATAACATGATTAACTTAAACATATAGCTCCATCCTCTTATAGATCAATTCTCTTAAAATAGTTTTAATGTCATATAGAGGAGTGACCACATTAATGCCAGTAATGTATGAAAGTATAAATTTGGAGGAAAGCGTTAAGAGGGAAAATATTTTCTTAGGCTATCGGAAAGGTGGAAGAAGAACTGAAACAGACTGGGAGGCAGTTAAGCATAACTCACAATTAATTGCCTTGAGCAGAATAACCTCCTAATCCTATCCTTCATATAACCAGTATGCCTTTAATGGAACATGTTAAACTTTGCAATTTTTTATTGTTAGATATCAGATATAAAACATGACAATAAGGATGGATCCAGACATTTTCTGGATGTCACAGGGAACATAAATTTATCTGTGATTTTGTGTTTTGGATTACTATCTACCAGAGATCACTGGTGCTAGTTATTAGAAGAATAACATGCTGTGGAACAACATGCATGAAAAAAAGGTTATGGATTAAAGCCTACTTGGTCTTAGAGCATATAAGTTACAAATAGCTGGATATGTCTCCTTTTTGCTTGTGCATATGTTTGCTGAAAATCATACCAGTTTAGTCTGCTGCTGTATGAATTATGAGTTGAATTTGCAGCATTCCTGGTATGTGGCATGTTTTGAAAAGCCAGTAAAGCCTCTTTGAATTCAGAGACATTGTACAAAGTGCTGTTGTAGTTTTATTGCACATTTTGTGGTGCACGTTTCTGCTGCAAGTATCTATCACCTCTCATTCCGCTTAAGTTGAATTTTGATTGTGGAGCATTGGTAGTGGGTGACTTGAAGTGTGAGAGAAGCGTTGGTGATGTCAATCTGTAAATTGTCTTGATACCTGGGAAGACCATGGAATGGTTTGGACAAACCATAGGAAACCTTTATTCTTTTTTGACACAGGGTTTGCTTTCTGAAAAACAAAAGCTATGCATTGATAGTTAAGGAGACAGGAGAGAAAGGTAATTAAAAGTTATGTAGACGTGGTGCTTAGGGAGAAGGCTTAGTGGTGGACTTGGCAGGGTTAGGTTTACGGTTGTAGTCTATGATCCTAAAGGTCTTTCCCAACCTAAATGATTCTATGATTCTATGACTCTATTGGATCTTACTTGGCAACCAGTGAATTACATCTACTTCAATGAAAAACGGGATGTGGGCTATTTTGGTATATTCTTTGTGAATTATCGTACTTTTGACTTCCAGAGGACTTTATGATAACTAGAGAAAAAGAACATGAGAATTCTTGTTTTGGATTATTTTTTGTTTATTTGGAGGACAACGATATGGCAAATGAGGTTGTTTCCCAGTAGGCGACTGCAATTTTGTACAGATTCACAAAGCTTGAGGAAAGAATTGGATCTGTTGTTGAAAGTGTCATAGTGTGTAGCCAGTTAGCCAGAATTCTGAAGAGTAAGCGAATCATTAGGAGTCTGACATTCAGAGCTCTAATTGTGGTTTTGAGTATTAAGTTAAAGGATCAAAAAGTGATATTCTCTTTGGACCATCTGGAGTTATTCAGGCCAGCAGTAAATGTTCAGCAGATTTAGGACTGTTGTTAAGTTTCTAACATTGTTTTCTGTGGAGTGGTTTGTTGGGTTTTTTTCCCTCTGTTTATTCAGGGGTGGTCTTAAGGTCAGTAATAGTAGGTGCTTCAAGAAAATATCGGTGTTTTGGGAGAGTGACATCATTTCTGTTGTGTGTGGGCAAGCAACTGTGATAGTCCTTTGCTTTCCTCAGTGGGAGAAATCAGCAAGTACGGTATGGGCAGAAGGTCAGTTGTTCCCAGTCAGAAAGTGCTGACCCTTTGCAAGCTCATCAACATGACTTTCATTTGTAATGACTGTGCTTAAATAAGTCTTTGTTCATTAAAATATGCAAGCAAAGCTGCTCCTTCTTTCTATGAATAGTGAGATGCTGATTTAATGAGGACCAGCAAAAGGATGTGTGTGGAAGTTTGACACCATTCAAAATGGTGGGAAAGTGCCAAGGTGAGCAATGCGTAGAGCAGATGTGGTGATCTCACTTCTACAAGACCAGTATGAATTGGAAGCATTTGCCTCCAGAGTTTGCCTAACCCTTGGTTCTCTTTCCATCCCCCTTGTCTTCTGCTCCTCCCCATTCAGATCTCATCCCCCAGCACTAAATCCAATCTACAGGCTTTGATCTTGGGGCCCAACCAGTCTGAAAAGCAGTGTGCACGCAGACACGTTGTAATCATTCGTATGATGATTGCTGGCTCCCTGTTGTTAAACCACAATTATTGATCCACTGCTGTTGAAGTACCTGGCTGAGGGAACTTGGCCTGTCAGTTGCTGAGTGAAAAGGAGGGAAGCGTAGAGCTCTTCTAACCCATGTCTTCTCATCAGAGTGGTTCAAAATCTCCATGGTTGTGAATCACATACCCTGCATTACAAGGTGTTTGATTTGACCAAATTGGCTATGTTAACTGGGTATGTTTAAAATACTTGGGATGGATGATAACTGTCCATTGCCCTCATATATCCAAGTTGGCTAACAGGTTAATTGCGGGAAAGTGATTTAGCTGGAAGAATAGGCCTGGTGTAAGACTCCTTCCAAGGCAAATATACCTGCCTGATGTATGTTAAAGTTTTACTGAGAAGATGTTTCTACACAAATTATACTGTCAGACAAAACAAATGCATACTGCATAAACCTTGGTTGGTTCAAGGCTTGAAATGATTGTGTTCTAATTATGTTCAGTTAGCTGTTTTGTTAGTGCTGGTTTTGCTTTTGGATCAGATTTACAGTTCTGCTAGACCATGTGGCACAAAAATTGAGATAAGGAACTCGAGGAATAAATACTGGTACTGACTGTAGTGACAGTGACTCACAAAGTAGGACACAGGGTCATTCTGTTATCCAGGACCAGATACTGGTATAAAATAAGTCATCTCCCCAAAGTCTGTGTTTTAGCTTGGAAAGACAAGGAGTGAGAGAAATCGTAAGACGGAAAATTTGTTAAAAATGGAAGCTGAAGGACTGAAACAAAACTGCAATTCTAATAAGATTTTATTAGCACCTGGGAGCCCATGTCTTTGCTACAACCCACTGAACATTTTATTTTTGTTATAATTACAGTATCTTGCCTGCACTTTGTCCCTCTGATCCTTTGTTAAAGCCCAGATCACTATGTGCAGACTGTGCTTGTAGGTGTGATTTATTGAGTGACAAGTAGCTGTAGGGTAGAACACACGCCTCTGTACCTGAGTAAAGTATTAGACATCACAGAGCTGGGGGGGGCGAGAGAGAAGAAAAGCACAGAGCAGTAACACAGCAGCTCCTGGATACAGATCAGACAAGAGGTTCTGCCACAAATCACCTAGAAACATGTCAGACGCTGCATGTTTGTTGTTTTACACTGAGGGCACAGCCGTAGTCCAAAAGTATTGATTCTTTTCTTTGTACAGAGACAGAAACTGTCAGCTCTAGCAGGCTGACCTTGGTATGGCTCAGACAACTATTCCCTACCCTGCCTACCATATGAACCCCACAGGAAAAGTCCAGGCAAGATATGCCAATGTCCGTTTCACATAAACAGAGAGAAACCCAAGCCTGCCGAAACAGCTCCTGTCTCTCCCTCCAGAGGTCCACAGTAGCAGTTCTGCACCACATTCCTTATGACAGAGAATTCGATTTTTTTCCAGTGCCTCAACATTCAAGAGACATTAATTCTACTTAATCGTTCAAGAATTCAAGAACTGTCTACAGAAACATATAGGGGAAAAAAAAGCCACTGCTACTTCTCACAAAGAAAAAGCACTGGGCTTTTTTTTTTATGGCCCTGATGTGGGGAGTGGGAAACGAGCCCACTTTGCGCTAATCACAGGCAGGAACATTTTAATAGAATTGTAATTATTTGTGTTGGTTTAGTAAAATGACCCAGGCATATTGTACATGTAAAAACATGACCACATTTCTGGGAAACATGTGAGTTGACTTTAAGCATTCTTTTGCATTTTATTACAATGTATTTCAGTGCAGCAGAGCTATGTGATATGTTTTCAAAGGTTCACTGTTTTACTGATATTATTTCCCTCCTTTTAAATACCTTTCTGTTCCCCTCCCCAAACCTAACGCCCTCATTCATTCAGTGATGAAGAGAACTCAATAGTAAGGAATGCTTTTCCTATGGAAAAATTTAACTTGAGTCACAAATTCGACTCCAACAAGTATATACCTGATTTGGTGTCCGTGAACATACAGCAGCTCTGTAAAGCCTTAGTCTATCTGTATTTATCTTCAGCCAAGTTCTAATACAGCTCCATGTTCGGACATCACACATCACCTGGTGCCCTCATACTTTGGTCAGTGAATGATTGTGCTTCTGCTGTGGGATTTTATACAGCATAAAATTCACTCTGGCTATCCTAATTAATTCTATTATTATTTAAAAACCCATCTTAAAACACAATACTATTGGTCTATTTAATAGCTTAAGCAGTATTTAGTATCTATAATGCTCAAGATGCTTTATATAAGAGAGAAAAGTACTGTGTGACAGTAAGCACTTGTGTTTTACTTAAAATAGAAAGTTAATGCAATCAATAGACCAAGAAATTCCAAAAGGATAAGTGAAGAAAGGAGTGGACAGAGCTTCTGATGATAGGCTTAGAGAATTGCTTTTTTTTAAAAGACTTGCTTATTTTCATTACTGCTGCTATTTGGTTGTTATTTTAATTTGAAAGCATATTTCATGCTGTATGCAGCTTTCCAAGGAAAAGTGTCAATCCTAACAGAGATCCATTGTCCTTTGTTAGATAAACTATAAATTATCTAAATCTATCTACATTTCTGATGAAAGGCTGTCACTTAACCAAATTAGGTAACATGGAAGCACTCTATCACCACATGAGAGAAGTTGTGCCCTGTTGGAAAGGTATGATGCAGGTCTTGAACAGAAGTCCCTCCGCTTAATAATCACAACATTTTACAATTTTTTAAGTTATGTTAAATAAAATAACTTTTGAAACTCAGGGGCTTTGAAAATTCATGTGAGGTTGAACACTTTACTCAAAAAACAGGTTTGGGGAAATGCTTTATATCTATCCTTTTGGAAAGATATTACTGTACTAATATAGCATTTCATTCTAAAAATGTGTTACTTACTACATCGTAGAAAACACCAAAAAAAATTGCTTCAGAAAGACATAGGGCCCCAATGTCACTGGAAATACTTCATTGGTCAATCAAACCATAGTGATTGCAGTAATGAAAAGATATTGGCAGAAAATAGTTTCCTTCTTTTGTTATTACTTGCTTTGTGCTTTTGATAGTGTTTTGTATATGAGGAGTGCCATTTCCCATTTATAATTAGTTTCCCTTTTTTTCACTAAGCAACTGTGGAAAAGAAAGGCATTGCAAACCATTTGAAATTGACTGAAAATTATCTAAATTGCCTAAACTTTTGAGAGAAGGGTGCAACTGAAACTTTTTTAATTAGCGATCTTGCAGATTGACTATGTCATTTCAATACTTTATGTGGCATTCTGAAAACCATCCACTCTTAAAGAAAAATGTCAAGAGTTCTTTTATACTAAATCACTTCTTGTCACTAGGAAGATGTTTAATACTGAAGTAGAACCTGTGCTTTCCTTTCTTTAAACTTTTTACATTTGTTATAAAAAGCGTAAGTAAATTGGACAGTTAACTCTTCTGTTCCTTATGGCTCTTTGGTACTGTTCTTACTAAATATCTTCTTGCCATATTGAAAATTAACATTAAAAAAATCTGATTACATTTACATAAAAAAGGAGGTGAAATTATTTGTAATTTTGTGAGGCTGTGGAATAGTTTAAATTTGCATTTTTCAACCTGTTTGTCAGGGTGAAAAGAAAAATATTTTAAAAACTATGTTGGGTTTTTTTATTCCATGAGAAGGTGTTCAGCGTGGTATCGTATTCAGAGATGTAAATAATTCCCAGGTGATAAACAATTTCTTTATGGCGGTATGCAATCACAAGGTGGGTAAGGTAGGCAATACAATATGAGCAGTGTATACCTCAAATATTACAACATGCAAATAAAAAGGAGTAGGTACTATATTTAATTTGTCTGGAACAGTGCTGAAGCAAATATAAAAATGATAGTGCATTGGATGTTGTTATGTCTTCTAAAGTCCGTGTTATACTTAAGAACAAGGTATTTAGTTCTCTTTGTGTATGTCACAGTCATGTGATGTACTTATGGAATTACATTGCTTTTCAAATTGTCAACTGAGTTATGCCTTGCCTTGTTAGTATCATGTTTGATTTCTTGGACAGGGCCTATAAATCACTATCTAATATCAGGTCTTTTGAAAATGCACCCAAGGTTTATTGCCAGTAACAGACTAGTAGCCTTATGTGGACTTTCCATGAATAAAACAGATTGATGAGCCATTTTATAGCATTGCAAGCTCTATTATAAATACATCACCCTTTTCAGTAATTTAACGTGAAGAGCAGTCTAATGAGCTACCAGCTATAATCTGCCAGAGAACTGAGGACACTGCTAAGCTCATAGACCAAGTGATACAACTTTGATTAAAGGCTAGAAACTTTAAAAAGTTTCTAACAGCTTTCCCTTGTTCTGTGAGGTTTTTTGCGTTCTTTTTGAGTACTGTGTTAAACAGGATAGCAATGCAATACTATCACAAGTTTGTGTATGACATTATAAAATCTGGTGAGTTTGGGGAAAGGAGATAGGATATAGGGAAAAGTTTCACATTGTTATATAATTATACAATAGTTTGAATTTTTGTGTTAAATTTGCCAAAGTACGTCTTTGAAACTGCTGCAGAAATGTAGGGAGTCAGGCAAGTCACATGTGATAAAATCGTAAAAGTTGAGGAAGTCCTAGAGATCTTCTGAAATAGGACTGCTATCTGAAAACTTTTACTTTTATGGCTGAAGAATAGCTTGGTGATTAGCAGACAGTAAGAACTCAGATCTAGATTTTATTTTTTTATTTTTTTTTACTGTGAATGCAGACAGGCAGGCAAACACTTCAGCAGTCCAGATTTTGTTTCTGCAGGTCAAGGGTAAAAGGCCTTGGTTACACAGACTGGAAGGCAAAGCTCTGAAAACCCTTTAATTAGTCTTTACCAAATTTATAACAATGGAGTATTTTGCATGAAAATCCTAAACATGTCAACAGCTGCCACTAATCTATAGGGGCCTTCTTTTTCTGGGACTTATACACTATACACTATGCATCCATATTCTTCACATAATTTAAAGCAGACACCTCATTAATATCCTATGTACCCCATTAAAAACGGATGAAAAGTAAACTCCCTTTTTTACAATCAATCCATACATATCAGTTCTGTTTTGGATTTAAGAAAGCCTTCCACTTTTAATGCCATTATACATTTTATATTCCAGTCTAGTTTACAGTACCTCAAGTACTGTAATGTTCACAATGTAGCCTGAAGGGAAAGGATAGTTTTCTGATCTAAATAAACAGGATAAATTCTGCAGCCCTTTACAAACCCTACATTGAAGACCCCAAGTAAAATGGTGGAATCTTTAACTGAGCAAGGAGGCTGATACTTCGAAACTAGGCTTAAGTCTCTGAATACCAGCTGATCTTGAGACTGCCGTTTTAAGTCATGGCAGGAGTTTATTTTGCCAGAAGATCTCTCAAAATAACCAAGATGGTGTCTGTTCTCTGTAAATATAAAGGTCCTGAATCTGTATTCATAGCAATCTTGTGCCTGTTTACAGTAATTATATTGGCTTGAACTACTCAACTTGCAAAATCCCATAAAGGCCCCAAAATCCAGTAGTACATTTTGGATAGGTCAGAGTCCTCTAAAAATTTACCATAATGCCCTGTGGGCATTAGAGGAAATCAAACAGTATCAACAGATGTATGAGCATTTCAGTGTTATGAATATTACAGTGTATGAAAAGCTTCATGACTCCTTAGGATGAAGAGCACTATATGAATGAACAGTATAATTTTAAGCCTTTGGAGACTGCGCATTTATAGTTTATTCATATTTCTTTAGTATTTATTTGGCTGAAATCATAGGAATTTTTGCTGTGAAGTATGTATCTAGGCTGTGTAAATAGGGGAACTTACCCAGACTCATCTGAAAAAGGCATCTCTTGGTGGGTAAACAGTTGCAAAACTTCAGAAGCTTAAGAACCTGCATACCATCCCATTTCCTTATGACCTAGTATTTGTCCTGCAATGCTTTCTTGCAGATGCCTACATTCTGGGAAGCTATTCCTAGAGTGCTGTCACTTAAAATTCAGTTTGTTGCTTCTGAACTTTCATGCCAGAAAATAGACCTTAGACTATTCAGAGAAAGTGAACGCAAAGAAGACTTGAACGCACAGAAAGTTCGGAAACATTTTCAGTAAATGTTCATAAAAAGCTGTTCATATATACACATCCATTTTTGTTTAAGAGAATTTTGAGAAATGTAATATTGAGGGACATGATCCTCACTAAGAATTACTGTGGTACTTGGGCAGTTCACAAATAACAATATTTATGCTATTTAGGGGAAGCATTAATTTTAACTCTTCTGGTCCACAGTTCTAGAGAAGTGTTACTAATTATGCTGTGAAGAGGTATTACAACACAGTTGCTTTCAATGAATGTTTACCTCATGACATCTGATTGTAATCATTACATTACTAGGAAAACACATAATTTCAGTGTTACTTTTTGTGATAGAAACAAACAAACAAAACCCCTTTAAATATTTTTGACTGGATGAGGAAGACCAGTTTCAGGTGAACATGTCTGCAGAGCACTTAGTAGGGTGTGTTTTTATTTCTGAGCAGTGGAGAATGAGGAGAAAGACACAGCTCTGTATCCAAAGAAGACTTGGAAC
Source organism: Falco cherrug (assembly GCF_023634085.1). Taxonomy (NCBI): domain Eukaryota; kingdom Metazoa; phylum Chordata; class Aves; order Falconiformes; family Falconidae; genus Falco; species Falco cherrug. The sequence goes on along the minus strand of NC_073720.1, from coordinate 35,775,892 downwards.
AGTTTTTATCTGGAGGTGGCTGCTTTCAGCCATGTGGATAGAGGACTGCAGAGCAATATTCCTGAAGGCAAAACTGAACTTTCTATTCTTCTGTGGATGAAACGCTTTTCCCTGCCCATGACACCTCTGTGTTTTTGCAGTGCCTTGGAGATGCTTTTTAGCTGTTACTGGTTGTCTGGAATGGCTGCCTTATCTCAGACTTCCATTGTCCGTTTTTTCCTTCCATTTTGTTCTTTTAATTGCTCTTCTCTTTACTTCCCACTGACTTCTATTCTGTCCTTGCTTGTTTCTTACGCCACGTCCACACTACTATTCTTTGTTACCCTGTTGGCCATGGTTGCATGGCAAAAAAGACAATGCATTTGGTGTTCCAAAAGAAGAACAAAAAATCAAAACAAGCCCAATCCAGGCAAACTCAGCACAAGAACGCAAATAGGATTCAGCACAACAGCGGTGCCTGTGTTCCTGAACTTATTACTTATAACTTATAATATATATTATTTCTTTTCTGCTTCACTGACGTTTTCTCTCTTCTGAGCTGGGATCAGGGGCTGTGCTTCCTTTGTGCTCGTGCAGTATCTGTCAATATGGGGCTGTAGTTCCCTTTGGGGTGGTTCTGTGGGGTTTTACTGACATGTCTGCTACTACTCAAATTAAAGAATAATGGTGGTGCATTTTTCTTTTTCCTTTGCCCTCTTGCCCAGCAGTACTGAGCACTGAAGTGGAGAAGGAGGGTATGGTTGTGCAGTGGCGACTTCTGGAGTGGGATAGCATCTGGCTGAGTTGTAATTTATTTCAGACATTTATTTCCACTACAGAGAGTCAGAGAGGCATCTTGGTTTTGTTTCAGAAGAGGCAAGACATACCTAAGAGATGGCTTGGAAATGGGAGGAAATGTTAAGCAAACATTTTTATTTTTTGTCATGCTGATTGCCTAATTTCAAAGTGTTTATTCTGATTACTTGTTTCTCAGTTCAGTAAATGTTTTTACAAGAGGTCTTTAGGACCTTAAAGGAATTCACTCCCTTTTCATGCCTCTTTTAAGCACCTGAGGAGATAGTAGGAAACATTGCCTAAAACATAATATTTTCTTACCATTGTCATCACTAGCAACTTTTAACAGAATTTGTTTGGGAACAGCTTGCTCTCTTCTTGTTCTTGGTATTTAAGTGCCTAGGTAATGATAACTAATCTCTTCAGTTTTCAGATTCACATGTTTCTGTGCATGGGTCTAATGTCTTTGTGTGCCCACTTGTTTTTAGCAGAACTTTTTTCAATAGAAACAACCAGAGGATCAGAGGAGAAAAGTTAAAACTGCGATACTAAAAGTGAATACAAGCTAGAAGTAATCAATGCACTTCTGCTAACGTGTGAAAACAGTGCTGTAAGTGGAGGGTCAGTGTTTGTTTTGGCTTATGAAACATTTAAGATAAATCTTAACTTTTGATAAACAGGTTTAAGCCAAATTATAGACGTTGCTAAGCAACATGTTACTTTTAGTGTTTGCATATGGTGGGAGAATACTTGGCAGATACAGTCGAGTTCCCCTTTTTCCTCCCATGTTTTTGAACCTTTCTAAGGAGTATTACTCTGCTGAAAAAGGAAGCAGGATGTTGCTGTGGACTTGAACACACTTGGCTGCACAGGTATATATTTTGTGTGTGTTAGACAAAGGTTTGGATTGTACTTGCTGTATTTACAGTGCAGATGGATTTCCTAATTCCTTCAGTTTCTGAGATCTAAGGCTTAGTCTCCAATGGAGTATCTCCAGATAGTTTTCTGGAAGCACTTCCATCCTAATCTGCTGGTCATAGGCCATCTCAGTATCATAGAATCATTTAGGTTGCAAAGGACCTTTAAGATCATCAAGTCCAAATGTAAACCCAGCACTGCCAAGTCCATCACTAAACCATGACCCTAAGCATCTCATCTACGCATTTCTTTAAATGCCTCCAGGCATGGTGATTCCACCACCTCCCTGGGCAGCCTGTTCCGATGCTTGACCACCTTTCAGTGAAGAAACTGGTCCTAATATCCAATCTAAACCTCCCCTGGCACAACTTGGGGGTGTTCCCTCTTGTTCTGTTACTTGTTATCTGGGAAAAGAGACCTACCCCCACATGTCTATGGCCTCTTTTCAGGTAAAAGTAGAGAGCACTAAGGTCCCGCCTGAGTCTTCTCTTTTCAGGACTAACCAGCCCCAGTTTTCTCAGCCATTTCTTGTAAGTCTTGTGCTCCAGACCCTTCCCCAGCTCCGTTGCCCTTCCCTGGCCATGCTGCAGCACCTCAGCATCCCTCTTGCAGTGAGGGGCCCAAACCTGAACACAGCGTTCGAGGTGCGGCCTCACCAGTGCCCAGGACAGGGGGACCATCGCTGCCCTGGTCCTGCTGGCCACACTGTGTCTGGTACCAGCCAGGGTGCTGCTGGCCGCCTTGGCCACCTGGGCACACTGCTGGCTCACGCTCAGCCGGCTGTGGACCAGCACCCCCAGGCCCTTTCCCACCAGGCCCTTTCCAGCCGCTCTGCCCCAGCCTGTAGCGCTGTGTGGGGCTGCTGTGACCCAAGGGCAGGACCCGGCACTGAGCCCTGTTGAACCTCACAGGAATGGCCTCGGCCCATCGCTCCAGCCTGCCCAGGTCCCTCTGCACAGCCTGCCTGCCCTAAGGACAGCAACACTCCCCCCAGCCTGGTGTCACCTGCAAACTTACTGAGGGTGCACTCAGTCCCCTTGTCCAGATCGCCAATATAGTAAACAGAACTGGCCCCAACGTGGAGCCCCGAGGAACACCACTTGTGACTGCTTGCTAGCTGGATGCAACTCTTTGGGCTTGGCTGACCAGACAGCTTTTAACCCAAAGTAATGGACACGTGTCCAAGCCATGAGCAGCCAGTTAAACCCAGGAAAAAGGGTAGAGAATAGCCTAGAAAAGGAAGTTGTAGGAGGAGGCATGTAGGGGTTCACTCCTGTTTACAGCTGCGGTGCCAGTGGCTTCTGTGGAGCCGCTCTGTATATGCACTGAATTCCCTAAATGACCTGCAGTGCTTGAAGGAGGAGTTGCTGAAGGAGATTGTCATCTGTGTATAGTGGGGGATGGGAGAAGATGCCTGTCTTCCTACTGCCCAGCCAGAGACTTATTGACAGAGGGAATGATTGCAGTCATGGTTATTGGAGTGTTCAAAAGTTAATTTGTAAGCATCTGTCTTGAGTCTGTTTCTGTTCAGGGAAGAAAAAAAAAAAAAGAATTACAGAATAACTGTGGTTTTGGATAAAAACCTATATTTTTTAAATATCCATTGTGATTTGCAGGGTATTTTCTCTAAAAGGGGATGCTGACAATAGAGCAGTTAATGATGATAACATTTCAAACAAAAGTAAAATATTTAGTAGTATTTGTTTAAATGTTTTGCAGTTTTACTTGTTTGAAAATAATTTTTAGTATGCTAAGAATTAATGAGGGTGTTTAAAAATATTTAAAATTGCTTTTCAGATTGGCACAATCCACAGCAGTTGTACCAACAGATTATTTTGCATTGTGAAAACGTCTCCTAAATAGGCGTTTTTTAATAAAATGAAGGTATCATTATCGTGTGGGTAACTATTCAGTTATTGTAACTAGTCCTGTTTATTATACATAATTCTCATCATGAGGGCAAATAATCCATCAGCAGTCGCGCTGATTTCTGATTAACTTGTTGAAAGGCAGATGTAGTGCATAACTATGCCCATTGTATTTCTGCCTAGGATTTCCTGGACATAAAAATGTCTTCACATTCATTGCAGCACATACTTAGTGAGTTTCATGCTTCCAAGAAATTCCAGGCCAACTGCACGTGCTCCAAGGAGATAGTGTCTGCAAAGTAAGGAAGGATAGTGTATTTGGGACACTCTGGGCTTAGAGCATGTGGACAGACCACATGTACAGTTGATACTTTCTCAAAAGTGAGACAGTGTATGAGTTGCCTGGTAGTTTTTCCAAGATTGCCAGAGAGATAAATTGTCCTATAATCCATCTATGAAGTGCATATACAATGGAATTGATCCTGCATAGGGATGCTGGGCATGGTTGTAATTTATAGATAACCAGCCAGCCCAACAGAAACACAAAGTTACCAGACTTTGGATTCTTCACAGACAAAATGGGATCCCAGATGTTACAGTGCTGATCATACCTTGTAACTCCTGCGTTGTGCAGTGACTACTGTGAATAAGTCTCCTAATGGTGGGAATAATGACATATAATATGGGGAAGAACCAAAACAAGCTCAGAAGATGGTCACCATCTGCCAGTGGAATTTGTGTAGATATTGGTAAGGATGCAGCTGCTGTAGCTTTACTCAAGTAAAAATAGCTGGGGCAATGCAAATCAGGAGAGTAATATGGAGAATTTCAGAAAAATGCCTCCATACTAGATAAGCATATGGGAAGTTTAGGTAGCCACCTTGTGATGTTCCACATGTCTTCCAGAGAGGTATAGGTAACGATCAATTCTTCTCAGTACTTTCTAATGCTTCTGTGTCTTTGAGGATTAGTCTGTTCACTACTGAACAGAATAATTTTAGGAGATACTGTAAAGGGAACAGTCTCACATGTCTGTAAATGATTTACCTGCTCTCCTTTCATGTGCTGGTACAGATTTGTGGAACTGAGGGATGCTGGATGTGAAAACTATCCCACCCGGTTTTAATTGTGAGTTTGACATCAGTGTGTGACTGCTCTCCCCTGCTGTTATAGTGGACCTCCACACTGTAATACAACAAAACACTTCACCACAGCAGTTGTGAATGTAAGCTTACAAAACTGGATAATGGAGACTGAAAAAATTCCTGTGGAAGCAAAGGTTGCCTGCGATAATCTCCTCCTCTTATGGGTTGAGTGCATGTTTAGATTTTCACATTTTTTTTACAATTAATCTCAGCTTCTGCAAAAACATTGCAATTCAGAAAACAACTGATGTTTAGCCCCCTTTTCCAGCCAAATGTTAATGAGTATGTGGAAATAAGAAAATAATAATTACTAAGATTTCTACTTGTAAGAATTGTATTATGGTAGATTGACTAGGTACCAGGGTTAGAATGGACTTAAATCTGCAGGTTTGAAATTTTGTTAAAATACAGTTTTCTAATGTTACAAAGTGTCATGCGGACTAGAAGGTGAGATCATCATTGTAGCTGCATGCTCTTTGAAATGTTCAGTAAATGCTTATGGGCCTTCTAATTTGTCTCCTTTATTAGTTTTATGGCAGTCACACAGATAACTACCTACCTATTTTTGCCTCTTCACAATTGAAAAATTGACCACACAAGACATTTTGAACAGATGTCTGCATCCTCTGGTTTTGAAGATCATTGCACATTCACTCACAGATGAATGTATTCTATCTTGAGTGCTAGTCTTTCTTCTTTGGTAACCACTTGATGTCACACAGTTCAGCAAAATAGGCTTATATTTAAGTTTTTTACATCCTTACATATTCTAGACTCTCTTGGGTTTTCCCTTGATACTGTATGTAAGTGTAAAATGACTTAAGAGTGTATGTCAAATTAAGATTTTGATTTTAACTGTGCTTTCTCCATTCATGAAGATGCTAATCTGAAAAGAACCAATAATCAGCAGCACAGTTTTGGACATCTCTTTGGTTTCCATCACCTTGAAGTCATTATTGAACTCTGTGTGTCTGACATCTGTGTGCAGAAGTCAACAAGCCAAGCAGCAAGATTTTGTTCTGGTTTTGACATTAGTAATTAGTAGCAGAACACTGAAATTAGAAGCTAGAAAAGTATGAACATACTTGAATTTTGTGCCAGTAGTAACAGACTCTGACAATAACAGTTAGAGGTCTGCCAGTTTTTTAATGTTAAATAGATCTGACTAAAACTGTGCCTAATTATCTATGAAAATAACATCCATTTGTATTCAGAATTTTGTAATGGCTAAATAAGGAAAAAGATGACTGTTTATTGATATTAGATATGTATCCCGTGTGAATGGAAACCTGCAAAGTTCTCTAAGAATTTGGATTGCTATCTGAAAAATCAGTAATCCCTATCAGTGATTTGTTTTTATGAAACGGGATCTGTGATGACATTTTCATCTGGAACACTAAACATTTTTTGAGACAGTTGCCCAGACTGTCCACATAAACTCCCCACATTTAAACAGGTTTTTATTTACTTGTTCCTCCACATCAGGAATATCAGCGCATTATGAGTAGCCGGTTTCAAAGCATCAGGAAAACAGGATCCAAGCATTTGTGAAATTTTGGAACTAGAAATTCTCAGAAATTTCATTAAATGGGCAGTTTAATTTAATCAACCAAAGAATTTATAACAGTTTAGATAGAGATTGCCACTTGTAGGTGTTTATTTAAGTGTGAAGATCATTTGCTGCTTGTTATACTAGAAGATTAGAATCATTGCAGTGTTTGTTGTTTATAAGCCTTTTTTATCACTTTCGTATAAAAGAAAGCTTATTCTAGTGAGAGGATCTATAAGAATAAGTAGTATCAAATTCTATTTCTTGATGTTCCCTCTCAGTGAATTCTGATTTTTCTAAATGTATGGAACTTGAACTTTCCTAATGGGGCTTTTGTTAATTATTTCCAGCTTCCATTTGGTATGCCTTGCTTTTTCTGACTGTAACTTGGGAATGAGTGTCCCTCTTTCAAACCAAACTTCGAGTTACACATGCCATCTGATTTGTTGATACGGTAGTTTTTTCTTGTGAAGTTCCTCATTTACTGAAACACTTCTTGTGTTTAAAATGTGCATAATGCCTTAAAAATAATTTAATTGTCTCAAACTGTCAGCAGTTTTCTTGCCATTTCTCCCCACATTTTTCATAATAAAAACTGTTAGTATTTACCAGCTCCCTTCTTAATGGCACTTGAAACAAGAGGCTGGTAACACAGATTGCTTTTAGTTACCATTTTGTTGTTTAGGGACAGGTGTTGGTCTTTTGATAGATAAAAGTAATGTCAGAAGGGTGACTTTGAGTACTATCCAGATTCCACACCCTCCAGGTATTCTCTGGTAGTTCATTAGGTTTGCAAAATGGCTCTGTCTTCAGGCAGCGGCCAAACAACTCTGATTGTTATGACCTGTGGGGAACATACCAAGGGTTTCTGTGCATCCTGTGGCAGGTCATTGCTGGACACTGAGTTAACTAGAATTGTACTTTTGATAAGTCATTTGATCTGGAGAGGACTGCTGTCTGAGTTATGATGAATTATACTGTATTAAGGCACTAACTACTGTCTGGGCAAATGAAAATCAGCTTTGCTTTCTTAAGATATGCTATCACCGTATCTGCACCTAGGAGAGGTGTTCATGTGTTGGTTGCCATTTCTATTTTAAAATCTTCCCCCCTTTGCTAAAGTGTCTGTGTTCAGGCACTGTGAAGTGAGCACTACAATTCAAAGAATTTTATTTAAGTATTCATGTAACGGTCAGTAATTCAGTAACTAAACCTTGCTGGTCTGAAAAGCAGGCATGTAAATATCCTTGTTTCTGGAGGCTCTGGAAGTGAGGCAGCTGGGATTTCTTGACTTACCAGAAATCTTAGAGAGTCCACAAATTTGGAATTGGAACAGGAATTCCTGGCTCTCCCTCATGTTCTCAGGCAAGTAGATTGCATCTCACTGAGAAGTGTGCGAAAGCTGATAACATTATAGTCCAACTGATAACTCTCCGGGGAGATGGAAAGCTCCCTCTTGAAGTTCACCAGATGTTTGGAAGTTTATGCTGCATGTGAGCTATGAAGAATTGTATCCTTAATATAAGTTTTCTGAATTGTATAGAATTATGTCATAGAGATATAGGTATTTATAGACAGTAAGACTTAGTTTAACACTCCTTGGCAATGTTGCCATTTTCTGTTAAATTCATTCTAATATTCCAAGAAGAAGAGCATCTCATCTAGGTCCTTAAGCATTACATCGTAATAGCATTTCTTATATTTTCTTTTTTTTTCTTTCAAAGCTCATGGTTTTCATTACATTTCTCTGACTAGTTTGTTCAGGTAAAATTTTAAAGCTTTTTCTTATATCTTAAGGATTTAAATAAAGAACAGAGAGATGGGGTAGGCCTGCTGTTGTTGTAATAGCTTTTGTTTTTCTGGAAGTGCTTTTGTTAGAACCTGCTTTTTCTCCCTGCTAACTGATATATTAAACACTTTATAAATTTGAGGGTTAAATCTGGCCACAGCAAAAGAACAAAATTGCCATGAACTTCAAAAGGATCAGAATTCCAGCCTAAAATTCTACAGTCCTGACAGAAAATTATTTCTTTTGCCAAAGCTTAGTAGGGAAATCTAAGTATATAAGTAAATATGTGATATATATGTAAGTATATATGAAATCTTCAAGAAGGCATTTATTCTTATCACTAGCATATAGTCCTCCATGATTTCTGCTTAACCTACACTTATCATGTCTAACAAATAGTAGAAGATGCCACCATTATCAAACAAAAATAGTGAAATATTACAAAAGTACACAAAGTTAGGTAAAATCTAGAACTACTTTGTGTTTGTATTTCTTTGTGACCTGGTGGTTAATTAATTTTATATGAAGGGGCTAAAGTAAAAAGATTTATCATAAAGTAAATAACTCAAAGTCATTAATAACTTAGACAAATAATGATGTTCATGCAGTGAATTGTTATTATCAGCCTATGTTTGAAAAAAATTACAGATGAGGATAATCTAGTGCATTATATTTTAAAGAGGCCAGTCATCTTGTTACCAGTATAACATGGGATAGAATGCATCCCTTTTTAACTGCTGTGTAGTATTCAAATTACTTGTTTCATGAGCTAAATATGTTCTTAAATCATAAGAACAGTGCAGCCAGAGAGAGGGGAGAAAGAGCCTGCCTGTGAGAGAGCAATGCAGTGTTCATTATTAAACACTGGTTGCTGCTGAAATATGGTTTCCATGTGGAGCAGACTACATGTAATTTATGTAAACCACATTGGTAATAGTTTTTATCAAGTGGTGCTAAACACAAGCTAAATCCAGCATAACTGCTTGTGTAGACTGCATGTAAGTAAATTGTGGGTATTATTAGGGCTAGTCAGATTTTTCAGGAAAATATTTCCATTGCTGTCCCCATTATGTAGTAACACAGCTCACATCTGCAGCAATGCCAGCTTTGGCTAAGATGATTTTGGAGTTCAGACACGAAGTGAAAGAAACTAATTACTAATGGCAGTTATCTAAGGACTTGTAGATGTAGTGACATATAAAATGTATCTGTTAAACATACTTTTCTCTGCACAGGTGCTTAAATGTTTTACTCTTCCTTTTAAAAAGGTGGGAAGAGGTTTTGGATAGGAAGAAAAGACATGGTAAAAACTATTTACACAGAATTATGACTAGGCACCTAACGGTGGTGATGGTAACAGAAAACTGAAAGGGCTTTTCAGAGGGTAAGGTATGCTTTTCTAACATGCTAAAAGGCAAGAAACTAGGAGACTGTAGAGGACATTTCTTCATAATTTTGATTTGGGGGAGACTTTCTCACAAAACATAAGATCCCAACTTGGATTAAAACTGGTAAGAGCTAAGTGTACTTGCGTGGAAATAAAGATTCCCTTCTGAGATGATGTAGACTTTAGTATTAGCCCACACAATGTTTTGTATATTCATTATTTACTTGGAAAGGAGTGCATAGGGTTAGTTTGCTAAGAAAGTAAGACTGATTTTAAGATGAAATCTGTTTAAAAGACAACATAAAACCTGGTTAGATAAGTGTTTCACAGATTTAACAAGCTCCCAACCTCTGATCCTGCCTGTGCCATCTCTTTGTGGAAAAAACTTTCAACACCCTTGTTTATTTTTCTTATTCTAGGCAGTAATGCTTAATAAGGTAGGTCAAGAATTGTGTTATTGGTATAATTTAAAAATTAAGGAAAAAAACCCAACAACAGAACAAACGATGTCTAGGGAAACTCAGCCAGAAAAGACACTGAGTGTGCTGCTTAAAAGTATCCTGGCTTTCAGGGTGGGCTTGGACCACATGACCTCCAGAGTTTCCTTCCAGCCTAAATTAGTCTATGATTATAAAAAAAAAGGAAACCCCCAAAACCCAAAACTAACGACATATATATTACATAGTTTGTGTTCTTGGGCAAAAGCACACATTTCTTCCTGAAAAGCTGTAGAGTTGCGCATACGGGTTTTTTAAATGTAACTGTGAAGAAAAAATCAAAGTATATACATGTAAACATAAAAAAAGAATTATTTAAATTATAGATTCACAGTCTTCTATGGCTGTTGTTTATATGCCTCGTGCAGGTGTACTTTTGAACTGTCCTATTGCCTCACTTATATGACTGGAGCACCATATCTCTTTGTCACCCAGCTGACATGTTTGAAGAACAGCTAGCCTCAAAGCATCTTCTACTGCCTTAGATATTCCCTTCTTGGGCAAGAAGGAGAACTATTTACAAAGAAACTCAAGGTATACCTGAACATACATGCGCTGCTGATTTCAATATGAATCTGCCTCTCAGAGAAGCAGAGAATACTATGGTCATGTTCAAATCTATGTTTGTGCTTATTTTTCGTATAAGAAAGAATATGATTTTCTAACATTGAATATTAGCCAAGTACCAAGGGCAGCAATCACTTTTTATTGAAGTCACTACTGTTAATTATAACCTCGCTTAATCAAACTGTTAACTTGTACAGTAAATTTATTCCTTCTTTTCTGTTTATAAAAGTACATTAATGATCTGCAATTTGTATAAATCATACAATTACTGGAAAAAAACTGTAGTTTTCAATTCAAACAGTCCAACCACTTCTGGAAACCAATGGAAGAATTTTGCAGTTGGCTAAATCACATGACATTGGGTTTGAATCATAATTGATTGAATTAATGCTTCAAAACTTTTTGTCAAGAAAAGATACCTGATTTCTCAGTTTAATTCCTCTCTGCAGTCCCTCTGCTATAATGTGGTTTTTTTAAAATATCTGAATGTAAAAAAGTGATAAATCAATTTATTAATTGATAAACAACAATTATTAACTGAAAAAAGACAAACAGAAATTCTAATTCCCCTTCAAGGAAGTGTACATGAATACATTTTGCTCTGCTCAGGAAGCTGTAGTGAGGTGTGCTAACATAAAAGCGACTGTATTTTACACTCTAATTTTTAGAATCACTTTATATTAAATTGAATTTTAATTTCTATTCAATGTATATTTAAGAAAAAAATAAAAGACAAAATATTAACTAAATAGTTACATTGTTCATATGGTTATTCAGTTCTCATTGTAGTACACTTTTGATAACAGGGATTTAGAATTAGCTGTAAAATTGTAAATGAAGTTATAAGACACCATGCAAAAGTTGTACTTCTTGTGTTGATGCTGGATATCTCTAATTGTCTTGTCCCAGTTCTTTCTTTCAATGCTAGACTGATTTTTTTTTTTTTCTTCTGAATCTGGGAAAATGGATTGGGAAAATTATTTGTGCCCTCAGAAAAATAAAGCTTGCATTAGAAGGTAATGTAAGTTGTAAAGCAAATTCAGTGATAGCAGTTTATTATTGTTATGCCTATTCTTTACTTGACTCTACAAAGGTCTGCTGAAGACCTTTTTCATTTTAAGAGGAAATAGATTTTATTAGTTTCTAATTTGAGGTAAACCAGTAAACCATTAAAACAAAACCACCTTGTGCCCTACAGTTAAAAAAGGTGATTTTTAAGTGTGTGAAGAGCTCAAGTTTGTAATTTCCTTTGAGCTTATGTTAACTGAAAGGCTGCACGGTTGCTGCTGCTGGTGCAGGGCTGATGTTAGGGTAATATATAATATACCTTAAAGACTTGGTCTGTTCTTCTTATAACCTGCTATACCTGTCCCACCAAAAAAAAAGCCCTTTAAAATCTCAGTCCATCCAGGGAAGCTCTTTAGAATGCATCTGTCTGAGCTGTCTTCAGTCTATCTTATCAAGAAGGAAAGCATGGAGATGAATTTCAGCATCCTTTGATCACCCTTCCCAGTTTTACAGTGGTGGTGAGAGCCTCACTTGTAAGGTAACCTTACCCTTGGTATAGGAAACACAATAATTTGACTACGGCTAGATTGAGGAACTGATATCCATGTACCAGAAAGGCATGAATACAAATATCATGAAGGGGATTTCTTTACCCTCTGAAAATGAAGGTCAAGCTTCCTTGTAGAATTTGTGGCACATCTAGGAGTGAGTAATAAGCTGAACAGTTCTTTTGAGAGGTTTCTCGTTGTTTGTAAATACTGTTAGTTGAAATTTTTCTTTGTTGGTTCATTCCCTCCCTGATTACAGAGGGAGGTCTGTATGATTGGACTTGTAGTCATATGTTGTTTTAGTATGTCAGTATGACATCACAGGTGCATTGGGTAGGGAGAGATCACAGTACATGTATTTATATGTTAAACTATACTTAAAATAGTTTTTCTACAATGTACGTGTGTATGCAAAATATAAAATGGCATGGCACTGCATTAGAGCATTGTTTGCACTTGATAGGGAGGCTCTGGATAGCTCACTTAATGGCTTTATTGCTTGGGGGTAATGTGACCATCCCCAGTGAGAACCAAAAGCCTTAAAAGCTGCTAAACATGTTTACAATCTTTGTGTGCACATGTATACACTGTGCAAAACCCAGTCAACAAAAGGGGACAGACTGCTGTGGTTTTGGCCTTTCTCACATGCTTACACAACATATATTGAAGCAGAGGGGGGTCATCTGAGTATGCAGGAAAATCCTACAATAGACGTGTTGGTGTACCTATTGCACTACTTTTGAGAATATATCACATGGCAGTTATTTCATCTAAATTTGTTCAAAAGTCCTGAAAAGGGTATCATTAATAAAAAATCCATTTCTATCAAAAAATTAACCCTTTCCTATATGAATATTCTCTAAAATGCATACTGGGTGACCTGCATGATAAGGAATGACCAGTCCTGGACCAGGACTTTTTAAAGAATATTAGGGTTTATGCAGGGATGCAAGCAAAAGTGTGGGGATTTTTTTGGAGGCGAGAGGGGAAAAGCCAGCTTCTCAGTGTGATATTCAGTACTTGCTTCTAGTCCTAGGTGGGCCTGGAACATCAGACCTGAATGTCACATCATTTCTTATATAAAGGAAAGCCAGTCTTAAGTCAATTCTGATTTTTTTTTTTAATTCTTATTTTATTCTCCACTCCCTATCAGTCAAGTACAGTAGATTTATGTCAGTTTTGGTAACTGGCCTTATATGTAGAAGAATCAAGAAACTGTCCCTCTCAAGATTTTGAAAAGCCTCTCTGAAACGCCACTGGAATAGTCTTCAAGTATGTGCCGTTTACAGCACATAAGGCGGTGTGATGGGGTGCAACTTTTACTGGTTTTCCTGTCGGGGTGATATATATAATTAGAGATTAATGATGTAATTAGTGAGCTTCGTGACCTTCCCAGATTTAATCTGACAAAATCTGAAGATATCCTACAGCATTCCTCTCCACGCCCTCCTTCATTTGTGAGGAACATTCTGTGCTTTTAGGTACAATTTATGGACGTATGCGTGTTTTAAATATACGCATGCCTTTTTCTGTGCTTTAAACTGCTGTACAAGCAGAGCAGACGGGTAGATGCATAGTCTGTTTCTTTAAATTTCCTGACTCAAGCTGGTTTGACAAAGACCTCCTTATCATTTTCTTGAAACCCAGTTTCCTGAATCAGCGGATTTTTTTTCCCCTTGAAACTTCTGAAACTCTGAACTCTGTCAAAACAAGATGGCTGGCAAGTTTTAGGGACAGAGCAGAGACACAGACAGAGACAAAGAAGCCCCTGAGAAGGCAGACGGACTTAAATTGCTTGTGGTTTTTCAGTACAGCTGGTTTCAGATGTGTCGGCCTTGTTCTGCAGTGGTTCCACTGCCAAAGCAAGACTGTCACAGCTGGTAGTACTTACTGCACTTGCGGGAAAGTATGTGATTCATTAGTTGGAACCGTATGTTTTTCACCAGTTCTGGTCATGTTTTTGTTAGGATGTGGTAAAAGCATAAGCAGGGGGTGAAGGGACAATGGAAATATGTGACTTGTTAAAGATTGGCCCCAACCAGTTATTAGCTAAATTGTACACTGTAACACCAAAAAAAAAAAAAAAAGAACACCGTTGCTCATAAGACAAATGATTTGATTCTTTAGTGAAGGTCGTTTAGTCATAACTAGTAAAAAAAAAATTGTCAACATCAAGTCCTTTTTCCTGTTGTTTCTTTTAAGTAGCATGATGTTTTTACTGAAAACTGTAGCACAGGAAGAAGTCATGCGAGCAAAAGACATTCATTTGGTAAAAAACAGCCAAACTGGCTAAGAATTTTGAATTTTTGAAAGGAGGTAACTGCTGCTACTGATAAAATACGAACTGTGGCATAAAGACTTGTGGAGAATGCTTGGCATATTGGAAGATTTGGTGGAAGGAGAGCTGTAAGTGGGTGTTCTGTGCCCACATATGATAAAACAGACCAGAATTGTATGAAGAGATGTAACAAGTTCTTTTGTTTACCTTTTTTTTTTTGTTTTCCTGGGGTGTCATCTTCCACTATTTTTGAGTGTTTGAGTGTTTTAGCTCTTTGGATCAAAACATAACTATTCAAATGAGAAAAAAAAAAAGGGTGAAAAAGGTAGACACAGAGCACATTTGAACTAAACATTACTATATTCTAGAGCTGCTAATACAGATCTCTCCCCCCTTCATAGCACCAATGAAATAACGTAAGACTTCAAAGCTATGTGTTTAAGAAAGTGTTTTTAAAAAGTCTCTTCTTACCCCCCCCCCCCCCCCCCCCCCCATCCAATCCCATTTTCTCTTTCAGCCTCCTTACATGCATACACAGCCACTGGACTTTATAGAGCTAGAACCTGGTCTGTCTCTGATAATTAGCTCAGCTGGTTGTAGCATAAATAAAGGAATGCACTTAGGGGCTGTAGTCTGTGACATGGTTTAACAGAGCATAAAAAGGTGCATCTGTTAACATGCCTGAATTCAGTCACCTTACTGTCACCCACAGAAAGATACCAGCTCTGAAATGTGCCGATAATATTTTGCAAACAAGAGATCAGTATTGTATTAAATTAACCAGGCTGTGAATGTGCAAAGTTGCTGCCTCTTAAAAATCGTGCTGTCTTGGCTTACAGTGGTGTTGCAATGAGTCCCTCCAGTATCTATTAGGATGACCTGTGGCACTGAATACTTCAACACTCTTCTGGCTAGTATTGTTGACCTTTGTCAGCTTGATAAAAAAGCAGAGCCTAGAAATGTGCTTGTCATTTTTAGTGAACTAGGAGGCTGGAAAGCATGGGGAAGGGGAGGGGGCTGGAGGGAAGCACAGAGATGCCAAGAGCCTGTTTTTGTTTAAATTAGGATGCTGAACCTAAGACAAAATTGCAGTCTGCTTCCCTTTTCCTCCCCAGCAGCCCCATGTCTCTCACCCCTTTCTTCCCCTGACTGTTGCTACTTGATTTGAGGTCTGAAATAATGAGGAATGTCTGCGTGATCAAAGTTACTGTCTGCCTCCTGGTCTCCACAGAAGCCCTGCTGTATGTGTTTGGTAGGCGACAAACAGCTTGTTGTAATGTATTTGAAGGTAATACAATCACACTTTTGTTATGTTCTTTGAACATTTATTTGCTTTTTAATTCAGTAATCCTAATGAAAAAAATTAAACACTTTTTTTTGCTTTTATTTAGCTGTATAATGATTTTTAAATTATTTGCAGGGAAAAGATTACTTCAGCAGGGGATATAGCCAAGCATACTTCAATGAATTGATAAGTTCTTAATTTTCTAGATATGTAATTCCTTTGAAAATGTTGATTAAGGTCTACCTGGCTCTGTCCAGAGATTTAAAAAAGATAACAGGGTATCTGTTTTCACTACACACATTTGTGCTATACAAACCATTATTTGTATAGCATGATTATTTTTTATATAGTCTATTAGTAGTATGTTTTTTTGTATATATATATATATATATAATTATTTTTCTTCAGAGGGTCCAAATGAGTGTCTTATCCATTGGAAGGTGATGTAATGCCAGTGGGACATAGTCCCACACAGCTTGAACCAAAATTATTCAATTTGGCAGTAACAAAATGTGGATGACCAGGAGGTGTGATGCATTCTCTACTGTATTTTGAAGTAGTTACACTGGAAATATCCCACCCAGTTGTGCTTGGCCCTTTAGTCCTGACATTGGGCCACACCTGCATTCCTGATGTCCAGACCCATCTTTGTTTTTGCCAACTGCCTTTACCCAGGAATATCTTCAGGGAAAAAAATAAAAATCTAAACAAACAAACAAAAAAAAAAACCAACCAAAAAAACCACAACAGAAAAAACCCCAACAACTAGAAAGCCCACACATTAGCATTTACCTTATTGCTTGGAGAGAGGGGCGAGGGAGGAAAAGAAGTTGCTATCAAGAGAGATGATAGTGCCTCAAAATCCCTTTATCTGAGTGCTGTGAAGTTATAATAAGGCAGCTGTGAAACAGGAGAAAAAAGCCAGAGTTCTTTTCAGTTTTCTTAATTTTTTCCTCCCAGTTATGACTTTTTCCCTCCCTTTCCTTTCCACGTGTTCCCCCCTGCCCCCATCTCAAGGGAGTTTTGAGAAAAGCAAACCTGGGGAAAAAAAAGCAAAAAAAAAAAAAAAAAAAGCTGAGGTTTATGTTAGTAGAAATTAAGTTTAATGATCATTGCCTCATTTTTCTGTTCCATGGGTGTGGATGGAGGAGTAATCAGTGCAGGTGGCCTTGCCAGTTGGGAATTTCTCTTTGTCATCAAGAAAGTAAGGAGAGTGCAGGGATTGAATTACCACAACTACTTCAGGGCTAAACATATTGTGTTTCCCCATTGGCTCTAGTTTTAAGGACAGAAAGCTGACATTAATTTTATCCAAAAGAAAAGCACAGTTAATTCTCTATATATTCTAAGATAATTTGACTGAATGTATAAGAATCTGTGCTTGTTCAAATGTATGTCTAGCATAATCTTGCAAATAATTTTGTATATGACACACTGAAAAGTGAAGTCTTTTTCTTAATTTGCTCTGACAATTTATGTTTCTGTGCCCAGTTACCACTCACTTTATTGAATGTTTAAGATCTGCTTATTAAAATATGTGCTCCGACTGATCCAGTTGGCTTCCAAGATGCCTGTTATTACATGTAAAGGTGTTCCCTTCTAACTTTTAGAGGACGTACAGAATTGAAGGAGTACTGTTCAGTTCGAAAAGGAAGTGGTGGATTTGGTTAAGGAAGTGTGTGCTGGCCCTGAAAGGGCATCTAGTGTGCATTCACATCTCAGACATAGAAGAGCTGTTATTTAAAGAAAAATATTTTTGAGAAAGAATAACAAAATGACAATTAATTTAGGGTAACAAACCCCTGATAAATTGCAATTAGAAGTCTTCTGCATCAATGACATTTTGTGTCAGATTTTGATGGAACAGATGATGGTCAAGAGATTTCAATTCAGAATACAGAAAAATCAGAAATAAAATTCAGCAGGAGTCTGTAAAAAGTATTGAGTAGAAGGGAAAACAGTGGTCAGAGTGTTTAAAATTGTGTGTGTGTTTCTAGCACTTGCATTTGCCCATCCGTACTGCATCATGTTTAACTAGAAAGGTAATATTACTACCAAATAGGTAGTTTTAGTTTCAGAACATGGTGCAGCCAGCAGCAGCAACTGATATTTTAGTACTACATCTGTGCAGATGTTAAATTATAGGTAATGTAGTTCTAGTTAAAATAAACACTTAAGACTACTGTGTGTACTTATTGTTGTAGGGGCTTTTAAATGAAGTTGATAGCAATCCCCCACTCACGCTCGTACAGGAACAACAGTTACTTAGCTTTGCAAAAGAGACAGCATTACAGATGTAGTTGCTATTATTCAAAATAAAATACTATATCATGAGGAGGTTTAACTGGTAGAATAGGGGGCTGGATGTGGTTCCTTTGGTTCTCTGAGGTAAGAGTCAACATGCAGCTGAATATTCATGAAGCATTCATTAATATGAATAGTTGGTCTGCTGCTGCACCTTTCCATGGTTTATTAATAAGTTATGGACAGACCACTCCCAAGCATACAGAGGGCAAGAATACTGTAATGATTGCAGCATTCTCTCGGTAAAAAGAAAGAATGAGTTGGTTTATTTCAGCAGCACCATTAGCAAAGCTGTAGTTAAGGTGTCAGTAGCACACTGTACTTAAGGTTGTATTGGTAACACTTGAACTATAAATATCCTTTTTTTTTCAGGGTTATAAATTGTGTGCAGAACTTTGTTTCAGGCTGAAACATGACATAAAGAAGTATCTGCCTTGAAGCAATTATTTTTTTGGATCAATTTTTTAGCATATTGTTTTATCTTTCCTTATTTTTAGTCAAGGAATAGAGGGCAAATGAAATGAATGTTACCGTTTCAAGGCTTTCTTCTTCCTTGCTGATGAAGCTCAAAATAAATTTAAATTAAAACCAAAAATGTTGGCATATTATCAGTCGTTCGCATGGTCTGGGTGTTTGTGGCACTGAAAAGTAATGTTTACTAATGTTTGGGTTTGTTAAAAAAAAGTAATAATGTTTTGTTTGTTACTTTTTTTTTTTAAACACACCTATTATTAAAGCACCTTGCTGTTGGTACATTATTCTAGTTACAATCCATAGATAATCTCACAAGGGAGAGGGAATGATATGGGAAAGATGCTGAATTTAGATTAGAAATAAGAACTTTTAAAAAACAATATTCTTCTGTTCTGAAAAATATTTAAACTTGGGCATATAATTTGTTAAAGTGTTTGAGATGCTTACAGTATGCTAGCCAATAAGATTCTGTAGTCATATTTTGTAAATAGTATCTACAATAAAAACATACCATGTTCTTGCATCATTTACTAATCAGGAGCTTAACAGTTTCTGGTGAAAAAGTGCAGGCCATGTTATTTCACTGTTATCCATGATAATGCAACTTCCACTCTTAAGTCACTTCAACTGCTGAGGCTGTGTTGTGAAGCCTCGATTAAACTGAGGGTTGACAATGTACATGCTTAAGTTTTAAATGGACATAATTACATCTCACTGCTTGTGCTGAGACAATCTTTCATTTTCTTTCTTTCTCCTTTTTCTATGTGTCTTGTAAAATTTTAATCCTGAAAGTCCACTAATTAATGAAAAACGGGATCATTAAATGGAACTGAAGACATTTCACCCATTAAGCAGTATCCAACAAGAGTGGGGAAAAGTATTCAAGAATTATAAGAAATATTGTTTTATTTTAGGATTTTTTTCCTCAGTTTTTAACCTTGATCAAGTTAACACAGGAGCATTACCATTCTGTGGAAGAAACTGAATGTTTTTTTGTAAGCTTTTAGATATTTTTTTTAGTGTCTAGCATGCTACCCTCTTCCAATGAAATCTCTGGGACTCTAATTTTTCTTTTGTGATTAGGACTGAAGTACCCTGCATCAGGAGATTAATTGTTAGATACAGAGTCTCTCTGCTTTAGGTCACCAGTTTGAATTCAGTCCAGGCCATCACCAGACTGCTGTTAACATCTGAGGGCAGCATGGCATTCTTAGTCCAATTCGCAGTAGGCATATTTTTTCTCTTCTTCCATTCTCCAGTCTTTCATTCCTGGGTTGAGCTCTTTGTGTTGGGCAGTCATCCTGCCGAGTTTAAGTGAGTTCCATCATCCACACTTGGATACAGTTTTCCCTCACCTAGTCCACAGTTACTTCTTTTATGTTACTTACTCGGGTGTGACATTACCATCACCACCATCAGTGATGGGCCCTTTTAATGTTTCAAGACACGGTGGAGTAAACAGATACATGCCTCAGAAAACTGAAAAGGAACAAAAAACATCCCCTAAAGTAAGTAAAAAAAAAAAAAAAAATCCACCCCACCCCCCAACACAGCTGTATGTGTAGGGTTTTATCGATAAAATGCTTGGCAGAGGTACTGGAGTTGATAGGATTTCAGTTTACAGTGAGACAGCCTCATCCATGGAACTCTGTTTCATTAGGCTGCCGGACCCTGGGCTGGTTATGCTTCTGGCCATTTTTATCGCTCAGGAAAGGTGAGAGGTGTAAAGTTAAAATTAATATCCCAAGGGGAAGATATAATGGTGTAAAGTTAAAATTAACAGGTTTTTGTATAAGGCATGGGAATCCTTCCGTCTGGATGATTGTACCAATCATGGGAAGCCACGGAGAAGTTTTCTGCGTCTTTGTGGAAAAACCAAACACAAAGACTTCTGGATGATGTTTGTGTAGGGCCATCCACTACAGCCTTTTTATGGATATGACCAGTATATTATGTGGCTATGTCTCTGTGTTTAGGTACAGTAAGGAAATAAAAATAAATAAATATGTTGGCTAAATTGTCAGTAATCACAACAGGGGGCTGAAGGATGAAATGAGCCATGGAAGCTAAGCTACTTTTTCAACCGTGAAGTTGACCTCCTTAGGTCAGGGTTATGACATGTTGGTGGACCGAACAGTGTATAGGAGCTTTACTGCTGCTACCTGTGGTGGTAGAATAAAGGAGACTTGTAGTTCTGAGGTTACCTGTTCATCTCTTCTAGGAGCATTACAATTTCCTTTTACAATCCCAGATTTATTTTAAGTGTTAATGTAAATCAGAGCATTTAAAACATCAGCAGATTATTATTGGAAATATTTTGCGAAAGGCTAGAGAATGTACAGTAGGGAACTAGCCTGCTTTGGCAGGAAATAAGCAGGGTGACGTAATGGTTTTTTTTCTTTCTCTTTTTATGATGCTAGGTTTTATAACTGCTGAGTATACTTCTCCAAAAAAGATGAAAATGTCACACCATTTAGCATTAAAAGAAATAGTTTAGAGCAGGACATGATTGTGCTCTCAGATCTGCATGGCGGAAACCGGCTCCGTTTCTTTGCTCTCCCTATGTATATGTTAACATTGATCCCTAGGCTGGGGTTGGAATGGGATGTGGGGGTGAGAGGCGAGTCTGTGTCTTGAGGATCTAAGAGTACATTGCCTTACATCTTACTCATGAGTTCAGAGTTCATTCACATCACCTATAAGCAAAGCCAAAACAGCATATGGGATAGGTATAGCTCTGAGGTTCCTGAAGTCTGTCTGTAATTTGAGTCTTATATACCTACTTATTTTCTAGTACATCTTTTGAAACTTTCTAAATAACTACATACTGCATACGTAACTTTTTTTTCTAAGAATATGAGAAGACAGAGGCTGTCCATAATGTATTTGTCATACAAGATCTGTATCTGGCTGCTTCATAATGAAATGCATAAAAAATAAACTTATTTTTCCAAGCCCTTCAAATTTTGAGAACTGGAAGTAGTTACAGGTTTTTCTGTAAAATTTGCTTTATCAGGTGCCTAAGTGTTGCACAAATATTTTGTTACGTACTCTCCATTCCCTGGTATGTAGTCACATTTTCAGAGGTCAGAAGTGGGAGTGTAGCAGTTTTACTTTAAATAACCAGTTTCAAAACTGCACTTGCATCACTGCAGGAGAAAAGTACGTATCTAAATAAGTACTTGCACAATTAGGTAACTGTACATATAGCAGTAATTTGCATAGGTAAGGGCTTGTTTGTAAGCAGATGGTGAGAGAAAAAGGATGAGGAAGCTTATGCCTGGTGCCCATCTTTAAAGATTGCTTCCAGTAATGCCTATGTTTGCTTACTGAGTAAGATTTAGCAGGATTTATTTGGAATACTTGAGAGACTGTAAACATACTACAAAATCATGTTAACACAAGATTATCTTATTAGACAAACCTCTTGAATTGCTTAGGAATGCTTAATTTACTAATACAAGCCAAAGTCTTAGTTTATTTATTTATTTTCTTTTTCTTCCCCCCCTCCTGATACTGTTTCTGAATGCATATGTGTGTGTGTGTGTGTGTCGAATTGAGGTGGGGGTAACCTATTTTTCCTTAAGAAAAGGCATCTTGTCGTATTCTCTAACCACAGGCATGTTACAGACAGTAATCTAGGAGAAGATAATATTCCTCTCATGCTTTCCCTCTGAGGGTGAAGGCGATTGTGCCTGGAGTTGGCCAGCCTCTGGCTGTCCACCATCTGTGTAAGGAATTCACAATCCCAGACAAAAGGAATTGGCAAAGTCTTCTTTCTGTCTGTTCTCCAGAGCCTCAAGATAGCCATAAAACACCTGGACAAAATCAGCAGGTGATGGCAAGGGAAAGAGAATGATCAGTCACAGGCATTGTTGAATCCTTTGAACATTACTTATAGCTTGGACACTGCTGTCACCAGACACAGTTTGATCTTTGGTGAGCTTTCTGGAAGTGCTTTTTTCCCTGGCTGTATGACAACAGGAGGAACTAGATAATGCTGTGGAGGCAAAGCAGAGTTTTCCCATCTTGTAATTTTTATCTCACCTTGTAACTCTAGTTTTGGTTACCTGTATTTGCACTTAAATGATTATGCAGGAAAAAAGCAACTTTTTATATGCAGAAAAAATGAGTCAATATATCTACCTTTGTGACCACCCTAACCAGCATTGCTTCACTGTGATGTCCCAAAATTTAGAAATTACTTAAAAATTGACATCCATCACTATCTTTCTTTTTCCCTTTCATGTTGCTTTACACAAAACTTGAAACAACGACAATTTTAAAACTAAGGAATGCGGTCCTTTTCCAAGTACATTCTTGTGTTAGCACATTCATAACAGAACAGATTTTCTGGCTTATTTATGATTTCTTAAAACTCACTATTGATCATCAATTATGACCTTTATGTAATTGACTACAAACACAATATGACTCTGAAATGTTGAGAAAATCCTAGCCTTTAATTCACTTCATGGTTTTTTATATTCTTTCCATACCGTGTATATGGTTTTTAGCCTGTACAGACTTAAGCATAATAAAACTCATCTTGAATTTAAAACGAGAACAAAGAAGTACAGTGACAGATTAATATATCCAGAAGACCGTCTGTACATGAAACAGAAATACAGCCAGAAGACCATACCACCTTTGGCAGGAGAGGGAAAAGGTTCCCACCCATTAACCTGTTGGCAGTTGGAGTCTGGATTTCAGTGCATGGGTGTTTAGCATTGAGGCTGACAGTCTTGCCAGTGTCAAGGGGTTAAGTTTGTAGCTGGGTTGCATTCCCAAAGTGAAGTTTAAACTATCAAAAAGCTGCTGGATCACTTCACGCTGCAGTTGTCCCCTGAATCCTTCTCTCTCCTTTGGTGTTTTCTTTCTTTTTCTCCTTCCCTCCTTATGCTCCTGCAAATACAACTCTTCTTCACAGAGCTGGTGACACAACCTTCAACGAATACAAGTCTTTCTTGCTAACTGTATTAAAGCTGCACTTTACTTCAGACATGAACCTTGTTTTTCATCATAAAGCCTCTGTGTGGGTTTGTGTGTGCATGTGTGCATGCATGAATTGAGGTTGTTTCTTAACGTGCTGTTTTAAGGGAGACTGGATGCTGCAATTTGACTGTTTCTGTAGCCTGCATTGCAGCTTGTAATCGGCTTGTATGGACCTTAGGGAAATAAAGGTGAAGATTCAAGATTTTAAAAGTTAATTAAAGAGGATTCTGTTACTTCACTGCAAGATCATCTGTGGGTAACTAAAACTACGAAAACTTGCTCTTCGTTCTGCTTTCTCCATGTGGAAAGTATATATAGCATCCCTAAAATGCATTACCAAACGTGTTAATATCTTATAACAGCAGTAATAATAATCCTTTTACTCTAGCTAATCACGTGCTAATCTGTTAGTAAGTCAGAAGTATTAGACCATTTTAAATTCATTGTGTCACCTCAGCCGAAGTAACTGCCGTGGTGCTGTAAACATTAGGGAGAAAAGTTTTTAGAACTAAAATAATGATGTCATGAAGTAAAGAATTTGCTAGTTCTACACAGCAATTCTAAGGATGTCATTAGTTTTAGGCCCCGGACAAAAGCACTGGAGTTTGTACACAAACAGAATACTGCTGCTGTTTCCTTGATGTGTACTGTATCTGAACAATTTTTCTACTTGTAACCTTTTCTTCCTGTAAATGTGTGACTGATGTTTGCACAAAAATGCTTGTTCCTTCATTGGCTACAAACATGGAAAACCTCAGGGATTTAGCACACTTTGTTTATTTTCTTTTAAATTTTATCTTTGGTTGTGATAGCCTAAAGTAATCACCTAGGCCTTTATCCATCCTGTCGCTTAAGTTTACCTTTACCTTTGGAATATTTCTTTGTCCCTTCTACCACTCTTGATGACAGCATACTTCACATTATTCCCTGAAAGGCTAAAGCAGATACTAACGCTCTTCATAATTAGACTACTCAGATCAGACTCAATACAAATAATGATAAAAGTTGCTAAGAAGAATGATTTGTGCTCCCTCTTAGTCTTACATGAAAAATGGACATATATTCTGTTTTACGTGGCTGTATCTTTTGTAAAAAACTTCAATGATCACCTGTGTAGTGGTGAAAATTTCCTTTTTCTTAGCTGTCAGGGTATTACATACACAGGCTCATATCCACCTCTCTAGAATACTTTGCGTTAGAAGGCACATTGTCAGAAGAGAGATTGCATTTCGTACTGAAAATGTGAATACATTATCAGAATACTGTTAATCTGAATAAGCCTGTTAATGTGAAGTTGTTTCTGTGATAACAGTTTGAAAAATTGCTGCTACATTATAAATTTGAAAATTCAATTTTTGTTTTAAATTGCAAATTCTAAAAAAGCTTTTTAATTTCTACTTACATGCACCTAAATTTCTTATGTCTCCATGGAAATTTTTCATATCTTATGCACAAATGAATGTTTATGTGTATGTGTGTGACTGTGAAGATTTAGTCACGTTAAATTTAGAACTGAAGATGTAATTTAAGAAAATCTTCAGAAAATGCAGACCTGGAAATAAATAATTTTGTGATTTGACCTGAGATAATGATGTATCTTTAAAACTTTTTTAAACTATTTTAATTTGTTTTGCATTTCTTAGGAATTGTATTTAAAACCAAACATAGTCTTCCGTAACAATAGACTTTTACAATCATTTATGAGATTTTGTTCTCTTTGTTTCTTGTATGGAGTATTGGATTTTTTTACTCAGTATTTTCGAACAAATTCTCCCAGTCTGACTAACTGTTTATGTTTCCTTCAGCAACCCACTTCAGCTACAGAGCTGAGTTTTATTAGTGAAAGACTTGTTCTATAACAGAAAATAATGTGGTTACACTTGTATTGTGGTGTTTGAGGGTCAACTGAAATACGATTGCAATGCAGAACAGAAGAACAGAGGACATGGAAAAATTATTTTCACATATGAAAAATAGAACTACTTTGCCCTTCTGTGTTAGAATCTAAAAGTGCATATATAAAATGCATATCAGTGCACTTCCCCCCTAAATGCCGTCACAGTCTGCATCTTTCACTTGGATGCTGTGTGTGTACTCTTTAGTGTTGGCCTGCAAACTGTTCCCTGAAATTTTTCATTTGTGACCTTTTAATTTCTCTCTTTTGAAATTTTTGTCCTGAGTGAATGAAGAAATGTTGTCCATGATCTGCCTGAAAGGGCCACAAATTAAAGGTGACCTCGAGAAAAGACTGGGCATTCCTGTCATCATTGCTACTTAAATCTTGCAGACCTGTGTTCTCTGGTTATACTGCATCAGTATATTTTAGCTACTGTATGGATTGGTTTTGAATCCTGAGAGCAAACAAAATGCCCAGCTTGTACACTGTGCTTTACATCTGTCAGTTTTGAGGCACTGCAAGAATGAGGTCAGTTTTATTATTCTCATTTCCAGGTGGGAAATTGAGGCAAAGAAGGAGGAAAGTGGCTTTCCCAGTGTAATAATGGTGTACTGTGTCAGGCATTATAGTTTCTGAAGCCTACAGTAAAATAAATTGACAGACAGCTTTCAGGTTTCTCTCTGGTTGCTTGTTCAGAGGTAATATTAAGATCTAGAGCTTGTCAGTGCACCGGCAAACCCGAAAGATCATCTGAATCCATTTTGCTAAGTGGTTTAGTTAAACCATGATAAAGCAATGTGTGAATGTTCTTATTCAGAAAGAGAGTGGCCTGAAGTACTTCGCTGGTTCCTTTCATGTGTAGAGTTGCATTCTGCTGTCTCTTAGCATTGTTCATTCACTTGACTAAGAGACACTGTTGATGGATCCAGATAACTTCCTTCCCTCCCCCACCCTCAGTATGCATACCTCGGCTCTTAGTAGTGTGAGAGCCTGAGGGACGGAGATCCCCTTTCAGCTTAAGCATATTATGTTGCTCAAATCATCTATGCATTTTTCGAAGTAGCACTTATTTAAGGGGTATAGAATTGTGTATTTATATAATAATGTGAGCTTAAACCCGTGTTTTATCTGAGGGAGAAACAGAGCATACCCTAGGCTAGGTACTTAGGTAACTTGTGTAAGGGTGACCTTGATCTTACACTTTTGTGTGAGGTAATGAAAAATTATTAGTGACAGAAGTTACTCAGTGCAGTGTTGTACCAGGACGTGAATGTTTGTAGTATCAGGGCTTCAGTTTGCAAAACATTAAATAAATGTACTGTGCTATATAAATATTTTTCAGTAGTTATTCCCAATTGACTCATGCTGCTCTTTAGGTGTCCTGTAAACAGCTCTGAGTGGCGTGATGGTCGGTAAGCGATGAGCATGGAGGTTAAGATTCTCTTCCTCCTACCTGCTGCCTCTCCCCGACAGCTTTTCCCAGAGCCACTGCCGCTAGAGCTGAGAGGCAGAGGGAAATTAAACTCATTGATCAGTGATTGCTGCCCTTGTCCTGGCCAGAACTGGGGTACATTTCTCCTTCCTCAGTTCTTTACTGGGACAGTAAATGCTGAGAAAGTGATGGTGTCAAAACATGGGGTGGTGGCAGTACTGTAAGTAGCACAGACTTTTTCCCATTCATTGTAAGACAGAGCTCTGTAACACAGTATTTCCCTTTACAGAATGGAAAAGTGTGTTATGTGAGTACATGTACAGCTTAGGCAGAACTATACCATTAGGAGATCTAGAGGAAAACTTTTGGAGACTAGCGTACCAGCTGAAAATTTTTTTCAAGGAGCTTTCTTTTCCTGGCAGTGAGCATCATGTAAAAAATGGGCTGAGTGGAAAGAGCAGTTTCTAGTATGAGATTTTGGTCAGAAATGATAACCAGGATTTTTAAGTGTAGTGAAGTTGCTGATATCTAGCAGACACTCAAGTGTCCCAACTATTATTGAAATTAATCATATACTCTGTAATTGTTTTAAACTTAGGCCTCTGCACAGTAGTGTTTTTTCCACCCTGTTTTGCAGCTCAAAGGCAAATACATTCCAGTCTGTCATAACTTTGAAGAATTTCATCTGTAATTCAGAGATGCAATCACAAAATAATACAGCTAGGTTTCTCACCATGATGAAGCGTGGTCCATGCAGTGACTTTCAGTGATTCAGGTGTAATAGCTCTTTAGTTGTCCCTCCCTTATTTTATTATGCAAATGTATTCATGCATTGAAGGTGGGGAACATTTTTGTTTCACCTCTTGTTGCTAGAATAAATTAAACACCAATAGATAATAGCAAAAATACTTTTATATTTGGAAAAAGAATAGCAGTGCCATTTATGTGGGCACTGCATCATGGAACGCCTACTTAATTTCAGGAAACAGTCTAATGAATATGAACACTTTGGAAATTAGTTGCCCATTTCATTAATTGTTTATTTGCAAATGAAAAGAGCTAGTCAAGCAAAGATACTGTTTGGTTTCTGGAAATTGCTCCGCCAAACTATCTCCAGATGTTGGAGGAGGTAGGGAAGGAAGAAACTTCATATTTCAGTATGTGAAACTTTTGTAGCATGCTCAAAATTCATGATCTCTGTTTGGGTGTCATTTTTGCTTTGTCTCTTGTGTGCTAGGTCTTGTCACAATTTTTGTCCAACAAAAGAAAGTTTGTAGCAAAGAGTCCACAGTATCTCCTGCTGAAGTATGAAGTATCCAGCTGAAGAAGAGAAATTGGTTGTGGCATTTTCAGTTTAAATAATATAAAGTTTGCATTTGTCTCCTTTTGGAAATTGTGGGAAAACTATTTACATGTTAGAAATTATTATATTGTAGGACAAGTGATAAATGTTTTACAAGAAAGGACAGATTAAAATTATGAAAAGTAATGAATTTCAGTAAAAATCTTAGTAGTAAATGTGTTTCTGGAGTGCTAGCTTGCTTTAGGATGCTCTCGTTCCAGCTTGTTATACAAATGACTGCATTCTTAGAAACAGTAGATTTCTTTCCCAATCTGCATAGGATGTCAAACAAGCCTGTGTTTTGTTTTCAATACTTTATCTCTTTTTTTCACTCCTTTTTTAAAGTTGAATTTGTCTGGACTGGGTGCTTATATTTTTGTCATTATTTGTTTACTCTTTTAGCTGAGCAGTATCTCACTTGTTATACCCTTTACTGTTCCCAAAAGAAAGAATAAAGCCTCTATCATTTTTGCTAAGAAATATTAGGGAAACTAATTTCTGGGTGATAACTGGCCAAAAACAACACTGGATTTGTGTTCAGGGTTGAATTGTACATGTCTGTTAAAAAAGGCAACTGTGTCACAGTTCACTTTGCAGTTATTTTCCAGATTATTCAAAATACTTGAGCATTAGAAGGTTCTGTCTAGTCCCACAGGAAAAACTGTCCAATATGCCTTTCCCTTCATCTAAGGGTCATAGAGGAAACCCTGGCTAGACGTTTTGGTGACTAATTTAAAATATCTGGCAAGACAATTGATAGCACCCTTCCTTTGTGTTGTGACAAATACATTTCGACTGCAGTTTATTAACATAATCCAACACAACCACAGACATATTGTATGTATTATGGCATAGAATTAGAAACATTTTTTGCACATCACAGTCTTTACTCTCTCTCTTTTTAGACAAGACTCTGGATAATTGCCTCAACAAATGAACTGCTGTGTTCAGTCTGTTTCTATAATTCCATAAATTGTTTTCCATGCTAAAACTAAGCAAGCTTTTACTGAGTAAGTATAAAGAACCACAGTGTAATTACAGGAGCAGTATTATTAAAAAGTGTGACAGAAGTGGCAGTTTAACTGACAGCTACTTTTTCTTTGCTTTATTACAACAAATCAAGTATCTCATGAAGTGCCAGTTAGTGAGCAATAGTGTCTTCTGCCTCTCTGTCTCTCTCACTGTCATGTACACATGCATGCATGCATGCACATACCTTAGAGCTGAGATTTACCATAGAAGATTACCACATAAACTGGATTGTCAAACACCAGCTGAGATTCCTACTGCTGCAGGAAATTTTATTTCAAATTAAAAATAAGGAGGGTTGTCTCACAATTAGATAAGTTGAATATTTAGCTCTTGTGTATATCCCTTTGTCTGAATATATTGGTTCCCTTTATTGATAAAGGGAATTAGAATTATTCCCATTACGTGGATGGAAAAAGTGAGAAACAAGAAGTGATTAACTTTCCCAGGACTCAGAACGCGGTGAATGACCAGGCTAAGAATGAAACCTAAATTTGCTGTCTTAATCACTGAACCACACTGCCTGCAGTCGATATTGGCCTTGATCCAGAGCCCACTGAAATCAATGAAAAGAAAGTTTTTGACCAGGTCCTGTATGTAATGTAAAGTCTTTGCTTTAGTTTTTTATTTTCCTCCTAACAATGTGGTTATTAAAGTGCAGCTTTTCCATACAGTACTTTTGTAAAGAGTAATTGAAATCAATGAGTGACACTGATACCATTTGAATGAGGGTAAGGGCTAACTTCCCCAGTTCTAAGGCTCCTGCCCTTTTCACGTGTTTTCAATTGGACATGTTTTTATATAAGAAATGTTTACACATTGCAAATCTGTTCATTTTCTTTAATATTATTTTTTAAAAAAATATATGGACTGCTTTTCTTTATGTTTTCCAGGGCTTTGTATTCAAACCCTTGCTATTACTAATTTTAGAATCAGCAGAACTGCAAAGGGGTATTCTCTAAATATTCCACAAATACCAGATTTGAGTAATGTTTAATACTAAACAGGCGATCATTACTTTTAAGTTATATGCTCAGTCACTATCTAGGCAATCATGTGTAAATATTAAACTCCTTGCTACTATGAACAACAGTATGTACAACAGTAAGTGAAAGGCTAGCATATATTGTGTGTCATTGAGTTTGTAAAGTGTGTGCAGGCTGGAGCTTCATGGGTTGTGAGGTTAACTTTACTAAAGAATGAGGCAAACATGTAAAGGGTTTTGTGAAAATATTTAGCTATAAACATAATGTAAAAATTCTTTTTACTGATCTTCTCAAATTTTTGGACACAGTTTAAACTGTGAAGACTATGGCAAATGTCATTATTTCATTACATTTAACATCCTTTTTTATTCTCTGTGGTGTAACACATCCATAGGGTTTTATTAGATTAATAAAATTGCTGCAGAAAATGTGTGGGATTGTCATGAAATATAAAAGGACATTCCATTTATGTTTTGTAGTTGTTAAAAGCACCTGAGAACTAGGAAAAATGAGAACAAGTGCAGTACTTAATGAACTGAACCATGGTGATTGTATTTAGTTAATCAGTTTACAAAAACTGACTGTATGAAAAATTGACTTGATTCATGTCCTGGTCAGTTGCAACCTCTAAACATCTATTTGCCTAACAGCTCAGGATCTGGGTACAGATCTGTGAAAACCTAAACTGTATGTGATACTGATTGGCTCAGTAGTGTCAGTGAGTACTGGCTGCAATGCCAACAAAAGAACTTAATCAGATGTTGCTACCAAGGAGCCTCCTGGTAAAATATTTCTTAAACAAACCTTTTGGAAAATAATATTTAAAACCTATACAAATGTCTTCCATAAATGTCTGGAAATCTTTCTGTTTCTAGTGTGCCATTTTGAACCTAATTATAGCATGTCTGATCCTTTAGTTACATTTAGCTTTTTTTGCACAATACTGAGAAATACACCTGAATACTCTCAGATCTTGTTGATGTCTGGCAAAAAACCTGTATAATGTCATGTACTTAGGTAATTTATTTTACCATTCTTAGATGAAGTTTGGGGGAGTCTTAGTTCTTAGACGTCCAGTAATTTTTAGTTCCAGGCTTGGCATGAATAGAGAGATTTTCTGTTTTCCGGAGTTCTCATAGGATTGAAAATACAAATTTGAAATACCTGTATCAGGCAGACAGTTAAGTAAACAGCAGTATTGGTAAAACCAAATCTCCTGTAGCTTTATTCCTAGTCTTGAAAATTACTACAGAACTCTTTAATCTTCCCTCAAGCTTCCCTTCTAGCCCTTCTTCTGTAGCGCTCTTGAAATCCAGAGCTACCTTTGCATGGCTTAATAAGAGGTGTGGTGTGACTAGGCAGGAGCTGCTGATTGACCAGCTGGCTGCTACCTCTTCACTATTAAGTAAGTGTAATGGAATGCCCTGGCTGTAAGTACCTGGCAGGCCAAAACAAAAGGGTTTTAGGGCTGCATGCAGCTTCTGAGTCATGCTTTTTGCAACTGTATCCTAAGAATTAACTGTCTTTGTGAAGTCTGCCTTTCAGTGAAAGATGGTGGAAGTAGATGAATGGATTCATAAGTTGTGGAAAGGTAAAAAGATAGACACATAGACTCTGGAATTGAACTATGTTTCTTTTGTAAACATAATCAGGTAGGCTGGCAACATTTATTTTTTTTAAATCATATTGATTAGTCTGTCAACTTAGTTAATCTAATAGGACAAATACTTTCCACTTTTCATTTTACTCTGGGCACAAATGGAAGTGGGTGTATGACGTCTGACTTCTTCCATCTGGACATTATTGCTAAGGGGTCTTCTGACTTAATCTGGTGGGTTATGGAGTATATTTGCCTCATCTGCTCCCCATGCTGACAGGTTTAATGCATGTGGAGTTTTAAGGTGTAGTGCTTATGCTTGTTCTTTGCTTGTTGAGAAGTTACAATTCTGTGAAAAATGATGCCTCAGAGAGTTGCTCTCATATTGCTTTATTTTTTCACATCTATACTTTGTGTTCCTGCAAAAATGAGGAGACTTTCAGTAGTTAAAGGGAGTACTCTTTGATGAAGTTAAGATGAAGAATGAAAGCAACATACTTCTGGCCTATATAATTTTTTTTTCTTAAATTATAGGTATATTTTTTCTCTTACATGTTAAATATCTTTTTTGAAAGTTGTCCATCAGTTATAAGGCTAAATTCTGAGTAAGTAAACTCTTCTGGTTCAGACTTGCACAGGTGAACCTCAAGAACATTGCAGGTGGTTTACAAATTAGTCTGAATTAAGTAGAGCTCCAGATGGTTTACTATAACCACTAACCATCCAGGTAACACATGTAAATTGAGGACACTGGTAAAAGTCGTTTGAAAGGGATGTATGTGTTGGGGGTATTTACTCTAGAAATCATTACACTGAATTTTGTACTTTCTCTTTTGGTAATGAATGTCTACCTGCATTTCAACAAGATGAATGTACATGGTATGCAGTGACATGTTTTCACATGTGAGCTTTGCAGGGCTGCAGCAAACCCATCAGTTTGCTATTATGCCCACTAGTCTCAAAAATGTAATACTTAATCCTTCACATACCAAATTCTAAATTCTTCTAAATTTAAAAGGCTAGTAGTATCCTTTTCCTCTAACATTTTTCAGGTTTTATTGTTTACATCTTTGTCCCTAGTTATTTTGTTTCTTTCTCTTGCTTTCTCCCTCTGCCCTCCTCTTCTGCCTTTGTCCCCTCCCTTCCCTATCTTCTTTCTCTACATTTGACCCAGTGCTTTCCTTCATTCTTTCTTTCCTTTGCTACTACCTGTCAGGTGTTTTGCTTCTCTCACATTTTTTTACTCCCTTGAAGTTTTACAAGGGACTGGGATAGCTTTGCAACTTCTTGTACTGACTGAACACTTGAAAAGTCATCACTTTCTCATAAGAAGTGATTTCCCAAAGCATGTCAAGTATTTAAGATTTAGGAAAAAGGAACAACCTGGCGTAAGACCCAGAGTCTTATGTGACTTCAAAAACTGCCTGACCAAAACCCCCAGAAAGCATTAGGAAAATCACAGAAGTGGCAATTTTATTTGGAGAGAATTATGTAGACGTTCTGTTCTCATCTGCTGGGATTCCCTTCCACAGTATTGAATTTGGATGCTGACAGTAATGGAGAATTTACAGAGCTACTAGAGTTATATGTTTCTTTTAGTAGCATTGAATAGTATTACTATCTAATAACTATTAGATACTGCCCTACTTGGTAGTTAGGTGAGTGAGATGCCTTCTGAGTTATCATTTTTGCCAGTCTCCTAGGAAGCATCTGCTTTTCATCTTTGTAGTCCATATTGAATGGAGCCATTGTTTCATAAAAGGGAAGACATTTTAAAATAAAGTGAAAAATATTACCATATATGCTTACAACTGAAAGGTGTATTTTAAACTGTTATACCAACAAGTTTGAATTATAATTTTGAAAAGCAAGAGATTCATATAAATATATGGATACCTGCCAATAAGGGCCTCCAAAAGTTTCAAAGCAGTGGTTATACAGATGAGACTTTCTTTCTGCTATTTAATCAAAAATAGGTCTGAACTTGCTTTTTTACCCCCACCTCTGTCATTCATACCCTCCACACAGCAATGTTTCTCCAGTTCCTCAGCCCTAGTCCTCAGCTGCCTGTCTTTCCAAGTCCAGCAGTTGTTACTAGTGCCTGCCACCAAACCTGATTTTTATTTTTTTTTAGATAGCCCAAATCCCAGCACAGCCATTTCTCCTAAACAGAAGCAAACAGCTTTCAAGTAAGGCCTCTCCTGTCCCTCCCTGTCTAATGAGCTCCTCCTTCCCTCCAAAAAGCCTGCCTTCTGGAAACCGTTCACACTCTTTGCCTCCTCATCTTGTTCTGCTCCCTTCTCAAAGATGTCCTCACCTCACACACTGCTTCATGTCACCAGCCACAGGGCTATGTGACCAGCCTGCCCTGCTCCCCTGGGAAGGGTGAGAATGGCTCTGGGCAGGCTACCAGAAGGTATGTGGTTTGCTGTCTGGGGACAAAAAGCATTTGAGGAAGAGGATGCCTTTGCCTGCAGTGTAGCCCATGGTCCCCGCCACTTCACATTCCCCTGGCTGCTAGCACAAGGTAAATCTCAGGCTTTGTGAACATATTAGAAAAGAGGAGAACATGTTTGGGGCAGGGAAAATGGGAAAAGAGTGGAAGAAGAGCTCAGGCAGCAATAGTCTACATGCAGCTTTTTGGACTTGTCTCCCACATGTACATGGCTGCTCTCCTGCCTCCTCCTAATCTAAGAGTTCCTGCTTTATAGAGCTAATTCTCAGGCTCTCTTCCTGAGCTGTTAATTGTGGTTGAAAGGCAGAGGAATTGAGAAGATACATTAAGTCACTCAGGAAGTCGGTGGAATGGGACTAGAAACAACATCTTCAAACAGTCGTGTGAGGACCTGTTCCTCGTCTTCAGGTTTGGCTTCAGAAGTGCCTTTGTTTTTTTAGCCACTGCAATCAGTAGGTGAAATTTTAGACAAGAAGAAACAGAGGCTGTTTTGAGGACAGAACCTTTTCTTCTGTGCTGGACTGAATTTTTTTACCGTGTGTCACTGGGGCATCTCACAGTACAAGACAAACCCTCGGTCCTGTGCTGCTGGGAGATACCTGGCCTGATTTTATGCAAAATTGCTCAAGTGCTGGAAGCAGTGTGGCCAAATGTGCATGGAGCACTGCTTGGGTTCATTTGTTTTGCAAAGCTGTGGAAAAGAGTTTTAGGAATTTCTGCATGGCATTCTTTCCACTGTGCAATACGGACATCACTGGCCCCCTTCCTGCTGCTGACCCAGCCAGGCAATGAATCAGTGGGTTTTTATCTGAGAAGTATGCTAACACCATGCTGACTGCCACTACCGTCTTCTTGGGTAGTTCAGTCTTTGCTTAGGAAAACTGGGATTTTTCTCTGGACTTGGCATTCTCACAGTCATAAATGGTGCTGATATATATATTTAAAAAAATAGGTGGGAGGGGAAAAAAGATATTAAATGTAATTGGTTTATAACTTCTTTGTAACTGAACAAATCAAGTTCTTTGTTACAAAGACAGGAAAAAGTGCATCTGGGTTGGTAGGTCCTGTGTGACAATGGGCTTCCCTAATCACTGTTTATGTACAGTCTACCATTGAAAAAAGGCTAAAACTTGTAAGTGCTTTTTCCTTCTGTTTTATGTGTTGGTTTTTTTTTTTTTTTTTCAATTTGAAAGGGATTTACATTTATTTAAAGACATTTTTCTAAATTTTACTTTGAATACAAATCATGTCATCCAGTTTTGCCAAAATAAACTTGGCAGCTTACATTTTCTTTCCTTTTTTTTGAGTGCTGGCATGTAATGAATATTAATGGAGCATCACTTCCTGGTTTTTGGCATGATACTTTCTTCATGTAAATACTGCTTTTTGAAATACCAAAAAACAGTGTGTAGTTCAAAGCCTTCAATTAAATTTAGATGAATTGATAAAGAATGTCTGTTTTCTATTTTGTGAGAGCTTGAATGTATTTGTTTCCTAATGAAGATTTTTACTACTTTTTTTAGAACGGTAAGACAAAATAATTCTATGAGTTTGACTACCTTCTTAGCTGCTTAGTACATCTTGTTCTTCTGTGTCTGCATTTAAACCACCAAAGTTAAACCCCTCTTCTTTTTGAGGATTTCACAGCAGCAAGCACATTGTCGGCAATCAAATAATAATAAGGAGAAGTGAGTTAGTCTGGATAAAGTGGAACTGACCTGAATTTGATCCTTAAACTCAAACTAACCACAACTATTCTGGGGTTTGAAAATTTTTTGGGTTTAGAAATTACTATCACACACCTCTGCACCATCTGGCTTTTCCTAGGAGTGGAAACAGACTTATCAACATATTGTAACAGAGTCTGGTTTTGTGGTGTGTCTGGCAGAGTTGTTACCCAAAAACTCTGGAAATCTCACCAGAAGGGCAGCTTTTATGCAATTTCCAGACCAGTTTTCACACCAGAGAGGATTAGGTGGTAAGCGGAGTGGAGAAAGAGTCTGTGCTTGTGGTTGCATCTTGGTTTTACCAATCACTAATTCGTGCTAGGCTAAATGTTGTTTTTAATTATGACCTGGTGGAACTCTCACAAAAATGAGAGAAAAATCTCCCATTTGTCTCATTGTGACTTGAACTTTTCATCATGGAAATCCGCTGGCTGTAATGAGGTGACACATGAGTTTCTTGGAGCTGAATTTAGTCCTCTCTGTGTGTGCATGCTTGTTTTATGCAAGTGTCGTCCATCACGTAGACCCCGAGGTCTAGACAGAGGAACCCATTCCATCTGGCCTGTGCTTTTGTCCCATAGGAGAAAAACGTTGCAATTAAGGTCTGAGTGTGCTGATTTAACTCTTCCTGCACACAGACTGGCGTTTACTATACAGCTGCTCTGATGACGTGTGTGTGTGGAGGTGGATGAAAGCAGAGGCTTCAGGGAATGGCCTTGCAGTGGTGACAGTGGCAGTAAGAACCTATCCAGGAGCTCTCATCAGAGCTGCTGCTGAATTTGACTAGGGAGGAAGGACATGGAGGAACAGCTTAAGCAATGTCTGTGAAGAAGGAGTACTATTGATACCTGCTATGGTAACCACAGGTTTAAGTATCCCTGTGCAGTCCCACTGCATTCGAGCATCAGAATGTAAACTGAGAGCGGAATTTGATCCCATCTGTTGGGTAATAGGCTGATAGCTTTGCACTTCACTCTCTGGGGCTGATACATTTGAAGTGTGCTAGAAAGCAGATACAGTTTGGAAACTACATCCTGATATAATAATCCTCAATTTTATAAGCTGGGGGAAGGGAGATTGTTACTGACAGACTTCCAGGTTACTGTGTTAGGCACTTTTTCATAAAGCTGTTAAAAAAACCTGTGACAGGCTCATTCTGCTTTCAGTGAAACAGGACAACACTCCTATTGATGGCAATGGGAAGAGGCTCTGGGCCAGTGTTTTGCGCACACAGAGCCATTTCACTTTCTACCAGCCTGGTCTGCTTTTTCCACAAATATGCACAGTATATGTATTTGCTGTGAAGCATTTACATATTAAATGGTGACCAAAGTAAGTTTTGTCCTGTAATAAACTGCTGAGTGCTACAACAGGAATCAATACAGGGCTTTGCACAAGCACAGCACATGCACTAAGTACACACACTGGATTAGAGACTGCAGGCTGGTCTTTGCATAGGGAGCAAGAACATTCCCGTTTGCAGAGCCCAGGCTTAGCACTGTGTATGCTGAGTAGCAGTGGGATTACTGTAGCTGGTGCTAGACTTACTGTGATCTAACGCCAGT
The DNA here is from genome assembly GCF_023634085.1 of Falco cherrug. Taxonomy (NCBI): domain Eukaryota; kingdom Metazoa; phylum Chordata; class Aves; order Falconiformes; family Falconidae; genus Falco; species Falco cherrug. The sequence goes on along the minus strand of NC_073720.1, from coordinate 35,738,476 downwards.
TTGGCAGAAGGCAAAATGAAAGAAATTTAAACATGCACTGGATATTGTCTTCCTCTAGATATTGGGAGAGACCTCATAAAAGAAGCTGGGAATGCATTAAATGCATTCATGTGACTTCTTTGTCTATGAGGATTTGTGTTGCTTGGTTTTTAAAGGTGCTGAACAGTGGCAAGCAAAATGGATGTTCAGGATCTGATAAATACAAGGTACAAATGAGCACTATGTTTATGCTTGGTATCAAGATAACCTAGAAGGTAAGTGGGTTCACATTAAATGCGTGCAGCTTATTATATAATACATTCTTCTGGATATGGTGGTCTGATCATTCCTGGGACATCTGTATAGCTGCTGTTGTCCTCTGCTGAATACGTGTCTGAATGGATGTTTTATTTCATCAAATAGCTTATTTTCTTAAAAAAAAAAAAAAAAAAAAAAAAAAAAAGAAAAAAAAAAAGAAGAAGAAGAAATTGTAATAGTTCCTCATTAGTTGGTGCTCTTTTCCTGCACTTTCTGCAGAATTCTGAAAGTTTGAGTATGCTGGGAGTATGACTTCCCTTATTCCAGCTCTGAGATACAGGAACAGGTTGTTGCAGCAAAGCCGTGACTACCATTGCCTAGTCTGTCTTAGATCTGTGGATGACCAAGACTTCAGGGTCCAGAAGTAATATTTTAGCATGCATTTCAAGGTATAAATTCACCTGGTAGTGTGAGGGAAGTGGATAGTATCAAAGTCAGACTGGTGACCGCTCCTGTCACCAGTTAAAACCAAAAGAAGTGGAAATTCTAAACAAAATAAAATTGTGTTATTAGGGTGTTGGTTTTCCTTTGGGTGCAGTCTAGCATCTGAATTCTTCTTGTAGATGAAGATAAGTTATTATAAGAGAAGTGATAGGAGAAAAACTGATTCTGTATTTAAACATGAGAGTTCCTGTTTGTCTGTATGAACATGCTTTCCTAATGAATTGCCAGTTGTCTACCCCGCACCCACAATGCAAAACCAGAAGAGGGACATACTGATCTTTGAAAAACAATTTGGTAGTAATTTGGCCCAATTCAGCTACAATTACTGTGAACTATGCAAGACAATAGTACTAACTTCATAAGGTCAGAAGCAGGAACTATGCCAGACAATAGGACTAAAATAATAAGGTCAGAAGCAAGAAATATAGCCTTCCTTGACTACCAGCTTTAATTGTATTGCTCAGGGGCAAGTTACTGTGACAGAAACTGTGGTAATGGGCTGGCAACAGTCCACCACAATGTATAAACAGCTAACAGTTTGATTACATGGAAGCCTTAATCTCAGGACATGCACAAATGAATGCACATTGTGTAAACCTCTAGAAATGGTAGCCATACTGAACATTTCTTACCTAACAGCAATAAATACCCAGGTGTAGCACAGGAGGAAATTCAGTTTGTGGGACTGGTAACATATATAAAAAACAACACTACTGTGGGGTAAGCTTCCTACACTTTGTTGTCCTTCTCCCAGGTCTTGTGCTTAAAATTTGTTTTCTCCTTGCATACTGTTTCTTATATTTTAAACAGATAGAGAATTTTCAGACAGCCATCAGTTTAACAAACAGCAAAGAAAGAAACTTTCTGTTCTCCCTCCAACAGTGCCCCCTCTTTGCCTTCCTCCCTCACTGATGCTGTCACTGAGCTCAGGGTCATTCTGGTGCAGCATCTGTAATTGCTTGTGCCTAAGGTCTTGGACAGATATGAGGAAGTGACAGGGGGAACATCAGCTGTCATCCCAGCAAGCACAATACTCAGCTGGACTCCACAGGTTTTGAAGTACTTCTCCCAGTTTAGGGTTATCTATTCTCCCTTGAAGCAGAGCTTATTCTATAAAGTCAGGTTTTGAGGCATACATTGCAAGCTACTGGATCCTTTACTTTTAGGTTTTGCATTAACATTATTTTTTTTATAAAACTAACACATGTATTCAGCATGGAGGTGTATAGGCAACCAAATCTATTCTAGCCTCACTGTCAGCAGTTTACATTGTGTTGACGCAGGTCACACTGAGGACTATCTCCTTCAACTGCAGCTACCTGGGCTTTGAGCAATCTTCTTTATTTTCTGCCCATGTCCATGTTGCACATAACATTATAAAAATAAGGAGTAATAAGGAAAAATAAAGTTATTTAACAGCAAGAACCACAGAACCTGTGTAGGTACAGAAGGTCCTGTACGCTTTCCAAAATTGAGTCCCAGACTGAAATGAGCACTATAAATTGGGAAATGTCAAAAAATAAGTAATGAGGGTCACTGTTAATGATCTGGAATGCTATTGTTCAATGAAGCCTTTACACATAATTGTCTCACATACAATCTTTTTACACCCATTTATTACAAATGATCTTAGTATTGTAATATTTTATTAAAAATTGTTAAAAACAGGCATTTTTCACTTTTGCATGTGACAATACATAAAAAGGAGCAATTTCTTTTTCTCTGAATCCTTGGGAATTAAGTGAAAGTTGTAACTTGGGAAGAAGAAAGCAGCCCTATTGCTGCATATTCGTTGTGAAGATACTGTTTCTCCCATTTAGAAATGTGACTAGATCTGGTGCCTTCCACCCAAAAAGCCTCTTAGTCTGTAATATATTTTCTCTTGTTTATGTCCACACTGGTTCTGAAATCTAGAAATCCAGTGAAGTTTTAGTACAGCATATGCATTAGGAAATCCAGACTCAGCTTCTATGTAACTCCTGTGCCCACCCTGAGAAAGAAACCACTGTGACAAGGTTGTTACCTTAATTATGATGCACAGGGGTGAAGGTAATTTTAGAGGATGAGTTTGTTACCTCCCATATGCTTTCAACAGAGACTTGCTGACTAAGCACATCCTAAATATTGCATCAGCCAGAGCCGTAAGTGATGCAGCATTTACCTTCTATTCTGTGAAAATGAATTTTGTTCCTGTGAGGAATGTTTATGCTTGTAGACCTGCTGGCACACATATTTCTCAGTCTTTTTCCTTCTAGCATTTTGTAGATTTCACTTTCTCACAGGAATAAGTAAAATCTTTACCATACATACGTGCATTAAGTGTAGTGCCTCTTGTTAGTAACCCTGTTGTAGTCCCCTTCCTCAGTCCGAAGCTCACATTGTACCAAACCCCCTAATTCTGAATGAGAAGGAATCTCTTAAAATTTAGTCACGACCGGATTTCTTTTAGCCAGGAGTGGGGGGTGGGAAGTGATTCCACAGTCATTAACAACTCACTTTTTTACGAAAAAACAATTTAATTGCTAAAAGCAACCATCTCTGGAGAAGAGGGTTACATCTGTGAGAGAGCTACTGCCCAGCAATGAGGAAAACTTCAAACTCATGTAAAATTTCAAGGGTCCTAATAATGCCTCCATGGAAAGCATGTTTCAGGGTCTTACAAGAGAGACCTTCTTCATCACTGTGTTCACAGTTTTCATTCAGCCATTGATTCACCGTTGGTGATTGTGATTAATGATCGACACTGACTTGCACCGTTTCCTCATAATATCAACTTTCTCTACTTGCAGAATGAAGCCTGCGGGTCTAGTGACTTGAAGTGTGACAGTTTTGAGCTGTGAACATGCTACTCCATAGTCAGATAAATATGCAAATGTTTCATGTTACTGTCCAGCCAACACAACACACAAGAGTGGCCTTAACAGAGACAGGCAGGTCTTGTTTCTGCCAAGCTGGATGTTGCAGACTGGTGCATATGCAGCATTTGGCTCAGAGATGCTAGATAAGTGTAAATTGTATTGACAAATCAGTTTTACAATTAATTGATAGATATATCGCTTGCTTTTCTGGCAATTGTGAAGATGTGCCTGTTCACAGGAACTTCAGAAACTGGAATTCTGATAGGATTTTTTGTGTGTAGTACTTCAAGGACACAATGATTTAATTATTTATTGAATTGTGTAAAAAGATTTTTTTCTATCTCTAAAGAGAAAAGTATGAATATATGTAAATAGTGAGGATGCAGTCATTTGCAGAATCAAGTGATATGGTTGACAGGCTTTAAAAAAATGTGTAGAACATAAAAGACCTGGAAATACGCATCTTTTTGTAGGACCTTACTTATCTTGTACTTTGTTCTTTTTTTTAGTTAACATATAACTATGTCTTGTCATTATTATATCAAGGATAAATACTGTCCCTGTGTATGATAGTGGCAGTAGATCTTACTTTGTTTTCACACCCCCTTGGATTAAATTAAATCTGGCTTTGTGTACACTTCAAACATTTTCTGCCAGACACAGTATGTCCTATCTTAGCTGAGCTGGACGTTGTATATTGTAAATCTGTGCAGTTGAAATAGTGCTTTTAAATATGTGTTATAATGATTTAATGAGACATAAATTTGAAGATCAAAACTATTTAAATTTGAAGGTTGTGCAGAGGAAAAGGCCTGGGAGAACAAAAATCTTTTTCTGAGTTCATACATGATATTCTAGGATGGAAACTCCAGCTTTGTACCAGTAGAGGCAGATTTATTCTGTACACTGGGAAAAAAAAACCAGCTTGAATAAAAAGAACAGACTGATAAAGCTTGTGCTTCGTCTTATAAAAGCAAATAAATATATGTATATGATATTGTATTATGTATATATGTATTCTTGAGTATAGCTAAAGGACAACTTCCCATGAAATAAGGCATTCCTTTAGAATTGCTGTAGATTTTCATAATTTTTTTTCAACATTCCTATTGTAACCTACATCAAAAGGGCAGCTATGGTTCTTGTGTCTGGCTATACATATGCATTATAAAAAAGTGAGTCTACTGTAATTACCAGTTTGCAGAGCGAATTCCTGCAGGGTTTGTACTCTCCCCATTAGTAAAAGAGATAAGTTGAAATGTATTAAAATTTCACTGTACAACTGGGAGTTTTTGTTCACAGTAAATGTGGTAATGTTTCTTCAGTGCTTGACTGTTTGTGTTTAAATTTAGGCAGTGTGCCCAACAGGGACAAAATTATAGGATAAAGCTATGTATAAAAGAAAATCCCTCTGAGAAAACCAATAACATTCCCCCACCCCCCCCACCCCCCACCCCAGTTATATATATATAATCATGATCCTTTCTGGCTAAGGGAAAACATTATATCTGTTTCACACTTACTGGAATTCTCTCTCACACACATAAAATGAAGGGATAGAGTATACAAACCTTTGTGCAAAAATTCCATGGCTTTGTTTTGAGGAAGTGTTGAAGAAGCAAAATCTAAAAGATAGATGAATAAAGAAATAGATGTTTGGTGAATAACCTTATGTAATGAAGAGGAAAATGTTCACCTGTTAACCTGGCATTTTGGGGGGAAAGGAAAAAAAAAAAAAGTTGTGTGGTGTGCTTGTTCTAACTTGCTTACAGTATTAGTTTTGTGGCTGATAGGAGTCAGAGTTGGCCACTGAAGAAGCAGTGCAGGATTGAGTCTCTAACTGATTTAAATAGGAAGTTATTGCTTTACATTATAACTTAAAAACATGGTACATGGTACTGACTGTTGATCTTGATGTGACAGAAAATATTACTTTCTTTTTAGAAAATACCCAAACTTTTCTAATAAATTTTGATTCATTGCACTTACTTTCAAAACAATAAAATCTTTCATTATAACTTCCTCATGTAATTTCTATAGAACTCATTTGCATCTTTACTGGCTAAAACGCAGTGCAGTCTAAATCCATTGATTTTTTTGCCAAAATGAAAGCCCATAATTTAGAATCCAGAAAGCAGTGACATCTGAGAAGCTAAAGAAAAGCCTGAAAAGTGAAGTCTTCCTGAAGAGCAGCGTAGACAATAAGCATTGTGTTTGTGGTATTTTTGAAGGAGAATTTCTGAATAAATGAACAGTCTGTCCCCACCTTTCTTATAAGCCCCCTTTTAAGTACTGGAAGGCCACAGTAAGCTCTCCCCCTTCTCCAGGCTGAACAATCTCAGCTCTCAGCCTTATCTTCATAGGAGAGATGCTTCATCCCTTTGATCATTTTTGTAGCCCTCCTCTGGACTTGCTCCAGAGCTGGACACACTGCTCCAGGTGGGGTCTCACAAGAACAGGTTAAATTATTGGTCCAGGGTGGGCAGGGCAGTAAAACTCTTGGAAGCAACTTGCCTCCTGTGCTCTCTAAAGAACCAGCTGTGCCTGCTTGAGGTGAGGAGCTTGGTGGAGCTTAGCAATGTTAATCTCTAGAAGAGTCATGGGTGGAGGAGGTATGTGAGGCTTTTTGCAGGTGCGTCCATCTGCATTGTTGGATACCTGTGCAACACCGGCCATTGCCTTGGCAAAGTGCATGGCTGAACTCCAGTGACTGACAGTGTTGGTTGCACAACATGAATCTGTTTTTCATTTATAAGAATAAATGTCTGCGTTTTCTAACACACTTTCAGGCACAGGGAATCTCATTCTTAAATCAAGCGTATGTTTTTCTTCAAATTTTAAGCAAAGAAGCACTAATCAGTCTTAATTTTTTTGGTGCAAATAACTGTGCTTTTGATGACCAGAAACCTCGGGCTAGTTTCATATGCTATAGAAACACAGGGTGACAATGTACCTGCAGTCATTGTAGAATATCCTGTTGGCAGCACAGTGAGTGGAGCGTGTAGAATCAGGATGAACATGGCCTACAGAAAGTTCGTGGAAAATAACAAAGCTCTTCTGTATTGTATTTGTTTCTCTAGAAAAGTCTAGGTAGCATTCCTTGACCACAGGTTTCCACTTTTGGAAGTATCTAAGGTAAAAGTGAAGAGTGACTCCTAACTTAAATGCAGTATTACAAATGACATTTTATTCTTTTTCCTTCTTTTCTTATTCCCCATTCATCAGCTCTTTTTCAAGAAGAGTTGAAAATGTTTTTCTAAAATACTTGAAAGCTAGGTTGTCCTTACTCCACGAAAAGCTGTTTTATGCTATTAAGAGATTTCTCTCCTGTTAGCATCCTTCCCTCCATATTGTATTAACAACTGTTTTCTTGAATGCCACAGAGAAATATAACAATATTAGTACCTTTCCAATTGTGTTACTGAAAATAAATACAAGTAAGAAACAACACTAATACAGTGTGATGTGAAATTGCTAATAAAGTACTGCAGTGCAGTGAACAACTCAGAAGATACTTGGGTATCTCTGAACGGGAAACCTCATTGCATTGCATGGATGGTCAAGACCATTCAAATGCAAATATATCCCCCCTCACTATTTTTTGTTTTGGGCAATGCATTATTAGTCTATAGGTACTGAACTTAAAAATGGTCATTTATCAGTTAAGGTTATTTTCTCTAGGTGATTCCTGTGTTTAAAATTATTCCTTGACCAACAGCAAACCAACCTAAAGTTGTGTAATTAAAAAATATCTGTTAAAACTTTTGTCCCAAAAGAAGAAACAGTAATGCTTCATGCTTCTGCCTTACTTTCTGTTCTCGTACTCCACCGTGTTCTGTGAGCAGTTCATTAGTCTTATCTGAAAGTGATATGTAATATCATTACCCATTTTTTATAGATCGGGCAGTAAGAAATTGAGTGGTTAAGTAAGTAACTAGTGCCACAGTTGAGGCATTGGCCTCTTTCTGTCCAGTGTTTTGGCTGCAGAATTACCCATATAAAAATTTTAGGTGAGTTTAAATATTGTAATTTTTGTAGCAGAATTACAAGATGGAGACATCAGGTCTCTGCAGAGACAGAAATACTTCTGCACATATACTCTTCATTCTGTAGAAAGAATGGCAAGCACTTCAACCCAAATTTTCCTTTTTTCTTAGAAGTGAAAATATTCTTTAGAAATTAACTTAGGAAGTTATTTCTGTCTATTCTTTCCTAATTTTATTGGAGGGGTTTTTTTTTACATTTTCTGGGTGAGTTTTCTTGGGAAGGAGTTTTTTCTTTTGAAATGAAGTTTACAATCTCATGCATGCACTGTGATTTTTCTGTAATCCAAACTAGTACAGGTTCAGCAATTAAACATTCTGAAGCACAGAGTGAAGCTATAGACAACTGCAAAGGAGCGAGGTGGCTTGCGCAGGCAGGGACTGTACCATTCTTGTTCTTGAAAAACAACAAAATTTTCTTGGTTTTTTTTCATGCTCACAGGCTGAAATGATTAGTGAAGTGTACCCAAGCTCTGACTCAGTGATTGCCTTATAACATTGTAGGCGCAATTATCTCCCAACAATGAATTATGAATCTGTTTGGTGGCCCACAATATCTGTAGTTGTTTTTCTGTCTTGTCAAATGTGTGAGCAGTTCAATAAGGACACAAGCTTGTGGTCTCAAATATAAAAGGCTGTCCTAAAGTCTAGCCCAGAGTGAAACACTGCAGATTTTTTATTGTCCACATCCAAGCTTTGGTGATCTTCTCATTTAGGTATGGCTGTCTATAAATTACAAAAAATTCCTGTCCTGGTTTTGGCTGCGGTAGAGTTACCCTACTTCACAGTAGCTGGTATTGGGCTATATTTTGGATTTGTGCTGAAAACAGTGTTGACGATGCAGAGATGTTGTTGTTACTGCTGAGCAGGGCTTACCCAGTGCCCAGGCCTTTTCTGCTCTTCATTTCACTTTGCCAGCAAGGAGCTGGGGATGCACAAGGAGCTGTAGAGGGGACACAGCTGGGACAGGAGCTGTAGAGGGGACACAGCTGGGACAGCTGGCCCCAACTGACCAAAGGGACATTCCATACCATATGATGTTATGACATAATGCTCAGCAATAAAAGCTGGGGGAAAAAGAAGGAAGGGTGGGACATTTGGAGTGCTGATGTTCATCTTCCCAAGTCACCATTAACACGATGGATACCAGCTTTCCGGGAGATGGCTGAGCACCTGCCTGCCAATGGAAAGTAGTGAATGAATTCCTTGTTTTGCTTTGCTTGCATGCACGGCTTTTGCTTTCCTTGTTTGAATGTCTTTATCTCAACCTGTGAGTCTTCTTACTTTTACCCTTCTGTTTCTCTCACCCATCCCATCAGGCAGGAGTGAGTGAGTGGCTGTGTGGGGCTTAATTGCTGGTGGGGGTTAAACCACAATCCTTATAATACCAAGTTTACTATAGGCAGGTCACATTGTGCATTTCTTAAATGTCCATATGCAAATGGACCTCCTTTTGGTATTAATTTAAAACACACTCTGTTGTACTGCTGATCTGCTAGCTATTAAAAATAGTATAATTTCACTGGGATCTCCTCACCATTTACACAGCAGAATTTTTGCTGTGGTCTTTAAAGAAATACTTAATTGACCAGAGAGAAAAAAAAAGTATTTGGATTCCTGAAGAAGTAAGGAAGCGGCAGATTTTCTAAAAGCTGCTTGCAGAGCATATAATATGCACTCTGGAAAAGAAAGAAAAAAAAAACCCAACCTAAAACTGTAGTATGGTACAAACCTGTGCAGAGTAATAGTGTCAATTTATATAGACAGTTTTTATCTTCTTCGCTTTATAACCAAGAAAAAGTAAGTAAAACTTAATGACAGAGGAGACCTGCTGGAACACTTGCAGGACTTTAGCTGTTGTCTGCTGCTTCATTTCTTTTTTGTCATGAGTCAACATACAGCAACAGAACAGTGGATCTCTGTTTCTCATCAACCTTTTGCTTGTTAACTTCATTTTGATGTGCCATCATGTCTTCAGACCAACTACTGTATGGCTTTAAAGTATTATCCCAATGACAGTGTTTTTTACTTTCAATGAAATATGAGTTCAAAATTAGGTATTGGTTATAATATAGAATTAAAACTAACAATGGAGAGAAAAGTTTGTATTTAACGCGTTGGGTTTGGGTTTTTCTTGAAGTTGAGAGATAAGCTGCATAAAGTGCTTTTTGCTTTTACTTTTCCAGTGCTTCCCATAATTTCACACAAGTATTTCATTTATTGACATACACCACCAGAACTATTTATTGTTTTTAAAATCATAAACAAGATAAGTTATTGTCAATTAAATATGGAAAGGTCTTCCCCTTATTACTAAAAAGCACAGAACTTGTGAATTACCACATTATAAGAAATCTAAATTTTAAGTATAAATGTGTGTTTATATTCCCTGGCATTCTTACTAATACGTTTGTGCAGAGTGCATACTCACACAGAGTAATGCAGCTGTAAGGAGCTGCATGTATGCACCAGTTTGCTGGTTTGGACTTTCACTAAAAAGATTTCATGAACACTGGACCGAATCATCATCAAGCCTCATGCTCCTGTGGTTGATAACAGTGGATTTAGATTGTGTGAGCTCTGTGGGTAACGTGTGTGATAGATGCTTTAGACAGGTGGAACTTCTGTGCAAAGTGAGTGTATCTGACTCTTATGTACTCAGGTTCACAGTGATCCCCTATATCATAGGTAGATTGATAGGAGACATTTCTTAAATGTCTTTTTTTGTATGTGAGAAAGATGGGACAAGGACATTAAGAGCAAGTCTCTGTTAACACTGCCCACTGCATAGAAGGATGTAGCTGGGACTTCAGGAAGAAGCTGTTTCACCACACAGGACTCTTGGAGCCTTGTCACAAGTTAAATTAAGAATTTTTGTTAGATTTACTATTAAAACTCAGAATAAAGGAAGATGCAAAATCTGTCTCCCCAGAATGTTGAATTATTTTAAACTGCCTCCATCTTTTGCAGTTGCCTGTAAGAACTCCAGAGGAGGAATGATACCTCTTCTATAGGTGTTCTCCTCATCGCCCGTACTGTGATCCCTTTCATGATAGGTTATTACTTCTTATCTCTTGGAAGCTCTGCAAAACAGCTAGACATTGATTTTCCATTATGGCTATAGGCTGTTCCTGTTAATATGTGAATAATGTTTACTTGTTAGATATAATTAAGTCACCCAAACTATGTTAAATTAATATCCTTGGTCTAGAGGAAAGCCATAGAAGTCAGGTCTAACATCTTTTAATGTTAGTCATACAAACATGTATAGGTGTATTAGACCACATGCTTTAATACTAGACAAAGTTCCCTTCTTTCTGCATTACACTTTATAGGAAGATCTCAAGGAAATCAGCAAGATTCTTCTGAATGTTTCAGTGTCAGTTATAAACCCATTCATTTATTCTTGTATGTGTGTGTTTTCTTTTTAAACCTTAATAGCATTACTTCAGGATTTAAAGAATCAGTCGTGTAACCTGTTTTAAATGATTCTACTGAAATCCAGTCAGTTTCCTCCGCAAGTCCTTAAGGGCCACTAATTTTGGTAGAAATGCAAGGAACGTCGTGTTAGAAACTCAGTGGAAGGGATGTATAAAAATGTCTGAGAGCTCCTCTGTTATCTGCAGACCATTGACACGGTGGAACATAATGACACTTTTAACCGTTTCACTGCTTACTTGAGGACCTTAACCTGCAAGTTGTCATCCAAACACGTTTGCCTATCAGCTGGTGCAGGGGGGAGCCTGTTACTTGCAGATTTTAGTGTTTTTCTCACTGTGCAAGGTCACTGGTTTCTTTTTCTTTCCTTCTGTTTTCTTTCTATCTTTCTCAGAGGAGTTTCTGAGTAAAACCTTAGGAAAAATTTCTGTTTCTTTCTGTACAAAATAGTGTAGTACACAGAGACCTATTATGTAAATTTTTAGCAGTATATTGTGAAGGCAGAATTACAGGAGCATTTTCTGGCAAAAGTTTAGCATTGCTACACCTTTGGTTTTTTATATCTACTTTTTAACAGATTTGAACAATGGCTACAATATTTAGCTGCTGCAAACTTACCCAGGATCTCTGTATTATCCCTACTCCCCTCCCCACCCTTTCAAACTGAGCAGTGACAGATGTCCAACCACAGTTACACCGATCCACACTTCTACCTACAAGCACACCAGCTACTGTGCATTTATCTTCCCTGTACCTTTAACGTCCTGCCACCGAGGAATGGAGAGGCTGCATTACAGCTTTGGATTCTTAAGTGAATCTACAGAACTTTCATTGCCCACTGCCATTCTGGATCATTCCCAAGACTGTTCCACAAACTGTCAGTGAATTGTATGTCTAAGTGAAGTAGTATTGAAAACCAGAAGAAAGATACGGTTAATAATTCAGATACATATCCTTGCAAGGCTCAGTATGTATGTCGGTTGCATTGTGAAGGTCTTTAAAGACAATGCTTTCTTTCATGTTAATGAATGTTTATATTCCATCCATATATATAGGAATACACACTATTTGTGGCATCTTGAACCTTCTCTCCACCAAGTTATGTTGGTTTCATGTTGGATGTTAGTGATCTGAGGTAGTTACCATGATTCTGGACTAAGTAAAGTGAAAAATAATCTTTGAAATAATGACTAAATTCTGCTTGTGATTTTCAATAGCCTCCATCACTGCTGAGTGACTCACAATTTATGTTGTATATATTGTGACAAGACAACAACACTTTACTATCGTTGTATGTAGTTACTGTTTAAGGAATGTAGGCATCGGGCTAATATAGTAATTTGCCCAAGATCGTGCCAATGTGAAGAAGCATATGAGTTTTTCCAGTCCCAAATGGGCATCCTGCAGCTTGAGGGGTCATTCTCAACACTCAGAAATACGGGAGTCTTGGTGATGGGATGGAAAACAACAAAAACCAGATTACAACCTGGCATCAACACACCTTTTGCAGAAGTGGCCAGGTAAGGCCAGGCTGAATGTTTTGGCCATGCTACTTGGAGTTGGTCAGGCCAATCCGTATTAGTTTATAAAAATGCATAGCTCTTTTTGAAGACCTTTCAGATTTAGTTATTTGATGGTCAAGCTGACATTTTCACGTTTCTGAAAAGATTGTGTAATTTGGGGGGGGGGGGGGGGCTATGTATTAAGGATAGAAATCTTACTAACTAGTTAATCTCCTTCAACTCTTTACACTACCAAGACACTCTTTAACTCAGGGAAGAGGAAAGAAACATGAAACCTCAAAACTTGCCCCCCCCCCCCCCCATCTTATAATTTATAATGGCTAAATGGATCATTTTTGAATGTGTGTAATAAAACTCACTCTCAGGCTGAAACATTGTATTTCAGGTTCAAGCTGAATCCAATTTTTACAGGCAACCTGTTAACCTCTAGGCCAAAAATAGGTAGGGTTCTAATGGAAATGCTGATGAGCCTTAATAAAGCAACTCTGCCAGATGACACAGTTTGATCTAGTATGTGTACATACACTATATTACTCCTATTATACATACTGTAAGTGACACGTGAACAAGACAAAATAACATCAAATACAATAAGTGTGTGTCACATTGGTACAGAAATTTTAAAAAGGTGGTGAACGTGAGAAAACCTTTTATGGTAAAATAAGAATACCATTTTGTAAGTCCTTCTTCTTGCAGTACAATTAATTACTGAGTTCATTAATTAATGAACATATTAGAGAAGGAACACCATTACTGACCAGTGGAGACCTGATATATTACTGAGTCAATAAACTATTGAACATGAAACAGGACCTTTCAGGAGAATTTTTTTCTCATAACCCACAAACACATATATTATTCTTGCACAGTCAGCACTTCTTTTGGTACCCTTATATTTCATATTACTAATTCTTTTAATCACACATACATACAGCAGTGTTTTATAACCTAGCTAATGAGTAATTGGACAGGTGACATTGGGACTGAGGCCCTGAAGTGTCAGGCATAATAAAGCAGGGTATTTCTTTTCCCCACTAGGTTTTTGATTGTAAAAGATAGTAAAAGAGCAGACAGGATAGGAGGGAGAAAGGACTGTTGTGCCAGAAATATGTCAGAGAAATACAGATTTTAAGTGGATCCCTGAACTATGCATGGCTTTAAATTGCTGTCTGATGCAGATAAATAAGTAAAGAGATAAAGCATTTAAAATAACTCTGAACCTTTTTCATTGTCAGCAGCCAAGGAGTTTAGCTTGGCCAAGCTAGAGTTGGGTGTGATTTTCTTTAAGTCAATATAGTTAAGGTAATTTTTTTTTTCTGGTAGGGAAGGGTGAGGAGTGGGAGAGAGTCTGAGGCTGTGTCTGTCTGTGTGTCTGTGTCTCTCTGTGTCTGTGTGCCTGTGTGTTAGCTGTTTGGAAAAGGCAAGAGCCTTCGTAATGCTTCAGTATCTCAGTGGCCATAGGTAACAAGCACCCTTCCCCCACCTTAGCCCCCAAGTAATCATTGATTGCATCTAAATCTATAGAGATATCTTTTCCTGGCAGCTCTGGTAGTTACAGTAGATTGTTAATCTGTGAATGATCAGAATAAGACTCTCTGTCTCAGAAATCTTCATGCAAATTACATCTAAATGCATGCCATAAATTTATTAGTAGCAGTTTGAAGTGCACAGGTCATCTTCTACACTATTTAAAAACATATGTCTGTTACACATTAAAGAGAGTCTCATTCAATTTATATTCACTTTTCTAGGGATGTAGATAGCCCCTGTCAAAGTAAACCTGTGTAATTTCTGAAATAATTTTAAAAAGGGGGATGAGCTATTAATAAGATGTATTATTTAAGCAAATTTTAGATTGCTGCACGGGACTGGAGTTTTAGCATTGCTGCTTTGAAATAGTTTCATCTTTTACATGTTTGCAAATAGGGAGAGCTAAGAGGTAGAGGGCTATGCCTAGATGTTGGAGAAAGTGATGGGTGCAAAGGAAACTTACAGGATGTTTTGTGAACCAGTGCTATTCTTGCACCTTGATCACTTTATCCTATTTTGGGAACACATCAAATACATGATTCCTTTTTGTAGTGGAGCTATATCTTACGTGATCCCCAAAAAGAAAATGAGAATAACCTTTGGATATAATGGGGGAAGGGTAAAGAGATCTGTAGTTTTTCTTTTTGCATGTTTTTTGTTTCCTCATTTTACTCTTGGTTTTAATCAAGCTGATATGCTGCTATGATAAAACATCACTAGTAACTTTTTCCTTCAGGCAGTTGATGCAAAACAAAAAAATTTGTGGAACACCTACAGAATCCTCATCCTGCCACTTTTTTTTTTTTTTTTATCCCCTCTCCTAAAGGAAATAGAACAATTCTTTTAAAGACTTTAGGAATGTATTCATCTCCGTGGGACAACAGATTATGTTATTATTGAATAAGCATTTTGGTTGTCATTGCTCAGGGATACTGCTGTATGTTTTTGAAAGAAAAGTAATCTCTACTTAAAAGAATGAGCAATGCTTTGAATGTTAGAAGGCTGGTTTTTGCTGTACAGTTAATACCCTTCTAGCCTTCACAACAAATTTGTACAAGAAGGAAGAAAAACATTAATATTTGTTTTTTGTTTCTTTTTCCAGGCCATCCGCTGTACACTGGTAAATTGCACATGTGAATGTTTTCAGCCAGGGAAGATTAACCTGAGAACCTGTGATCAGTGTAAACATGGCTGGGTGGCACATGGTAAGAAATGTCAGTTCTGGGCTTGTCTTCTCTATTCTGTCCATCTTTCACAGTATTTTTAAATAATAAAAGCTGAAGTGATATAGACAGTAGTGATATCTATTTGTACATGCATGTGTGTGCACTCTAGGTTTGTGCATGTGTGTGTATGCACATGCTTTTATTTCAGAAATTTCTAGGGTAAAAAAGCAAGAGTCTATTATTCTGGCAATAGCATCAAGGGCCACTGGAGTTCAACAGCTTGTGTACAGCTCAAAAAAATATTCTAGTCTCTAGAAAATGCAGAAAGTTTATAGTATGGTTGCACAGCAGAGCTTGTATTGCAAAGGAGTGTCAGCCAGTAAGTCACTGAGCTGAATGGAAATGCAAAAGTATCAATGTCATACTGTCGGGGCTTGGATGTCAGAATGAAATGATTGTATCCTACATGACTCAACAAAAGTGTGCATATACAATCTGTGAGTTGAACTTCTCTTCCCATGTTTAAGTAGCTAAAGAAAGAAATAAGGGATTAGAATGCCCAGATCCTATATAAAGGCATCAAAATACACTTAAGACCTTTCATTTTACTTATCCTTTACTGGTTTTTGTGTTTGGTGGTTGGTTGTTTTTTACTTGACAATATTGTTAAGCTATGCATGAGAGAGAAAGAAGGAGCTGTACACGTAACTGAAAGCAAAAAAGGAGGATTCCTAAAATGGTTTAATGAAAAGAAAAAAAGGAGGGTGGGTCGGTGGGTTAGGAAAAAGACAAAGATTAGTATGTTTGCAGAAGAATTTAGTGTTGGAGATTTCTTCCCATGAACTAGGCTGTTGGCACAGTCTTCACCCGCCCCCCCCCAGATATTCAGGGGGTTATATTCTATAAATTCTGTTATATTTTGATGAGGCCTGGGGTGGAAGCTTAGTACTTCCCTCCTAAGATGCACTTGATCTCTATTTATTTAGTTCATGTCTGCGTGTATTTGTGCCTGAGTATGCTGACATCTGGCAAGTGTGAATGCTTCAACAAATTCAACAGTGCAGACTGCCAGAGGAGGTTTTCAAACATTCACATACATGCAAAGGAAAGCAGGAATGCAGGTACCATGCAGTCCTCTGTCACTGCATAGTAATATATAGCCTGCCTAGAAATACACTAACAATGCCAGTCTGGTAGCTGGTTGCAGATTTATTATATACTAGATTCTCTAGGGACACAACTTATTTTTGCTCCGCTTATTTCCCAGAAAGATATCTTCAGTCACAGTATAACCAGACTTACATTTCTTGGAAGGATCGCTAAATCTCACAAAATTTGTATACTTCAGGCATGCTTCAGACTTCCTGTAGAATCAGCACCTGAGGTTTTGCTGATCCACAGGTAGGGAAGACTTACCTAGCTATTTTCCAGGTTGAGGAATAGAAATTTGGAGTGTAGCACTTAGATTCTGGCATATGGGCATCCCGCATTTTCTTTTTAACAGGTACATCTTAGAAAAGTGTAATCAGATTTCCTGATAAATTCTTCCCTGTGAGATGGTTGAATTCGAAATCAGAATATATGGAAATAATCTGAGAGTACCACAGAATGTATAATAGAAATGTCTCTGTTTTACAAATCCAGAAAGCTGAAAAGTGAATGTGAGGTTAGGGTTACACCACCTGCTCCCATACCTCAGTGCTTAACATTCCAAATAGAAAACTTAATACAGCTATATATTATTAGAAAGTGTTTGTTTTACTACTGCACCAAGCAAAGAATGCTCTGATTTATTTTTTTTTTATTTTTTTAGTACACTTTGTGTACATTCATCTGGCGTATTTACATTTTATGGCAAAGCAAGACAAGTCAGATATATGTTTCATATACATACTTAAAGCATAGCCTTATAAATTACTTCCTGGAGACTATGATGCATCTGCTTCAATTCTTGATCTTAGATGTGTTCCAGGATTTTGACGGCAGCATTCAGGAGACAGATCAATTCATTGCACTATAGCACCTGGATTTCAAAATGACTGAATCAGGTTGCTGTTCAGAAGTGATTTTCTTTAAACCGTTACCACGGTACTTTTAGAAATTGTTCCTTGAATGCAAATAGTATTTTCTGCTGCTTTAATTAAAGGGTTTCCTTCTGATTTTTATTAATGAATTTCAACTCAGCTACTTGACACATGATGTAGTGCTTTACTGAATGTAATTATCAAAGAATAGGTGTTTCCAACAGGAAGTACAGTGCTTACTCAGTTCTGATAACCTAGAATCATAATTAACTGAACAGATCAAAAATAGCTTAGAACTGCAGTCTTCTCATGCTGTATTTGACTAATCTGTACAGAGTTAATTCATGTTAATAACAGCCATTTAAAATGTTTGAATTCTTGGAGTGAGGAGGAAAGGGCATTCAGCCACCACAGTATTACTGCATTTAGCAAATGCTGGCCTATTTTCTGGTTTTTCTGCTTCCATTACTTCTCATTTTTTTCTCTGCTCTCCTAAAATGGGCTGCACACATTGCTTGGAAGGAAAGGTTTCCTACAAGTTCAGTTTCTTCTGTCTGGAGTTGCCAAAGTAGGATTGTCAATATATGAACAGATTCATCAGAGAAGTTCTTCTGTGGCAAGATAATGCTTCTGTTGGCAAAAGTGCAGCTTATCAAGTTTTGACCCTGCACCCCTGTGCTGCAGTGGTAGTCCTGCCATCAGTGTTTTTAAGGCTGAAGCCAAAAGCTGTGTAGACCATACCAGTGCTCTCTAGTACTGCTGTGCATAATGGAGAATGGGTTATTGCTGGTGTGAATCTCTGCTATTTTAAGGGATTTGGATAACTAGACTGTTTCGATTTGTTTGCAGCTGAAGTCTGGCTTTTATATTGTCAGCTTTGGTGGGAATTTATTTTTTAAAACAAAAATAAATGGTTTAAATTGGATAAGCCATTTCCTAGGCCTCAAGCATGCAATCAGATAGCAGTTAGATGTTTTTCCTTCTATTTTTTTTTATGGTTAAGATACTTTGTATAGTCCATATGGTGAAAAATACAATCTTATTAAAATCTTAATAGTCTAATTTTTAAAGGAGAATTATGACATTTTGTGGCTTTTAAATAAAATAGGAGTAAGATGACTACACAAAATTAAGAATTCCTTGAGTTCTTGAATTGGTTTCTTCTGCTATTTTTTTAGTCTTAAAAGTAACATACTATACTATGAAGATAGTAATGACATTTTACTAGCTTTAGCACAAAAATCGCTTACTCAAACTTTATTAGAAATATTTGCCACCCACTTCCCCTAAGAGAAGTATCTTAGCCCATGAGGAAAGAAATAAAGCAAGTCTGCAGTAAAAAGATTATTTCATTGACTGCATTTTGCTTTGTATGCTTGTCATTCATGTCAGAATAACAACTACCGTACTGCTAGCAGAAATGCTCCTATTATACCTAGTCCAACAGAGCAAAAGACCCAATGCAGTATCAATGGGAAATACAGCCTACCCTCTCTCATAACTGTTTTGCTATAAAAAGTCGTGCCAAGGTGATGTATGTCATAGTGGACTAAAGCTAGTATTTATGACATTCATTTTATTTATTTTAGTTTCAGTATCTCAGACTTTGCGGAGATTTTAAAAATGCACAGTATAATAATAGGACTAAGTTTGAAGTCATTGTCACCATGTTTCAAAGAGAGTCAGAAAATCAAAAATACTAGTTCTCTGTCTTGCCCTCAATCTGATCACTGGTAAAGCTCTATCAGACAACAGCATCTTTTCCAGATGTTTTTGGTATACCACGTGCATTCTTAGACTAGCTGAATTTCACACTGTCCTATCTACTGTAGGAAATTAAGTATCCTGTGAACATTTTTGCTGTGTTCCTTCTTTTTTTTCTCTCAGAGGAAGCTGATTCCTCTAGTGGTCTTTGATGTCTTTTCATCTGCATCATGCCAATCAGTGCAGCTCAGGGCTGAGATATTTATTCACAGAGACTTTAGTACCTCTCTGACGTACAGTGAGGCCACATACAGCCCCATCTCCAGTCCAAGACTTAGCTAGGCTTTTTCTCTAGTAACTTTGAGATTAAGTTCCTTTCAGTTTTAATGAAAACAACATTAACTAGTAGATTTTGGCACATAGGGCAAACCCATTTTTCTTTTCCAGTTTAAAAGCTGTCATCCAGTAAGTACTCATGCTCAAAGACTTGCCATGTGGGTTACAGTTTCACCTTACGAAGGAATTTTTCTTCTGCCAGTATTTATACAATGCATGTACTAGCTTGCTATGAAACTAACAATGAAAACAACAACCTCCACTAGAAAATGGAGAATTCTCCATCATGAAGTCAGATGCATGATATGACTGTGACTTCTCCATTCAGAATGGTTCAGTTTTCTGAATTTCTATATGGTAGTTCATGAAATCTTCAGGTAAAAGAATCATGCAGTGAGAACAAAAGGAAGATAGGTGTAAATAAATAAAGAAAAGAAACAGAAGATGCTGTGGAAATTTTAGAAATTGCATCTTTCCCTTACCCTGGATTTGCTGGAAGGGCTTGGTCCAGGAAGAAGGTTTGAATTTTAAATGTGAGCTGCACAGGAATGAGGGGAAGGAAGAGGAGTGCTATGTTGAAATAAAATCAGCAGGGTTCCTATATTTGTCTCAGTCCAAAGCTATTAAGTGAAAGAAATTCAGGTTTGCAAAGTCAAAGATAATTTCTAACAAAATAAAACAAAACAACAGAAAATGAAAACATGTCACAGATCTCAGTGTTTCTCTAAAAGCTGGCAGAACTGCCATGTTGTTTTTTACTTTAAAACAGAGATAGTAGAGAATAAATACTAAAAACTGAGAGAAGAAATTTAATCCTATTGTTATAGGTTACTATAATAATAGTAAAAAACCCCAAATTAATTAGTTTATTTTTGTATTGTTCCTTAGGATATAAAAAATAGAATTTTAGCATACTGAACATACCTGTTTCCTTTTATTCAGTTTATTTAATTCTTTAAAATGCTTTCAAATTACTTGAGAACGTCATAGATTTGATTCTTTTTTTAGTTACATAGAGATTTTTAGCAAAGTAATTATCTACAATTCATTGATAACAAGGCTAGTTCTTCATGACTTTTAAAGTAAAACTGTTTTTACATTTAGTCTGGCTTTTCTTGTTTTTTACTGACAAAGTATTTTTAATCCATCTATTGTAACTTCATTTTGACCCTGAAGGCTAAGGCATATTTTCATTACTCAGTTGCTTCCAGGAGCCTTGCCTGATTAACATTCATTGCTGGTAAACATTTTTTTAAGCCTCCCCTTATGCCTATTCCATTCCTTTTTGCTTCCCTTCAGCAGCAATTCCCAAAGTGGCCAATGCAGCACAGCGAGGATGCACTATGTTATCTTGTGGGTACTCTAACCCAGTATTTCGGTTTAAAGCCTGCCACACTGGTAGGAATGATGTGATGTACTGTTTGCTTTGTGTTACTCTGAGATCATCGTTAATGCAAGTCAAGCTGAGGTAAAAGCAAATGAGAATATCCAAGTATTAGGGCATCCAAGACAAATAATACTGGTTTAAAGGTTTATAAGACACAAGTGACAGAAAGGAAATAATGCTTAGTTGCCCCAAGATCAAATAAAAAGCCTTCCTTTTCCATCCTTGTATTCAGATGGTACATACATTACCATATGGTCAAGGGTTTAGTCCTCATGCAAATTTGACATCCTCAGGTGCTAAGTAAGGTTTTCCCTGGGGATAAACCACAGGCTCTAATTTACATATGTTCACACTCACACCTCCTTGGATTTCCCTGGGGGTCCATTCAGATTAAATTTCTATTTTTTCCTTCCTGGCCACCCCCAGGACATTTTAAGGCAATCAGGAAGAGGTTAGACCGTTCTCCCTGTCCCCAGCTTTAGTGGCTGACAGCCCTGGGTTTGAATATGCCAGTGTCCTTGGATGTGGTCAGGTGAGATTATCCCTGACCAGACATTAAGGAGTCAGCTAAGGGCTGCTCCAGTGCCTGGTAAGCCCTAAACAGACTGTGACCCTTTCTGAAGTGCCCTTTTCTGCTGTGCTGGGCTATATCAACATCTCAGTGAAGCCTTTTCTCATTGTGAACGTTTTACTGCCTGAAAAAAATTCTGATTTACTAATTGCACTTCATACTCTTACAGAACTGGGATTAATACCACCAGATACTCATTGGCAACTCTGAAATACATCTAAGGCCACTTTTATAGCTATGATCTCCCTTGACTAACTATAAAATGCCCAGAGAGGTTTAGAATAAAGGTATTTCAAAAGCGGACGATGTTGTTTGGTGCCCATCATTACTGAATTTACATTTTACAGAGAAGGCATTGTCCCATGTAGACCACTCAATACCATAGGATAAAATCTTAGGAGATGTCTTCGAAAATTATGTTTTACCCTCTCTTTTTAAGGAGACAATCCAGTAAGGAAAAAAATAGACTTGCTATGTGCAAAAGCAATAAAACCAATGATTTTTTAATTAGCACTTGGAATTCTTCTTCCCAGACATAGTAGAGGCTGGTTTTTTGTAAGGTAGTAGTGAAACTACTTGATCTTGCCCCCTTAAGTGTGGTGCTAAGAAGTTCACTACAAGGCAAAGCTTCAGGCAGGAGCAAAACTGTGCTTGCTTCTTGATTCCCAGGTGAGCAGGATAAATTCTGTGGGACCTGAGAGTGCAAATTACCAACGTGTTTCTGGAGCAGCAATGATGGACTTCTGCAACATTCATCCACAATTCTCCAGGCTGTTTAGGTGACAGTACCTGCTTACTTGTCTCTTTTAACACCTATGCTGCTGCACATAAATTGCTGTGATGTGCTAACCACTTTATCATTTTATTACACTTTATTACATCATAAATTTTTATATCTTCTTAACGATCCTACAAGAAGCTTAATTGTTTATAGGAACATCTTAATTAACTAGAGTTCACTAGGTTAAGCAGAACACAAATTGAAAGAGCTCTAAATGAAACAAACCCTACCGCTCCATTCCATATAGCTTCGTAAGGTTAAACCGGGATTTGACTGCAAGAATAAAAAAATCATACTGCTTTCAGATGTTACAAAGTAATGCTAATACCATGGGTAGATTTACCTCTGCTTTCTGTTTTGCAAATGTGAAATTCAATGGAAAAACTTTTCTTTTTTTCTTTCTCTCTCTCTTTTTTTTTTTTTTTTATACCTACTAGGAAGAATAGGAAGAATTTAAATTTGAGCTGTAGCATTATGAGGAAACTTGCCCCAGATTAATTTAGCAGACAATAGTGCTACTTTATTATACCATTTCCATCTGGATTTTAGAAATAGAAAAGATAATACAAGAAATGTATAACATGAGTCTCAAAGACATCTCTAATTATATTCTAATTGATTACAGTCATTTTTTCTGAAGTATATTTAACAAGAGCTTTGTGAAATGGTCACAGTACATGAACTGGGGTTGGAAAAATTGATCTTTATGAATGGTACAACTAGCTGTATGAACCAGTCTTCCCAGGGTCTGAACATCTTCAGCTGTCAACAGCTCTAAGTCAGCAGGCTTTCCTGGGAAAAGTGAGTTGATTTAGCAAATGTGGGAGAGCATTTCATAGTCTTGAACCAGAGTTATACCCCAGACTGAAACTTGCCTTTGTGAGATGCCTCTACAATGCAGTACTCCATCCAAACAGAATGATGTTAACAGGTGAGCAGTGCCTGCTGTATTTTCATTAGTTTTCAAAGCTGCATAAAAGATAGGATGCCTAGAGAAGTGGTGGAATTTCCCCCACTATAAATATCAAAGACTCAGCTTCACAGGGCCAGAGATAACCTAATCTGAGGTCCTGCTTTCAGTAGAAGGCTGCATCAGTCTACAGAAATTCCTTCCAACCTGTGAAACTGTGGATCACAGTGAAATTCAAGGTGCATTTGGATTAAGATGGAAATCCTCCAGATCCAGACCACAATTCAGGACTCCCAAATGTGCTTCTGTCTCACTCTGTATAATATGTCAACCAGATGGTATTAGGACCATTAAGACACATATTAACTCCTATCTCACCGTTATTAAGGGAGAAAATATTTTTGAGAAGGTGTTAATGGCTGATAGGAAGGAGGCATGTGGCTTTGGAGACAAGAGATAGGGAAGACTGAGGATGAATGACTAGGTAATAGAAAAAGATACGTTAATTTAGTGGCTTCCACTATAACTTTTATGTTTCAGCAATGACACCATCTATCTCTGTTTCAAGGAGCGGCAAAAGTGGAGCTGCCTAGCAAAGAAGTCTGAGCCAGCAGTCAAGCGCAACTCCAGCACTAGCCGTGCATGTACCATGGGCACAGTTCCTTGAGGTCTGATCGGGGCAGACAGAACCAGGTGCTAGTAACTGGGTCCGTTGACAACCTCAGGCATGACAAGGGAATGAGCCAGGTCAGGGGTCCATCCAGGGGCTCCAATCAGGAACAAAAGAAGTGGGGGCCAGAGACAGAGCTGAGGACCAGGCTGTAACATGGGTCTGAGGGTCATCTGGAAGACAGGACTACAGACGGGCACACCTACAATGTACCTTAGATAGGGAATGAAGCTCCAGGCCTGAGCTTCAGTAGGGACTGAGATGGACTGGCATGGACTGAGAATGTAGGGGAGGGGTCTCTGGAGAAGGTGGTCAGTGCAGTGAAGACCAGTCGGTGAACTCAGGCTCATGACACTAGGGACTGATCAATAGCTGCTGTCTTTAGCAAAGGTGACAGATGATGGCAACACACACAAAAGCAGCTGTGTGTTCAGATGCTCACATACATGATTGATATAATGTCTGTCTCCATCAGGGCTGAAGTCATCCCTTACTTAGGCACAAATGCACCCACTGACAGAGGAGGACTGCAAGGCCCAAATCCCACAGAAAAGAGGCTCTGTCTCATCTTCATACCATGGTCCCCATAGTCAGGTGGATTCATTAATGCAGCATGTCCATGCAGGAAGTGTGTAGTAGCCCAGATGTTTTCCTGAGAAGTAGGAACGAAGATCCTTTACAGCTTGTCCCTTTGAACACTTTAGTTATCAACAAGGAGGAGGAAGAAAAAACCTGTTTGTTTGTTTGTTTGTTTGTTTATTTATTTATTTATGAGGTCAGTTCTGAATTAAACACATGCTCATGAGGTACCACTACCCAAAGTCAGGTCTAACCTTCTTTTTTAGGAGAAAGCCTTTTGGGTTTTTTTTTTGTTCTTTTTTTTAATCTGCAATCATGTTTTCTACTATCGAAGTAAAAGGGGTTTTTTTGTATAGAAAGAAAAAATAAAAGAAAACACCTGTTTGGCTTGCAGGAATTGGCCAGGAAGGCTGTTTTCCTGACAGGCCAAAAGCGACCAGCACAGGGCCCCTTTAAAAAGAAAAGTCAGGATATTTTTTTCCCCCTATTTCATGTGAGCATTGGCAGAAACTCTGACAAGCAGTTCTTCATATTTTATTATGTTCTTGTCTGGCAGAATCTCTGTCAGGCAAAAACCTTGTCAGCGGAAAACCTGTCGTAGGATCAGAGGAGACAAAAACAGGTGTCACAGAGGCAGTCAAAACTGAAGGAAAAAAAAGATTAGACTAAAGAGAGAAAGGCAGACAATTACATTAATGCCATTGCTTTTATCTTATAGATGCGTGTTATTATCTCAGGGTGCTGAGTGCGCAATTGCCTCAAAGAAAAGTAGACAGGAGACAAGGGGAAACTTGATAGTTATTAACTGAAGAGGCAGTGTGTCAAAGCTGGATGGGGTTCAAAGTTTTGCAAAGGGATAAAAAAAATTGCAGACAGCAAGCAACGTCTGTGAACAAACTGTGGTTCTGCTTTCGGCTACATGAACCTAGTAGCAATCTAAATGTTTCAACTTGGAGTAAGATCATAGACAGAAAAATTAATGAAAGTTTTCATTCAGACTTTTTTTAATAACATTTATTTTGTGTACATGCAACTGAAGTGCTGGGGGTTTTTTTTGATCTGTTATAAAAATGTTGTTAAGAGCATGAGGCATGGTGAGGCATGAAGACATTTATCAGTTTAGTTGCTGTGTTGTTTGGGGTTGAAACACCTATTATCAACACATGTTTAATTTTAAAATGCTATTAAGAATCCTTTTACTAAGTGTGAACATCTGTACATGCAAGCTGTAAATTAGAAGATCACATATGTGTCCCTCTGTCAGAGACTAAATGCATTTGGCAAATGGTTTCCATTATTATCTTTTAAATACAGTAAAAAGCACAAGGAAAAGTTGGTTTCGCCTGTGAATCAGAATATGCTTTACTTACTTGCCTTCTATAATCTTTTGAAATCTACAACGTCTTAGAGAACATTTCTATCTGGATTAAATTGTGAAAGGGGTGAAGACAGAACTGAAATGGAGATCACCAAAGGATCCCATGTTGTAGCTGGAACTTATACCCAGACCGCTTCAGGATGTTCACCCACCCATATAAATGTTAATGTCCCATGCTCTCTGCCCTTGTTCCAGGGATGAATGGAGTAATTTCCTACACCATAAAAATATTTGAGCCATTCAGTGGACACTGGCAAGTTTTCTTGTCCTTAGTCATCTTCTAAGCATAATATTTTTGAGGAGCAATTTTTTCCACCTACAAAATGGCACCATGTTACAGGTGGTAATAAATCTCCATCCTGAGGAAGGCTAGCTTAGACCACCTCTTATGACTGCAGTAGTTTGTCTGTCCCTGCAGCATTTTAGTCATTCATAAGCTACTTTCTATTCTTGAAAGGATTTGTTACTTCTTTTTCTGTCATTAATGGAAAAAAAAGAAAATCTTGAACTCCAAAAATGTGAAGCTGTGTATATTCACTACTACAATCAACAGCAAACTACAGCGCTTCACATTGCCATTAATAATACTGTATCTGCTTTACCATACTTGACAGGCAGTTGTTGCAGAAGTGTTATGGAATCCTTTTAAGTTGGTATTTTATATTTGATCTGTCTGCCAATTTCAGTTTTTCTTGCTGCAGAAAGTGGCCTTGTTATTTAGATTTAAAAAAAAATACCTCTGGAAAGCTCTTTGTTGTTTTTGTTATTGTTTGGACACAGACTACCTTCCCACCCCGCCCCCCCCACCCCCCCCCCCCTCCATTTTCCTGTTGACCCTTGAACAAACCTAAAAGATGATGACATTTATAAAATTCTATATTGTCACGTGTCTGTGTGTGTATGTACTCCAACTGTATACCTTTTTGGTAAGTTAGAGAACCGGCTAGAGAGCATGCAAGAAAATCTGGAGTGGGACTATTTCAGAGCCCAAATGTAAAACTGAAATGGAAAGAGTTCCATAATGACCTGTATATTCCAACCTATGGACTTCTTTGTGGTGTTCTGAGATACACAGCCAGGCAAATCAGCTGAGAGAAAGGGTTTCACTAGACCTTTTCATCCCTCTCTATGATACCTAAATACTTATCTAGGACCAGGAAATTGGCAAGAGGTATGTGTTTTTACAAACCCGATTACATTGAAAACTAAGATATTTTAAATTCTTTTATATTCAGTAAAGGCAAAATGTCATGCTTTCATTGTAACTATTAAAAAAAGAATGAGACCTCTAAAATACAAAATTAATCACTGCATACTTCTATTTCTTTTGCTCAACAAAAATGGAATGCTTTTCTTTAAAAAAAAAGCATGGCTTTGGCTTTGGTTTACCTTGCCTACTGCACATTGGGAATGAAGGGGTCTAAGGTCCGTGGGACCCATGAAATAGCCACAGTATAGATGAAATGAAAGATTTTCTTTCTACTTCTATCTTTGCTAATATCAGAGTTAGATAAGAAAACCAGTGCTGAAAATTTCCTAATTCATGTACTAATTATCCAATCAGTCATTTTGGGTGTTGAAGACAATCTTCTTTAACGTCTTCTACTTCTTTGTCATCCTTTTTTGCCCACCTTTTACAAAAGTTAAAATTCCTGAAAGAAGTACTTGAAATTTAGAATTTACCATGGAAATACTACTTAGCTGTATGCTGTTGTAGTAAAACACAAGGACCTTTTTAGGATGTTCCACAAAATTCCTAAGTATATGATTTTAAGATTCGTTAGATCTCTTTTTCCTCTGTCAGTGAACAGCTTTTCACTCACACTGAAGTAAAGAATATCAGGCTATCAGGGCAGTCCTAAGAATTGAATATGCTATTAAAAGGTAACCTTCTTAATTTAAGCACTTAGTGGAAACCAACATAGTCATGTTTTCAGAAAAGATTGTGCAGGTTACAACCAAAAAGTCACAAACATGTTAAGACTTTTCTGGGTGAACTTTTGAGTGCACTGAAAGAAGCGTGAATACCTCATGCTGCACCAGGAAGGGACTTTTAATGCATGGCTTATGATATTCAGTCACTGATATCTTAATAAGGACACATCTGTTTATGTCATTTTGCTGGTATGATAAAACTCATTCTTTTATATAGCATGTTTCGTCTTGAAGTCTTCTAAGCACTTGTGAAATCATACACTGCTGCAGATACTGTTGAATGTATTCACCTGAGAAACAGCATTGTTCATTAGCATATAGGAATTGAACCAATAGTTTAGCACAGAAATGTGAGGAATGCATTATTCACATGAAATCAGATGGGCAATTCAGGAATTTTTTGTGAGATTTGGCAAGAAGGCTAAAGTTAGTACTCTTGTCCTTACAGAAAACCCAACAGTGACACTCAAGTCCTTCTTTTATCTCTTATTTGAAAAAGTATGTGTCTAACAACATAAATGGCTTCTTGAATCCACCTAAAACACTGGCATTAGTTCACTAATGATACCAGGGGAGAAATCAGAAGTACTACAGAAAGCAACTTCTGTCAACTGTTTCCTTTAGCAATCTCTTTTAAAGAAAAAAGAACAAATTACAAATAGTGAAAAGTTTCATCCTCCTGCCAAGTGCAAGGGGGTTCAATAATCGATGATCTGATAGAATGTCAGATGTTTCCATGCTATTATTTCTCATATGGGTGCAAGTGCATTTCCTTTCTCTTAATGTAGAAATTTTTTTTTTTTTTTTTTTGCGGTATCATGAGGTCTGTCTTCAGTTTGCAAATGTTCTTACACACCCATGCAAAAATGCATGCTTTGTTGTGTTGTAAGTTACACATTTCTGTGCGTATCCTGACTTGTACTTCAAAAGGATGAAATTCACTGCTTATTTGTTTATTACATAATGTGCAGAATAAGACCACAAATCAAAATTGGAGATAATTTCACTGTCACTTGAAATGTTAATTCAGCAGCAGACTAATTCTTATTTGTCTGTGTGTGTGTTTTGAGAAGTGGTCGTGTATAGATAATTTTACTTGAAACAAATGTTGCGGATAAATGGAATAGTACAGGATAGCTTGTGAAAATTTCTGTCCATTGGTCAAAGAGTGTGTTTAGCAATTTAAAAGGACCTTTTTAGTATTTCTTGTTTTCACTTCTGTTTCAGCTAGGCCTTTCCAAAGCTATTATCCTCAGAGTGGTCAAATTACATGAAGTGGGTAAATGTCCACAGAGTTTTGTCATCTCATTCTAGTTAGTAGTTTTATAACTCATTCAATAGTCTTTAGATAAAAACATCTTACAGTCATTCTGTCTTGGGCCAAAGTAGAATCATGACCTTAAAATCTTCAGCAAGCCAAGTCTTCTTTAGCTGGAGGAACTTCCTTTTCGTCACTGCAGCCATAGGTTTTACTCTTAAGTAAAGAGAAACAAAGACAAATATTAAGATGTATGAGCAGTACAGTATGATACAGTGATTAAAAAGCATTGAGTATTCAGAAAACATTCATTCATGTCTTTAATCCAGTCTGAATTTGTATGAACTTGGAGAAGGCAGTTAACTTCTTCGGACCCTATCTCATTCTGCAAGACTGAAGGTGGAAAGCTCAAAATGATCCAGATCTACTTAATTATTTTGTCTGGTAGAAGGTGTTACATCTGTTAACACTAATATTATTTACAGCATTCTTATGGCAAGTATTAGTAGTATTTTTTTTTTAATATTAGCATTTTATTGTATTTTACTCCTTCCAAATGGTTGGTCTGCCCCCCCAGGTACACATATATATGCAGCACAACCTGCACACTAACAAAATCAATTTTCTAGCCTTTCCACCTGAGTACTTTGATGACACATCTGTTATGGTAGTAGCAAAATAACCATGTTACAAAAATACCATACATAAAGGGGGGGGGGGGGGGGGGAAGGGGGAAGTGTGTGTGTGGGGAGTACTTGACCTGGTTCATCTTTAGGCAAATCCCATTCATTAGACCTTGTAAATAAAAAAGTCCCACATTCAGTCCCACATGATGAAGCCTATATAGCTGAAGTTCTTTGGAAGAAGAGCTTTTAGAAGAAAAATTGCACCCTTCACATTCTGCAGTATAAATGTCCTGTGGAGAGACATAGGACTGCAGTCCCTAGGCTTGCCAATTCCTTATCTTTTTTGAACGTTAAATTAATATTTAAAGCTATTTATTCAAAGTTGACTTAATCACTAGAATAGGAAAGATCAGACAAATCAGTTGCAAGAAGTGAAGTATGAGGAAACCAGAACTCTTTGACAAAGTATTCCTTGGAGTAAATGTGTTGAATGAAGCCAGCGAGTAAATGATAAGGGCCTTTGCGCTCTGGATGTAAGAAAGCAATTTATCAAGAGTACATGAACTCTCCAGTGACCATAAGCCACGAAGAAACCAAAGTAGAGGAGAAGTCCCTATAAAATTATTTTAAATGCTCAGAAAGTTTTGTTTTAAAAAAGCAGTGAGAAGCTTAGGTGCTGCAACATAGTCCATAAAATGGAAAGAAAATTCAATTTAAACATTGATACTCAGTAAAGTGTGTGATGTCATGTGCAATTCCATCATATTTAACTTCACAAGGGGATAAGTTA
Source organism: Falco cherrug (assembly GCF_023634085.1). Lineage (NCBI taxonomy): Eukaryota > Metazoa > Chordata > Aves > Falconiformes > Falconidae > Falco > Falco cherrug. Next base: position 35,708,228 of record NC_073720.1, on the reverse strand, counting down.
CCTTCATTCTGCAAACCTCCCCTCCCCTCATCTCTATTCACATCACAGTGAATAACATGAAATTCACACAGAAGGGTAAAACAAACTAACCTGCTCAAGTAGCAGAGAATTCTTGACAGAATTTATGGTAAATCAGGGGAGTAAGTTTTAATGTTTTTAAAAGGCTGGAGTTCAGAGTGTATCTGTTTGGTTTTTTCCCCCTAGAGGTTAAATCTCAAACCTTTAAGAGTCCAAATCAATTTTGCTTACCTTCAGTTTTGGTCATCAGTTAACCATAAATTTTCTGTAATTTCTTTATGAATATTGTAGTCTCTGGGGCTCAGCTGAGCACCCTTCTGCTGTAGGAATCACAGTTAATTGTGACCTTTGGAAACTAGGCCTGTTTTGGCCTGCATCTGTGAAAAAGAGTCGCTCGATGACGAGTGGTTTTTCTCAGGGGTCAGTACTGGGACCAGTGCAGTTTAGTATCTTCGTCAATGACGTAGACAGTGGGACTGAGCACACCCTTAGTAGATTGCCGATGACACCAAGCTGAGTGGTGCAGTCAACATGCCTGAGGGACAGGATGCCATCCAGAGGGATGGGCCCATGTGAACATTATGAGATTCCACAAGGCCAAGTGCAAGGTCCTGCACCTGGGTCAGGGCAACCCACAGTATCAATACAGGCTGGGAGATGGAGGAATTGAGAGCAGCCCTGTGGAGAAGGACTTGGGGACACTGATGGATGAAAAGCTGGACTTGAGCTGACAATGTGTGTTCAGAGCCCACAAAGCCAACTGTATTCTGTGCTGCATGAAAAGTAGCATGGCCAAAAGGTCGAGGGAGGTGGTTTTCACCCTCTGCTATGAGAGGTGAGACCCCACATGGAGCACTGCATCCAGCTCTGGAGTCCTCAGCACAGGAAAGACATGGACCTGTTGGAGTGAGTCTGGAGGAGGGCCACAAAAATGATCAGAGGGCTGGAACACCTCTATTATGAGGACCGGCTGAGAGAGTTGGGGTTTCTCAGCCTGGAGAGGAGAAAGGTCTGGGAGAGAGCCTTTCAGTACTTAAAGGGGCTTATAAGAAAGATGGGGACAGACTTTTTTTGTAGCAACAGGACAAGGAGTAATGATTTTAAACTAAAAGAGAGTTGTATTAGATGAGATATAAGGAATAAGGTTTTTTACGATGAGGGTGTTGAAACACTGGAATAGGTTGCCTAGAGAGGTGGTAGCTGCCCCATTCCAGGCAACATTCAGGGTTAGGTTGGATGGGGCTCTGAGCAACCTGATCTAGTTGAAGATGGCCCTGCTTATTGCAGGGGGGCTGAATGAGATGACATTTAAAGGTCCCTTCCAATGCAAACCATTCTGTGATTCTATGACTCTGTGAATCATCCACGTGATACTCCTCTGGAGAATAAGTGCATCTGCCAAATTCATTATGTTTAGATAATCCCTTGGGATAGTTTTCTTGTCTTTTCTTTTAGCTCTTCTCTTATACTTAATTCCTTTTGTTTCAGCCTTGGACAAGCTTAGTACTCAACACCTCTACCACCCAACCCAAGTGGAGATTGTGCAGTCCAATGTTGTGTTTGACATCAGCAGTCTGATGCTTTACGGTACTCAGGCTGTGCCTGTGAGGCTGAAGATACTACTTGACCGACTCTTCAGTGTACTGAAGCAAGAGGAGGTGTTGCATATTCTACATGGCTTAGGCTGGACACTTCGAGACTACGTTCGAGGCTACATCCTTCAGGTAGGAAATAAAGCAAAGTATGTTTCCAAACCCAGTTAACTAGTGACCATGCACCCAAAGAGGTAGAAGGATATGGAGTAAATTTAGTGTGGCATGTTGAAGACTAATGATGGTGTTGGCAAAATAAAATACTTGATTTTTCCTAAGCTAAAAATATGCGCGTTCCTTCGTACCGTTAGTATTTATTTGTACTTGCTTACCCTTATTGTAGGAAATACCTTAAATACTGCAAATACTGAAGTTAGCTAGCTGCATGCCTGATTTGGTCAAAGGCAACTGGCAGGTTTTCAAGGGCTACTGTTTGACTTAAGAAACTAAGATCCAAGTCACCAGCTCCTTCATCTTTTATTTCCTTCTTTAGCAAAGTATCTTACAATGTGTAGATAAAATGGGAGTTGTGATCATGGTTGTGTTGGGAAGTATCCTTACAGGATAATGTATAAACAGGAAAATCCTGTTTATAAGGCCATTTCAAAAAGGTGGCTTTAAATAAAATGTTATATACAGATTGGTTAAGGTAAGCAAACAAAATATAAAATAAGTAAACAAGAGATGCACAGGCTAGCTTTATGAGTATGGTCATGGATTCATATAGTTGCTTATCTGAGGAATTTCATCATCTGTGGGTTCCAAAGTGAGTTATCACATTTTATAGACTATCTCTGATTAAGAATCTAATACTATGTTTCTTAGTTCTGTTAATTGCTACTGACTTTGTGGGAGCTCTGCATCATCTAGAAGTCACCCAGTTATTGAAGTGGACATGGCTGAAAAACTTCAAAAATTCTAGTTTCTGATTTATTTCTTTACTTTCTTAGGCAATGACAGCGTGCTTGGCCCTATACAGAAAATACAGGAATCTTTATTCCTGCTCTGAGGAATTCTGACTGTATTTTTTAATTCCTCTTCAATTTACTGTCTTTCATGAGAAAGAAGTAAATTAGCCTTATGTAATTATATGGAAATCTTCATGTTCTGCATTCTTAAATATTTTCTTAAATGCTCCATACACAGATTTTTTCACAGAAAAGTGTTCTGAATTGTAGAACAGATCTAGAGAAAGCGTAATATAAGGTTATTACTTTAATAATGAGATCCTATTATTCTTATGAGGCTATATAAAGAATGGAGCTCTTTAATTGTTTTAGGATTCTCTCAGGCATCTATTTTGTAAAAGCTGAATGTTACACATATTCAAATACAATAGAATAATTTTTTTCCATTACCAGTCTAAAACTTACATGTAAGTATATACCCATTATATTTAAACAGTAGATATCTACAGATTTTTTATTATATATATGGATGGATATGTATTTATATGTATTGCATTTAATAGGTAATTTAGATACAGATCAATAAAAAGATTAGAAATATGTACTGTAATGGCATTGTATGCATATTGCATCATATTTTAGATTCCTGGATTCTCAATGCTACTGATCAACAGGGCTGAAGAAATAAAATTTGCAGAGGCATACATGTAAAGAAATTCATCCTTTCTAAGATATAACATCAGAAAATTGCTGTTTACAAAATGTGATTAATAGGTGTATTATATTATAAGTATAGAATGTAATTCAGTGTCCCTTACAGACAAGACAACTTACTGAAATCAGTAGTTTTCTTGTTTGGAAGGTCATAGAATCAGGCTCATATTGATTTTGTTTTAAGTATCTGTTGGAATGATCTTCATATATGCAAGAATGTATTGTAATATAATTACAAAGAGTTTTATACAGAATGAGATTGTGACCTGTAAAGGCCTATAATACACCATCAGGTCTGAGTTCAGTTTATCTGGCTAAAGCTCAATCACATCGTAGCCCGCAAGGCATGAATTTTACCATTACTACATTCAACAACAATATATTGAATATTATGTCAGTTAACAGAAAACAATTACCAATGGAAGTTAAGGGCAACCATTACAGTCTTGCCACATATTGACTTGGTTAGCACTCAGCTGTGGATTGTGTTGGTGGATGAATGAAGACCTATGTAAGTGTAGTCAAGCCTGCCTGTTAGTTTAGCTCTAACTTCAAAGAATCACAGACTGGTCAAGGTTAGAAGGGATTCATCTTGTCCAACCCCTGTCGCCAGGCAGCACCACCTAGAGCTTATTGCCCAGGACCATGTCTGGATGGCTTTTGAATAGCTCCAAGGATGGAGCCTCCAAAACTTCTATGGGAAAAAAAAATGCATTTTGTTTCCATTAAAGCTAGGAAGTTGAGTATATAGCAGAAACTGCTTAGTAAAACATATATGAAGAGAAATCTTTGGAAAATTAATCCAATCTATGATAATAAAAAGGTCTTGTTTCAAAAGTAACTCTACTGCATCTATCTGATAAAAAGGAGAAAAGAGACACATGCAGGGAAATTTGAAAGGAAAAGTGTAATAACAGTAGAACAGTGAAAGTACCTACAGAATTACAGGTAATGCCTCCTTCAAGCAAAAGGTGTTGTTCGATGAAACTTGTCATTATAGAACTGGAATTCTTCACAGAATTGTCTGAGGCATGCAAACTCAGCTTTTCCACACAAAAAGCTTCTGACAAAATGCTGTGAGCCTCCTATAGCAGAACTAGATGTATCAAGTACCAAAATAAACAATCCAGAATATCACAGAGTTATGGTATTGTTGGTAGACTGTCATGCAGTGAATTTAGAAAGATCTGACTCTCAGTCTGGAAATATAGTTCTTTTTTAACTTGTTTGTGCAAACCTGTCTAAGTTACAACCTAGTCCAGGCAGTGCTGGGAAGTTTACCATACATTCATACATATTCATTGTACATCAAATACACAAATATATATGTCTAGGAAAATGTATAAATTTGCTATAATGCTATAGTTAGAGAAGCATAAACCAGTAAACTAGCTTGTTTGTTTCTGTACTGATAAAAATAACAATTTTAACTTGTAACTTGACAAAATCATGGTTATCGCGGTTGGGGGGGGGGAGGGGCATGAATGGCAAAGGAAGTTTAGTAGCTTTGGGAACACTTGCTCAGAAATACAGAACTTACTTGGAACGTACAGACCTTGTACTCTTAAGTCTTTTCTGCAAGGACTACGAAAAGTACCAGAACAGGAAAACGGAATGATTGTGACAGATCCCAGAATACTTAACCCTGGTTCAGGTTCCAGTATACAAGAGATTTTACAACCTGGTACAAAATTGGTGGTTTATGCCTTGGGAAGGTCTGAGACATCAATCTGTGCTGAATTTTCTCTTAATCATGATATAAATGTGAAAATACTTTTAAACATTTTCCCTAAATGGAGTTTTCTGAAAGGTGGGGGGAAAAAAAAAAAAGGATCTTACGGCAGATTTATTCTTTCAAAATCAATTATTTTAGTATTTCCAGATATTTTCTTTTCTGTTCAAGATCCATAACAAATCTCCTCTTCCCATGAAAAAAGAAAATACTTTTTCTCAGTAACTTTTGAGAAAAACCTCATCATTGGCTCCACTCAAGAAACAAGAGAAACGGTGCCTTTCCGATTTATGTAGGAGTGATGCAAGGTGGGTGGGATTATTTGTAATACCCTTATTTGGACTAATAATATTTCTAAATAGCAAATTAAAAAGCAGTGGACAGAGAAAAATGCAGTATTTATTGCTGCATTTGGTGGATGCATTAATGGAGCACAAGAAGTGAAGGAACCCTGAAGCCAGCCGAGGTAATGTGATACACCGCCTTTCGCATTTGGGCACAGTCACAGCATTGCCAGTAATGGCTGAAAGGCATTAAGACCTGGCAAGCTTTCTCTGGTCTCTGTGCAATAAACCTAGTTTCTGGTGAATAGATACCTATCTTTGACATGTCAGTGAGTGACAATTTGATCAGCAGTCTCACCAGATTGCTCACAGGATTAACGATTTGGAGAAGGAGTTGTTCTCTCCTCTTTAGAAGTAATCCCCCAAAAAAGCCATACTGCATAGGGAAGCTTCCTGGACTGTGTCTGCTCCATGGGCATCCAGAGCACTTCAGTTTCTGGGCTTGTTTATCTGGTACCTATCTCAAGGAAATAAGTTACTGTATTTGGTGTGGAGCTGTTGGTGAGCCTGTAGGTTTTCTTTTTGGGAAGGGCCAACACAACAATTCTCTCTACATGATGAGAAATAATTCTGTCAACAACCGTAGCTGTTTTGGATCAGATTCTGCACCTGCTACTCAAATAGATGTGATTAGTGGCTCTATTGATAGGGTGAAGTTACTTTTGCTATAAAGAACAGCTCAGATGTGAGTAAGTCTCCAGCCCTGTTCTGGTTCCAGCGGAGCTGAGTGAAGAGGTAACTTTGCCAGCTGTTCTCCTCTGCTCCACCACCAGGATAATGCTTTACCCTGCCCATTTGCTAGTGTAGCTACATGTGTAATCGCTCCCTAGCCAGGTTCTCTCTAAACAAGCCAGGGTAGAAAAGTCTTCCTGCTAAACATATGCAAGTTAACTCTGATTATTCTGAGGGGAAGGGGCTAGAGAGCAATTATGCCACTAGCAGTGAACAGCTGGGGCATTCAGCTTTTACACTGGTCCAGCTGCAGATGACAGGACATGTGGCCATAAACTGACTCTGCAAATAGTGATTCAGTGTTTTGAGTAACAGCTCAACACTTTTTCAACTGTTTTGTGATCAAATAGTTGTATTCCCTTAGTGCAAAAGAGGAAAATAAATATTGTCTTTACAGTGCAAACTAGGAAGCAGAGGCACAGAAAATTGGCAGAATCAGGCAAAGGGGCTAGACCTAGGATTCCCACTCTTTACCATTGTTCCCTCAAAAAGAGTAGATTATAGTCAGTAGCTCATAGGCAGTGTCTTGGCTGCCAGACTCTCTGGTGCCACTCACAGCTATGAGCAATAAAAAAATAATAATCCATAAAACCAAAATCAAAACTAAAGCCAGCTGGAAGAGTATGGGTAGCCTATTGGCCCAAAAGGTGACTCACTGACAAAAGTTCATGCACTGGACTAATCCTAAATGAAGTTTTTTTCCGTGGCAATATCAATGCAGAAATTCAAAATCATTAGATAACATTTTCTGCTTTGGGAAGACTGGAAATGGGAGTGTGATACATTTCCTGCCTCTGTGGTTTCACTGTCAAGACTGCTAGTTTTAAAAGTAAGACAAAAATCTGAAATTAATGACATCCTCTGCCACTGCTGACTTGGGCTTGTGTGCTTCTTTGCCCACAGATCACCAACACAATCCATACTTTATGAATTTAGTTAACTCTTCAGATGATGATCAAGAGGGACTGTGGTTTATCCTCCTATTGCAGCACTGGTTCTGTAGGGCTAAAACAACTGTTGAGCAAGAACAGCTGTTTCAGTCACTGAAGTCAGCTAAGAATAAACTCTCAGAAGGAAATTCAGACATTTTCTCAAAAGACAACATCCCATTAACTAAAACAAACTAATTCAAATTGTGAAATACATAGTGCAGGTTAAATAATCCACTTCTGAAATTTTAAAATAAAAATTTGTTAGATACATTCTCAAATCACATGCTCACACGTATTGATGTTATACTTGACTGACAATTCCTCAAATTTTGTAAAATATAGTTGCTCTTGGTGGAATGGGTTGTTTTCATTTGCTATCCTAGTTTACCGGAACCAGATTGTTCATGAACACCATTCTTACCCCCAGATTAGGTCAAGATATTTGGGGAGAGACCTTAGAAAGAAATTCGAGCATCCTTAATAATAATGCTCTTAATTTCTTTTCTGTTCTTTCTCTGAGTAATCCCTTAGTACCTCATCCCTTCTAAGCAGGTGAAATATTAAACATATGCACAGATGAAAATTGCTTTACTGTTCTTAAAATTAAATATTACCCACCATTGGCTTGTCTGTGGAGGATTTCAGAAAAGCATGGGTTCTGTTGCTGTCTGACCTCTTTTAGAGACTCTAGAGTCTCAGTTTTCCAATCTGTACTCATTTGCCTCCTTTTAAGATATTTGAACTTTTGTTACAGAGCCCAAGTGCAAGGGCTACTTAATTATACAGCTTGTCAAACAGCCTCCATTGGAAGGAATATTAAAAAGAATTATTTAGTTAAAAATATTAAAAAGAAAACAAACAAACATCAGCTCTGAGGAGATCAGCTTTTCCAAGGTAGACAACTGGTGTCAGGTCATTGTAGTGATGATATACTTTCAGTTCAATGTAGTCTGCTATGATCACAAGTCACGTGAAGTTTCTATCATGGTTTATTTTTTTTTCCCAAGTGCCATCAGTTGATTTACTGTTTTTTTCTTTTCTAACAAGAACACCTTTAAAGTGTTGGTATGCTCTATTATTCATGATGAAGAAAATTAAGAGAAATAGTCTATCGAATTCTGATATGGATGGAAAAAAAAAAGTTTAGTCTTGCAGCCCGGTGAAAGTTTGATGACAATTATGCACCATTAGTACAATAAAAAATATGTTTTGCATGTGAAATTTGTGCATTTATTTAATTGAGAATGCTTCTCATTTCTCATTGGTCTGTTTGTCAATCTCTTAATTAATACTTTGAGCTTGTTCAGCTGTTACCATTGGAGGACTTCCATGCATTTTAAGCAGCATTTACTTAGTCTTTCTATGTCTCTATGAGTAGTATGGCCATTTTTTGCATAGAAAAACTGATGCAGATAAAGGTTAAGAAGTTTATCTGGTGAAGACTGTAACAAAGCCAAGGTACAACCAATGTCTTTCACATGTAAGGTTGTATCTCCCATAACTTCCACCCACATTTAATTACTTTATAATGAACAGAGAGTTACCGTTTTACAGCTTTATTTACCTCTTTCAGCCTTGTTAGATACATTTCTCTCTTGTGTTTTCTTTTCTCCCTTGTAATTATTGTTTAACACTAACATACATCCTTTTGTTATGACATTATTTTTCAACAGTGGCCCTCAGAGGGACCAAGGCTCAAAGATGGGTAACATTTATCGAGACTTCTACTCTCTCAGTACAGATGGGATTTAAATCTGGGTCTCTTTAGTATGTGCCTTGCCTTTTTCTTGTTCTTTGTGCCTGTCTGTTTACTCCTCCCTCTCTTTCTGCTCCAACTTTGATATTCTGTTGCCATTGCCTCCCACCCACCCCCCTGCCCCATTTTTCTTGCTTATCTTCCCTTTTCAGCCTCACCTCAATTTCACTGCCCTTCCTTCTCTGATTTTGCCACTTTAGCACAAAGAGATGGAAAGGGTGTGTTAGATGAGGTGTCCATCTCCTGAGTTTTCCATTCTTCCCACAACATCACTGCATGCTAATATTTGCAGCTGTGACTGTCTGGAAGAGTTTCTCTTCTCACATGTGAGCCAGTTTAGCATGACTCCCCTGCACTTCTGTGGAACAGAGATTCTCTGCTATGCCTCTTGCTCTTTTGCATTCATCTTAGCTGTACTAAGCTAGGAGTGACTATCCTGTGACAGCTTTAAACAGAGGATAGAAAAAGCTCAGATAAACCTTTAAGGACTGAAGAGGGAGACAGGAAACATCACAACAGCTGAGCCAGAGGGAAGCATTTGGGGTGGGGTGGGGGGATGGGGGGTGGAGGTAGTTGTGCAAAGCAGTGCCACTTGTTCTGCGGTGTGAAGTACTTTCAGATTTCCTCTGTATCTATATTCTCTGTATTCATCTCCCTGCTTTTTTGGTGCCATACCTCTAATAGTAACATGCTAGTAATCACACTAGTACTGCATGACTTTATTTATCATGATCGTTAGCACTTGAACTGAGAAAGAGTAAAAATAATGTCCAAAGAGTTTGATGGCTCTTCTGAATGCCACCAGGACAAGTTACATGACAACAGATGTCTCAGTAACATGCAAAGATCATTTGGATTTCCAGAATATGTGCAGCTGGAGAGCTGTGCTATTGCTGCTCTGTGTCTTGCATCTTGCAGGGGTAATGAAGCAGAGGGCTGTATAACCCCTGGTGATCAGCAGCGGTATACATGATGCTAGTTCTTAATGACTACGATGAAATAGTCAGTCTTTATAACCATAGTATTTCCCATGGCTTAGAAATGCGAAGATGGCCTTTTTAATGGCAAACATTTTTGGCTGTCAAAGGCCAAAAGGAAAAAAAGAGAGAAAGAGAAGGAGCACGCGAGAGAGACTTTTGTGTAGCTGTGTTTCTCCTATCTGGAATGTATACTGTTTACAGTACTGGGGGTGAGAAGCCGTGATTCCACTGACTGATGTAGTTTCACACAGCTGGACACAGCTACTGGGATGCAGAGCATGGAAATGGCTGTTACTGAAGGTCTGTCAGGCATATGCCGGGACTGTGTGTGCTTGCTTTCTAAAATGGAGCCGAAAATCTCTTCACCTGCCAAGGCTTGAGTTCATGGTCCTGTGTTTCTCTTGTGATAGCTGATGAAATCACAAACACCTAAAGCAGAGTGGGGGATGCAGGAGGTGGGAGGAATAGTTCACTCCCTAGGCTGTTTTAGGTGTGAGTGATGCCATCAAGCATTGCAGGAGAAACACAGCCCTGAACTTGGGTCTTGGCAGGTAAGCCAAGGAGGAAACTATTTCCAGCTTTCTTGCTTCAGAATGTGTTTGAATTTCTATTAACCGTTTATGATCACAGAAGTTTTTCCATGAAATATGTATATATGTGTGTGTATATATGCACCTACTTAAATAATCTATAAATTTTATTTATAGATTTTGAGTGTGTATGTTTGTGTGTGTTGAAAGTCTCTGGTTTTGAGACTGATTGTGAATGAGGGGAAGGGAGAGAAGAGCTTTCCTCCTAGCCTGGAAAATATTTTTTCTTGCTGACAATGCCATGCTGAAACCTGTATCGGAACATATCCAGCACTATGTCAAAGAAATACAACCATTGAGTTGAGGATGGGGTCTTGGGGTTACTGTCCATCTCAATTTTCTTGTAATAAATGCAGTGACCTCTTATAAAATAAAGAAAACAAAAGGGCATAAAGCTATTGATTGCAGGGAAATGTGTGTCTGCATGTGGAGGGGAGAGAGTTGTGCCAAGAATCCAAGGAATTAACATCAGTCTTCTCACAACATACAGCTCAGATATTAGAACTTCTGCTTTTTATAGACTACTCTCTTCAGAGAGGACCTTAGGCTGAATTCAAATCATGGCTCTGGAGGTGATAAGGTTGTGATATTAACCATTCAGCTACACATCAATGGAGAATAATTAAATTGGAAAGTATGGAGTCCAAACCATGACACGCTAATGGATTTAAGATTATTCCTAGTTTAGACACCTTTTGCTCTGAGTATAGAGGTGGTTTTGATTGTCTGTGTATCAGCACTGGCTTCAAGCACTTCTGAAATTTAGGCCCACAGACACTTAGGAATCAGGAAGGGCCACAGAGAATCAAACTTGTCATCTGTCCAGCATCAGTTGACCAAAGGATCTCAAGAGGACTTCTTTCCCTTGCAGCACTGATCTTTCAACGAGGTGCTAGTGCCTGTCCTGAGCAATAACAAGGAATAACAGTGAAGTGTGAGTGACTCTTACTAGGAGGAGTAAATGTCATTAGCACTTAATGCTGCCTTCTAGGCAGTAAGAGCACAGCGTGGAATGTAGACAGACAACCCACTTTTACTTATCAAGGTACATTTTGAATCTAATGAAGATGAACTCTTATATTTTAATTAAGAAATTTAGGGTTTTTTTCTGTGGTGAAATATCTTCTGTGATTTGGTTGTCATTTTGCACCATGTCCTAGAATTCTGAATACTTACGGTGAAGCCAGGAAACGTGTATTAGTCTACTGGCTCTAATATATTAACTAGCTGCATGAGTCCTTTGTGCTTCAGCTTGATTTCTCTCCTCCCCCATGGCTTTTACAAAATGTTCTAATCATCCCAATTAATACTTGGATGTTGTTAATTAATGTTTATGAAGTGCTTTGAGATCATCTAATGAAATAGAATGTGTAATTATAATTGTTCTTTAGTCAAATTCTGAAACATCATCACCACTGGCACAGTAGTTTCAGTAAATTTTTCTGTAATAATCTTTTTAGCAAATGGAAGAAGAATTATCTGTTTCATTTCTTTCATTTTTACCTTTTATAGTAGGCAAGGTATGTCTGTTTATATCCAGCCTTGCTGGATTCTTCATGATGTATCTTGCCAGAATTGCACCCTGAAGTCTTACATTCCTTCTGCTGGAGAGGGTGTGGAAACCTGTGTTGCTGACTGACAGTCATCCTGCAGAGAGGGAAGTCACTTGTAGGACAGGTGGATTTTAAAGACTTCTGGCCCTGTATATATTGGCCTGCTGGGTTTTGCTTGCATCTGTAGAGGTTGCCTACTGGATATGGTACTAGAGTTAACACCACTACATTTTTATCCACACTGTCTGGAGACTGCAGGTCTTTAACTTCTGTCCAAGTTGTCATATGGTGCGGACAAATAGGAATAAAGGAAATGAACCTGCTCATCAGGTTGCTTGCAACTTACCTTATGTTGCAACAGGCTTTCAATTAAAACAGAATGGCTTTCAGACTATTTGGACATAGCTAGGACAATGCATGGGCAGCTTGACTCTGTTCAGCTCAATATATAGCTGAATTAGTGCGTGGTGAATGGCTTCAGAAAAGGATAGTCACTATAGAAACTCAGCATATTAATATGAAGCACTTAGTATTACTAGCCTCAAAGATATGAAGGTCATAAATTCAGATTCAGAATATTGGGGAACTGGTTTAAAATATTAGAATTAATATAATTTATTTTTGATTTCCTTTTTATGCTGGAGAGAGTTAGGTGTGTATTTTCAAGCTGCTTCTTCCTGTTCTGAAACCTACCATAAAAAAAAATGAAAAATGAAACCTTCTTTAGACAAAAAGAAAATCAACACAAGAATTCCAGGAAGCAGGTACGGTAAAAAACTCCCACCTTGTAATATCAAGAGATTTTGATAAAATTGCAAGAATTGGCTATTCTTCAGTAGCATGCCTAAATACTAAATAAAACATGCTGTGTAATGTTACAATCCACAGAAATGCTTTTTTCCAACGCATCTCTTTTAGAAAGAACTCCACAAAACAAAATTAAACTTAGTTTTAAAGAATTTAATTACTACTAATTCAATCACTTTCCGTATTTAAGCTGGTTTCTTCCTGATAGGAGTTTTTCAAACAGTACCACGGGATGCAAAACAGAGCTCTTCTCTTCTCTTTGGTAGACTCAAGGAGTTGCGAGGTAATGGATGTAAGTCCCATGACATCCATTTTCTGCCACAGCTGAAAGCAGAGATATGTTTCTGGGGAGGAAAAAGGATGAGGAATTAATAATGTCTGTAGCAGATTGCTCACACAATACATTTGTGGTGAGGCTGCAGAGAACCTGCGCGTTACAGAAAGAAGCTGTTATACAACAAACCAGCAGAGGTGGTGTGGTCCAGAGATACAATGGCAGCTGCTTATGATGTGCATGCCATCTCTGACCTGGTCACTTACAGCCTTCTTTTGGAAGCTGTGGCTTGAGGAGTCAGTGTTCCCTCAGACACATACAGCTAGCAAGTTGATTTTACGTGACGAGCTTTAGGTGCACCTTGAAAGAGTAAGTTTCTCATAATGACTGCTTGTACATACGCTTGGAGCCTGGTACTTGAAGTGTTATGAACTGAACAGCCCTGTAGCCCCATATATATTTGTTACTGTGTTACAGTACAGTATTGCATATAGTATTAATACAGTCCTATAACAATTATTAAAGGGAAGGTTGTTTATTCTGGTATCTGTTCAGCTGGAATGAAGAGTTAGCTCTCTCATTGTATCAGTACAACCATTTTTATTAGTCATGGAAACATTGTGACATGAGTAACCTGAGCTTTAAGCTTTTCCGGGAGTCACAGAAGTAATAAAAAATGAGGGGGCGTATGTTGTTTTTTTGGTTTTGGTTTTCTTTTTGTGAGTAGTAATTTGCAGGATCAAATAGATCAATGAAAATACAGTACATTAGCATGGAACTCCTTGTTATATCGATGCTAAGATTTGTTTGGAGCAGGATAAAAATGTCAATGCAATAGAAAGTTTTATAGGCTTTGAAGAACTTGTGAGAATTTAAATGTGAGACCATTTGAGGTGCTTCAGAAGTGCTTCAAACTGAAAATTTGAAATTAAAGTATACTTATACTCCCATGCCTGAATAGTAGCTTCAGTAACATAGTATGAGTTTCCCTTACTAGTCACACCAGACATTAGATGTGTGTCTGTAAAGCCTTCCCCCATCACCAGTCTGCTTTGCATTGCAGTACTCTGGAAGTCCCTCTCTACAGTACGCAGTTTCACTTTGGCAGAGTGTTTGCCCTCAGTTCACACAAGATAATTGTACTGGAATTTCAGCAGCTACTGCACTGTACAAAAGTCCTCATTTTTTTTATCCAGCCTTTCAAATGAACAGAACTTGTATAACAATGCTCTGTGTAACTGTTTCCAGCTTAGTTCAAGAGATGGGAAGGTAGGTTCTGCAAATATGTGAAGTCTCTGTATGCTTTGTGTATGTGGCCACGTAGTGGAAAGAGACCAGTAGTTCATACACTGAAGAAAAAGCAACGCTCATCCCTTTTGAGGAACCAAAGAAACTATACTAGGGAAATGTCAGGAAAGAGATTATAAAAATGCAGGCCAAAAGAGTTCTTAGCTTATTGGGCATTAGAGGCATAAAGCTACAGGGAGCCAAACTGAGTTTGTTACCCAAAGAACTGTGCAGCCGCTGTCAGAAAGTGGGTCCTGATTCTGCAGGGTGCATAAGCACTACCCAACTTTAAACTTAATTTCCATGACTTCAACAGGGATCTGCACACATGTAGAGCATAATGTTAAGCTTAGGCTTGTATATTTTTCTGAATTGGGGCCTCAACAAATGTATGTGTGTCAGCTTGGTCAGCAGAGGTCACAGAACAGTTCTCTTTCTGTAAGCATTGCACTTTAGTTGAAAAGGAATGAATGGCAGATTGTGAGAATTGTATGAGAAAGAATGTTTCTCAAGGTCTCCAAGTCAGTTTTGTCATGTCCATGAAGGGGGCCTCACTAAAGGAAGGTCTTAACTTTGGTCCAGGTTGCTGCTCTTTTTCTTTCCTTCCCCAAGCAGGAGTTCTGTGGGGTAGGTGCAAGAAACAATCAGTAAGCACAAAGTCCTTAGCCATCCCCTCCCCAGTGTCCATGGGTCAGGTATGGGTAGCTGCTACACCCCTGATTCCTTTCCCTTCTAGCTGGGTGTCTGCAGACTGCCCTCAAGTGCAGCTTTTTTGACTGATTGCAAGGGAGCCAAGACTGCCCAGAGTGCTGAGCTGATTACATACTACAGGCAAATTAAGAGATGGGTTTCTGTTCCCTTTGAAATGTGTGGACACAATTTACCAAATATCCTCTGTGAAAAAGAGGAGGAGGTTTGCAAAAGTGGTTGTTAGTACACGTTAATACATGTTATATGTACTTGCTAATGCATGACTGACAGGTAATGTGAAGAACACAGCACAGCTAGGGATCAAACACAGAGAAGGGAAGAGTCCTTAAATGTTACATTTCCAACAGCCTTTGGCATGTTTAGAAACCAGCCTTCCTTCCTAGTATCCTGGCCTTTTATTGCTATTGGCAGCTTGTCCTTTGTGTCATTCAAGAATTTATATTAATCCATAAAAACCAAATAGTTCTGCATTTTGTCTGGAGAAAAACAAGAGACTTCTGCTTTAGTGGGTGGACTCACTTGGTGTGTGGAGTTGTAAAGAATACACTGTTGGACGTATGTTGTGCAAAGTCCTCGGAGTATTAATTCTGACTCAGTTACACGGTAAATAATGTTGACTGATATAAAACAAACACTCATGGTTTGCACCATATGTTTTATAATAATTTTTGAAACTTTGTTTGTTTGGGTTTTTTTCTGGAAGTTAGCTGACAGATAGATACTTGATTTGATTCTTTTTACATATACGGTTATTTAAAAGTAAGTTATAGTTTTACTTTTTAAGCATGGTAGCAGCAGGCATTGATACCACCATGCAAACTTGACTATTAAAATCTGGGCTTCCAAATTCATAGATCTACCTCTGAAGAAACAGTAAAAAAATTGACATTTTGTTTTCCATCTATGAATATAAGGAAAAAACCTGTCCTTTAAAGGCAGACTCTCACACTGTGTCTTACTTTACAAGCATTGGAACCACTTGTGCAGTAAGGCACTGTTTAGTTGAAATGGAGATACCAAAACCAAATGCCCCTTGTTCACTCTAAATTCCATGCTTTTTGACAGTTAAGCATAGTGAATTAACTTTTCAAATTTCACTCCTGAAATTCAACTTACATTTCCTCTGCCATTAGCCCAGCTCCTCTAGCATGTCTCTGTGTAAGCAAAAATAAATTTAAAAGTAGGAGGGAAGAGAAACAAGGATTTAATCAATAATATCTGGGTATATCAGTGTAGATAAAGAGTTTTCGGAAGGCTGTAATGCTGAATCCCACCTATATTCAGTTGCTGAATCTTTCACTGTACCTTCAGAAATGATTTTGTGACTGCTTGACTGTTTTATGCCCAAATGTTAAGTTGTGTGAAAACTAGTTTCCACTATGTGTAGTATTTAATTAAGATAACTGTAATGACCAATTGTTAAGATGAAAGGGGTAACTGTCTCACTCAACTTTGGCTATATATTTAAATATTGATTCACAGTGTGAGAAGTTCAGACACTGAGGAATCATACCAGTTGTCCATGAGAACTGGAATGAAACAGATGAGGAAAAGTAATTAAATCTTATGAAGAGTGAAAGCAAGTTATGAGTAAGCTTGGCCAAGGCAGCATCCACCCCCAACATACACACATACACACACACGCATGCGCAATATGCACACATGTTCTTGTGCGCACAGACACACACACACACAAAGTTATTTGCCTTTTAGTGATGTTCACTTTGGAACGCCTGAACTGAAAGATCTGGAGATTTGGACCCGGTCCTGCAAATAGTTACAATGCTGACTCAGTTTATGTCCTTGTATTTTAAAGCCTCAGAAGCTTTTTGAAGTGTGAACCTTTTCTGGCTTATGTATCTCCTCCAGAGCATGCAAGAGCACAATGCCCCTATGGCAAAGAAATGAGAAGTAGCAGTAACCATAGATATAAACAGTTTCTTCCCTCCACCTTGGAGGAATCCAGCTGTTGCCGACTAGCCCTCTTTTTTTCCTACCATTTTGCAATCTGTTTCAGACTGCATTTCAAGAAAAACTGAATTTAGAGCCTAAGCTTTTAGTTTGTTACCTTTTCTCCCCATACTTTTTTTGTTTGTTAAGATTAGCTGTTTGACACATTTTGTTGGAGGTCAAAAATGTCACTTTCTGGTGAGACATCTAGTGCAGCGATTCCCAGCCTGTGATTTAGGGAAGCCTAGAAGTCAGCAGAGCACCTGCTTACTGTCTTGGCACCTGGCTGGCCTTGCTGCTATTGAACTGCTCGGTAAAAGAAGCTATCACATTCTTTCTTAGCTTTTCTATTCTATGTAAGCAGTTACTGCAGACATGTATCTTTACCATGGGATAGGAAGAGGCTCAGAAACGGTTTCTTTCAGGATGATGTTCACATTATGAAAACATTGCCAAAATCGTGATGTGGGTTTCTTGGTTTGGTTTTTGCTTTTTTTTTTTTTTTTTCTTTTGCTTCTGCTTCTCTTAGTGCAGGATTGTACAAGGGGAACAGATTTAAAAGATTTTTGTCTAGGCCACTTTTAATATACTCAGTAGTACAACACTTTATTCCTTTGGGAAAAACTGAGTAACTATATTATTGTGAGTATTGTAAGAATATTATATTATAAGCTTGACAATGTGGCTTTCAAACTTGGGAGGGTGCTGGAGATAGGAGAAATTATCTCCACAATAGAAATACATTATTTCTCATATCAAAAGAAAACTTCTTCGAAAACATTTCCTTTGCTTATTCCCTCCCCCCAGCCCATTTATTCTTGTCAGTACAGGACACATTCAGCATCTGTTCTCTTGCAAAAGCCCTCAGGAAAAATTAAAAAGCTGTTCTTGCAAATTCAACATTATTATTAAGAACCATAATTTACCTCATGGTTATCTCAGCCCTTCTCTAGCTCTTATCTGCACTCTGTGATGACATTGCCTTCTTGAGCAAGGCATAGTTCCAGCCTCGTCTCATCTCTCCCACCTTAATTTGTACCGATGCATTGCAGTTTGGTGACAGGCAGTTGTTCGTGCTTGAATAACCCAAGATTTGAATTCTACAGTTTGTGGCATCCATGTAATGCTTAGCAGTGGGTACAGCTGTTAACTATTCGCTTATAAATAATCTTTTTCCCCTCTCAACCTGTCTCCCAGGTAGTGTACCTGTCACCATTAATAAGTCATCGGTAGCTCCCAGGTGATTTGGCCCATCACTTGTCATTCACAGTGGAGTGCTGCTCTGGCCTGCTATTGAAGCTCACACAAGCTCCTTCAGCTATTCATTCATCCCAGCAGCTGCGCCGTTCCATGTTCCTGACTTGCAGGAAATTGCACTGATGGGTTCCACCGTTAGGCTCCTTAATTGTCCCTTCTCACTGCTGACTGCACACCAAGCCTTGCTTTGGGAAAGTATAATGTTGTCTGTTCCAAATTGTTACAAATTGTTTTAAGTCAGCTCTCACCCGAGGTCATTGATTTCGCTGGAAGTGTAACTCTGGAGCTTGTTTTGACCAGTGTATGTAGCAGTTATGTGCATGCATCTATGTAATACTAAAAAGTTTGTCTGTTTTATTTTTACTGTGGTATTAGCCTCACTGATGTGCATGTTCCAGAAATCAGGACAAAAAGACAACTGAGACTGTATTGATTACCTGTTTGGGCACGGGAAGGGGAGGGAAGGTAGAAGTGACTTTGATTGCCACCTTGCTATAAAAGATTAATTTTTTACTCCATTACTCTGCATAACAGAATAGTTGTTCCTTCTCTTTGAGAGTGATATGAGAGGATGCTTCCTTTCCTAAGGAGCCCTGGCTGGGGTATTATTGTTACCCGATCCTCTTGCTTAGTAGAAACTTACTGTAAGCACGGTGCGGTCTGTGGACAGGAAATCATTCAGGGTCAAGGCAATAAAGAGACAGGTCTCGTGAGCAACGATAGTGCTTTGCAGAGTTGCTCTGAAGTGTAATGATACATAGGTAGCTGCTGTATTAGTTTTGTAGCTGTTGGATTAAGACAGTTTCTGCTTTACCTGTTTCCCAAGTAGAAACTGGGCAAAGTAACTTGCACTATTTAACAACTGTATTTATGTTAGTAGAGATAGTACTTTGTCTGAGCTGATTGGTTGAATTAACTGCTACTGTAAAGGTTTTCTGGGTATACTTCTAACAAGTCCATGAAAATCGGGATTTTTCAGCAGGAATGGCACTGCAGGAATGCCCTTGGGGAAGGCACTACTGGGAGAAAGTGCCTGTGCTATTTGTTGGGATGGTTAGTAAGCAGCAACTCCAAGAAGCAGAGATCCCATGCAAAAAGACCCAAAGGTGAAACAGTCCCTCCAAACTCTTTGTAAAACTCTAAACCTCTGATTGTATGGAGGCACATAGTTAATGGAGGAGTACTACTGATCCCTCACAGGAATGCTGTGCTATGTGTGCTTAAGGGTTTTCATCTGGGCTACAAGTTGAGTAGTAACCTCCAGTGAGGAACACCAAGTTAGCAGACATGACTTGCCCGAAGTAACACTTTAGTGAGGTCAGCCAGCAGTGGAATAGTTGACCCCTAATTACAAGATCTTGTAATACTCATTGCCCAACTGACCAGCTAGATTGCTGACTCTATTGGGTTAGGAGCAATTCCACTGCATGCAGGGAATCAGCATAGCAGGTATGTACCACTTAATTTGAGGATGCGATGTAGAGAGTGTGTTGAGGTGATACTGGCCCTGTACGGAAAGGGAACTTCACCTTATGAAGGACCTAGCACGGATCTTCCTTTTGGGCATCAGTATACTGGACTATTCCACTCTCATGGGGCTCCTGCTTGGAAGCTCTTCTTTTTGTAGGAGTAAAAGCTTCTTCCTCACAATTAATTATTAAGTGTTCCAAGGCTCTATTATATATTTATATGTTCTTGAGAGCTCTTTTCTTACATGCTCTCTCCCCCTCTCTCTCTCTCTCTCTCTCTCATTGGTGTTATAATGTCATTCTGATAGCTGTTCACTCGCTTCATTTATCTCTGTCAGCTTCTGGTCCTGTCACCCAAACAAAAGGACATTGTATTGCAGAGGGGAACATCAGAGACCAACAAGGGCTGGAGGCATTGTAAATTAATGGAAGACTACTCTACTTCTAACTCTAATAAAAGAAAATTCTATATTGATTTGGAATATTGAGATTCCACTTGAAGTTTTAGAAAAAAATTACATTACTGTAGACTAACTGTCCTGGTGTTTTGAGGATCTCTTTAGGTACAGAATGCATTCCTAGGTTTTTGGCTCCATTTGTTTCCATCAGGGAGAAAATTGTCTGTCCCCAAGTTTATTACAAATTTATTTTCTTTTCTGCTTTCCTCTCTGTCACACCTTTATTTTTTCTTGCACCTCTGCTGGTGTGAGTAGCTGCTGCTCAAAGAAATCTTTGAATGTAGACACACACATGTACACTTTATATTGACTCACATTCTCCTCTACGTCTTCAGCAGATGCTCTCAAAAAGCACTTGGGCATCGCTTCTCAGACAGTAATGTATGTTGCTGGTTTGCTTTATTGCTCTGTCTTTAGACCAAAGAGCTTGCTTTCGGCTGGATGCAGTGGGGTTAAAAAAAAAAAGTTAGTGGTTTGGCACTTCCCAGCTGCTTCTCAGGAGAATATAAAGTGCCTGTGGATCAGGTCCAAACCAGTGGATGTTTAAGAGGAGGGAAAAAAGCTAGCTGAAGAGCAACATTCTTGTGTGACTTCGTTACCTTCTGTCGTGTTAAAAAAAATTGTTTTGCTTTACAGTTTTAAACACTTGAAAAAAGTTAGAAGCACCAAATGACCTCCAGGCCTGTTGGCTCTCCAGACTCAGTTTATCAAGTCTCCTCCGCCTTTTTCCCTGTAAAAATCCAGAGTGAAGTGTGAAAAGCATCAGAAAGTCTCATTTGTGCCAGTGCAGCCTTTTAGTTGCTTGCCAGCACCTTCATCTCTTCATATGTTTCTAGCTAAGGTCTAACATGGAACAAAAACCCGACAGCAATAGAGACCAGATGCCGGTATTTCTTCTCTGTCACTTGGCTGCTGAGCAGATGGAATTTATATCAATCGGGCATGCTAGGAGGAAGAGGCTGTGGCAGCCAACATGTGGAACTGGGGCTGAGTGACATTTTTGCTAATGTTTTGTCCTTGTAGAACATTATGCTTCCTCTTTGCTTATGAGCTGTGGTTTTCCTGACTCAGATGAGGTTCCAAGCCCAGCTGGAATGGTTGTCTGCCCACCGCCCCCCTTTAAGGGAGTGCTGGGAGCGACAGAGGAATAGTGGGGCCCTGCACAATGGAGCTCTTTATAAAAATACCTGACATCTGCATGCAATGCACCAAATCATCTTAGCTGAGCAGAGAAATTCACTGGGCATTACCAGTCACTTTTTGTCTGTTTTTGTATGCTTGTTTGATTTATATAATGAGTGAATGCCTCTGGCAAAGGAGTACTTTGAGCATATTATTGAACAGGAGCAATTTTCCAAGAGGTATTGTCATACATGGTCTCAAAATAAGAGTATTGGGGGGCGGGAGGCAAAACAAGATTTATTTTTTGTGTTCAGTCACCTCTTGGGAAAAAACAAACTGAAAAGCAAAGCCTCAAGAAAACTTCATAAAGCATGAACGACTCCAGTACCCACTTGGTGAGGCCATTCTGCAAGAAGAGATCATGTACTGCAGAAGTCGTAGAATGAATGTGGGCAGGGAAGTTTTGGAAAGTGCTATCAAGATTACCTATGCACAAAAAGTAAGTTCCCAATGGGGTTGCCAAAATCAGCAAAGAAACAAGGCAATTGGAGGCAGTTCATTTCAAAAGTAGGAGAAAAAAAGAAGTTGCGGAGGGAGTGCCATGGTTGTGTGGTTTCTGTTCTAGCTCTGAAACTGTTCCTCCTCCACGTGAGCAGCAGTGTGATTAGTAAACAGAGAGCTTCTTGTGAGTAAGGAGCTGCACAAATTGGACTTCAGTATCAGGAATTTATGGTTGTGCCCCTGTTAAATGGTTTATAGTCACTTGTGCAATTAATTTTAAGTCAAGCTTAGACAAAGTATTTAAAAGTAAAATAAATAACAGGACTTGAGCACTTTAATTTGACAGAATTTGTTGTGCTCTTTAGCTGGGGAGTGGTGCAGGAAACACGAGTTTTTGGATCCCTGAAGACTTCTGTTTGACCTGCATGTGTCATCCTAAACTCTCCAGCCAGCCAGCCTCCCTTCATTTGAGAATGCTTTTGTAGCTTGTCAATTTCTCTCCTGATTCATCTGGAGGGGTCACTAGGGAGTTGGTGTGAGGTGTTACCTCCTCTGTCATGTTGTGAGTGAACTGTCTGAAGGCAGCTTTGAGCTAGTTTAAGAATGGAGGGTTGAACGCATCCTCTAACTGCAGCCTCGTAAGTGCTGTAAGACATTCGCTTCCTGGTTGAACTGCTAACTCCTCCTGGAGTTTTGCACAGGCCCAGTGTTTTGCATACTGGCCCTGCCAGTTATGTGGAATCCAAGATATTCAGCAAATCAAGTCAGGTAACAAGTCACCATGATGTACGTTTTTTGGTGAACATGAATTATAGTGGCTTCTTTTTATAAGACAACATGTATTTCATAGCACAGCAGTAAAGCAGTGTCTGTTAGGTGCTAGCAAGACAAGCTGAACTTCCGTGCAGCCCAGTGCAGCAGGTGGGGCCACATGCACATTAGGCACAGTCACACGGTGTCTTGCATGTCATCGACTCAGCTACATTTCATTGCAGTGTGAGCGTGAATAGCACCTCCTAGAACCAATCCTTCTCTTCTTTATCTTCCTTTATCTGGCAGATACTTTACTGCTCTTTACTTGGTCGAACTGAGACCTTAGTAGACTAATTTTTTAGACTTCCTCAAAGTATATCCATTTGTGACCAGGAAAATATTTGCCTTTTTTTTTTTTGTTGGGGTTTTGTGTTGGGTTTTTTTTTTTTTTTTTGTTCTCTTCTCTAGTCATTATGAGAGAACATGTAATCAATAAAACACTTTTAAATCTGATCTGTAAAATGAAGTTGGAGGAAATTATTACAGAATTCTCGTATGCTTCTCATTGGGGGGGGGGGGGGGGGGGATGCTTCTGATAAGTACATTTCCACACTGTTTTTGTCACATTAAAATATGGGAGGCAAAAAAATTCCTTGGGGTAAAACCATATTCATGATTAGACTGATTTCTAATCAATTTCATCCTGTGATGTTTCAGAGTCACATAAGAATAGGAGAAAGGAGGAATTATCATACCTCATAGACTTTGCCAGTAAGTTTAGAATTATTCATAAAGAAATAGCAATAGGGAGCAGGCTGGATGTATGGCTCTGATTTTTCCCTTGAAGAATGGGATGCATATCTTGACTCCCACCTCCTGAACTCTTGCATACACAGAGGTAAACAAATGAGCTTTGTACGTGCCATTGCAGTAAAATCCATAATTCTCCACAAGGCTGGAGGAAATACTTTTTTTTTAATTTAATTTTTTTTCTTTTTTTTCTTAGAGTAAAATCAATTAACCTGTGTTTGTGACAGTACATTAGTAACAGTTTTCTGGTACTGATTTTAATTCTTGCTGTTGAAAATAGATTCATGCGCATGGAAACAAAGGATTGTGCCCTCACACCCTTTAAGTGTCACTAGGGCTACTGTTCTTCGCTATTATTTAACTGTATTTTGCCTACATACAGTATAAGAGAAAAATTGCCATATAGGGATATGTAAATCGCTAATGTTTCACAACCCAGCTAAGCTAGCCTCTCTCTCCTTTGCATACACACACGTGCATGCACCAATGTAGAACAGTACATAAACTTTATAAATCTCAATCTTATCAGAATCTGCAACATTTGGGGGAATTGCAGGGAAGGCTGTCAGCACAAACAGTCTGTGAAACCTCACATAGGTTTGGAATACAGCTCCCAGATTTTCCAGCAATGACATGGTAGTTCAATTTACACTCACCCTTGAGCTCTGTGTTTTGTATACAGTATGTCACTTCTGTGCTTTACTTGTGTCAGGATGGCTCTGATCAGTTTGATACACAGTAACAAATAGTGTATTTTAATACCAAAGGTAATGAAACTGTGCAGTCGTTAGTTTTCTCATTAGGGAATGCCTGTTAGTATTTTTCTGATCCTGAAGGATGCAACCTGGTCTTTTTATCTGGGGAAGAAAATAAACCTGTGGGTAACATGAAATCACGAAAAAGGCCATTTTGGAAGAACATCCAGAAAGGCAAAAAATATGCTTGAATACCCCAAAATGACTACTTGCAGTTGTTTCTGTGCCAGCTGTTCATTTTACACATAAAAATGCTAGGTATTTAAATGTGCAAACAGGGGAAAATTCTGAAGATACATTTTTAGAGATGGTTTTCAAAGTTAGTTCCGTATTTTTCTTTCTGTCCCTAGCAAATAAGTCTCTGCATCAATGTGACTAGCATGTTGTTTTCTTCATATAGCTTTGGAAATAACTTCATTATTAATTTTAATGCTCCCTTGCTGTGAATACTGAAAAGAGAATTAGACTATACATCATGGTAAGATGGTTCAAATCAGGCTCCTTATCTGTATTAGCATATGATGGTATAGCATAAGGAAGCAATAACATGGATGTGTCAGAGAACACAAATAAGAGTCTTCTCGGAGATTTTTAGCAAATGGTACATGTAGCACTCTGTGTCTAGAAAGAAATCAATACAAGAAAGTGTTATTTTTCTATGAAGAAATCCAAAGAGTATGAAAATAAATAGGACACTTAGACATTTGATGACCGTATATGCAACACGGGCAGATGCAAAAGAATAACACAAAAATATGCTTTTTTTTGCACTGGATTCACAATTCTCTTTGTAACCTTTCTGGATTAGAAAAAAAGAATTTAAAACATCATGTTCGTAAAGTTGAATATTTAACAGAATTTCATGGCAGAGGAGGAAAATACAGAAGAGCTCTTGTGTTTACCAGGCCACCCCGAAAGGCAAGAGGGCATAAGGCACTTATAAACAGTGGCAGAGCACAAGCAATGTTGTCTTTGAAAAGTTTTCATTTTTCCCTTGAATCAGCTACAGTCTCTTGCTTGAGGTCACCACAGTTTGCAATCTTTGGCAGAAGGCTTCTTCCATTTTTGGTAGTGGCAGTCTGAGTATTTTGGAAGTGTTTTCTTCTCAGACTGCCATTATCTTCCAAACCTGTTTCACGTTATCATTGTCAGATGCTTCTTCCCTGAGTTTCTCAGAACAAAATGTTGTGTTTTCCTGGGATTGGACTGTGGGGTTTTTTTAAGCTTGGAATTGAGAGTCATATGGTTATGATTTGAGAATGTCAAGCCTGATTTTTTTTTTTTTTTAAAGCAGTACCTTTTTCTCTGGACAGTGAACTCACTGCAGAAACATCAAAGGGAATGTGTGCTGCTGGATCAAGGTGATTTTTTTTCTCAACCACATCATTGCCAGCTGTGGTGTTTATGATTAGAGGCAGGCGTTCCAGACACCTCTGAGTCCTTGCTAAGCGTCAGATCTTTAACCGGATCCATCCCAGCTGAGTGACACTAAACAGACAGCCGGGGGGAGTCGTGGGGTAGAGCAACAGAGGAGGGGGTCTTTGGTACTCAGTGCACTCACCAGCCAAGCTTATAACAAACTCTGCTAATGCTAGGCTTTAGGCTGCCTGGAGGCCCTGCATTATGCCTTTCAGGACTGCTTTCATTAGCAGAGGGGATGACTAGAGCCCAGCAAATGCTGTCATTGATCCTCTCACACTGAGTGCATGGATGTGCAGCATTCAGGTCACAGCCTACTCAGCTTTGAAGCAGCTCCATTTCACACTCCTGACAGCCACATACTGCCGACTCGCCAGAGCTGACACAATTCCCTCTCCGATCTGATTCTCTGCTCTGTGCAGCTAACTACATTGAATTCCCCACAGATGCTCTTTCCGCTAGAAATATTAACACTTGTTTACTGGTCCTGTTGACATAAGAATTCTGCAAATAGCTAGTGCTTCTGATAGCAGCACTCCATTTCATGCGTTCTTGGTTTTGCTGCCTTTCTCACTGCCCACTTTTGGAGAATATTTTAACTGCCCTTGTTAAATTGTTTTCCTGAGCAGCAAACAGGCTGCACCACCTTCCCTTGAATAAAAGCTGGAAACCCACGTTAGATCCAGAGTACTTGCAGAATTACAGATTTTTTGCTTTTAATTGGGACTTCATAGAGGAAAGGAAGTTTCAAATCCAGCAGTTAGTTAGCACAGAAGTCAGCTGACCTGTATTTGAGGTAATAGTGTGGAAGCAGGTATTGTATATGGTACCTTAGAGGCCATCCAGAATAAAGGTCACGTAATAAAGGTGCCAGTTAGAGCAAAACCCAAAAGAAGAATGTAAATTAGTCAAGCATCACTATTAAAGAAAATCAAGACAGTACATTGTGCTGAAATTGCTGGATCTTTTCTAGTGACATTGTATCAGATCTTAGGAAGATCACTTTAAAAGGGGTTTAAAAAATCCTGCTGAGTGAAGACCTTGTTTCCAACCATAGGCTGATTTTACATTTCATTGTCTTCTGACATTCCTGAGCTTGGGCTGAAGCAGTGGAGATCCAAATCAGTACAGAGGAACTGAATTACTTTGTGGCATATAGTAGTAAATACTACTTAAGTTAGGCATCTCAGTGTAAGGATTTCTTGGGTTTGTTTTGAGTCAGAATAAACAATAGTAGTTGTTCCAGCGTGAGGGAGAGGAGTTCCTGAAATCAATCAAGTTCCATTAATGTAAAATCAGTGCAAGATGAGAATCAAGCCGTTTTGGCCACATGTGAGGATAGACTGACTATTTCTTTCTGTTTTAGTCTCTGCTAATGGTGGTAAGTGAGCCTCAAGAAAACTGGATGCTTTAATTTGGAAAAAAAAAATTTCCTTCAGTGTCTGGAGCTC
Source organism: Falco cherrug (assembly GCF_023634085.1). NCBI lineage: Eukaryota > Metazoa > Chordata > Aves > Falconiformes > Falconidae > Falco > Falco cherrug. The sequence continues at coordinate 35,681,353 of NC_073720.1, read as the reverse complement.
AGGTATTTCAACTTTTTTTTCAGAAATGAACAATGAAAACTTGACTTAGGAAAACAAAATTTCGATTAATACTGTCCCTTTTGATTATAAAATTGAGGTTGTTTTCAGGCCTTCAGGTGGTTTCCACAAGCTAGCCAAGTCTGGACCCAATGAGTCAACCAGTTTTCTGCAAGATCTTCAGCCCAGCACACAAAATTGAAGATTCTGAGATTTGTTCATCACTGGTAACAGTTGTGGCACCATCTCCCAGCTGATTTCCCACCACTCATACCAGGACATTTGTCTGCCTTTTTTCTTTTCTTGCCCTCTTTGATTATCTCTTGCCTTGTCAGTAACTTAGCCTCTGGTCAAAATTGTCTTTATTTTTTCCCTTGTCACGTGTATTCATCAAACCTGCATAATCCATTTCTCCTGTTTTACCACACCATCTTATTTTTTTTATAAAACCACCTTGGGAAGAAGGACATTGGAAAAGAGAGATTTGTTCTTGATCTGCCTTCCTCCCTGAAACTAGAGAGTAACTGGACAGGGTACAGCTCTTTCATTTGATACCATGTCTCTTATCTTCTCTAATTTCCAACAATCTAGAAACAGCAACCTGGGGGTGTTGGAAGCTGTTTTCACCAACGGGGAGCATTGGTTGGGGCTCTTCAAGCTACATTTGGTAAGGAGCTGAGCTGCTGAGTGACCCACATACCAAACCTGAAGAAGTGAAGAAATTTTATTGAGTAACTAATTTTTCCATTCAACCCTAGAGTGTCAACCCCCTGTCCCAGCAATTATTTAGTAAAATGGGAGAAGGAGGGCAAAAGAGTGAAATGGAAAGGGTAACAACTTTTAAATTTTTGCTGTCATGTCGGTTGGTTTTGAAGTTGGCATTTTATGATGTTTTGCACCTCCCCAATGCACTGGTAGCCCCAAGTCCTTTCTCAGCAGAGTCCGCAAGGATCTTTTTTTCCACAGTTTGTGATACATATAGAGAACTACAGGAGTGCAAGACCAAATTTAGGAGTTCTTCAGTAGAAGTTTTCATTAGGACACAAGAGTGTCAAAACTGGGGGAAAATATTAATGAAAGTATTCAAGTTTTTATTAGACTTGGGGCCAAGACAAACTTGTCAAACCTTGAAAAGGAGCTAAATATCCCCGAGAACGCCTGGTAACAAAACTCCTTTTCCCCTTCAGAAACAAAGATCTTATTCTGCCCAAGGATAACTGCAGACCTGAACCTTTGTTACTTTTACCACGATGCTTTTGGACATTCTGAGGTGGTTCTTCCACAGTTTCATCTGATGTTCTTGATTTTAGAAAGGAGGAAGAGGAGCTGTAGGGGAAAAAAGGTATTGGATGATGGATTTGGCTAAGAAAGCGAAAAGGAGGTATAAGCTCTTGAGGGTTTTTTGGTAAGTGAGATACGCAACTCATTAGACAACCTAGCACCAATGTGGTGAGCATCAGCAGATGATTTTAAAAAGATAAGCGGTAGAATACAAAGAGACTAGGTGGAAGTTTCAACTAATTATCACTCTGCAGTGATTACTAGAAATTCAGGACTTCTTATTTTATTTCTTTTCTAATAATAATGTTTTATGTAAGAATTAACATGTAGCTGCACATATCCTTGTGGCTAGACTTGATAAAAGTAGGAACATCTATGAAAATATGGCTGGCCTAAGAAGGCAGGAATTTGAAAGAATCATTAAGGTTCCTTTGCTACCTGAAAATAATTTCAGATAAATGCATTTAATAATAATTTAATTTAAGGTGATCATATTCAACAAACTATTCTTAGGAGGAAAAAGCAGATGGAAAGGAAATAATGTAAATTATTGAAGATAAGGGAATTTCGGTGGCAGGGGAAAGGGGTGTATTTTTGCTGACACAACTGTGTTTTTAAAGGCTTGATGAGGAAATTCCATGTTTAGAAATCTGATGAAATCTCTAGCTTTTGAGTGTTCTAATTATCTTCCTCTCAGAAGTAATTGAATGTAGAAGAAGACAAAGGGAATAGGTAAAGAATTTGGAAAACTGCAAGTACACATGTTGACTTCTGAAAAGGAGCATTTTTGATACTGGCATAAGTATGACAAACATGCCATACAAATACACCCTTGTGTTAACATTTCATATACTAAGTGAGTTCTTTTGATTCAGTAGTATACAGGGTGAATGGAAGTGCCATAAATAACACCAGAGAAGGAACACAGGCAGTACTTTGAAGTTTCTTGGCAACAGAATTTGTTTGGGCTGCTAATGGCTATTTCTTGATTTTTTTTGTTCTTCATGCTTTTTCTAAATCCTGCAACTCATCCTTGAAACTTATATCAAATATATACACATCCAACCTGTGTAGTATGTAAGTATCACACAAAGCATGGTTAAAGTATATTCGCATTGCAGGGCAAAGCACTCAGTAGCCATTACATTCTGTACCTGAGATTGCACGTTAATTTCAATTCCCTGTCCTTGGGCATACATATACATGATATCTCTTGATTCCATGAGCACATGCTGGTGGGGTGGAGGGTTTGTTTGGGGTTTACTTTTGGTTTTTGTTTTCTTGCCAATAGTGATTATTCAGTATTTATTTTGTCCTTCTGATGGATGGTTCCAGGAATTCTTTTGCTTCATGATATAAAACCTAATCTGGCAATAGAAATACTGGTTTACTTTTGGTCTTTCCTGTGGTGCTCATTGAAATAGGTAGCAGAGGGGTTCCAAAACAATGATGACATTTTTTTTCCTACCTCCTTACAAAGTAAGTAGGTGTTTTTATTTCCACTTTGTAGGAAGCTGAAAAGAATCTTACAGGATATGTTATAAGAGAGAAATATTTTGGCCTCTTCTTTTGATGTTGCTTTTGCCAGATTTTCAGGAAACAGAACACGATGTAAGATTTGGTCTGTTTAGGGTCTGTTTGATGTCAGTTGTGGGCGTTTCTCAGTCCTTCCCACCCCATTCTAAAGGTGCAGTTCAGCTTGCCTGCCTGCCTGACTACATGGTAGTCTTTCCACATGGGCTGATCATGTAGATGATTTCTGCTGTCAGGGGAAAGAGATGGGCCCCTCCATGATGGGATTTCTCTTACCCTGCAGCAGATGTATAAAATGATCATTTGAGTCGTGATCTAGAGATGCCGTATTTTCTGTACTGACTTGAGCAGGAGTCTAGCCCACAAGGTTCTTTGAGTATTAGGAAAGCAGAACACCACTCTAAATACTTCACCTTGATAGCAGAAAGTGCTCAGTGACAAGGAACTATTTATCTGGATCACACAGAAAGGAACAGCCACAGCAGGAACAATCTGAAGTTCCACCGAAGTGTTACAAGGGGGAAAATGCCATGACCAAGTGCTTGCTTGGGCAGGATTCATATCCCCTGAATAGAGACACTGACATTTTTAGACAAAGCCAAAGGAAATTCTTATCTTTGCAATCCATTCATATAGCAGGACTTTTCAGAGCCACAATGCAGTTTTTGTTCCATTTGGACGTTGTCCTGCCCTGTTTCTGGCATCTTCTTCTCTGTCTTGTTCATTGTGCAAACATTACATCTCCGACTGAATTCACCATTCCCACCACTAGTTCCCTTTTCTAGTCTTATTTTCTCCCCAATGAATACGTCAGTCTGACTCCTGATCTCTGTATCTGCCAGAAATCTCATTTCTCTCATGCAGCCATCAGTTCCTTCTCCTGGCTGTTAGAAGGATCATTTGCAGAGAACTGCCTCTTCAATCCCAGCCACATTAGGCTGGTGCATCTTCAATTCTGATTGAAGCTTTACGGGATGTAGCTATGGAGCTCTAACATGTTGCTGCAAAGCATATGCAAACCGCCTTATGTCCTGGTTTGATGGTGCTTGAGCTGGTTTCCACAAATGCCACAAGGAACATCCTGGCAAAGTTCATGTTTAGATGTTCAGACAATAGTCAGAAATAAATTAACTATTGATACTGAACCTTTTACTATTGCTTTGACTGCTGTTATTACTAATCAGCCTGAAACTGACACTTGGCATGGGCAAGGAGCTCAGCACAGACAGGCTTAAAGCAGGCAAAATGAAACAGATATTTGTAACAAGAAGTTTTCATGATCTGTGATGCGATCACTCCCAAAGCCATAGCTATTGTATCAGCTGAGGGTCAGAGCTAGTATGCTTTATTTTGCAATGTCACAGTAAGTCTCTGAGAGCAATTTAGTGTGGGAGTCGTTGGAAAATTTAGGAGAGCGATAAGAAGGCAGTGTGGTAGAGGCATTACAACCAAACAAGCTGGGTGTTCCTTACTGCGTGTAAATAATTGGATTTGTAGCATCTACACCTTAGTTTTGCCCCAAGACAGCATAGCATGTGTGGCTGGTACTTACCGAGTTGATCACCAGAGGTCTCACTGACCTTGACAACCTTATGTGACTCAGACTTTCACATGGATGAACTGTTCCGGAACAATTTCTTCCGAAGTACTGGGCACAAATAGTCCTTTTACTTACTTTAGATCAGGTGGCTACCACCGTTTTTTCAGTTTTCTCTCTTAGGCTTTTGTTGTTATTGCTGAGCTACTTTATTACAGTCACTACAAGAAATTGTCAGGTTGCAGTTCCTTTCAGGTCTCCATTTTTTTATTTTTTTATTTTTTTTACTTAAAGGCAGAAGGGGGTTTCATTGTCACTGCAGACGTAAACAGCAATATTTATGTTCAAGTGGAAGTCTGCTATTATAACATACTTTAATGCCTTTATTTTGGTATCTGAGAGCAAAATTAGGTGTTATTAAAATAGTTCTTTAAAATAATGGCAAGTTCATCAGATGCTGAAATATTTTTGTTCACTTGTGCTGTTGCTAAAATTAAACTGGCACACTTGAAATTGTATGTGGTCCTCAGGTCTCTAACAGCATTTTGTTTTTTGGAGGATTTAATAGTAATTGAACATGATGGTTTTGAGGTACCAAAGCTTGGAAGCCAAGCAAGTTTTCCCTTCTAAAAATGTTTTGCACTTTTTTTGGAGCAGCATATCAGCTTGATCAAGAAATGCTGTTTTCTATGTTTTTTCCTAGATCAGAACTTAGTGTCTTAGAGTCTTTGGTAGTAGGTTCTGTATTTAATAGTAGGAATTATAAATCCACAGAAGATAACTTTTTAGTGATGCATTTACTTGTCTTGCGGTGTTTTAGGTTTGCCATCATACATCTTAATCATCCTGTGCTAGTGAAAGAACTGTCTTATAGTCATGTAAAATTAATTTGGTAAAACCTTACTATAAGACCTAGGATCACGGATTGAAAGGGATTCACACGCTTTGCCTGTGTTACCTTACTAAAGGCTATATTGGATTATGAAAAACTGAGGAATCATTATGCCTAAATTTGCCTTGCTGTTCTTATGTGCAGTACCTAGTCAAGGTTACATACGTTGAAGAGGACAGATTGTTTTACAAAGAATATATTTGGTTCTGATGCTTTCAACAATACTATACAAAACCGAAAGAAATTGCCTGTCTCCAAAAAAAGTTTTATAGGTAGGGCAAATATTTTACATTTCAGTGAAGAACAACTGTGTGCAGATACTCAGATGGCTGACAGAAACGGTCTTTAAAAGGAAGGTGGCATTTTCAGGTGGGGAAGTTTTATAATGGTAAATTTGGACATTCTCCAGATCATTTCAGTTGGTCAAAATATTGGTAAGGAGTTTTTAGGAGTTTAAATATTAATGATCAATAAAACAGTGTTCTAAAATATGGAAGATTTGTATTTAAAATTCTATGAATTAAAGGCTCCTGAACCTATTAGTGAACTATCGACAGCACTGAAAAATACAGCGCCTCTGAGGCCAGCACAGTAGCTTCCCGTTCCTGGCCTGACACGGCTTAGCACTGAAAGGACTCAACAGCCTACCACAAGTTTGTGGGAAGTGGGAAGGAAGCAACATCTCGGGATTTATTTTCACCACCTCTCCTGTGGGGTCGTATTTGGGAAGCAAAGATGACTAGAGTGGGGCCTGTGAGTGACCATCCTGTGAAGCCTGTAGAAAGAGGTGCCAATCCTCTCTTGGTGCCCAAGACACTTTCTAGTGTGCCACAGGCATTACAGAAATTGCTGTTAGGCACTTGTGTAGTATGATGCTGACCTGTGCAATGTCACTTGCAGGAATTGTAATTTTCTGGGACCATTTGTGGTCTTGGTGTCTGATCTCACTGGAATGATGCTTAATATGCAGAGATTGAATAGCATGGAAAGATTTCTGAGGTGCCTTGAAATTTTTATCCATCTAAAGGTGGATTTAGTTTAGATTGTACTTAGTCTGTGTATGAACATATTTGCATTTGGGAACTAGGATGCTGTAACTCAAGTACATAAGTTCTGTGGGGGGGTTTTGTTGCTAAAGATTGATGGCCTGAAAATTCATAGTTCCATTTCTGGACTGTAACTTTGATGCTATGGAACTGTTTATTTACTATTCCTCCCTATCTTTTTTCCCTTTCAAACATCATGGTCCATAAATCCTGATTAATCAATGTATAAGCCACCTCTCCCCTGTTACAAAGTACAGGTCTCTCTTTGTCACCTAATGAGACAGCTAGTTAGACTGGCAAAAAATTGGCAAAGGCCAGTTTCAGAGACTGTGACTGTAACAGGACTGTGGAAAGTGTATTTAACTATACTAGTCCATTGGTCAAAAAGCCACCTGACTTCTGTAAGCAAGATCCTATGTATCCATATATTGAATGTTGGGGGGAGAGTTGAAAATCAACTAGCATTTTTTATTAAGTGATTGTTTATATGTGCAAATATATAACTGCCTTCAGCATTTAGGAGCCCTTTGGAAAAGGGTTGCAGCAGTTTTCAGGACTGTTTGCTATTAAATATTAGCTATTGAATGTAATGTATGGAATAACTGAAAGTTTTTCCAGCCTGCCTGAGGACCAGTGTCTCTCAGGGCTTGTATACTGAAGATATGATTGACACCAAAGGCCATGTGTCATGTTGCATTTGACATCATCTCTAGGTTTTTCAAGTTAAATATTATTTTTAATGCCCATTTATTTTTGTGTAAACAAAGGATCTATCTTACATGGTTTTGTTTTTAAAATGTTCTTTGAGAAGTTCTGTGTCTAATACAAAAATTTATTACTGGTAAAAGTTCTTAAATGTACTATTATCTAAAATTTAGCCTTAAGGTGATTTCCTGGGGGTAAAAGTAATGTCTTTGCCACTACATTTTTTTTATTTAGAAATTTCTTATAAGGTTTTTCTTTCCTCTTTCACATGCCTTTCTTGCCAGGCCTTTGTATGGTGCAGATTTTCATTATTCAAGGGTTAAAAAGCTAACTTAAGGTCTATAAATCAGAAGACAGTTTTACTTATCAGAGTTCTGGTTTTTACCTCAATAGACTGCTGGTTCTGTCACTGGTGCCAGGCTCTGCCTTATCACAAAGCCATCAGCCCTGCATAGTGGAATGCTCTTTGTTTGGATTATTTACTTCTATTATAAACAAAGATTAGAGCAAAAAATTCCAACTACGGGGCCCATGCACTGTCAAACTGTTGCTGGAAAATCACTGCTGTGTGTTGCATAAAGTTATTTGCTTTTCAAAACACAACTGGCAATAGGACATTTATTTTTTAATACCAGCATATTTCACACATGGTAAGAATGATGAGGGAATGGTCTTGACTTTTATATCTGTAAAACCTTTCTTGGTTTTTTGGTTTTGTTGGGCATTTTTTGGGGGGGTGTGTGTGTGTTTATTGCAGTTTTCAGATGTGAAACACTGTGAATGTTGTATGTATAAAAAGTGAAACACACAAACCTGGGAATTTTTATTGATGAATCAGCCACGATTTGACTGAGATTCTTCATCCTGAACATCATATAAGGTTTCTAAGACAATTTTATTTCAGATAAATGGATAGCAGATTATAGATAGACTTTCTTTCATGGTGCGTCAGTGTCTCCTTTTCTATTTGGAATTCAGCAAAAGTTAGAAAAACTAAAGCTGGAAAGTCAAGTCGTTTTCAGTCTTGAAAATATGTTGATATATATTACAGTAGCAATTAATTCCAGTATTGCTTGCTGAGTTCACATATCCCAGATTAACCAAAGCATTTATGGTATTGCATTCATAACCATAGGTGGCACAACATTTTATCTCCAGAGATGTCTGTTCCTGATGTAGGTCAAAGGCATGAGAGCCTTCACCTCCATTTGTCTGCAGCTCATTTCCGGCCATTCTCCTGACCTGAAATTCAATAGTGAGTTTCTTTCTGTGAAACGTGACATAGGCAGCAAAAAGAGTGTGAATTCCCCTTCAGCTTTTCCTGGCTTTGCTCAGAAGGACGAGATTTTTTTTCAATTTTGTCTCAGAGGTTTGAGTCCTCAAACTACAAAAAGTTTTGTTTTCCAGGGATGCCGTTTCCAAACACATATAATTGGGCACAGAAATGTTAGTCAGAAATGCGGCTGGGCTTGCATACTGCTTTTGCCTTTAGTGAGAGAAGTGTATAGAGAAACAAAAAGGGCTTTTCTGTTTATAGGCTATTGGAAAAGTTTTTGCTTCATAATTGAATCTTCTGGAATGTCCTTTTCTAGGTAGCTCAGATTGAAACTGTTGAACTCCCTTTCTAGATAACCCTCCTGGAAATTAATAAACTTATTTCTAAATGTATTTCGTGGGCTTATTGGCATATTAAAAACTGTATACCATATTGGTGGCACATAGATTGGCCTTTTAATTCATTAATAATGGCACTTAAAATATTTACAGAGGCACTATTGAGTTGGTGTATATCCAGACATACCATGACAACGACAAAAATGCATTAATAAATCACCCATTTACAAATTCTAATGATAATATAAATTATACATAGTTATATTCTGTAGGAATTATATTTGGTATATTACCTATACAAATGTTACAAACTTGTGCATATATAATGTATTGACTACAAAAGAGATTTTGCTGTGTCATGAAAAGATTATCCTATGAACATGGCTCAGGGGATCATGCAAATATTAAGAAGGTGAATGCCCATTTTTAGTGTCATTGAAACTGCGTGTTGTACTCTGGTTTAAAAATTCTCTGGGAAAGGGTGTGTTGCTACAAATATGTATTTTATTAACTAGTCTACTGATCAGGTTTTACTTTTTTTTTTGACTGTGTGGGAACATGATGTTAAAAACACATACTACATCCATCTATCTGAAGCAACATTATTTTCCTACTAAATTTCTCATTTTATTGCTGCCATTTTGTAATAATCTGTGCAGTTTGCTTTGAGATTGGAGAACACCATCTCCTTCTGGGTGAATCATGAGAGAAATGGTGGTTATGTAGGATGCCAGGTTAGGAAACTACAGTGGATCCTTGGTCCTGATTTCAGCTGGGATAGAGTTAATTTTCTTCTCAGTAGCTGGTGCAGTGCTGGGTTTTGGGTTTGGTGTGAGAACAATGTTGATAACACACGGATGTTTTTAGTTGTTGCTAAGTAGTGCTATATACTAAGACAAGGACTTTTCAGTTTCTCAGGCCCTGCCAGCCAGAGGGCTGGAGGGGCACGGGGAATGGGGAGGGAGCACAGCCAGGACAGCTGACCTGAACTGGCCAAGGGGTATTCCATACCCTGGGATCTCATGCTGGGTATATGAACTGGGGGAAGTTGCTCCAGGGCTGCTGATCACTGCTGGGGGACTGGCTGGGCATCAGTCAGCCAGTGGTGAGCAGTTGCGTTGTGCGTTACGTTTTCTTTCCTCCCTTCCCTTTGGATTTCATTCCTCTCCCCTTCTCCCTTATATTCATTATAATCGTTGTTGATATTATTGTTGTTTTGAGTTTTTTCTTCCTATTTCATTTTAAGTATGAAATTGCTCTTATGTCAACCCTTGAGTTTTACATTCTTTCCTGATTCTCCTACCCATCCCTCTGGGTGTGGGGCAGTGAATGAGCAGCTGCATGGTGCTTGGTTACTGGCTGGGGTTAAACCACGACATCCTTCTGGGCTCAGAATGTCTGAATCCTTGAGTCTCTGCCTCAGCTTCACCACCATAACCATTATGATTGGAGACAGCAGCCTTTCAAGCATCATGCAGGATTTACATTTCCATTGCTTATCAGTGTAGAGGCCTTTTTAGCGATTGTGCTCTGTTCCCTACGAATGTGTGATGACTGTTACAACAGGAGAGTAACTGTCTTGCAGAATGGTTTTGGAGATACTGTGGTTGTCTGTGAATAGGTGATAAAATGATAGTTAGCAGAAGTTGCAAATTGAGCGGTACAAAAAATGGATCATTAGGAGAAAAAAAAACCAGTTAAAATATATTTTTATTTACTTTGGACAGTGTATCTAAACAACATATTGTTTTTGGGTTACCACATTCAACCCACAGAGGGGAGATGGTCCTATGGACAATTGGGTAATTTCACACTAATGTTTTTTTTTTCTTTTGGGAAATAATATAGTTTTCACAGGTGAAGATGCATTTTTCTATTTGCAAATGTCGTCTTCTTTCTGAAAAAACACAAGTGTGGCACTAAAGAAAAAATGCAAACAATTCTAGACACACATACTGTCAGGGTGGTGGTTCTGTCACCTCTTCCTACCCAATTACCTGTCCCATGCTGATGCCTTAGATGACTACCCTGTCCTCTTGACTGATACAAAATAGCAAAATTATGGTGTTTAGGTTTTTTTTTCTTTTCAGGTTTTATACTTAAGGCTTCAAATATACTACATCAGAAGACATTACAGAACAGAAATTTCATACTTTGTTAGCTAGTATGTGAATGGCCTGCCTGGATACCAACCCTATATGCAAGGCCCTCTGCTCCCCAAATTACCAAGTTGTGCTTTAATTTAGAAAGATCTATCAAGAATTTTCTGTCTTCTGGAAGGACTGCCAGAATGTACCTCACAGCATTCTAATAAAACCTGGCAAATCATCATGGGTATCTGGCTGATTAGAAACTTAAAATGGGATCTTTGAAGGGTTTTAAAGGAATTAAGCACCACATTCCATTGAATTTTAGTAGCAGTGATGGAGAGTCACAGGGATATCCACATTGCTTACTTTAGTTACCTAACACAGATGCCTACATTTGAAGCTTTGACTGCCTAAACTGGGGACAGCTACTGGAGGTCACCTAAGTTAGGTGCCTCCAGTTAAGTAATAGCCTGATTTCTCAAAGGCTCTTTTGGTTAATGATAGTATTATTATTTTTTTAGTAGTCCAAATAATTTCCTTTCAGAGCCCCAGATTTCCCTATGCAACATAACTGGAGACTAATGGGGATTTCTAAATGCTTTCTTCAATGCTTTTTTTTTTCCTTCTGGGAAATGGGGAGAAGATTCTAAACCATAACTTCGTCATTTCTCCCATCTAATTTTGTGGTCTCACAAGTCTTAGACTGGATGGGCTGGCATATTGTTGTTGGTTATTTTTTTTTTAGATTGCCCATGTCTTTCTAGGAAAAAAAAGTTGGAAAGGATTTAATTAATTACATTTATTTCATGATTTTGCAGCTATTTTAGAGATTAAAAGAACAACAACAACAAAAGACTAATCCAGAGGAAGAAAGTTATCATGCTTAGTTATAATAACATAATAACTTTTGGTTATTTGAATAACTCAACAATATTCCCAGTGTTGTTGCTGGTAGTAATAGTTACCTAGTGTCTGTCCAAATTCGTCTGCATGAAAGTTAACTTGAACAAAGATCTACCATATTTATCCTGGAAAATTCTGAAGGTACTGTTGATTGAACCTACATGATAACTTTTAACTCTTCAGAGGATACTGTGTGGCAATGCTTTTATTTCAAACCTGAGATGACTGAGAAATGCCTTTCAGGCCTGCTGTCTTCTCTCTCGAGATTGTCGTATTTCAGCAAATAAGCAAATATGAATCTTGTATTTCTTTTGCATACCAGCTTTTGATCAATGATTGCGAATTTTGAGGAGTTAAATCTTTTTTCTTCTTTTTGAAATCTAGGCCAGAATAAAGCTCTTTGAACTTGCAGAACATCCTTAAAACGCATGAGGGGATAGTTATTGGCTGTTTTCTGATTACATGCAAAAAGGGCAGATCTGCAGGTGGCTCTATTGACAAAAATACACAGCTAGATGAAAGAATTAGAGTGTAGCTGAGCTGTACCAAGGATACTAGATGACAGAGCAAGTAAGACTTAGAAGTAATAAGATTTGTGACAGTTTTTTAGCCTGTAAAGTATTACCCAAAACAGCCGAGTGGGCCTTGTGCATCAATCAGTAAATAAGAACAATAAATGAATAAGTAGAAAAAGATGACAAAAAAAACATTCTTGTACAGTGTCAAGAATTTATTTTGATGTATAAGAAAGGAAAACTGATTTGCAGCAGATGCTGTGGCTTTCTCACATGGTTTAGAAAGAGATCTGCGTTCTGTAGAAGTTAACATAGCCGGAGCCCTTATTTCCCTCTTCTTTAAAGCTCTTCCTGTCTCCACAGTTGCCAGAGGAGCTTAAGAAGAGGTATCAGATTTGTTTGGGGAAACAGTTGGAGGACCAGGGCTGGTAACAAGACTCTACTGGCAGTGGAGAGCACATGCCTATATGTTCTTTGTTTCATCATTTAGGTTTACAGGACCATGGAGATGGTGCAATAGTTCCCTTTTTTCTTTAAGTCATTTGGTACAGGTGTGTTCTTCAATATGTAAAGTTCCTGTTCTGCCAGTTACTGATAGCACTGAAGTGTGTGAGCAAGTCTCCATCCTGATCTCAGTGAAGTGGAAACAAGGGCTGAGCGGTTTTGGAGCTTCATCCTCCCATCTTCCCACAGCTAGAAGGACTGGATGATGCTGTGTCAGGGTGACAGAGAACTGGAATTATTCTTTGCTATATCCAAGCTATAGTTTAAGGCTATAATTTACTCAGTTTTTTCCCCTTCTTTGTATTAGTACACCCCAACCGTTTAACTTACTGTTGAGACATTCTCAAGCAGCTGCAGAAGAGTTTTTGTGAGTGTGTCAATATCCTCATTACAGGACTCCAAATAAAAACCTGGTCTGTTGAAAATAAAGGATATCAATATACACAATGTATTTTATATCTGTATGGTGGCCTTCAGGCAAAGCAAGAAATAGGTGTTCATCTACAGAACGAGGCATAAATATAATATAGTAGCCTACCTGTCAAGAAAGAGGAAGTGTTATTTTTTTAAGATAGCTTGAAGTAATACTTGTGGTGGCTTTTTTCAGGATAGGTCTCTGTTGGGGTCCAGTGCTCTCTTTGGTCTTATTTGAATGGTATTTTATCAGTCAGACAAAATAGTATTAAACTACAATGTTCTGCTAAAACAGATTAGAATAAAGATTTAATATGCTGCTTTCTGTGAAGAATCTGATACCCACCATGTAGTGCTGTAATAAAACAGAAACAAATGAGCCAACTCGAAGTTATGACTCTCCATGGTTTTTAGGTCTCTCATACATTTTTATAAAACATATATAAGAACTTCTGAATTGTTAAATTGGGTTATTTTTTAAAAAAGATCTAAAGTAAAATTCTGTTTGCAGTTCCATGTGCAGTGTGAAGTACTAGCACTTTGGCAACATGAATTCCCTTTCTGATTCCCTTTCTGCTGAGCAAAATTTAAAAACAAGTGATTATTTTACGTAAGTGAATATATGCTAAGATAACAATGCGTTCTTTAATCAGCAAGTTGCTGATCTTGCAGGTTAAATCCTATGCAAAAATGTTTTTGTTTCTGGATATTATGATTTTTTCCCCCTAAATATTGATTTATGTGACACTAGTAAAATCTTTGTGGAGACAGGCGTATCTGAAACAAGCTAAGTGTAGCTCCTAGTGTTCACAGAAGGGTAAACAAGATGGCTTATGAGTAATAAACATACAGCTCACTTGAGCAATAATGGAATGATTTGCCTCTCGTTTCGTGCATCAAACTGGAAGGAGAGTACCATCATCTTCTCCCATAAAATTGTTATTTTTTTTTTCTTCATGTAAGGCTACTGCAGGTTTGGGGATTTTGTTGATTTTTTAAGTGATTGAATGTTCATCATTACATTCCTACTAAATGTCTTTTCCTGTGAGAGAGCAAAAATTGTCTAAAGAGAAGGTTATTAAGGAACAACTACCAACTCTGCTAATTTAAGTTTAGCACTTGGCATTCTTTGCCTTCCAACAGCATTGTAAATGCTGGTAGTTTATTTTTACTTCTAAGTTAGCTTTGCATCAGAACAAACATCCCTAAAATGCATTAGCCTTACAGCAAAGGAGTGGAAACCTATGAAGCAGGAAGCCTTACAAAGTCTTCAGGGAAATGTTGAGTGCTTTTGGGAATGATTTATTTTCAATGGGCTTAAGCAAAATCAGCTCCAGAAAAGATATGAATGTTTCAGGCAAGGTACGGGGAAAAGACTTTGTGGCTCCAGCATGAACTTTGCTTTCTACAAATTATTTCACTACAACCACAGAACACACGTTTGTATTTTTATAGGCACTTGTTCACAGAAAAGTACAGGTTATCAATGATGTCACAGATTTTATTAGAAGCTATAAGATAAATCATTAAAAAATGTTAAGTCAAGACAATCTGTGAAAATATTAGACCACTGACTAGATGAACCGGGTGTAGTAAGTGTAACCACAGGGCTTCTTGCACTTGTTAGGTCAGAAAATTTACAGGAGCAACAGATTCAGTTTCACAGATCAGAGGGAGCACTGGTAGACATGGGTAGGAGTGGTATTGCATCAGGGCTGCCAGCTGCAAGGTTGTTTCAGCAGCACAACTGTTCCCAATGAAGTAATAGCGGAAAGTGAGTGATCCTGTTCTTAATTAGGAGTGGTACCTGAAGATACTGATATTGCATAGATAAAGAGCCAATGACAAAAAGCATGTGTGGCTAGCAGTCAACAAGATAATGCATAAGCATTTCTGCTCTTTGTGTTGGTATGAAGAGTATGAATTTCTTTCCACAATTCTCAAATTGACTCCACCTCTCTTTTCTTTTTTTCAGTTTCTTTCTTTTGAAAGAGGTCAGGTAGCCTCAAATATATATATAAAAAATTGCCTTTAAATTTTTACTTCAAAGCAAGCTCTATATGGGAGCATTTGTGAATGGCTGTGCAAATGAGTCTTTCAATCGTATTTTCAAAAATGTGTAAGTGTGAGCTTGAGTTTCATTTTCAGAAGTGATTTAGACACTTAAGAGTTTAAATCCTGTTCATTATTGGTAAGGTTTAGGCCCCTAAATTAAGACCTTTCCAGGCCTTTTGAAGTTTCCTCCCATGTCTTTTATAACAATCTGGAGGTAGGTATTTTGGTTCTTGATAGGCATGTTCCTTAACTTACTACCTCCTGCTTTCAGTAGCCCCTGTTTAGGACAGAGGCAACTTAATCCCCCTGGTTCTTCTTGTTTTCCTTGTGCTGATTCCCCCACTTTGTCCTTGCAAGTGGAGCAGAGTATGTTCTGTGAGCCAAATGCCATTTGCCTCTGTGCTAAGGCTGGTTGATGACAACACCCTGTATGTTTGAAAGAATTACATAAAAACCCAGTTTTAAAGAAGGCCAGTTACTGAGCTCCTAATTTACTCTGGTGTAGCTCTGGAGGCTGTTATTACTCCCTAAAAGTAAAATTTGGAGATTGTTAACTGGAGAGAACAGCTAGCAGGTGTTATAAAGTGTAATCTAACTATATCACTCTGAAAGCTCCTGAAGTCCTGTTACTACTCTCTGTAATCAGATATGTGTATTTACTGCTGCTGAAGATTACAATGTGGAGCTCCTTGTTTGAAGCAAATCTGTGAGAGAGGACTCGAGACCAATGTGTCTGGTTCTGATCTGTTGGATCTAATGGTGATCAAGCAGAATGTGTAGCTTATGAATAATTAGTATACGTGACTTGGTAACTATCAAGATTTTATCCTGAAGCGTAGAGGAACTGCTATACAGTATCTTCAAATAAGACCTATGCATTATAAGAAAAGATGAAGGCACAAATAGGTTATTTATAAATAGCTTTTCCTCTGACTCCTGTATGTAAATACTTATGTGTGTGCGCATGTGTATATTAATATACACAAGAAAATTTATGTTTTCTTTCTATAAAATTACAGTTAGTGATTTAGGAAACTTCGGAGTTGGAAATTATTGAAATTTCTGGAAGCTGTTTGATGGCTTGCTGTGTGAATCATGGTATGAAATTTGTGCAGCAGTTAAATAAAATAGTCATAAGATATTCTAGAGCATAAACTGAGTCAGGTCTATGGTTCATGGTGGAATGAGGGCTACATGCCCTGGGTTCTTTTGAAGTATGTATGGATGACAAGTAGCAAGATGTTTCTCACTGTTGGTGGATGAGTGAACTGGAGTGCAAAGTTCTGCAATACACATGGAGTTCTGTATCTGAACAGTGAATTTTAGTGTCTTCACCCTCAAATACCTGTATTTAGGTTCATTTGGAAGTCTTGACTTCTGTATGCTTTTAGCATTATGAGCACAGTCTTTTAACAGTACTGATGTAAGTAAATGAAGTTTCACCCCTTAGTTTTGTTGGAATAAATTTGATTTTATTTGTATCTTGTTTTAGATTTTTGTTGATAGAAACTAGTGAATTCTCAGTTGCTTTATATTGTTTGACCAAATTACTGTTTAAGGGTTTGGTTTTCTTGAAAGGTTTTTCTTAAAAAAAAAAAAAAAAAAGGAAAGGAAATATAATGCTAATTGCAATGAGTGATAAGCCATCTGGCTGTTTTCACCCTTTGGTAGATCAAGTGAGAATATACAATACCATTTTACTAGGTAAGTAATGCCCTGTTGTTTCCCTCAGCATTTAAAACCCTGGTAGCTTTAGTGACTGAACATGCATATTCCTTGATTTCAAATTACATTATGTGAACCTTAGAGCACACTAAGGTTTATTAAGGTGTATTGGAAGAGTATATAAATTCCTAGAGTAAAAAATATTTGTCTGATAAAAGTTAGGGGAGCTGAAAATGTCATGTGTAGATTTACCAAGTTGCAGATTCAGCCTCTTCCATTCTGAGCAAAGGCTGGCAGAAATTTTAAGAAGCCTTCTTCAAGATTTACAGTCAAGCAAGTTTTACAGTCTTCTTTCTGTTGCAAGCTATGCATTGGCCACTGTGAGCTCATTACATTTTTTACCACAAATCTTGTAAAAGTAGGATTACGTTTATGTAGACTTTTTCAGAAAGTAGGAATTTTCTTTACCAGCAGTTATCTGAGTCTCATAGTTTGTATAGCCTGTGCTTTGTTGCTCTTTAGAAATGAAATGTCTTCCAAAGCAGTTTGTTCTGGAGAGCTTACAAACCTCATGTGGTTGTCTGCAAACCTACCACACTTCTCTAAGAGTTAATAACTCAAAACTTTCAAACATTAAACCTGTCATTATAGAGATAACTGAACATTTTCAATATGGCATGATAGGAATACTGTATATGATAGTCCAGTAGAGTAATTTCACAAATGTCATGAATGAAACTAAAATTCCTAGATTGTAATTTCATTAGTAGCAAGAAATATCTGAAAGTGAAACATATTTTCAGTGGTAAAATTTTGCCTTCTCTGGTTATCTTCAAATTACTCAACACAAACATTAATTTAAAGACTCTGGACCAGAGATGAGAAATATCTGGGGAAGAAAATGTCTGGTTTCTACACAAACAGCTAAAGGAATTTTAAACCCTAGATTCTTAATTAATGCTATTTTAACTTAACTAAGCATAGTTGACCAGAAGTTCTGTAGCAGAATGGTCACCCAGAGGAATCTTTCACGGTTTTGTGATTGCAAGTAATTAATGATACTGCAGTGTTCACAAGACATGATATAGGAAACCCCATCAATTCTGGAATAATGTTATTTGCCACTGCATATAGTATAGATTTATAAAAAACACTGTAGAACAAGATATTCCTCTAAAATATATCTGCAGTTTTCAGTATCACTCTTTCTTCTACAAAATCAGAACAGTTCAAAATACATGCAAAATACAAAATATTACCACACACTGTGTAGATATAATCACCCATTCTCTTGAAACATATGGGAGGTATGTGTTTTGTTCCCTTATGGGGAAGTTCCCTTATGGGGAATTTCCCTTAGCTCCACTGTATCTCCTGGAACATGAACAGTGTTTTGTTTGGGGGGTTTTTTGTTGTTTTTGTTGGTGTTGTTTTTTTTTTTTTTTTTTTAAAAGGCAGCGCAGCATACTGTATTTGCCAGCTAGCTCTGATTTTTTAACACATGATTATTTTATTGGGGTGTACATTAATTAATTCTGAAATAAGATCCTGTGTGACATTCAAAGTTGTGTTGAGTAGCACAGAGTTTAAATATTTTAGTTTTACAACTCTGTTATGCTGGCAGCAAACAATAGCATCTCAGTGAAGTCAGCATATGAACACTGCTTGTGATGACATCTGGAAGTCTTGTTTTATCTATAAGCACAGTTGTAGACAAATGAAAGCAGACAGATGTAAGGCTGGTGTGGCATCTTCGCCTCAAGCATTCTCTGGCTGTACATTTTCCAGTGTGTCAAAAACAGGGAGCTTTTTTCTGGAATAAAAACATTCTGTCACATCTGTACACCAACTACTGTGCTGCCTTCTCTGAGCTCTGAGGTGTAAAATGGCAGATATTGTTCAAAATTTAACACAAAGCCAAATTTCAAAATGCTGAGAACTACCTGAGGGTTAGGAATGGGAGTCACCAAGGAACAATAAAAAGCACAAATTATGGGTTTATGTTGCTAGTCTTATTAATATTACCTGGTAGGGGGATGATTTTGCTGTTTATGGCAAGGATACACAGATATTTCTAAGAGTACCTTTCACACCAATATTTCATTTAAGTAACAAACACATTTGAAGGAGGATAAGAAAAAAATTTGGTCTGTGTAGCAAGGTCTATGAATGCCTCATATGTTAAAAAGTGTAGCCTGAATCTTAGCACAAGTCATGCACAAGTCATACACTTTATGTGGACTGACCTTCTTTAACAGGCCTGATATTCGTCTGTGTAGTTTAATTTTCCGAAGCGAAAAATACTATGTGTTTGCAGGAGATAAGCAGGGAGGAAAGTGCAGGCATTATTGTGTGTGAGTTTTTATTTTTTATTTTTTTTAATGAATTGCTTTGCTGTAGTTTTCACCAGGGATCTTGGCTGATACAAGCAGTAAAACACACTGCACCTGCTATGGTGCATGCAATTCAGGCATAAGTCTCTGGAGGTTCATAGATGAAATACTCCATCCAGTGTATGTGTCATCTAAGCATTTGCTAATTATATTTAAGTGTATTTTTTAAGGGAACTCTGGATAGAATCCAGCCTTTGCTAGAAAGGTTACATGTATTGTACCCAAAGCTAAGGGGGGGGGGGGGAGGGGGGGGCGGGGAGGGGGACGGGACACGACACAAGGGGGGGGGGGCAGGGGACAATGACACACAACACAAAACAAGTTGAGCATTGGTAGACTTAAGTTAGCAATAACCAAATTTGCAGAGAAATATGATAACAGAAATCAGCAGAAAAGTCCAGAATCCCTCTCTGACATGTTTGACTTTCTCCATATCCTTTGCCTGAATAGAAGCTGGCTGTTTTCCATTGCAGGGTATCTTTCTACTATGGAAGAATCCGTAGCAAAAGGTGGTGAAGTGCGCAAGTTTTTTAGTAATAAAGAATCATTATGCTATTAACCTGGGAAATACACAGTTGTCCATTTCCTGTTTGTCCCCACCGCAGTACCATCAATCTATTCAGAGTGCTTTGTATTCAGAGCCCAAGGGCCCCAGATAAGTGCCTTTGTGTACATAAAATGGCACTTCTTTGTTTTACATGCTGTTAGCATAGGGCAAAGGAAGTGAGTGTGTAATCGCGTATGTACAGCAAATAGCCATTTGTACCTGCAAGGAGCAAATGGGCCCACTCAGATGGATTGGTCGGCCTTTAATAGCACTTGAGTGAGCTGATAGGCAGACATAGATGTACCTGTTACACCAGAGACCTGAGGCCCTTGTACCTTTGCATGACTTTTCACTTAAAAACTACTGTTTGTGGTTCAGTGGCTCCATCACTCTATTTGTGTTCCTTTGCTTGTAAGACCATGGACTGCTCCTGAGAGTCCTGGTTTCTAAAATTTTAATGCTGTAATGCTGACCCCTTGGTAATGTTCCCATATTGGAAAGCACATTAGCCTTAACTTGAAGGATGTAGTTTAACAGCCAGCAGTAAATATTTTACTTTGTTCTTCTCAGCATGTTTTTGTCTGGGTTGGGTGTTTTGTGTTTGGGTTTTTGGGGTTTTTTTTAAGACATCCAAATTGTAACAGAAGTAGCAAATCCTATAGTCTGACCAAAGACCATAGTTTCAGAGCCACTAAAATTTCATGTCTCATCACCAAGTTGATTGAATGGAGGAGTGAAGATGTAGAGACTGCAAAAGATGTAGGTACATGTATGTACACTGACACATCATCAGTCATCTGAAAAGAAGGAAGAATTAAAACTGATATTTTGTGATTTGGTGGTGGTGATGTTACTGCAATAATTTTGTTGCATCATGATAGCAAACATTTTCACTTTTTTGGGTTAGTATTTCTGGCCTTTTCAGCATTCACTAGGGTGAGAGCAAGTAGACAAACATGTTGCTTTGACCCATGTATGATACATCGCAAACCTACTGAAACCCCATCTGAGACCAGAACTACTGTAATTTGCTTACAATTGACTGATCTTTTGCTTCCAATACAATAAATCCACTTTTCCCTGCTTATTTTATGAACTGAGTTTTGTGGTTTTGAAAAACATTTTTGAAGACTCTTTTCTGTAGATCTTTTTCATCACTATCTCTGTTTTTATTATTTATTATTTTTTTAATTATGGTAGCATTCAGAGGCCCAAACTTAGAATCTGGGCATGCCTATACTAACAGTGATGCAAATATACAGTCAGTACAGGACTATCTACATGTATCATAAGGAAGTGCTTCAGTAAGTTTCTTTTCATATATGATTTTATAAATATTTAAAAGTTAGAGAAATTAATATTGTAAATAAACAGTTGTTGGAATCTTCCTTGACTATTATGGATGTGTTTTCTTGCATTGTATAGAAATAGTTAGTGGTTAATTCATGTAAAATTTTATCTGACTTACTGGGGACTATCTCAGAAGGGTGGTTCTGTCTGGAAGAGTGAAGAAAGATGAGTGAAGAGTGGCTATTTTGTGTAGTGTGGACAGTGTGCTACAAGCTTAAAATAATGTACCCTTTAACAAATATAAGCTGATAACAGTTTAGTACTGGACTTTCTTGTGTTTGTGTGTTGACTGAGGTTTTTGATTGCCTTATTATAAAGCTGTGTTTCTTTGTTTCTGCTGCAATAGAGAGCTAGTGGTACATCTGCAAAGACAATCTTAAAAGCTAGGGTTCTTCTATGTGTGTTCGTCATAAACATAATCCAGCAATCTGACATAACACAGTATGACTGGCAGTATCTTTTGAAAGGAGAATCTCAGGGCTGAGGCACAGCAGCAGCAGATTCTGCAGGTCATCACAGATAAATTTTCAGTAGGGCTGTGTGCACCGTGATTGGTACCTGCCCATGCTTTGGGTCTTACTCTTCTCAGACAAGTTACTGCTTTCTGCATTGCAGTTTCATTGGTTCCTGTCAAGCTGAGCACGAATGATACGAAGTCTTACCCAGGGTCTGATTCCAATCAGTTTTACCTCTAGTTAGTTTGAACTTTTCCTTACTGCTGACTTGCACTGGCACCAGACATTCATGTACTCGTGACTGGAGTCTGGGAATTCAAACATGGAAAAATGTGCTTGGCCCATGAGAGAAAGCTGGGGTGTTCTTAATTCCCTTTTGCCATCACCAAACCCCGTGAATAATTTCTCCTTTCTTGTTCTCAACAGAAAAACAGTTCATTATATAGCTTTACTTTTACAGAGCGGCTGGCAGAAGAGCTGAAAATCTGTCACACCACATGTGTTATAGTAAGATAAGTTCTTCCACTATATGAGGATGTATAAACATAAAGACACACACACTCACATTACTGATGTTAGGGTATCATGCTTTTATTTTCCCTACAGTGGAATGAAACTAGCCTTCTATGTCTTCATCTGTGCCCTCAGCTTTGTCCTACTTAGCTCAGCCAGTAGCTGTCAATAGTGTGGGAATGGTATTTCTTCTCCCTTACACTAAATAACAAGCTATTTTTTCTTATTGCAAAAGCAGATTTATTGTAGTACATAACATCATTTTGGTGGTACAAAACCATGCTTGCGTCCTTATAGTGTGCTCTGGTACAGTCCACCAGCATCCATGTGGCTAATTTAGGTCTTGTGCTTCCTCAGCTAAAAAGCACCTGTACAGGAGATGATCTACACTTATTATATCTAACAGTCCTTTCATCTTATAATTTGCATTAAAAGATGTTTTTAGGCAGAACATTCTGTGTTCACTGAAGGATAAAATCAGAGATTAAGTAATAGACTATAGAGGAAAAAGGCAGCAATTTAGAATCTTTCTGCCTGAGTGTTCTGAGTTTGGGTATTTTTCTTTTTATCTTCCACATATTTCCAGACTGATTGGTTTCTCCCTTGTGCTGATATAAATCAGTAACAACTCATATTTACATGTTTGCAAGTGAGATGCATCTCAGGCACAGTAGTTCCCGTAGTTTTCAGAATTTCAGAATTAAACAAAATGCAGGCCACAGGTCTCTGAAAGGAAATCGGTGTTAGCAGAGGTTGGATGGAAGCACCCTGTAATGCAGTCAGGTGCTGTGGTACCCTCTGTTTTATGAATAAGTACGTGGTTTTATTGGGTTTCCCACATCTCTGTGGGTGTCCTAGCAACTTTGGGAAGAGTGTTTCAGGCCACGTACATTTTGTGTGGGAAAGCGTGGTCAGTTGTTCTGCTTGGTAGGAGGGAGTAGGTGGCCAGGGCATAGATGGAGAAGTGTGAAGAAACAGAAGCACAACAGCAGGAGCAAAAATAAGGAGAGGAATGAGGGACTAAAAGTTTGTAAGTTACAATATTGGTATTATATTTAAGCTTTATCTTGTGAGACACTTCTAGGATTCATTAGACCTGCAATTAGTCCACTGCAGGTCAGAGATACAGAGGTGCAGCCTGGGAAGTTATTACGCTATTTAGTTGTATTTATCTCTGGTTAATTAGTATATTATTTATCTGCATTGCCATTCACTTTGCCAATATGATCATTATTTTTTGCCTGTATGAAATCTCAAGATATTTTGACATTATCTTTCACTCAGTCAGGGGTAGGCTGATCGGCTTTTTCTTTGCCTTTCCTATAGCACTAGACACAGTTGTGCCCATAGCTCAGGTACTGCAGCTCCCTCCACACAGACCTCTTGTTCACACACAGCCACGATATGGAAGAGTGCTCTGGGCTGGACCTCATTTAAGCTAATTGAGTTCATTGGTAGGGGGTGAGCAAGAAGACTAGGTATATTGTGAATCTGATACCGAACATGATTTTGAAATAAATCTCTCCTGTTTGACTTATTGACAGTGGTATTTCATTCCAGATAATCACACTTGTTTTTACTTTCATTGCTTTACTTTTCATTGCTTTACTTTTAAAATGTTTATGGGCCATATTGCCAGCCAGTGGGTACAGACTCACTGGGACCAGAAGATGCTTTTGATCCTTTAAGAATTCTTAATTGGTTTTGTATGATACATTTGGCAGAAGATTTATCCAAACCCATTAATTCAATACTGGTAAGGAAATGGACTGTAATGATGGTAAAGATTGTTATCAGAGAAAGGGTAAATACATTTGGCATACATCCTTGTACATCATTATTTGCACACAAATATCTGTACGACTTGGACAAAGACGAGGACATGTCACCTCGTAGACATGTGTCCTTGTAGAGGAAACTACTTGCTTTTGAATTTTCAATGAGGTCTTCAAACAGCAGAAGACTTCTATATTTATGAAGCACAGCAGTCTCTTCATAGGGAATATTGCAACCAAAATTGCAGTATGAAACTTATCTCAGTCCCTTTTAAGTCTGGAAAAAATAAATTGTGATAGTTTGAAAATACGAATATTTTCCCAGAATTAATATGAGCTGTAAATTTGAAGACATTTGAGTGCTTTTGAATAACAAGAGATTTGAATCTAATCAGATTAGATTTTTGTTGATTTAAAGCACATGAAATTCTAGTTTTTAAATCCAGTGAAAATAAAATAGTATATGGAGACCTTTTACACGGAAACATTTATGTAAAATGTGAGTTAGTAGAGAAAGTTTTCCAACACTTGTCCACAGCGTTAAGAAAACAAAAGCTTTAAAGCTGTGTCTCATTTGTTTGGTGACCCAACAGCAGGTGAAAGCACAATAATTGCTGTCAGACCTGAGTGCATATCATGTTGAAGCCTTCTCGGCAGGGGCCCAGAATGACTTTTTCTTCCTGCTTTGGCTGGTGCAATATTGGCATATATGCTCTCTAGTAGTTGTCTCAGGCCAAACAAACGCGACCTCACTTATACAAGAGGAAAGGGTATACGTGGTTTATGCATACAGTAAAACAGCGTGCATTTAGGCCTGGACTTAAGAAAGGCTGGCGTTCAAGCTTGCTCTTCCATGCTAATATAAGGCAAGTCCGAGGGTATGCATGTGTTTCCAACATCTTCATTAAGACCAGATTTGACCTCAATGTTTTTAGCATGTCATTATTTAGTAAAATCTATAGCAAAGCATTTAGCCATGGCTTAAGAACTCTTCCTAGAGATTTAAGAGCTAGCTGTATGTAAATATTGATAAGCTATGTATCCTAAATGATTGCTTCTCTTAGCTTCCCATACATATTTGAATTAATTATACATATCTTGTTACATATTCTTCATAAACAAATTTCTTCCTCTTGTAATCTTAACTTTACATATTAATTCAGCAGTATTTTGAGTAGTATTTTAACAAAAAAATTGTTTGTGATTCGATACAGTGGAGCTTTGGAAGGAATGATGGAGACACTCAAAACCTGTGATCTAACTCTTTAAGAAAAAAAAAAAAAGACACAAACAACCCAACTAGCAAACAGCCCTAAACCAGCTTGGATCCTATCAGACTTGAACATAGCATTGTTCAAGTATTTTTTAACTCAGTTTTAGCATTGAATGAGTATATTCATGTGCTAGAGAGAAATATTTCAGTAAAGAAATTTTCAGTTCATGAGAATGTTCAACACTAATGGATAAAAACAAGTGTAAAGTGAGCTGTTATTTTAGAAGAGTAACAGACTCTACAATTGTAGTGCTTGTGAGGGGTAAGGCAGAATGATCCATATTTCTCATATGCAAGATAAGATGATGAAGACACTATATAGTTTTAGTAACATTAGGCCAGCATCTACCCAGGCTCCTGTTGCTTAAGAATGAGGGATAAGCTACAGCTGAAGCAAATCATCTGGATGTTTATGAAATCTAAGATTTTAAGACCTGCTTCAGTTTCAGAGTTTGCTTTGTTACGAAATAGTCCGGTTGTGTAGTATGTAAGTTTTAAGCTGTCTTTAGAATGACAGTTGTACCATCAGCAACTGGATGCTTAAGTAATTGAGCAGTCATAAGTATTAAAAGACTTCTTAACACTATTCTAAGAATAGTTAAAATATATAGTTTTATCTTTAATTTTGCATTCCTAATTAGTTGCTATTGAATTAGATTTTTACTGCTTATATAAGTACCAGATGCTTGTGCTTTTGGTACTTGTCTTTATACATTTTCAATCTGTAATTTGAATCCAAAGCTTTATGATTCAACCTCTTTGTACTGTATCATGCAAGTGAACTTGTGAGCCAATGCTAAAAATTATTATCAGAACATTTAAAATATATTGTTATGCCTGAATCATGTTTTCACTGAAGCTATTTATACCACTTGAGTGATTAAAACAAAAGTAAATGCAATAAGGATTTTTTGTTTTATATATTTTTTCACAAGAAGGATGAAATTTTAAAAACTTTTTCTGCTGCCACTTGCACTGTCAACATTTAACTTTACAGTGAAAACAAAAGGCATCTTACAAAAAGCTACATTCATGTCTACTGTTCATGGAAAGATCTGTGGAAAAATTAAGAGCAAGCAAAAAATGAATGCTGTTTCACACGGCATGCAATTCTAGTAAGCTGGGATCAATGCTTCTGACTTCCTAACTGGTTAGTTTGGCCTGTATTACTTATAATGAAACAATGTGACCTTGAAACTGGGAAGCACTGGCACACCGTAGAAGGTAGATGCAGTATGCCTTAAGCCTTGTTAGAAGGCCTAGCTGTATGTTAAGAAGTTATGAGCTAGATCATTGGGCTGATCTGCAATGTAAACCCAACTAGTACATTTGCTTAACATCACCACTACTTCTGTGTTCTGTTTGCAAAATCTAAACTCAAAAGATACATGATTTTGCAAAATCAAAACCACCCATAGCTTTACTCTTCACTAGTGAGCAAAAAAGCTAATAGAGGAAAGTTATTATAAAGGATTTATAGGGAGATGGCATTGCAAAACAGCTCCTGGTAGAACTTCAGGAATCACAAGGTTATCAGTATTCTGCTGTCCTCCAGGTCCTTACTGCAGTACAGCTTTAGAGCCTGTTATTTCCTTTTGAGTAGTGGCTCTTAGTGTAGTTTTCTCTGTTGCATGGTAAAATATTCCCAACATGCATCCTGAATTGCACTGAGGAATGAGGATAAAAGACAATGTTTGATTTATTAATTTCTAGTGGATTAGAACTACAAATGTTTGCTATGTTTTTAATTTGAGAAGTGGAGAGAATCACAGCGGCTTTTAATTATGCATTTTGTGTAATGCAGCCCTGAATAGCGCAGAGCAAAATTAAAATTGTGGATCAAATGCTAAATCTGAGTAGTGACTGAAGTGAGCTGTAGTGTAATGCTAATGGTTTTGCGTCTTCCTGGCATTATGTCAATAATAGCTCTAATCACATTAAAGAGAGAGCCCATTAGCTTATTCTCTTCGGCAGCATGCACCATAGCAACATACTGTGAGCCTTGAAATAACTTGAAATTTCTTTCAAAAGAATTGCTGTCTATGAGCTAAGAAGGGTGTGGTATTAAACATCATCATAAAAAAAACCCTAAACCTAGGAAAGGCTTTTCTGTATCTTCTTAATTAAGACTGTGTTAGCTTTCATTGAATTTAAGAACTTGAATTTCTACTCATTGCCTCATTTACATAGTTTTAGTGAGAATCTGTGACAGTTTTGTTAGACAGTGAGTCTTACACTGACTGTACTTGAAAAATTAGCTTTTACATTATTTCAACTTAAGGGTAGGGGCCTTCTCAGTCACATTTATTAAATGATTTTTCTGCCAACCTGTTCCAGCATGTAGCATTGCTTTCATATTATATTTGCATAAAAAAGTGTGACCATGTTGACCAACCTTACCTTGTTGTCCATTTAGCATTCCCTTCAGAATTTGCCACAGACTTAATACATGATTGTTCATAAACCAGACCAAACCAAATGAACAAGAAAACATGCTTTTTTTTCAGTTAGATTGATACACAAAAGTCAGGTTTTAAGTCCAGTTATACTGGGAAAAAATATTGTTTGAACTCCTTTGAAGATGACAGAATTGATCACTGTTTATACTAGCGTAATCAGTGGAGAATGCCAAATTCTGGCCTTGGATGTTCACGCGTATTTCTTGTCTACTTCAGTAGAGACCACAGTTTTTAATGTGTGGTGCCAAATTTGACCACTGTATCCTTAGCCCCTTCTCTGCTGGTTCAGCTCATCAGCAACTGACTTCCTCTGTCTCCCACCACAGGCTGCTTCTCACGGCTCATATAAGCTCTCTTTCCTCTCTAGCTTGTGCTCTTAGATACAGCCTATGCTTTGTTGGCATCTCTATTTCTTTTCAGGTCTCAGCTGAAAACATTCCTTTTACCTGTGCTTCTTAATTTCTCCCTCTGCTGTTATTTACAATATCAGTGTAACACTACGATGTAAGTCTGTGCAGCATTTTAGGATACAGCTTGTTTGAAAGATGCTATACTAAATAAAACTGTATTTTATGTCTGCACAGAGAACTATATCCCAGGTATCCCCCTAACATATCTATAAATCATTCCACATAAGTGACTGATTTCGTTTGATACCAATTTTTGTTTCAGTTGCTGGTTTTGTGGGATGTTTTATTCCTGTTGCATCATGAATAGTAAATGACCAGAAAAAAAACAGGCATTTGAAACTAATCCTAGTTCCAGCAAGGGACCAACTGCTGCAGGGAGACTGATCTCCCAATATCAGGTTAAGGCGTTCTCATTAACTTGCTTTATCCACAGGAAGGAAATAGGTTCATTTAGCCATGTTTGATGAAATTCATGTTCAGACAGATAGCAGAAGAAGCAGTCAATAGCAAGGAACTGGGAAGGTCTGATCTAGTATGCATTTACACACATGGGTGGCCTCATTGAATACAACTAAACCAGTTTACCCCAGAAATAATGTTCATGGAGACAGAGCAAGGTTCAGCTGCAGCTTAAGTTACATGCATTTTGATTATCTGAAACTTCTCAGTCATGCACATACATCTAACAATTGACTGAGGGGCATAACAAGCCAAAATCCATTGCTTAAAGTGAAATATGCAGTGTTTAACATGTTACTTGAAGTCTTATTTTCTTCTTGTACTTGTGGAGAAATCTTATCTTGCTTATTGTAATTAAACCAAAAGAAATGTCATGCTTAACAAGCAAGTTATTAATCTAATAAATAAATAAATAAATAAATGCTAAGGAGGATTTTTTTATCCAGTTCAGCTAGATCACAAGAGTTTATTTTTGAGGATTTTTAAGTATTTACTATTTAATAAAATTTCAGACTATTAGAAGAAACACCTTATAAAACAATACAACCTGATACATAATAGGTTATGAAGTTCTTCAAAGTACTGCACACTTCATAACTCTACAATTTGTTTATCAGCCAGTTTTGGGGTATTCAAGTGGAACAGTGAGAGTAAAATTATTTTCTGCCCACCACATGCCATAATTCTCCCTATCATATGAACCATCAAGGCAACAAAAAAAAAATACCAGCCTGGGTAAGATCTCTAACTAGTATCACTTATATCATCTGTATAGGCCAAACCTTTTCACTGACATTTTGGTTCAGAAGATCCAGATCTGTCTTAGGGCTTGCAAAGGGGAAAAAAAAAAAATAAAGGAAAAATAGTTGGAGGATTTGCAAAAAGCATGTATGTGCAGCTGTGTTCTTGTTTTCTGACATATGCACAGAACGCAACTAATGATTATGAATCATGAGTGTGCACCACTGAAATAATGGTTATCGAGGTCACATTCTCAAAAGGATCTCAGCTTGGACTGCAAAGGAAGGGCATCAGTCTGCTTTGTATGCATATATATAACTGCTGAACACCATACATGCACCAGACAAAATGTATTCCCCGAGTTCAGTCTTTAAGATGCGTTTTCAAAAACACACCTCCAACATTTTAGATCTCTAATATGAGTACATCTCTGAGTCACTTTCAGACCTACCAAACTCCTTCTATTTACAGTTGATAGAAAGGAGAGCTTCTGCTGCACCCCCTCTCTGCACATTTGTATAGTGTCTGTAGTCTTTTTGCTGTCATTGCCTTTCCATATGTTATGTGGACTCACCCGTGAATGATAAAAGCAGTATGTCCTTTCTATTCCCATAAACGTGTGGCAAATAAAACTGACAAAGTCAGAGCAGACTCTTTCATTTTGACAGTAGGTTGCTACTTCTCTTTTCAAAATGTTACATTTTTAACTACTGTGTCACTTGGCACATAACCTTTCTAATGGTAAGGATTTCAGGTGGTATTTATGGTTGCCACTGTTTTTTCCACACTAGGTCTTGGTGTGTATGCATGAGAACCAGTACCAAAAGAGTTCATCCCTATTGCATTGCTAAGCAGTCCAGGTTCCTACACCACTACGAAGTTCTCTGTAGAGATACTGGAAGTACTGCATGATTTTGTCAGAACTTTATATAAAATGTTTGCAAAAAGTTGCATTGTTTCCTAACTGTTGCATGATTTGAGGTGATTGCCTGTGTAAGGACAATGTTTTACTGATATTGCTTGAAATTAGGACTTATTTTTTATTTATCTGTCTATAATAAACGTGTCTGTGAATAATAACAGCAGAAACAATATGCTTAGATGCCTCATTGTATTAGCGTTTGATAACATAGCATTTGGACATCTGGATGGAGTGTTAGTGGTGAAAGATACAATTTTTGGTAGATAAGCTTATTCCAAATTAATTTTAACTTGCATCATAGATATACAGTGATGCTAAAAAAACCCTTGCCCTTAATAATACAATTTGCTCATCTTTGTTACTGGTAATATAATCAGAATTAAAGAAACACACAGAAAAAGAAGAAGCCACAACACAATAAAAACTCTCCGTATTATTTTATCAGTGAATAATGGGGTGTGAAAGGGCATTGAAGGTGACTAATGTCGTTAGCATTTTTCTTTATTGATACCCAGCTTCAGTGTAAAGTATACAGAAATCTAATCTCCATTTTTCCTGCAGTCATGCCTCTTCCTAACTGTTGTGTGTATTTTATATCTTTATCTAGAAATTAACTGATTTGGGCTGCAGTTGCGTAAACGTAACCCACATCTGCAGTTTCACGTCAGCAAGTAGTTGTGCTCACTGCTTGTCTAAGTCAAGTTAAAATAATTGCAAATGTGCAAGATTGAAATTTTGACTTTTGAATATGAGCTCTTTTAAATAAAAGATAAAAGCAAGTGGATGTGTTAAGCACCGTGATTCAGACAAAGTCATTGTTCTATACTTCCAGCAGTTTCTTAAACAATTTTTGGACAAGTCCTGTATGTATGTACGTAAGTGGATTTATTCCTAGGGAAATTTATAAAATAGGGGTGAAACAGAAATTCCAGAAAAAGTGTTCTCTCCCTCTCCTCTTTCCCTCCCTTTCACTTTCATTCTCCCTCTTTTTATTTTGCTTTCTCTTCCCCCCCTCCCCAGTTTCCCCTGTTCCCCCTTTTTTCTTTCCCTTTCTGCCCCCTGCCCTTCTCTTTCTCTTTTTCTTTCTCCCCCTCCAAACATGTAAAACACCAGCAGTCATGCACTGTAGATTCATAAAAGGTGGGAATATTTCTAGTGCTCTGGCAGGTAGAAGACATTGTTACGGACTGAATACACTTACATCTGAAAATATTCCCAGGGAGGCTGAGAACCACTGACATGGTAGGTATGTAAAACCATGTAACTGACATCAAGGCCTGTTGCACTTGTGTAGCCTTATTGAATCAGTGGAGCGCTCAGTCCCCAGTGAGGTGGATGTCACCAGCATCTGCATTCCTGACAAGCAGCTACACCTGAGGTTCAGGGGACACTTAACCTATTTCTGTTGAGCCCCGCATGACTGGGGCTTCATCACAGGCTTTGGAAAGTATGTTTTCAACGCTAAAGCAATAGCTTATATATGTTGATTGGGTGTAGTGGAGGGAGTCATTAGGGTGCATGTTCTTCAGCTATGGTGTCTCCTAAGTGTCACACGTGTTGTGCTCGGACTCCAAATGAGATTGGTTCTCCTGATAGTAATGTCATATAGACACTAAATGATGTTAAGATATATGAAACGGATTATGACTCTCTAATATTGCCTCTAAAGTTTACCTTGAACATGGCATATCCCATCCCTCTTTCTTTCTTCCTTCCTTTGTCAATGGGTTTCATCTTGTTTGAAAGTCCTGTATAGAACAGGAAAGGAGGATGGGGTTTCTTACTCCATTTCCACTAAAATAGCAGTTAAGTCACACACTGCACAAAATCCAAGCCAGATAAATGAATTGACAGAAGAGCACTGTAAGAAGCCATTGTATATCCCACAAAAAAAAAAATTCAGATATAGTAAAGTCCAAGAAACTTTCTTTCAGGGAATTCTACCTCACCATCTTTGACTAGAGAGCTGTTACCTGGGTGGTAGTAGAGTGGTGATCAAAGAACTTCAAATAATAGGTAGAGTTCTCCAGGAAATGTAGACAAAATGCATGAAATGTGTGTGTGCATGCATTTGTAATTATTTTAAAGCTGGACACTGTTATCCTGGGGTTTAGCTCTTCGGTCCTGAGGCTGACCTAATGCTATGCCTTGAATGCCTGTATTCCTTGTGCCCTGTCTAATGCTTGGGCTTCTTGTGGTGAGTCTGAAATTCCCCTGCAGTGTTTGAGTGGAGAAACTTGTGGTTTATAGCATCATCAGTACCTTGAGATGGAAATGGGGCTTTATGGAAATCAGTCTTCCTTAGAGGGCTCTGTACAATACAAAGCGCTTAAAAAATACTAAGTGAATGCTACTTTTACTGTTCTGGCATTGGCCCAGCCAGTGCTTACTTAAGGATGCTTATACTGTAGGTGAGTGTTCTGCAGCCACAGCTCTCACTGCTCTGGTTTGAAAAATAGGAAAAAGAGGTGGGTGTATGGTTGCAGAGGGAGTAGGCTATTGCTTTATCCTCTCTCCTAATTCTCACACATGGTTTTTACTGCTTCTTTCCAAACCTCACCTGTCCTGCTGCTGTGAAAATACAGCTTTATTCTTTGTCTCCCTGTGTTATTTTCCCTGCTAAAACTGCACTTAAGGAAGAACAAAGCCTGGCTTTACCCTAATGTTACTACATCTTGTGTCAAAGGCTTATCATGACTCATAGTACCTACAGTGCTTTCTTGGTGTGAGTGTAAATTCAATGGTTCTCACTCTCTCAGATCAGTAAAAGGACAGGTGTAAGCCACTGCATTATGGCGTGTTCTGACCTACTGCTGTTGCTATTTGCTATGTCCTTGCTCCTGTGTGTGTACCACAATATAATTGTTTAAACATGCTCACACTGCTGTGGTGTTCCTATGGTGAATCCTGCATAGTAATTTGATTTGATTAATGGATTTTAGAAGGTGTGGTCCCCTCCTTCAAGCTCATGTGGATTGAGACCACCGTGTTATACGTAACCTTGCCTGTTTAGCTCCACCAAATTGAATTAATTACTCTGTTGTTCACTTAAGAAAAAATGCATAAAAAACTTCCAGGAGTAGATCACATAACAACACTAATGTTGCATTTCTAATGGCTTGGCAGCAGTAATTTCTTGCTAAGAGGACTGCAAGACGTACAGGTATGTTTTAAATAACTTATAAATGATAACTCCATTCACATTTTACAGATCCTTTAGCAGTCTGACCTTACTGTCCCATGTGGGCAGAATTGACATTGGCTTGCAGTCTTCAGTTCCCATTTGCCTATTTCAGGATAGTAGGAATATGGCCTTATGTCTGTACAAGATTTTCTGTGTTATTACCACAACTGATCCAAGCTCAGTTGGTCTGTCTGTGAACAATAAATCTGAGAGTCTTCTTTCACAAAACTCTGTAAACAGTTTCATTTCAGACATTGACATCATTGAGGAACAGCTGAGAGAGTCTGTGATTGCCAAGAGATTTGCCTGGGTTTTTTTCTTTTGTGCAACATGATACTTTCTCTTTGCTCCATAGTGTGATTCACAGTGCACTTGGTGCCATATGAGCATTTACATTTGCATGCAGGTTCCTTATCTAGACTGTTCCTTGTTTTATTTTAAAACAGACATTTATGATTGATTCAGGGTCTGAACTGTAATCTGTTAAATTTCTGGGGTTTAGAATGCACATGCAGGATTGTGTTTCCATGTAAGACATATATAGGTAAAAAAGATTATTTTATTTTAATAATTTATTTCAGCCTCTCAGGAGAGTGCAATAAATAAATAGGATATAAAATATTTGCATCATTGTGGCCGTGGCCTGAGGAGTTTCATATACCACCACAACCTTGTCATCTTTTGGTTTGGATATACAAAATCAAAACCAAGAGGCTTGTAATCCTCTATATATTGATTTTTTTATTATTAAAAAGTGAAAGTTGAAAGGCAGCTCTAACCCTGCTTTATCAGCCATGCTTGGACCAACTTTGGATGCCATTTCTAAGAGCTGGAGTTGTGCCAAAGACATTAAGTTACTTTTTGCTTGCATTTTTCCAAGCTATTCTTACTGCTCTCTTTTTATGAAAATAATTCATTTTATTTGCTTTGCAACAAATATTTGTATTCAGGGGAGTCTCTTCTGTATTAAGACACTGTCTGTCTGTCCCCTGGGGTAAGAGGGTGGCTTGTAAAGTTATCAAAAGAAACTTGTAACTATGAGCACTCTTATTTCCTTCAGAGTTTGCTGTGCTACAGATGATCTAATGACAGTTTATTGGTGTCCATTTGGGGAAGAGGGATTGGTATTTTTATTTGAGAATTATTTCACTTGGGAAACTCTGAACATAATAAGCATGAATGAAACAATCACAACGTAGTGTAATAAAGGTCATTATCTGAGAAGGTGAACTAGAAAAGGTGTTCTTTCATTGTAGTTTATGTGTCCAGATACTGTAGAAGTGAATCCTTCTGGCCATGTCCCACTGTCCTCCACTGAAAAACAGTGTGAATGTTACTGCATCTCTCTAGATAGGCTCTTTCTAAGTCTATATTTTCTTTTCAATTCTTCTGTAGCTCAGTTCATTTAAAACATTACTGCAGGACAGAGTTGTTTGAGTGCTCATAAAGGCAGGTGAAGTTCACAGTAAAATTCATTTGATGTTACATGTAGGGCTCCACTGACTTCAGCCTTTCAAAGTTTGTGGCATATTTTTTGTTACAACATCATAAATGAAGTAAGGGAAAATGCTGTCTATGTTGATTTTAAAGACAAGGATCTCAGACATGGAAGGACTATGATTTGTCCAGAGTATACAAGAAGTGGCCATTGAGTCTAGGGCTAAAGCTTCAGTACCCCCGGAGTTGCTCACCTCCACCTCTCTTTCTGAGATTACAATGTGAAAACACATTAAGAATGCAAAAAGACGGTTTCTCTTTTCAGGCAACAAATGTTCATGGTTTATGTGATTTCTGTTTGATACTATTGGTCCTACTTTAAACCCGAAGTCAAGGACTTTTCAGTTTCTCAGGCTTTGCCAGCAAGAGGACTGCAGAGGCACAAGAAATTGGGAGGGCACACAGCTGTGAGAGGTGACCCGATTTGGCCAAAGGGGCATTCCATACCATGGGATTTCATGCTCAGTATATAAACTGGAAGGGGGGGGTGGGGGGGGTGGGGTGGCGGGTTTGACTGGGGCTGCTGATCACTGCTGGGGGACTGGCTGGGCATCAGTCAGCAGGTGGTGAGCAGTTATGTCGTGCATCACCTGTTTTCTTTCCTCCCTTCCCTTTGGATTTCATTCCTCTCCCCTTCTCCCTCCTCTTCATTATAACAGTTGTTGTTGTTATTATTATTACTGGTTTTATTTTATTTTATTTCAATTAAATTGTTCTTATTTCAGCCCTCAAGTACTACATTCCTTCCTGATTGTCCTCCCCATCCCGCTGGGTGTGGGGCAGTGAATGAGCAGCTGCATGGTGCTTGGTTACTGGCTGGGGTTAAACCATGACACGTCTTCCAGTGTGCTCATCAACATGATTTGCTCATGAAAAATGTGCTTCTGTTCTGTTTTGTTATGGAGAGCTGAAAATGGTAGCTAAAACTCCACAGTGTGCAAAATTCTCTGGAAATGATGAATAATTGATACACAAAAATAACGGGTTTAGTTTAATTCTAAATGTTCACCTTTCTCTTCAGAATTTCCTTTCATAGGTAATATTGTGACATTGTTAACACCACGTACATTTTACAGTGTTTTCTTGCTTACCTCAACCCTTACCACCTGCTGATCTATGTCCATACAAAGTATCACTTCGCTTTTTGAATCAGTTTTAGATCAAAGGTAACTAGTTTCATTTAAATGTAAAAGATCTCAGGCAAAGCTGAATAATACCTATGTAAATAATATTCCTTAATGAATAGACTTCTCTGTGAGTAACTCAGTATCTCTAGAGATTGTTCAAAGAAAGTTGATGAAACCCAAAGTGTGCAAAAGTAAAAATTGCACCGTATGTGGAATTTTTTAAAAGATCCTAACTGGCATGAATAACTATGATTCTCTTGTCTGCTTTCCTAGCTGTCACCTATTTTCATTCTGTTATTTTGCCAGGGGGGTTTGTAAATTTTTTTCAGTTAAACAAGTCCCACAGTTTTCCTCAGAAGCAGCCAGAAGTACTTTTCTGCCCCTAAAGGTTAATGTTGCATTTAGGGCCCACACTTGCCTGCATAGAAAACCAGGTATTAATCCTTATCTTCCTTTAGTGGGACTACCTATATATAGAGAGATATATACACACACTATATATACACCTATATATACTCATATATACCTATTATGTGTGTAACAACTGTCTCTTGTAGTTTCTCTGCTATTAGCAAAAGTCAGAGGCCAAAAAATCTCCAGATTCAAAGAGAAATATTAATAATTTCAACATGCTTTTTTTTTTTTTTTCAAATAGTATTGTACTCAACTATAACAGTTTTGTATGACCTTAAACATTTTAAACCATCTGTTGCCTGGCACTTTACCATCAGCCACACTGGTTGTACTTTTCCTTCAACATAGAGAAAATAACATACTCAGAGGGAGGGTGGAAGATTGCTGCAGCACTTCCATTTATTTCTGCAGTGGATACCCCGCTGAAAGTTGCATTGACTGAACACAGGACAGACACAAAGATCGATCCTAGTGGGACCAAAACCCTTGAGGTAGTGCTTACTCAAAATCGATCAGTCTTTTCAGTTATCCCTGGCAGTGATGGCTGTTACATTTTCTAAACATTTCACTACAGCTTTTTCTTCAAACCTATACTGAGAGCATGGTCAGAGGTACTGTCCTCATCCATGATCCATTCAAAACATTGTTATTTTCAGTAATATTAGTAATTTTGTTACATTTCAGTTTATCCATTCTTTCTCGATATGACATTATCATAATCCAACAAAATAAATGTATACCTTACTATGATAAAAAAAATTTCAGTGTTGATATAACCTTCTGCACTGTAGTAAATAATTACCAGATTTTGAAGAATTCTGTCATTTCTTTTTTCTTGTACAGCGGCTTAAACAGTCTTACGTTTCTGCCCTTCAGGAATCATAGTTCTGCTCCAATTTGCGTGTTGTCCTCCTGACTTCATTTTTTTGGACTGCACTGGTCAGAAGCTGATGCTGAATGTGTTTTAGGGTGTGCATAAAATGGAAAGGTGTGCTGAACGAGGAGATGTGTAAAATATAAGGCAAAATCAAATGCATTTTGAATATGCAAATATGTGGCATTATCATATCAATGCATATATCATTTGTGAATGTATCATATATCTGTATATAAATTGTGTCCCCAGAGCTGATAAAAAGCATTACTGTGTAGCCTCATTGCAGGATGCAGGGTTGACATGCCCATTGTTATGCATTGGTTTTCTTGCAAGCTGCGCAGCAGGCAGTTTCATCTAAGTAGCTAAAAGAGCATCTCACTCCACGAATCGTCCATTTGCCTGCCAAGCTGGCAAGTACCCTCATTCTAAGAGTTAAATGTCAAGTCTGAGGAAGAGTGAGAGGACTCAGTTTCTGCTCAAGCCAGTGGTGAGAGGAAGTTCATATGCTCTGACTGCACTGAGCTTGAGGTAATGAGATTTGTAGCCTGAGACACAATAAGAAGCACACTTGTTACTAACTTTTTGTGATTAATCTGATTGCCAAGCAATACAAAACCAGTACTAATAGACCTTGTCTGACTCAGGAAGGTGCCTTCCCAGGACAGAGTGGAAATGCACTGTCTCTGTTGTACTGTTTGCAAAGGACTGTGGTTCCTAGGGCTACCTCTCCAAGACCAACATAGGAAGAGGCATTATTTAAAAAGCAGCTGTTTTTAACATTCTTTACTATAGATTTGTTTTGCCTCTGAGCACTGGCTATGTATGTGCTTCTTGTGGAAGTCATTGAGCCATTTTTGGTGAAAGAAAGAAACAAGTCAACTTTCTTTCTCAAAGCAGAACATACCTGATATCAGTGATGTCCCACCAAGTAGTGTTTGCTTAACTGTGACTTCAGATTTCCTCAGAAAATGGAATATATCAGGAAGCTGGTATTTGCTGATTCTGCTTTCCTCTCCTGAAGTAGAGCTACCTCAATCCATATAGGGTGAACTGAACTCAGAATTTTTTCTCTACCTATGTTGAACTCTAATTACACCAAGGAGGTGACTCAAAGTGCAGACACTGTGGAAAACAGTAGGCAATGTGCTAATTTAATTTTTTATTTATTTATTTAATCAATACATTGACTCTGGTGCTGCCTGCCAGATTCTGCTCTGGCTTGTGCACTGAGCAGGCCTGTTGGAGTCACTAGGACTGGTCAGGGCAGACAGGATCCAAATTATTAGACTTTTTTGATACTGTTCTGAAATGCATCCATTAAATTATTTCCTGTGGTTTTATGGATGCTACTTCTGTTCTATGTTTGGATTTCTCAGCTGAAAAAAAAAAAAAATAAATTCCTACATGGCTGTGGTCAGAAACAATAGAAATTGTGGAATTCAGCGCAGCCCTGAATATGAGATTGTTTGGAAAATACCACTGGCTCATCTATCAACTGTTAAATCAGCAAAGAGTTCTCAGGAGGTGATCATGGAATTACTGCTACTGTAGCTTTCTCTATTTCTTCTGTGTTACTGCCCTTAGGCTTACCACTTCAGAGCCTCCTTCCACCGCAGTGTCCCATCCACTTCTAAATATATATCTCTTAAAACATTCAATATGTGTTTACTAATTATGATCAGGCTAAAATTCAAGTGCTGTGCTTGTAGGACTTTTTTTTTTTATCAGAAGCTGTATTTAAGTGATGACACAGTAATTTGTTCATTCTTCTGTCAGTGTAATTTACAAGGCAACGACAGATAAACATAGCTATACAAGATTCATTTACAGTGACACAATGGCAGATACACAGAGCAGAACCCTGCCTATGAGATAAAGTGGACTGAGTGACTTATGCAGTAATTAGGGGATAATTGTCATTAACCTCGCAAACAGTAGTTTACCCATATTGTTTAAAAGGCTCCAGGATGCATAATGACAAGGTAATCTGTCAAAGCGCTAGGGGGAAATATTAATAAGATTTGTGCAAGCTTGGATAGAAAATATGCAGAAAGCGGCCACATTAAGCTAATTGGTGGATGAATATACACTTGTAAAAGTGCTTCTAATGGCACGTTTGCTGCTCTCCAAATGACTACTGTTAATGTGGAGAAGTGGGCTGCCTAGAAAGTCAGGACTGCTGGGACAAGAGGGTATTAAGACATGCAGGCACAGTTATTATTACTTTGTACACTGTAATATAATTTCCCCCACTTTCTTTTGCATTTCAGTGCCTCTAATGTGTGCAAACAGATAGCTCATTTCATGTGCCGTAGCAGTTTTGTATTCCAGTGACCTTTGCCTTTTTGGTGTCACTTCTTCACCCTGCTATCTCCGTTTTGCATCACGTTGCCACCTATGACACACTTGGGTTTTTTGGTGTAAATTTTTCAGGTAAACAATCAAAGAAAAAAAGCCTCATTAAGATCATGTTGTGCATATTGCAAGTAATAATGCATAGTCCCCTAGTGAATACTAAAGATGGAAATCAATCTCCCAGTTCTTCTGCCATTTGTATACCCAGCATATAGTGCAGCTGAATCCCCTTATTGAGGCACAATTTGGGTTCCATCAGAAAACCAAGCATGTAATGAAATCGAGCCTATGAGTATAACTTATTGGCACTTTTACTCCAGTGTTTTTGTCCTCAACATCTTCTCAATTCCTTACAATACCCTGGGTTAGGCAAATTTCTTACTGAGTTCTTTGGAAGTTTTACTTACAAGCACAGAAAGACTCAGCTTTTGTTGCTTACGTTTTCCAGTTAGGGTTAAGGCTTTAGTCAGTTTAGATTTAAAGTGAGAAAAGGACAGTCTGGTAGTCTGATGTGATTTGACTGTTGGATGTCTTGCCCTGCTTTTGGTGCAGCCCATGTTAGATGGAGCGAGGATGTCAGGCATGATTTGTCTGTATTATCACATTGGGCACTGGGGAACATCTTGGTTGAAGAGAGCCTGTGTGTCTCTTGTGGCTGTATGCATTGCAAATACAATACCTCATCGGTGCTCTTTGTGGATGTTTCCTGTTTCTAATAAAAACTATGTGTCATTCTTTCAGTATTGGTGAAACTGAGGCTCAGAAAGGCTTGTAGCTTACTAAATTTACTGAAATCTGTCAGAGGATAGAAAACATTGCTTCTCAGTGAGTTGCACAGCACTGACAGCAAACAGTAAAACCACAAGTGATTTCAGGGACTGATAGTATCAAGGCAAATTTTCTTACATGGCACACCAAAATGGGCAACTATATATACAAAATTTGGTGAAAGTGACTGTGAAAACCAGTCATTGCTATGGTTATATGCATGCTGGGTATTTCCTACCTACTTACATGCAAAATTGTAGTTAATTTATAGCTGGAATTATTTCAGTGGTTTGCCAGGTTTGTGTCCTGTTTACATCCTATCCAGAAAAGTCCCCAATGGCACCTCATACAGTCTGAAAATTTTGCCTTCGTACACTGTACACTTGGTGGTTTGTTTGCCTTTAGGAGCCATGTCTGCCTAAGGCAAACACTTTGTTACTTGCCACAAGTTAGTGGCAAAGCTTCTTCAGAGACATTTCAATGAGTTTTCCACTCTTGCAGGTTGTAGAGAAGCAAAAGTATCAAAATATTCCTCTATACTTAGGCTCCAAGGTTGTGGATTTCAAGGTGTTTAAGCAAACTGAATACCCAATTTCTATAAAACCTTGATATTCTGCCATTTGATGAATAGAAGAAAAAATGCCTCATCTTTAGTGTGCATTAAAAATGTTTTCATGAGCATATACCATAAAGCATCTGGTCTTTAAAAATCTTTTCATAGTCTCAGCCAGAACTTATGGTGAAAGAAATAAATGTTTCCATTTGAAAATTTTTGCAGTTCTTGGGGGAGAGGGGCAAAATACTTGGCAAGTGGCACTGATATTTCAAAATAAATGTCAAATAATGAGATAATGACAACTGCTGAAAGATACTTTGGATCTTTTTAAAGCTACTGAATCAATGTGTATCCATGCTAAATGGAGTTACGCCATTAAAAATTAGTGACAGATTTTGCCATTTAATAGCTGTGACCAGCATAACAGTTGTTTATAAATCAAAGCAAATTTTTGTGACATCATAGGAGTTATACAACTATAAAAGTAGTAAACGCAAGAAGAGTGTCAGGCTCTGGCTGTGCTTAGATTCTCTTCCTGCAAGTGTGGACAGAGGT
Organism: Falco cherrug; assembly: GCF_023634085.1. Classification (NCBI taxonomy): domain Eukaryota; kingdom Metazoa; phylum Chordata; class Aves; order Falconiformes; family Falconidae; genus Falco; species Falco cherrug. The sequence continues at coordinate 35,639,972 of NC_073720.1, read as the reverse complement.
TTACTGTGAAAAAAACTTGTCAGGCACCCAAAAATCAAGAGGTTTGATGTAGTTGCTATGATTAAATGAAGCTTGAGCTGTTGTAATTGAATATGTTGTAACCCCACAGTGATCTATCATAGTTTTAAAAATAAAAATGCTGCATGCAGTGTTATTCAGGGGAAAAAAAAAAAAGAAGTCATTGTCCTGTGAATTATACATTCTTATCTGGTCTATAATCAAGAGCATTCCATAACAAAGTGAATATTTTATCAAAAGTCAAACAATATGTTTTAAAAATCAGACACATTTAAAGCTGGTGCCTTTGCATCCTAATAGTTCTACTGGAGTTGCAGAGGTGAATACACATTCATCAAGAGCAGGAAACAGTTCAGATTGATGTTTCTTTTTTGAAAACAGTAAGAGACTCTCTCCCCTACCCCCCAGTTTGCATGGATGCTTTATAGTTGGCATTTGACAGAGTGTCATCATCTCTGAGGGCAGTGCTTTCAAATGTATTTTAAGGCTGGTGAACCTGAAAAATGAAAAGCCATTGTGCAGTTGGGGTGCCCTATGAGGAAGTTCAGTCTCCAAAAGGAGTTGTGTGTTGGGAATCCAGTTTTTTCATTCCACTCCCTGCAAATTAGTCCAGAACCAGTGCTCCAGCAGATTGTTTGTGCAGGGGTCTGTGCTGCTGGCACATGTCTTTGGGATGAGATATAAAACAGAGGACCTGCATACTTTTGGTCAGTAAAGACCCTGTAGGCCATTTAGTGAGAGTGTGGGTGGTTAACGGCGGTGTCCTGGCTAGGTTTCAGCTGCGGTTATTGCATTCCACCTCCTTACGTTCCATCTGCAGTTTCAGCAGGACATGGTGTTCCTCACTTTCACTCCAAAACCGTTGAGCAGTGCTCCTGTGCGTCGTTACACAGCCGCTGTGCTCCACCATGGTGGTACACACTCGGTATATATTCAAACAGATTTGGCTCCACATCATGCTTCAGGGTTAAGTTATGTCAAAATTACTTTCCAACATGGTCAGTTGAATTACTTTGGATTTCAAGTGCAATTACTCTGGATCTAAAGTGCAGCCAGATTTGACCCAGTGTCTACAGTATCAGTTAGCGAAGTCTGCAAAGGCCTTTGGGGGTCCTTTTGGTCAAGACACAAAAACTTTTTGCTGCTGAATGCAGGAGACCTGGAGTCTAAGGAGCAAAAGCAGTCTAAGGACCTGGCAGCAAAAGTAAATATAAACATTCATGTAAGTAAATAAAATCTCCTTCATGTTACTGTTCATTTGAATACATACTGCCAGTATCATTCTCAGTGATACTTTGGGGAAAGACAGCCTTCCTCTCTTCCCCCGCTGTAACATGCTGGTATCCTCATGCATACCCTGTGTCTTTGGGTCAAAGGAAACAAGTCCCAACAGGTAAGAGAAAGGGGGTGTCGGAAGGGAAGAAGATCTATCACTTTTGATTTTTCTAGCAGTGTGTAGGCTGCAGTGAAGCCAAAAGATAAAGATTTCCATTATTGATTGAGAACTTGGTAGTGCTGCACTGTGTTTATTCCTGCTGCACCATTGTAACTCAAGGAGACTCAAGGAGGCTGCTGACACTTAAACACGAGTTTGTTCATATGGTTTTAGTTGGTGAAGGGGGGCTGGTGGGAGCTGGGTAAGTGACAGATGAGGGGGAAAAAGTTTTAACCATAGCTGTTTGCAGGCTCGGTGTGTTAAATCTCGTATTGGTTGCACATGTATAGTCCTGGTGAGCAAGTATGCACACATTTTCATGTTTACAGGAGCAAAGGTGAGTTAGGTTCAGCATGGTAAGAGCACCTATCAGGAAAATTAGTATGTGGTTGTATGTGTGAGTGTACATTTCTATGGAAAATTAGACGTAGGGCTTACTTTTGTCCTGCCAAGGTCAGTGGGAGTAGCCAATATGAGCAAGAGGTTGCACATTGCCCCATCTGTAATAGTGTGAGTTGGTGTGCTGCTGAACACTTTTGGGAACTTTTACCCCCAGGAGCAGTAGGACTACCCATAGTGTAACAGCTTGAAATGTAATTGGGAAGCAAAGAGATGCTCCTGGGAAATTCAGCCAAACAAAAACAACAAACCCTAAATCATGGAAATCATGTAGGCTTTTCTTTATTAGAAACAAATGTTGACTTTTTTTTTCTGTCTACACCCTAATTAAAACCATCCTCTGCAATTATAGTATGACCAAATGAATATCTTTGTCTGCTTTTCAGCTGTTACAGCTGCACTCAAAATGTTTCTTTGAGATCAGCTAGAAAATACATAGCTCTTTAAGAAGTGCTTATAGAAGCAAGAATTGTGATAAACACTAGGCTTGCTTAATTATTTAATCAAACATGTATCTATGTAGTATTTTATAACATGGATACTTAGCTGATCTGCATCAAATGTGGCAGTTTTATGGTACGTATGCAAACTTGCTAGAATATGAAGGCCAGCAATGTGTTTTCCTATGTAACTTGGAGTGCTTCTCAGAAGTTATCACAATAGTGCCCAAAAGTAATCCTTGAATTTTTCCCAGAATATAAGCCTTAAGAAGCAATTTTTACCTTTTTTTTTAACCTTTCTGTTAATCTCAGCTCTTGTATAATCATGTCTCACAATGTATTCAGCCAGGTGTATATATACATTTTACCTATGCCAAGCAGTTAATGAGTAAGGTAAAAATAGAACTGCAAAAAGTCTGTGATTCGTTCATGTATTTACATACATGTGTCTGTGTGAATTTAGACATACAAAATTACCCACAGGTAATACAGGCACAGGAGTCAATAGAGCTTCCCACACAAAGTGAGAGTTTTATTAAACTAATTTTATAACAAAAGTTCAAGGTTTACAGTGTATGTTTATAGTATATCTTTGTCTAGACTGTCGTATTCTCTAAATAGACAGGTTTTTAATTGGGAGGTTTTAAAGCTGAGTTGAAAGCTTGAAATTTGTAAAGCCTAAAAGCACTCAGGAAATGAAGACTCATCTTCACAATCCTCCCAAATTAAGCTCCTAAAAATGGGAGTGATCTCTGTGTCCATCTTCTGTTGTAGTCTGTTCGTATCATCAAAGACAGTCATCATGACACCCGTCATCACCTGTTCTGTCTGACCCAGAAGTTTAAGAGATGTACCCTAACATATCCTGACACATCTCATCCTAACGTACGGTCAGCAAAAATGAGGAGGCAGGTTCAGGGTGGTTAGGGTGATTAACCATGACATTACTTTATAGATCTAATGTAGTATGTGTCTGTATATAAATCTATACCTATACAAATAATGGAGTCAAGTGTGTGTTTAGACTTAAGAAAAGATTCAAGGTTATGTCTTGGAGGTTAATTTAATTGGATTTAGAGATTAAAAGATTTTCTCCATATGAAATTGTGAGTGTGTTACCCACACATATAAAATAAAACTAAATTAAAAACAAGGCTGTTTGAGCAAAAAAGGAAGAGCATCTCTGTATGCCATAGGGGTTGGGCTTACTTGTCTGTTGCCTGGCTTAGAGCTGTAAGTGTGCAGTGGTATCTCTATATTCACTGACTTCCTTGTATACATTGTCACAGGAGGCTTGGCTTAATCAGTTGTGAGCTGAAAAAAGTAATATAAATTGGAACCTTTTGTCATGAAATATTTAAATGTGGATATGATTTAATGGCTTTGGGGAGAAAATTTACCGTGAGAGATTGTAAGAAACAAGAAATCGATTACATGTAAGAAAGGACTTGAACCTCTAATCAGGTATTACCATATACAGAGAGATCCCTAGCTAGTTATAGCTTAATTCAAAGGGGATAATGGTTAGATTTTTTGTTAATTTTAAGTTTTATCAAAAAATGACATTCCTATTCCCTCTTTATCTAGCTTTGCATAATACATACTTACAATGATTTATGGAAAGCCATCACTATGTAAATATTGAAGTATATGCTGCACCGTATCCATAAGTATGTGTTTTCTATGAAATACAGGCATCTGTGCAATTTTTCTTTACTTTTGATGGGGCATAAAAGCCAAATAACTTCTTGCTGAAAATTAACAAAATATAGCTTGATATAACTCGTAGGAATATGCAGTGATCATTTAAGAGCTGTCTGATTCCCTGCTGTTTCTCTGACAGTGAGGGTAAACCCATGACAATCACACCCTTGACTGCCAGTGTCTCTGGTCAGTGGGACTTTGCAGCTGCTGAAGGTCTGGCCATCCTAGTTGCAAATCCTTAAACTAAATGAAACAAAGAGTGGTAGCATCTCATTGAGGGGTAGCTCATGTAGCCAACTGCCAGCTTCTATGAGTTAAGCTGTGGAATAACTCCCTGAAAGCGTACTGGGAGCCCCCACATTTGGATGATGGCTGCCTGTCCTGTGCATGCAAGGAGCTGGTTGTGCTGCTGCTGGGAGAGGGACTGTGCAATACCACCTTCCACTGATGTGTGGGAGTCTGTTACACGTTCTCTACCTACTGTTCACATTAGTTACTATCCTGCTGGCTATATTTAAGTTTTATTTACTTAAATATCCATTTTTGTAAAGCATCCATCTGTTACATAAACCTGTGAGTGATTTACAAATTAAAGCAAAAACGAAACAAAATTAGTACCAGTAGTACATTATAAAGCAGCCTGCAGCTGGCTGCAGACAGGAATCTTAAGTCAATACATGTAAGCAGTGTAAATTAGATGATGTTATTTCCATCTTCAAACAGTGCAAGTTACAGTTAGAAAGAATTAATGCTTGTGGCTTGGGATCAGAAATGTGTATGTATAGATTGGGTCAGAGGTAACAGTGAAGGCCTGGAGACCAAAATCTTAACTGAGTCTGGTTTTGCAGTTCCAGGGAGGAATTACTCAAATATAAAGCTGGTATGGCTGACTGGAAGTTGTGGGAGTAGTAAATGTGAGAAGCTTCAGGTCACACTCATGGGGAGAGTAGCCAAAGTTAATTGAGTGGGAAAAAAATAGAATCTTAGAGCTTTAAAATATGAACCTGTCCTTTGATTGTTTGGTGGTGGTATTTTTTTCCTCCCTGCCCTTGCCCCATTTTGGTTTTGTATTGTTTCACATTGTTTTGTTGTTGGGTGGGGTTTTTTTTTGTTATTCTGGATGATATCTACTAGATAGTACTGACAGGTCTGTGAAATACTGCTCCAACAGACAGGTAGAACTGTGAGGGCATAGAAATTAGAGATGTCCACCGTGCTTAAAGGTGTTTAGAGGTGCAGAGATTTCCTGACTAATGCTGCAAGCCAGGACCAGCATCTGCATCACAGTGTTTCCTGCTGTGTAAATACATGATGAACATTTTCTGCATAGAGATGGTTTCTGGGGCTTTCCATCTGGGTTAGCTGGGTAAGATTTTCCATAATTAATTGCTGTTGGGGGTTTCATAGTCTTGTAGGGTTTGATTGTGGGTGGTTATGTGTGGAGCCTTTCTGAAGGTTTGACAGTTGCACCTAAGGTACCGAAACATATATTGCATTGACCTTTGTCATTAACTTTGTGTCCAGAGAAGTGAAATAGATCAGAACTGAAATAATAAAATCACCTGTAATCAAATAAATATATTCTTTACTATTTGGGCCAAACTGCATTTTCCAGTACTCTAGGACATGTAAGGGGAGACAAGAAATCAATCCTCTGAAGACTGAAGATAAAGAAATAAATAAGACTGGGGCAGGGGAAGCAGGTGGGGAAGAAAAGTATTTGCAGGCTTCATAATCAAACAAGAGCTAGTGGTTTTCGCAATAGTGTGTAGCCCAAAATGTTCAGATAAGGTTCTGAAGCTGAGATTCAAGATTTAAAAAGATCAGAGACAGTGCGGTGGAGTATCTGCAAGGCTTTCAAACTGTTTAATGCATGAGGAAACAAGGAATAATTCTGTTTTGATGGCCTGCAACAGCGCCTGTTGGTTATAGTTACTGTGCTGATGTTATGTCCAGCATTTGCCCAAAAGGAAAGATGCCAATAAAATGATGTATTCATTATATAAGTATTTTAATATGTTTTTATCAATACATGCTGGAATGGATTGCCTGACATTACATTGCAGAATTTTTAAGTCCTACCTTCAGGCAAATCTCATGCTTACTAGCAAAAATGAAAGTGTAAAATGCTTTTTAATGTATATTTAACAACAGATAGTCTAGTGATTACTGATGTGTATTCTCTCTGGATTTTTCCCTTGCTATCAGAAGGCAATGTTAAGAGACAACATTTTTACACATTTATGCTATCTACATCCATCAGATGCTTACTTTTTACATATTTTTAACTGTCATTTATAACAAGGCTGAAAAAAAGTAATCTCTTAAGTCTAAAGTGTACCAAGATTACAAGCTTACAATCAATTGCCACTAATAGTCCAGTTATGCTTAAAACCAGTGCCCCAATTTCTACCTTTTGATGCAAGTTTATAATGAATATGTTTTTCAGTATTGCTGTCATGGGAAAAAAAAGAAAAAAGGAAAAAAAAAAAAGGAGTAAGGTACAAGTATTATGTGCTATTTTTAAGACTTTTTGCCTTGCATCAAAATTTCTTGTGAGATTGCCCATGAGTGACTTCAGTCTTATGTCTGCTCATATTTAAGAAGCAAATCTATCAGATGCATTTATTTAGCTCTTTCTTATAGTGTCACCATTTAATAGCAATTAAGGTACAATTTTCTATATTTTACAATAGAGTGCACAGCAACAGTTTGTGTTTTACACTAATGTATGCTAAACAGTAGCATTGTACATAGATCACTGTTGTTAAAATACAAGCATTGAAAGCATTTTAGATCACAGAGCTCTGTGGTCTAAATTTTGTTTGCTCTGACATTATTAAACTCAATCTGTTTCTCTGACTGTGACTCTAATTACTGTATTTGCATGGCTGGAAAGTTTGCATTTTTTGGTCGAGTTCTATTAACGCTGTTTGCATGGTTGTTTTTTGAGCTTAGTGTTTCATGTCCAGGCAGCAGAGCACCTTCTATTGAATTCAATAATTATGCAGAATCAATAAGTTTTTTCTTTGTGTTTGTCTTTGTTGTTTCTTTGATATGGCCTCTAGGATGCTGCAGGCAAGGTGCTGGACCGCTGGGCCATCATGTCCAGGGAAGAAGAGATCATTACCCTTCAGCAGTTTCTGAGATTTGGAGAAACAAAATCCATCGTGGAGCTGATGGCAATTCAAGAAAAAGAAGGGCAGGCTGTGGCTGTGCCATCTTCAAAGACAGATTCAGATATAAGGACTTTTATTGAAAGCAATAATCGCACCAGGAGCCCAAGTCTCCTTGCTCACCTGGAGAATAGCAACCCTTCCAGCATTCATCATTTTGAAAACATCCCGAATAGTCTTGCATTCTTGCTTCCATTCCAATACATAAATCCAGTCTCTGCTCCACTGCTGGGGCTGCCTCCAAACGGCCTCCTGCTGGAACAGCCAGCTATGAGGCTCCGAGAACCAAGCCTTACAACCCAAAATGAGTATAATGAGAGCAGTGAATCTGAAGTTTCCCCTACGCCTTTCAAGAATGAGCAAACATCCAGCAGGAATGCTTTGACCAGCATCACAAATGTTGAGCCCAAAACTGAGCCAGCCTGTGTCTCTCCTGTTCAGACACCTACGCCCGTCAATGATTTATCAAAAACAGAACACACTAAAAGCTCATTCCGCATTCACAGAATGAGGAGAATGGGATCGGCCTCCAGGAAAGGAAGAGTGTTTTGCAATGCATGTGGCAAAACTTTCTATGACAAAGGTACTCTTAAAATCCACTACAATGCCGTTCACCTGAAGATCAAGCACCGGTGCACTATTGAGGGCTGCAACATGGTCTTCAGCTCTCTCAGAAGCCGCAATCGCCACAGTGCTAACCCCAATCCCCGCCTCCACATGCCTATGCTAAGGAATAACCGTGATAAAGATCTAATTCGTGCTACATCAGGTGCTGCCACTCCAGTCATAGCAAGTACAAAATCCAGCCTAACTTTAACAAGCCCTGGGCGTCCACCAATGGGGTTTACCACTCCTCCTCTAGATCCTGTACTACAGAACCCTCTTCCCAGTCAGCTGGTGTTCCCAGCTTTAAAGACTGTCCAACCTGTTCCTCCTTTTTACAGAAATTTACTTACTCCTGGAGAGATGGTGAGTCCTCCAACCTCACTCCCTACCAGTCCAATAATACCAGCAGTGAGTGGCATGGAGCAGCATCCCCCTCCTCCTTCGGAGTCATCAGTACCTTCAGTGCTGATGCCCACCCCAGAGCCTAACGCGGACCTTGCCCCCAAGAAAAAGCCAAGGAAGTCAAGCATGCCAGTTAAAATTGAAAAGGAAGTTATCGATACTGCAGATGAGTTTGATGATGAAGACGAAGAGGTGAATGACAGCAGCACGATGGTGAATGACATTGGTCATGACAATCATTGCCATTCTCAGGAGGAGATGAGCCCCGGCCTGTCTGTGAAAGACTTTTCCAAAAGTGACAGAAGCAGATGTATTTCCAGACCAGACATAAGAAGGGCAGACAGCATGACATCAGAAGACCAGGAGCATGAGAGAGACTATGAAAATGAGTCAGAATCGTCAGAGCCCAAACTGTGTGAGGAATCCATGGAAGGTGATGATCATCTCCACGAACCTGGTGAAAAATCTATGATGCACAGTGACAGACCAGATGAAAACCACAATGACTCTTCCAACCAGGATGTCATTAAGGTGAAGGAAGAGTATACAGACCCTACATATGACATGTTCTACATGAGCCAATATGGACTGTACAATGGGGGCAGTGCCAGTATGGCTGCCCTTCATGAAAGTTTTGCTTCTACATTCAACTACAGCAGTCCTCAGAAGTTCTCCCCAGAAGGTGAAATGTGCTCCAGCCCAGACCCCAAGATCTGTTATGTGTGCAAGAAAAGTTTCAAGAGTTCCTACAGTGTGAAGCTTCACTACAGAAATGTTCATTTAAAAGAGATGCATGTCTGCACAGTGGCTGGCTGTAATGCTGCGTTCCCATCACGGAGAAGCAGAGACAGGTCAGTAAATATTAATTGATTTTCTACATTATTAAATGTGTTGAATTATGTAAGAATAGGCAGTTTAGGATATATGAAGAAATAGAGAGATGTACAATAATGATAAGTGACAATCGTGTTCCCATGACATTGAGAGAATTTTATCACTAAGATTTTCACTGTTGCTTGGCATTCAGAATAGTACATATTGTGACATCCTCTTAAGTGACTGGCTAGATAATAAGTGTCATTATTCTTTCTGTGTGACTGTGAACATGTGCATTGTACTTCTGTTTATAAGCTGAAGCTTTTATTACATTGATTTTCTTCTCCCTGCAAATTTAAAACAAGAAAAGCTTCTATTAAGTCAGTTATATACAATACAAGTATCTCCATACATGCATATCAAACCATAGGACAACAGGAGGGAAGGAGCGGATGGACAGGTGGATGAGTGGATGGATGCAGAGAAGGGAAGAACTGCAATAAAAGAATGATTTCTATCTCATAGGGTCATATGAAAGCAAACAAAAATCATTTGAAGGCTGTTCTTTCTTGTCTTCAATTTTTCAAACTAGCTGCTATGTTGTAGCAAGAACAAGTAAATCTTAAGAAAATAGTTGTGCCTTTTTTCAGTAGAACTTATACACCTCTCTGTCCACTATGGTCATTTAGCCTGCTTTATCTTCTTTTATGCATGTGGGCAACTCCCTTTCCCACTGATGGGAATTACGCACACTCAGAGAGGAGAGGGTAGACCCCTACATATTTTTAAGATCAACCAGGGTATATTCTGCTAGCACTTCAAATGACATCATGCCCTAGCTATGCTGCATCAATACTGAAACAGTTGGGCTTAAACAGAAGCAGCTGGTCCTTAAACTCTTAGGTTGTTGGGGTTTTTTTATACAGCACTCTTTTTCATTCCTGAGGAAAATGTAATATAAATGGAATTTGTCAAGGTGGTAGGATAACACAGTTATTTCAAACTCGTGGATAAAAGCTGTAGCGTGTGATGATGATCATATTGTCACATAACAAAATCTCTCTGGTTCATGGACTGATGGTGAGTGATCTTTTCCTTTATTTGTGTTTCATATTTTTTCATTATGTTGTAAAAACTCAGCAGACACAGGAAGGAAATTAAACCTAGCTAAACATTTCACACACAGCTCCTTTTTCTTTCTGCCCCCCCTGCCCCCTCCCCCCCCCCCCCCCCCCGAAACTGATGTGGTTTGAAAGTGAATATATCATGTCATACAAAATGAAAGCAAGTTAGTGTTGAGGATACTGAGGAGCCAGAATTCACTATTTTGATGGAGAGTCCAGTCCCCAAATATCTCATATCTTCTGTTATCATTTATGAAATCCACTAAACAGAAAAATAGGAACACACGTAAGAATACATGTTCAAAATTAATAAGAAGGACAATCTAGAATGTTTGCATTTCAGTAGGATGAAACCACTGGAGATGAAGCAGGTAAAACTAAATTAAGGCTCCTTTCTTGCTGTATCCTGATAACATTTATGAGACTTGAGTTTGACAAGGGAGGCATGTGAGTCAGTGGTATAATCTACACTGAGTTTAGAAGTGTGCAACCCCTCTCAGTTCCTGAAATTGCACAAGTTTTGTTCATCAAGACTTGGTTGGTCTGTTTCCTCAAGTGGATTATGAAAAGTCAGTCAGGTACTAAGAAAAACAGCTTTGCATTCAGCATGTGAAGTAAAAAGTGGCCAGCTTTAGGGTTTAGAACTTTATGCAATGTATTAAATTTCAGCAGGAATCCATAGATAGATCATGCTAATAATAAAGTTAGGATAGTAAAGATTTATATGTTCTAAATAAGAGATGACTGTGATGACATACATAACATATTTATGAGAAAAGAACATTAAAAAAGGGAACATTTTGAAAATATTTTGTGAACTATGTAAGACACTCCTATTAAGCTGATTAAAAGCGAGCCATAAAATAAAAATCTAATTCAGGAACTTAAAATGCAGGCTGCATATTTATAGATAAAATCATTATTTACATAATATTATGAGTTATGTAAGGCACAAGACCTTCTTTTTATATCATTCCACTATTAACATTCAGAACGTGGTTCAGTTACGTGTTGCACTTGGGACAAAAGAAATTCAGTAGGCATATTATACCCTTTAATTGCAAAGATTTAAGAGTGGTTATACACTTCAAAAAATTCAAAGGTGTGGTACAATTTGTGTGCCCATTCAGGCTTGACGTTTTTATAAATTCATTAGCACTCCTGGTTTGCAACAGTTGTCTGGAAGTGCCTTGAAAGAACCAACAAATGCTCTCATGGTTCTTGATAATTCTTTCAGATACTTGAGCAAGAAACATCTTCCAAACTTCCCTGGGCTATGCATTCTTAACCAGAAGTGCAATGTCCAGCAATGTGCAGAAATGAAAGCGTATGTGCAGCATATAAAAGAAAGTGGATGAAAGAATTAAGTAAACATTTAAAACATTCTTCTTTATTATTGCCTCAAAATACAAGGTGTTTTTTTATATAAAGTTTGGCAGTAAAAGTTGAATTAATATATCATCTTTTTTTCTCAAAAACTTTTTAATTGCCCAGAAGATTTTCCCATTTGAATTGTTTTTATTTTTTGCTGATATTCCTTTTGAATACATACATTAATTTTAAAGAGAGTCATTACCTAAGTATACAATTTGTAGCTCTTCAGATTATGGAGAGCTCCTCAAAGAGAACTGGATAACTAAATTTATGTCATTGGTAACCACGAACTTATTCCAGCCACTTACATCAGTTTCACTTTAAAAAGCTCAGAAGCGTTTTACTATTAGTCGCTGTACAAGAAGTAAGAAATAGCTACCTGAAGCATGCAGTAATAATTCCTGGATAATATTTGTCATGTATTGGTAATCCATTTTGGACATATTATAAAAAATCTGTGTGATTTGATTGTGTTTTGAATCACATAATCTTTGACTAGCTAGAGAAGATCAGAATTTCTTTGCTTTGCAGGTTAAAATTAAATAATTTTTTTTTAGTGCGATCATCTTAATGAAATCAGTCCTAGCTGTCCCATAGCTTACAAGTCTTGTGAAGTTATTACTTTTATTTTAGTCATTTTATTAATTATATTACTAGTTTTGTTCTAATAATATTATTAATCCTGTTATAACTAGTTAGAGGTCTAAACTTCATAACGCTAGTCATGTTCTAAAAGAAAATACAAGCTTAAGCGGAGATAGATAACATCAGCTGATCCTTTTTGTTTCCTTTAGAGCCATCTGATACGGCTTAGGACCTTTTCTAATGCAATTATAGTTAGTCAAAGGTTTGACTATATTCCGCCAGTCCTGTACATGCACAAAACTCCAAATTGTTGACAGTGGGTGTAGCTGTTGTAAATGGGCTTTGCAAGGGTGGGGTTGCGGTACAAACTGCTGGTTAGCAGAGGCAGCAGATCCCGTCAGGGGCCAACGCAGTGCTACTTTGTCCAAAGGAGGGGGTTTTATCCATCTCACAGCTGCAACCCTCCATTGTGGAATGCATCCTGTAGCAATTTGTGTTGAGCGTTGGCTAAATCCAGCTTCACTGTTCCTACATCGTTTGTGCCAAGGTCAACTCCTGTATAAATACCTTCTGCCAGAAAGGTTGGAATATCATCTGAGGTCTGTGACTAAACATTGCTGCTCCTTGTAAATTAGGGTCAAGATAACCAGAAATTCAGGAGTCCCACCTTACACGTGTTTTTTCAACACAGGGCAGAGAAAAGCAAAGTGAAGTCCTGGCCCTTACTGTCAATGACCCAGTAATTCTGTTTTGCCTTCTCAAAATTAGACAGTATTGCTTTTGAATAGTCAAGCTCCACTGAGCCTAGTTTTTTTAAAGGGCCTTTTTTCATCTTCTGAGCTACAAGTAACATCACTCCTCAGATCAGCCTTATACATACCTATATCTTTGGTCTTTTCTCAAAGCAGAGAATTGTTTCTGTCGTGCTTTTCCTGGAAGCACTACATTTGTAAAAACCACATTTTCCTTCCATTCCTCAGCAGCCACTCCCTGAATGAGCTGTTCATCCACTTTTGTTTCTGTATTTACTTCAGATGTCCTTTCTTCTAAAAGCAAGACATTCCTGCTACATCTTGTTGCAAGAATGCCATGGAGAATAAATAGGAAAAGAGACTGTATTAAAAATTTTGTGGGTGGTCAGAAGCAATGTCATAAGGTTCCTTTTGAAGAGAAAGACACCTTTTCCAAGTATTTTTTTAGATGGAAAAGAGAGACGGGAAGAAGACATATTCTTGTGAGAACTGTTGCACTTGAATGGAAAGAATACTCCTTGTAAAGTGAATTCTATCTGGACACAGAGGTCTGTCCTGTGACTGGGGAGAAAGGGCCCCAGTGCTTAGATTCCCCTGGGATCTGCTCCCCAGCCTCATCTGAGAGTCCTGCCCCAGTAGATACTGACTTTGCCTTACAAAGAGATAGATTTGGTTGGTCCTTGAAGCCAGCACTGAGGTACAGCTGCTCAGGCATGATCCTGAGCTGTGGATGAGACATGTGAATGGGAGAAGAGAACAGTTATTTCCTGTCCAAGGAGGACAGTAATGCCCCAGTTTTATCCAAAGGTCTGTGTTGGAGAGCATGTGCAGAGCTGAAGGTCTGGAAGGTGAAGTTTAGAGCACTTGACTTCTTTGTTCCTGGCTTTCACCTTTAAGAGCCAAGACTTTTGTGGTCAAAAACACTCATGAAACAGGAGGTGGGCAGACCTTACACCTTCAGTAAGTCTTGTTGAGAAGCTACAGTTGGATCTTAAGGAGAAATACAGCCATCTTCTCTGCAGCCTTAGTGCATGCTAAATCCCTCTTTCACCTCAGAACTGGCACTATTAAAATCTGGATTTCTTAAGCGAGGACACAGATTTAGTAACAATATGTTACTGTATTTTCCTTTCTGTCATAGTATGAAAAATAAATTAATTCTTAGTGTACCTGTTCAGAGGAACAAAGCAAGAAGTTTTCACTTTGTGTTTCTGCTGCTGAAGTAGGACTATCAATTGCTCAGGTTTGCCTTTCAGTTTTCTCACAAAGTGAGAGAGAGAGTGTGTGTGTGTGTGTTCCACAAGATGGAAAAGGTGATTGAGCCCATGAATAAATTTGAAAACAAAATAATATCTGCTCATTAACTTATGAATAAATATGAGGCAACTATTGGTGCCAAGTGTGATCATGCCACTTGATTGCTAGTTAAATCAGTCCAGATTTAAAATGTAAACTCCTTGATTTCTATGGAACAAGACATCTGTAGGTGGTTTATTAAAACCTGCTGATGTCTCTAGAACTAAATTTGAGCAGATATAGGCCTCTGGGTAGCTGTATTGAAAAAGCAGATACATTTTGTCTGGTTACCTGACTTCCAGCCCTGTACAGGTGTGCTTGAATAAATTAACATCAGTTACCTATGATGAGCCACTGCATACATTATCAAGAGAGGTGAAGATGTGAGAAAGCTGCTACCTGCCCCCTGTTATCACCTCCTTGACACAACAGCACCCAGTTTTTCATCATCCTAGTGTACTTGGAAACTTCTGCAGATAACTTTTTAAATAATTATTTTCTATAAATGCACTCAGTTCTAGGAACAGATAGCTCCAAGAAATAAGATATTTCACACCACTCCATGATAACTATTACTGTATTTCCCCTAATACAATTAGCTGTCATATACAGCTTGCATTTCCTCCAATAAGAACAAGGAAATCAGTTTTGAAGACATTAGCTGTATGATGAACTATTTGTCAAGAGACAAAAGGGCTATTTTTTATACGTATTTAAAATATTAACATATTTACACCTATACGACTGTTGATGGACATAATGCAGTTCATGAAGAGACTAGCTGCACATCCAATACAGTTGTATGAACCATTAGGTTTTCTCTTGCAGAGTCACCAAGATGTGTGTCATTGATAATGTTCATATAACTCTTCCTTCCCAAGAGAACCTAGATCACAAAGAAACATTTTGTGGCAGCCCTAACAGAGCTAAACTCTTCCATGAGTAGTCATGTTGAACGCAGACTGCCTGTCGTATTGCATACTCACTAATGTGAACAAGAGAAGCAGAATTAAAAATAGAATACACAGAACTATTTTTTTCATACTAATTAATTATTTATTTACTTAAAAGAAAATAAATAAACTAAAACAAGCCCTGGTTAGTAAAGTTTGCAGGATTAGCTCTGGCGTGGAGGGAGTTCTTTTCCAACTGCACATGTCCATTTGTTTTGGGTTTGAGTTGGAGGTTGTGGTTGGTTTTTGAAACTATCTGTTGTCTTCAGTACGTTGTTCTCTTTTGGTACATAAAATGGTATCACTTTGAGAGTGAGAGTACAGGCTTTTGTGCAGTGCAAGAAGTCTCATTCTTGTGTGCAAGAAGTCTCATTCTTGTGTGAACTTGTAAAATAAATCAAGGACTTTTCAGTGACCTGAAAAGTTTATTTAAATAAACTGCTACACCAGCATTAACATAGGTGGTAAGCATAAATAAAGCATTGAAAGTACTAGCCAAAAGCCAAACATGCATTGAGTGGTATTTTCCCTTGGTATGTATTGTGACAAATAGTGTAGATGTTTGATTTTTTCGGTACAAGTTTCCCGTGTAGGTTCTATATGTTTTGTGTTTGGTGAAAGAGATATTTTGAGAAGATGACTGGGAACATGAACGCTTATTCGTAATTTCCTGGTTGCCCCTAGGTTCCCAGGAAATAACTGGAAAAAACAACTCTTCAGAGACTGGGAGAAAACCCGAGTGTTTTCCATTTACCTGAGTAAATGTAAAGCTGTTCCCTATATACAGAGACGTCCCATCTCAGAGTCTTCTGGAAGTGGGATAAACAAAACATCTACCTAAGTTAGTTCCAGCAGAGAAAGGCTCTAGCTGTTCTTTTAAACTTAACAGCAGAAAACTGTAAGATTTCTGCTATGCTGGAGGAAGCTGTACTTCGCAGTTACAAGACAGCACCAGGGCACTATTCCCAAAAGCCTGGATGTGTGAAAATGGAGCAAGACACTGCAACCTGAGATGTAGTATTCTCAGGTGGAAGAGTCTGGGGAGAAATAATGGAAGGGGGAGGGAAACACATCATGTGGCAGCAGTAGCTGGGTCTTTACTGCCCTTTGGAGTTAACAGCTGTCAATGAAGGAGGGAGGCACTAAACAGGCAGGTAAATGCTGTCATACATACCAACATGATACACTCATTTGTCAGCTGTGCTTGTCTGTCTGAAAATAGAAACTGTCAGCTGGAGAGGCAAACTTTACATCAGATCTTTCAGCCTAACCAAAGATCACTTGTAGATGAGACAATTTTCTTCTCCCCTTAATGGTGGTGGTGATGATGTTCCCCCTAGATTTGAGCCATTTCATTCATTAGAACATGAACTGAGTGATCATGCTCAGGCATATCAGAATTAAAGCTAATTTTATTTGAAAGTAAGAAAACTGGTGAGGCAACTCCTAGAAATTACGTGGGGAAAGAAAAAAATAACCCAGAAGGGGAAGAAATTACCAGGTGTAGATGACTCCAAATAGCTACAACACTGGAGGATTTTGGAGGATAGTGTGCCAGTTCTGTCAGTGTAGGCATAGGTAAACATTGTCCACAGTTGGCCTCACCCCAAAGACACAGTCCTTTCTAGGGTTTGTGAGGTCATGGGGTATTTTTTAAAGTAGATTTATGTAGCGGGCGATCAGTATAGTAAAACAAAGTTAATTTGGGTTCCTATTCCATTACTTTTTGACAAGATAAGTCTTGGCTAGTAGATCCAGATGGATTGGTTAAGAACTACAGGGAGCGTTTTGCTGTAGTCACAGATATCTGAGGTACTGGCCTGAAAGCGAGTTTGCGACAAACAGGTGAGACAGGTGTGTTCTGCACTGGAATATATCTTAGTAAAAACGTGTTACTCAGAAATGTTTGGCAATTTATGGGCCCTGGGGAAAGGAAAACCCAAACCCCAAACTCTCTAAATCTGGGATGCCTCTTCGTGGTTGTACAAGTTGCTAGTGATTAGCAAATATGACAGGGAGTAACAGCAAATTCATAACGTAGAGCCTATAATTGCAGGATTATACTGTGCATATAGTTAGAAATGGTAAAGGGGGAAGACAACCAGACTGCTGACTACTTATCTAAAGGTGATCCTGAAGGCAGAAATGTAGAGTTATCAATGAGATTTAAATACTCGACAGTGTCAGGGAGAGACTGTGTACTGTATAGGCACTGCAAGTGCGCTGCAAGACACTGTGCATGGCTTTTACTACCCCTTAATCCTCACCTGCAGTACTCACAGCCTTCTGCTTCTTCAGGAAAGATGGCCAGCTGTGCCACACATCATGTACTAGAATGCATGACATTATGCTGTAGGTACTACAGTGGAAATCACTCATTCACATCCAGCAGATACACATAAAACACTCCCAATGGCAATAGAAATATTTTAGATGGTATGTCGGGACCTGAGGTAACACAGGAATATCTCAGGTGCGATACCACCTATAGCTCTTCATACATTGGCCTTTTAATTACAAACACTGAATACTTGCTGACAGAAGTTTTGAGCCCACCACTTCTAAAGAAAATCTAAGGCTTCTGACTTCCCAGCAACATCTTTTAAATGAGCAGTTTGCTTTGTGCTAAGCAAGTGTTTTTTTTCTTTTTAATTAAGAGCTCATTTTGCATTTAAGCTTGCCCTAAAAAGCATTACTTAAAAAGATCTGTCTAAGAAATAATTTAACATTTTTGCCATGAGGCACCTGCAAGCTTCATATGAATGGACCTGGAAGAGAAATGAAAGAGTTTTAGATTTGCCAAAAATGTACACTGTCATAAAAAAGGAAGGCTTGCAGGACTTTGTTGGCATTGTGTATAAAAGGAAAGTGGTTCATTTTGGATGGGGGAGAACGGGGATAGAGAAAGAAAGGATGAGATTGTAGTAAGAAGATATTTTTTGCTGTCATTTGTTTTTGGGGTTTTGTTTTTAAGAGAAAGGGGGAAAAAAAGCCCTAAGCTGTATGTCCATGTCAAACTATATGAGTCTGAAACATAAGCTCTAAATTATAAGTTTTATAAGTTGTTATTTCCAATGTTACTGATTTTGATTCTAGTGCTTTACAAACTTTATTGCTTATTTTATTAACTAGGGAAAAGTGTTGCCCGCTTCCAGTTCAATACATTTTTTTCCTTTCTCTCCCTCTTCCTCCCTCTCTTTCCCCCCTCTCTCCTTTTCTTTGTTATGCCAAAATAAAAGAGAAATTACACTTCAGCCACTTATAACTGAAAATAGAAATGGTACACAGTTAATTTCGCTGCCTGTAAATCTTACATTGTACTTTTGTGTTTAACACACAAAATGTGGAGATAAAAATAGCCCAAACATGTATGTATGCCTGTGTGTCTGTAGATACGTGTACTGAAAGTCCTATATACAGCTGTGTTGGTAGATGAAGATATAAAAATACAATGGCTAGAAAGAGAACTTGGATTCCCACTCAGAAAAGGTAAATGAGCCCTTGTTTAAAGAAGACGATGATACATTATGCAAGACTGAGATTCAAGATTTCATGAGGGGTGGAGGCAGGCCCTGGCAGGAAGAATAACAAATCCTGAGCTGGACGTCTCTCAGGTCTGATAGCAAGATAGGGGAGCAGCACTAATTCTGCAGCCTTTTTAGTCTGTTCTGTCACAGAAGGGGCACTGCTGGGTCAGTCAGCTCACTAGTAATTGTGCTTTACAGACTTCTAAAGCAATTGGCCTAGTCAGTCCCAATTCAATAAAAGTGGAGAGCGAGAGTGAGAGCACTTTTGTTCTATTTTTTACTTGAAATTATTTCATTCAGCAGTCTGTCTTTTTTATTACCAGGATTTGACATTAGCACTCCAAGCTATATTAGCATCCATTTCAGCAGTTCAGTAATGGTATTAAAAAAACACTTAACTTCAACGGTGAATGGTTGTATGACAGTACCATAAAAATCCACATTAAAAAAAAACTTATGTATTTGTCCCTGCAAATTATTTTTCACTTGTTTAACCACTTCAAAACTACACTCTCCTGACTGGTGTTTGCAAGAGCTGTAGCAGCAGGGAAGGCTTGTAAAGGAGCTGAGGAGTAACTGCAGCAGCAATGGAATAAAGAGAAAACTGAAGACATTTAAAGAAGACGAAAAATGTAACAGGAACACACAAGCACACATACATGCACCAGAAAGACCTCTCATTTTGATTGGGTGCCTGTCATTCATCAACTGAAGTAAGATTTTAGACTCAAATCACTCAAGGTAAAATCTTTGGCATCTTCTACATTTCTGGGATTTAATTTTGAACCCAGCACTCTCCAAGCTTGGGATGGCAGCCTAACTACCTTGGCACTGCAGCACACTCATAAATGACTGCATTAGGTTCTAAATTTTGATTAAACATTCTGTAATTAATCAATGGTAGACATGAAGCAGTTGGCAAGGTCCAGAGCTGCAAAACGTTTAAGACATAAAACATTACAAAGTAATTAGAATGTGCTCCTTCAAGAGAAGGATTGCCTTCAATAAAGAGGTAAATGATAGCATCATGTTTATTGTGGACGTAGGCAGCCAGTGCAATATGATAAACTGCAGGAGATACACATATCAGTAATCATCCACATTATTAGTGTCATTAATCATAATTCTAAAAATATGACAGCAGCAGCCAACTTTTTGACCAATTTTGCCTCTGCCTGTTGGCCGTTATAACTTCACTAATAGACTGCAGAGCTCCTGTGCGTGGCAGTTTGCATTGAGAATGGAAGGTTAATTATATTTGAGCTGCTGATTCCTTCTCTCCTCGGAAAAGACTGAGCACTTTGACAATCCCAGGAGCTCACTGCTGTTAAACCAGTAAAAGTACTTTATTGAAATTTTCTTTGTTGGTCAGGAATGAGTAGATGTTTCAAATGAGATATAAGCGCCAGGCTGGGACAGCCGCTAATGTTTCTTCCAAAATAATCCTTGGACAGCAAGCTGAACTCATACTTCCCTTAGATATCTTTACACAGTCTCTTGTGGATGGGTAAAAAGTTGAGAATTTAATAACCGCTGACAATAGTATGTATGGAAGAATCTCAGAGGGTTGAAATTACCGAGGAGTTGGGGCGTCAGTGAGGGGAGGTTATAAGATAATCAGCTATCAGTTGACCTGAGAAGGGTACTTATTTAGTAATGTAAAATTACTAATAGATGAACCCTGTTGAAATGCCACATCATATTTGGTTTTATAGTTCCTCTGGTATTATATAAATAAACCCAGCATTTTTAGACAAACAAAGCAGTGGGAATGAGAATTACCATCACATTGTGACCAAAAGAAACGGTTTACATATTTGCTGTGAAACCTGAAATTATACAAACTATCCCTGGATCTGTAGACTTACTATGAATTTGAACTTATAATGCAATCAGTAGAGTCTATGAACCTTCTAAGCAAATTGTGAGATAATGTGTTGCTGTGCCACAATATCTGGGATAAAGGAATTAATTTCAAAGCAGAATTGGGGGAAGATAGCTGTTCTGATAGAGTTGTGTCTTTTTTGCATTTACTGAAACTTGAAACTCAGGAAATTCATGAGTGGGATGCCGAACTGAAAGGACTGTTTGCATAAAATCTTGCAAAATTATCACATTTTACATGACTGTTTTAGTAAAATAAAGTGAGGGATGAAAAATTCTGATTACAAAACTTGGATTATGTAATATGTAGATGATTTAGGTTTGAGAAGAAATATTAATTCATGTAGTGTGGCAACAGATTCTACCTGGATGTTGCCCCTCAGTACTTAAAGGGAAGTACAGTGAAAGACCAGCAAAATACTTCAACACACAGGAGATGAGGACCTAATGCATGGCTGCTGTGCAGGGCCTTGTGTAAAACGCCTGCACATGATAAACTTTTCCATAGAGCATGTGTAAGTTGTGGAGACAGCTTATGGCAGTTGCACTGATTGTCAGTGCTGCTGACCACCTGTAATTTCCATTGAAAGACTTTGTCATGCATATGATGACCTTCTCGTGCATGTAATCATTGCTACACTGACTTAGTTCAGTTAGGAAATATTCCGTCAGATAAATCTTTCTATTCTAAACTTTCTCAGCCAGCCCGGATATTAGACAAGAGTGCTGGATATTTTGTAATGAGTCTGTTTTGCTTCCAGGCAGCTAGTAAAGTGAGAGGTTGAAGTGTTGCAACACAATTTTGATAATTTCTGAGTAACTTTGGCAAGTACACCAGTGGTTGTTCTTTTTGTTTGTAATATCTTTTGATCTTTGATGGACAACAATAGTAATATATTAAGAGTGCGACATGACCTCGATGCTTCTGAGCACACACAGCTGTTGTGAAAGTGTAATTCTGTTCACACCGTAAGGACCGTCTCACTAAACACCTCAACAGGTATGTACTGAATTATTGGGCCTTTCAAGAATCCTGAACCTGTCAGATTTTACATTAAAAATTATTTGGTAGCAAACATTGCCATCAGATATCAGTTTCACGTTTAACCTGAGTATTTACTCACACAGGGAGCTATCCTGCCTCCCCAAATGCCATCTCTGCATTAACATTTTTTATGCACTCCATGGCAATGACAAATTGTTTTCTGACTCTAACTGTGGATTAAGTATGCAAAAGGCATGTTTGCCACTGCCAACAAACCAATAATTCTCACTAACATCTTCAGAGTTACAACATTTATAAAGTTGCAAAGTGGAGTAAACAAACCATCTGTTTGGCTTTACCATATATGTCATGCTCTCTTATTAGCATATTACGATTCATTTAGTAAACAAATTTGGTGATTTCGTTCATGTCAAAGTTAGAGGGAGCTTGAAGATGATTAACATTCCTGGGACAGGCACATTAATACATTGCTTCCTCTGCAAAGTTAAATGGCTTCTCAGGAGAATCACCCCTTGTTGACAAGATGAGACTGTCAATTTTGTTTGCCTGCCACATTAGGGGCCGTAAGGGGATGGGAAGCTCTGAGAAAGAGGAGCAGTGTAGGCAGCATAATTCACAGCGAATTGAAAAAAGAAGTCTAATTCTGATAAATGGTCGACCCCAATACATCCTACCTGTTATTACAACAGACGTGCCGTATCTGTGCAGTAAATTAGTTAAACCCCTAAAGAGTTTGATGGGAGCTTATCTTCAAGTGAATAATTTGAGTGTAGAGGGAGCTGTCTTCGTGACCAGTGTGAGTGATTTGTTTCATATTGAAAGGATTGAAATGACTGGGCTCCACATCTTTAATTTGCAAGAACTTGCTTGTCCTTTATTTCCTGTATTTAATAAGCACTGTTTTTTTTACTTTTTTTAATAGGTGCTGAACTGTATTTTACCTTTTGGATTTTCTTCCTATGAAAGGTTAATATTTTTCAGATTCTATGCAATTTAAAGCCTCAAGAACTGATGTTATTACCCCAATTGTTCATAATGCTGTGGTTTCATTAGGTAGTATAGTATTTTGTTTTCACTCATTGTTCTAAACCTATCACTACTTTTCCCCTTACACTTAGAGGTAAACTAAACATGATGAAATGCATGGAAGGGCTAGTGCACAGGCTGAAACATTGACCCTGTCTAGATAAGTGTGAATTCTGTAATTTAGGTCAGATCAGGATTTCAAACCTTTATTATCTTTGCTCAGATTTATGGATATTTTTTTTTCATTGGAAAAAAAAAAAGCAAACTGTATCAAAGACTGCTGATAGAGTGGCAAAATTAGAACAGTAACTGAGAAAATAATTTCTTTAACAGTTTCCATTACTAATTAAATTCCAGGAACTGTTTTATTGTTGACTCTCTTAAGTAAATAGGGAGAATGATTGCTGCTTCTTTCTTGAAGAACTATCAGAATTAAGGCCATGTCTTTTCTCATAAATATGTACGCTGTTATATTTAGCCATAGCCTTACTTTCTGGTTCTTTGATTTTTGCTGCATGAAACTCAGCACTTTCAGTCTGCAGAGATTCTGAGAAAGCATAAAATTCTGAGTTTACTTTCTATTATGATCTGTTACATTCTCAGCCTTTCTATGAGTTTCAGACTTAAATAAGCAGGAAAGGAACATGAAATTGAGGTAAGACCCCGGTACTTTGCTGTATTAGAAAACTGCATTAATGATTAAAGTAATGTGAAATTTTTAAACAAAACTGTAAATCTTAATTAACAGCCTTTGAGGTGAAGAGAAACAAAGAGAACTTTGCTATAACATTTCATTATAGATAAAAACATAGGCTGAATACTGAGCTGGACAGGTGTAGAAGAAGTTTCATGGCAGGAATGATGAAAAGTTTAATTGTTTATGGTATTTTAAACCAGATTGGCAGAGTTTAGTTTTAGACAAGGTATAGCAGAAGGATAGCTCGTATGGAGCCTGCACAATCTGAATGGTTGCTTCCGTATTGAGCTTTAATAAGAGGTTTGCCAATCTGTACATAAACCACCAGACAGATGTGTCCTGGCCTTTCGTTTTTTATAGAATCTTCTTCAAACTGCTGAAGATCGTGCTGTTTCAGGTTTCATAATCCAATATTAGCACCTGTATTCTTTAAAAAAAAATAATAAATTTACTATTACCTGGAAAGAATATAATTTAACAGAGAAGAATTTAATGTTTACTTTTAACTCATTAGGTCTTCAAATAAATTCTATTGCATTATTTAATGCTGGGATCACTTACTGTATCTTAAAGCAAAGCTGCCCAAAGACTAATGCCCCCCTGCTGTGACCTCCAATATGTGGTTTCTTTGCAGTGTCAGAATGATAACGCTGGGTGGTGTTACTTTGGCAAATCATGTATTTGCCAGAAAAGGCATTTTCAGAACATTTGAAGTATAAGAGATTGGGGTATTTTTTTGTTTAGAAACATAGGAAAAAAGGATGTGCTGGGATACAACTGGAGATGTTGAAATTATTAATTTCAGAATTTTAATGAACAATACAGTGGGCTTTGGTGTTAGAGTGAGATTTTCATCAGGGAACTTTGTCACTTACAGTCAACCAAGGAGGCACAAGAGGCCAATAGCTAGGATATTTAACTGGGATATCAGTTGGCTTGGCCTTTCTGTCTGACTGCATCAGGGACTGGAAAATGGGTTTCTTTAGTCCCTAATAATTATGCTGCTGTTTCATTCTCACCCTCTTTTTTCTCTCATCTCCTTAATATTTAAGTGTAATCACATTTTTCGCTTGATAAAAAATGAAGAAAATAGTGCTTTATGTTTCAGTTTCAACAACCTGCCCAGCCCTGCCCTGCCCTGAAATTTGACCAACACATTCCAACAATTTTTTTATGCAGTTAGTTTTGTGCTCTGTATAAGACTTGAATTAAAATAAAGAGTACTCTTTATCATCCAAATTCCCTAACTGCGGTGCATGTCAGAGATAAAGTTTTTCCTAGTGCAGACAGGACTGCAGCCATGGGTGCATCCAAAGCTGGCTTTGAGTCATGCATAGAAATCGTGCCAATTTCTATGCCAGGACAAATTCTACTCTCTGATAAATTCCTCCTCACTCACTTCAAAAAGAAATAAAGAGACTGACTAAATAAAAATAAACTAAAATAAAGCGGCCGCTACTTTTTTTTTCCCCAACAAATAGATAGTAAGTTAACAAGATCATATTCATTGACAAGCGTAGAAAGAAACTGCTGAGGGGAACCCACTCTGGATTTATGAGCTGTGTAAATGGCATGTACGTTTAACTGACCATATTTCCTAGGCTTATAGTCCCCTTTCTTCTGTTGATGTGTAGTGCATCTCTCACTAGAGGAGCTTACTAGTAGTAGGTGGGGTGGAACCAACAATGAATTCTAATTATGGAAGAATACTTCCATGAACTTCACAAGGGAAGGAAAATACTACCGCCAGTAGGATCATGGCCACAGTCAGAGAGCTGCTGTAGTGGCTGTAGCCCTCTGCCTTGCACTGCTACTGAAGCTCCTGCCTGAAAGGCCAATGGTGAATTAGCGGAGATACCCGAACCACTTTGCTACAGCCACAGATTTCATGTGTGTCATCATTATCATCTTTACAGCAGCACTGATCCATTATTAAGATCATTGAATTCAGAAGGCTGAATTCACTCTGGTGAGGACTTCCCACACACTTTTGCCCACCGTATGTCTAGCTCCTGAATAGTAACTTGAAAGGAGAATGGTAATTATGTGGAAAAATCAGGCATTCTGGGGCTCCTAAAACAAACCAGACTTTGCTAAAACTTCTTGCCACAACCAGCCAAATACTCTCCTCATTTTTAAGGGTACATGGTACATAGTACAGAGCTAAACAGATGTTTGGACATTCTTTGGCACACATAGTATTTTAATTTCTCACAATTAACCTTCTTCACTGTCCCTTGTTGCCTAGGATGGGACGGATCTGGTAACTGGAGCTGAGTGAGATATGCCTTTAGTGAAGTTCTTTTGACCTCTTATTTCTGCCTGGAAAACTTAATTCACCAATTGTCTTTACACAATATTTCCATTGCCAGGATCAAATGTCCTTTTGGTAGCTGATGTACAAATAAGTCTAAGAAGTCCAGAGTCATTCAAAGGATTTTATTAGGTCAAATATTTTATCTGTACTGCTGTCATTCATTTAAGTTCTTCAAGTTTTGTCCCTGCAAATACAGCAGCAGCTGCAGTGCAAAGGAGACCAGAGATGGCCTTAAATGAGCTAGCTTAGGTACAAGGAGTAATGTAGCAATGGCAAGCTGAAGCTCAGCTGTTTTTGGCGTATCTTGCTTTGTGATTTTTAAGCTGTTTGATGGCAGTGTTCATCAACTGGCATAAATTACTCTGCCCAAACTGTGCCTCAGCTTACCCAGGGAACAGTGTTTACATGTACCTGGCAGCAGTATTCAGAGGAGGAGAGGAGCAGCAGTGTTGTAAATCATCAGGGAACAGAACAGCTGAAGCAAGAAACTGCAGGTGCCATGGAGGGGAGCAGATGAACGGGTGACAAGGCGGCTAGCACTGGCTGCAGTCTCATGGAGAACTTGCTAGGATTTGGGAGTGACAAAACAGGGGAGAAAGAGTTGGATTAGGATGGAGTATTTCAATTTGGTAGGAGAAGGAGGTCTGGGAACTACTGGAGCAATTTAAGATGGCTGAATGAGTACATTTTCCAGGAAAAAAAGGCAAGAAAGATCAGCATTGGATGAGAGGAGCAGTTAAGTTTATCAAAACAAAGAGAGTATAGGCTTGGCCAATATTTGTAATGCTGCTTTTTTCTTCTTGTGTCTCTCTGCCAGTGTTTTGCAGCTACTAGGTCAGAGTACGGGTTGTTGGCCACATACAATTCTGCCTTTCCAGCTGAATGATGGTCTTCATAGCTTCATAGTAAATCATGCTTCATTTCTGCCCATAAACTCAATCCTATTCTATTTGGCTATTGCCAGTGCTTGCCTTTTCCCAAAACACCTCCCGTTTTAAACTTTCCTGGTCTGTACTGCTTCTCTTTTTAGTCTGCCTTTACCCATACTCTTCTTAATTCCATGTTTTTGCTTATTGCTCTTCTGTTCTTCATAGCCATCCTTACATACATGAGCATGTTCCTTCTACAGAGAACTCCCTTGTCATCTTTTCCCAAACAAACCTTGGGAATGCTGCTGTCAGCCCTGAGAAACACCTTCTTTATGCAGGGCACTGTTCAAGCAGCACCCTGCACAGGATGCTCAGCCTGCACCTCAGGGTGCAATGCTGCATTTAGTTGTGTAGTAGATGGGAAAGGGGTGCAGGGTCAAGCTCCGCACACTCTAGACCGGTGTGTCTATGAAAACATACTTTTCCTTACCTCCTATCCCCACGGTCATTCAGCTACTGGAAATGTGTGTTGCTAGTTACTTCAGAATGCAGTATTCTCAATTCTGGCAAGATTTTAGTCCCCGTGAGTTGTCATAAGATTTCAAAATGTCAGTGTCCAAATAAATGAAATTTTTCTCACAATTCTTTCCTCTCATACCTACCAGAATGTTTTTGCATATGATATTTAGGGAGAGTATTAAACACAAGCGAAATAGATTAAGAAATGAATGTAAAAGAATCAATTCTTTTGAACTGTGGTTGCATAATGGAAATCGACTGCTATGAATGAACCTATGTTCAGAAGTTATGAACAGCAGAGCTAATGCACTGCCATGAGTTCATCTTTATTATTGCATTACACCTGAATCAATTGATAAAGTAGCTTCTTTTTAAGGCTAGGAATGGCACTTAATTGAATAAAAGTCAATGTAATTATATTAGGAGAATCCAACAGTACTGCTGACAGCGGAAAAGGGACACTACTGAGCAGAGTGCCAGAACTGGTCCGCACATTTCTGCACATCGTTTGCCTGACAGATATTATGGGCTGGTACATACTTTAACTAGATTACTGATTGCCACTGCTGTAAGTGAGAATTGAATAAGGGAGGCATCTCTTCTTATCAGAGCATCAACAAGGTTTGGATCTTTAACACTGGTCTTTCTCAGAATGGCCTCTGTCCATCTGGGGCTCAGTGGCCCTTATTTAACATGGTAATTTACTCTTATATCTTCATTCAGTGAATGCTGAAGTTATTTTCACTGCATGCCTGGCTGCTGTTTTTCTCAGCAGCAAACCAAGAAAACAGTAAGCGCAAATGGGCGGAAAAAACCAGTTACAGTTATCCTGACTAGTTCCTGCACTGCAGCAAATCCCCGTACCACAGGAGTGAGGAGGGGAGAGAGGGGGAGAAATCATAAGAAGAAAACACATGAACACTTTACGAGTAGTTCACAGTTAGCATTACGATGATAAGCACAAATGTGCTTTTATGGTCATGTAATAACGCTGGTCAGTGTGGACAGGCTTTCACAGTAAGCGTTTCCTGTACTGCACTTAGCAACTTTACATGGAGTTGTACGCCATCTGACACCAGGAAGGCGAGGGACTGTCAGTACTACTGTTTATCATTCATGTATGTGCACACTGCATGCATCTGTTCAGAACTCATTTGTGGATGATAATGGGGGTGCTGTGAATATGCTTTGATTAATTTGCTTTATGTTTTTCATATTGTGTGGTTGAGTTGGTACCCATCAGGACAACAGTATAAGTGAGATTACAGCTGACAAAAAACAGTTTCACCGTCAAGACTTTTTTTGAAGTCTGTATTTTATTGGTTTCAGATATTGTTTTCTTTTGTCTTTATTTTTTTAAAAACCAGATATGTCTGGATTGGAATGTGAATTTGTTCTCTCTCTCTCTCTCTCCCCCCCTTCCCCCTTTCTTTCTCTCTTCTCCTCTCTTCTCTCTCTCTCTCTCTTTTGTGATCTCAATTTAGCAAAAGATTAGAAAGCTGATCTTATCACAAGGTAAGCTCAGCCTTCCTAAGTGCAGTGTGGGGATATGCATAATGACACTTCTGTGCCTCAAAAAAGCAACAGTGCTATACTTGCTTGTGTGAAAGGAGTATTTCCCATGTGACAGAAAACCAAGGAATACTCTCCACTTTTTTCCACCCTTGCTCATACCTCTCAACTGTCTCTCAATAGGAGAGAAATTCGTTCTAGATCCCCCCTTACTGGAATAATTGCATTCCAAGCAGACATGAGTCAATTAAACTGCAGTTCAGTATCAGTTTGATGTCAGAGAACAGTTACCTGCATTTGCAGGTGAGTGGGACGAATTGCTTCTATTGCTGCTATCTTTATTTATTCCCGTAAGTTATGTGCAACAGCTAGATGAATCACAAAGTGAGTGATAGAAAATCACAGAAATTAACTCCATGTCTATTTATTCTTCCTAAATTTGCATTTTCCTTATTTATCTGCATTGTATTGATGTACCATGTTTGGGACTTCAGCTGGTTGAGAGGTATGTTTCAAAGGGTTTCTTAAAACAAAAGCTTCAATAAGGAACTATTGCTAATAGCTATTGTTCCCCTTTTCCCTTTTTTTGTTACTGTAGGACCTGAATGTCTGTAAAATATTTTATCATTGTTATGTCTCCCTGTGCCAATCTTATACCCAGTGCTTTTCTGCAAATTAAAAGTATTCCTATGCTAAAACTCTCTCTTTCTCTCTCTCTCTCCTCCCTGACCTCCCACACCCACCCCACACCCCACCCCCACCCTCCCCCCTTCTTACTTTTCCTTCCTACATTTGGGCTCTGATCTGCAATTTATAATGGGCAGACAGATTGGTGAGTCTGCATGTTGTAAATTGCGGGTTTGGGTCCTTAGCTTGCAAAGAATGTTACGCAGTAGAACTTCGCTAATTCTTTTTTTACTGACTTGAAAATCCAGTCACCCTCCAAAGAAACTAAATATTTGTCATTTCTTCACCAATGGTGCACATTCTGAATACTGAACCATAAAGTTTTCTAATACTGAAAACTTTAAACTGATTTCTTATTATTAAGCACTTTGAATAAATTAGCATGTTCTGTGGTCAGAGGTCTTTGATGTCTGTCATGTTTGTTGGTTGCATTGTTAATTCAGAAAATGCAGTTTTTCAAAGAGGGTTTCCTGATACTACTGCAAATCAGTGAGGTTCTACTGCAATGGATGAATAAAGCCAATGTCAAAAGTGGAGAGTAGAATGCAGTATTTAAAATAACCCAAAGACGTACATTGTTTGCAAATGTAGAATTTTATTTCTCTAGAACAAAGGTCCAGATCCTGTGAAACACTCGAGAATACTTTAACTTGCAGCTTTTGGGATCTGGTCCAAAGACCACTGACGCCAGTGACAGCTTTTCCAGTGTCTATTGAGCACCAACGGTGACTTTACCACATACCTAAACCAAAACCCGTGCTTAAATTTTGATTGATTTGGGACAAAATTCTTATAGCCATTAGTAGGGGGCTTTTACTGGAATTTACACTGCTTGAGTAAGTCCGCACTGCATCAGAGACAGTACTGGGAAGAGTTCAGGGAGGAGCGGCAGTGCCATCCCAGAAGGATGGAACCAGTCACTTTGCCTAAGATGTTTGAAAACTTACATGTAGATTTCAGAGACTTGTTCTCCTAAACCCTCAGATCTTCTCCATCTTGGTTTGGCCTGATTCTGAATCCCTTTATACCAGAATTAAATTATCAGAATCAGGACCTCTGACTATGTATCATTCAGTTACTTTTATTTTTTTCTCCTACTATAATACACTTATGTAGTTATGTGAGTACATATATATATATATATATGTATAAAATATATATATGTATGTATAAATATATAAGAGTATGTATCTAGAGATAGACATAGACACAAACACACAGAGATATTCCATATATTAATAATATTTTCTCTTGAAGCAAGGCTTTTAGGAAGGCCAGCAGGGATTCAGGAGCCAAGAAGAGCATTTTGCATTTTCTGCTAGTGCAATTTATTATTTTGTAAATATAAAAAAAAAAGGCTGTAGCTGCTGTGAGGGGCTAATGTTGAGGAGCAGTAGCTGAAGAGAAAAACAATATGGGAGGGGGTAATTTGCTTGATCTCGTTTGGTTTTATGTTACAATTTGTTCACTTATAACAAGACTGAATTTTCCAATAATCACAGATAGGGGATATTTTTATGGTAAATTATTGATAAATGAGAATTTGGATTTGGTTCTTGATGACCATTTGTTTAATCAAAAATACTGTACATTTTTCCTTTTCTCCCTTCCCTCTTCCTTTCCCAGACACAGTGCTAACATAAATCTGCACCGTAAACTGTTGACCAAAGAACTGGATGACATGGGCCTGGACACCTCACAGCCTTCTCTTAGTAAGGACCTCCGTGATGAATTTTTGGTGAAGATATATGGTGCTCAGCATCAAATGGGGCTCGACATAAGGGAAGACACCTCCTCACCTGCTGGTACTGAGGATTCCCATATGAATGGGTACGGCAGGGGCATGTCGGAAGACTATATGGTCCTAGACCTGAGCACCACCTCCAGCATCCAGTCCAGCAGCAGTATTCATTCTTCAAGAGAATCTGATGCAGGAAGTGATGAGGGCATTCTCCTGGATGACGTCGATGGGGCAAGTGACAGCGGGGAATCTGCCCACAAAGCAGATGCCCCTGCCTTAGCTGTAGGTATGGGCACCGATGTCCCAGGATCCCTCATGTTCAACAGTGTTTCGGTGAGCAACGGTGGGATAATGTGTAACATTTGCCACAAAATGTACAGCAACAAGGGAACCCTCAGAGTGCACTATAAAACAGTGCACTTGCGAGAAATGCACAAATGCAAAGTCCCTGGGTGCAACATGATGTTCTCCTCTGTCCGTAGCCGAAACCGGCACAGTCAGAACCCCAATCTGCATAAAAACATTCCCTTCACTTCAGTAGATTAGTTCAAGGATGGACACAGCATAATGCCAGCTCTCAGAGAGGGCCCACCACATCTGGACTGCCATACACAGTCTCCCTTTTTATATATATATATATATATATATATAAAAAATATACATATATATATAATCTTTTTCTTTTTTAATGAAAGAAAGGAACACCAGGTGCTTTTTCCCCTTTGTTGGCTGTTGGTTTATTTTTTTCCTTTTTTTTTGTTTTTGTTTTGTTTTTTTGCTTTGTTTTGGGTTTTTTTGCATAGAAATGAAAAGGTGGGATGTTTAATTTGGGGGAAGAGACCCTTCATGAAAAAAGCAAACAAAAATAAAAACCAAACCCACAGAAAACCTGCAGTTGTCCCTAGTTCTGTTAGAATGTTCTTGGTCATCTCCAAAGAGACAATTTGTTCTACCCATGACTTTTGCCTGAAAAAAAAGAACAAAAAACAACAACAAAAAAAGCGCAAACAAACAAAAAGAGAAAAAAAAAACAATCTACTTAGTTGTCTTTGTGTCTTCTAAGCATTGGGGATAACGTTCTACTAAGCATGGCTGTTAACACTTGTATATATATATTGAGCCTTGATAGGCCTATGATGTAAAACAATTGTATTGATGGTGGTTTAACTCTTATTTTTTTGCTTAATTTTTACAGTTACATTCAGCTGTTAGATAAGCAGGAAAAATAGTTTGCTGGCTAGTTCTACTCATTTATGTTAGCTTTAATGCACATTTTTAAAAGAACCACGGTCTTGTTTTAACTACCTGCTAGATATAAGTAATACAGAGGTGCTGGCATGCTTTACAGTACCCGATCTGATACAGTTTTTTTGTCTTGTACTATTACATAAATCCAGTCATGCACTTTTTCGTACACTACAAGGGGATGTGTAATAATATCCATGCTTTTTTTTTTTCTTAAACTATTGCCATATTTTCAGTAAGTGTCTTTAAAAAAATACACTTAGATAAAAGTGGTCTGGTCAGTATGAGGGCATGAATGCCAAACAAAGAGTATTAGTGTTTAGTGTTAATACAAAAGTGCCAACTTTGCACACGTTTTGAAAAAAAAAAGAAAATGTAGTTATTCACCATAACCACAGTTGTAGTTTTTGGACTACAGAAAAAAATACTGGGGAGGGAAAAGGGATAAAGTGAAATACAGAATTATTGGTGCTTTTCTCAAGTGCCAATTATTACTAGAAACAATAGTGCATCCTTATATACTGCATTACATAAAAGAAAAAAGAACAGAATTGTGTCATGTGAATCAGTGGAAACCTTTCTTTTGTCAAACATGCATAATATTTGGGGATATAAATGCTGGTACTACTTGTCACAGAACAAAGATGAATATAATTTTGTGTGCTTCTTACTATGGCCTGGATTTTTTGTGGTGTTTTGAAAAAAAAAAAAAAAAAAAGGAACAGGGAAATAATGTTAACTATGTTGTTCTGTAAAGTTGTCTTTTTTGCAATGGAAAGTGCTATAGTATGATTAAGGCATGTTTTGTAGAAACAATCAAAAGAAATTAATGGCAGAAGCACTTAGAAGCTCTGAAAACATATGCTGGACTTTTTATTGGGTAACTTTCCCTTTGGATAAATTAGAGGCCAGAAAAAAAGGATCTCTAGTTGTGTTAGTATTTTGCGTTTCACCCACATGGTTTGTCAGAAAGTACAAAAGGCCAAGAAAGACAGTGAGCGAGAGAGCGAGCATGAATAGGAGAGAGAGAAGGAGCAAGCAGATGAGAAAGGCAAAGAGAAAGAGGCTGTCCTCTAAATCGTTTTTGTTTCCAGTGTTTACACGTGTTGCTTGAGCTGGTAAACCACACTGGCAGCCTGAGTTACCACAACATACTGACTGAGTGATGGTATTTACTTAAGTTCGGTCTACAGCCAAAACTGTTAGGGTGTGTGTTGTAGACTCTTTTCTTTACAAACACAATAAGAGTAACAAAAGCAAAAACAAACAAATAAAAACCCAAAGGGATATTTCAGCATACAATAAAATATTCCTTCAGTGAGAATGTGTTCCTTTTCTGTATTTACTGACCCAGAACATTATTCTTCTTAGCTAAGATTCAGAAGTGCTCCATTGTTTCAGCTTGTTGTTTTGATTTGCTGTGCATTTTGATTATTCTTACCTGTATGTCTGCTTGAGTACGTAATTCCTGTTATGTTTTTTAGAGGAAACTCTTAATATGGTTTTCCTCTTTTTTAGAAATCTTTATGCATTTCAGTGTTCTTGTTTCCAAAAGTAGAAATCGATAGCTAATAAATCAGTATTTCCAATTGTAGAAAATAAAAGAAAAAAAATCTTTCTAAATGAATTCTCACTACATTCCTATGGGTTACAAACCTCTAATCATTTTTTTGATTCTGTACACTGATTAAGCTCTGAAAACTTTTGTGGATCCCATAGAAACTGTAAGGAAAATTTACGTTCTGGTTTTACAAAAGAAACTTTGTAGCAAAAAGCTAAGCAGTTTCACGGACATTTTTTCTTTCATCTTTTTTATTTTTCCTCAAAGTCTCAACTACTTTGCCTTGTTAAATTGAGTGGAGAGATCTGCTTTGCTTTGTTTTATGTTGTGCAAGCTTGGTGTGTTTGTGAGAAAGGGAAATTAGAACAGTAAAAGTGCATTCTTCTAAAACACATGGACGTTTGTAGTGTTATCTGTACTGCACTCCCGTCCCTCCTCCCAAACTATTAGAAACAACTAAGATGGAAAGTCTAAAAAACAAAACAACAAAAATTGAATGATATCTACAGAAAGAAAACCCCACTGTTTTGTAGTATGTACGGTATAAATAAATATCATTTTTAATGAAAAACATATTTGAGGTATATAAATATTTCCTCACTGAATGAATCACTGTTCTGCATTCTCATTTCACTCTGTTTCTGTTAGAGGTCAAATGGTTTTGGTAAACTTGTTTGGAAACTTAAACATCATCAGTAGATAACTTCAGCAGATGAATTACATAGGAAAAAAATCTGTTTATTACACAGAATGAAAAAAGACAGTCTAAAAAG
This sequence comes from Falco cherrug, assembly GCF_023634085.1. Taxonomy (NCBI): domain Eukaryota; kingdom Metazoa; phylum Chordata; class Aves; order Falconiformes; family Falconidae; genus Falco; species Falco cherrug. The sequence goes on along the minus strand of NC_073720.1, from coordinate 35,605,528 downwards.
TAAAGAAGCAGGGAGAAAGTTTCAAAAACTGTTAGAAGCTCTGCAATCCTAGTTTTATGGCATCCTAAACTTCATTCAGATTTTGTGTAAGCCGTGTAGGAGATACCATCTCTGTCTTGTGGACAGAATTATTGCTCCCTGATATTTCTAGGTGAATCAAGTGGTTTCTTCAGTGCTAGTGATACTAATGTCAGAACAGTCTTTGTTTTAGAAGGGCACATAACTTACATTTAATTGAATGGCATTTCCCTCCTTCCTACTTACCATGCATCTCCATGAGAATCTGTATTTATCAGAATTACTCCTGTGGTGGAATTTGTATCACCTGAAGTTATGTGTAAAAATCCTTTAAAAGGCTATGTGGTAGAAGTTTGGTTTTGCTGGCAGAACAGCATTTTTGGGTGATCCCAGCAGTGACCCAGACTGCAATAAGCATAACAACCCAACATCTCACTCGTGTCCAACACGGGGCATGGCTGTAATGGTGTGATGAAAAGATAAGCGTTGTGCAGTTGCTTATGCTATCACAAACCTGTGGCTATCCCTTCAGTTTCCAAACCTGTCAGTCTAAACCTTTTTACAAGAATTAGACCAACTTTGAGGAAGAGACTCTTGATTTTACATGGAGTTTGTTCCTTCTTGTTTGGTTCTTACAGTTACTGTGGTCACTCTTTCCATGTTGTTTCACTGTTTTGTTTATTCAAGGTAGTTGTGTTTTTCTGTAAATACCAAAAAGACTTTGTCTATGTTTAAGAAGTAGCTCTTTGCTCTTTGTATTGAACCTCCTTTAGAAACAGAATTACTTGTCTAGAGGTTGTTAACCATTTTTCTTTATTTTGAAGGGGGGTGGGGTCAGGAAAGCATGTGATACTGGTTAATCACTAGGTATCTTTTGAAAACTTGTATGAAACAATTTGGAAGGAAAACAGCACAGTTGAAGCACAGGAATGGGAACCAGGAGTTTTTAATACCACTGGTGGCCCTTTCTTACTGTTTAGTCTTGAATAGATCACATCACTTACCTGTTTGTCTTTCAACCTGTTAAAATATGCCTAATACTAATATCATCTTCCCTGTAAGGGTGCTCCTGTGAGGACTAATTAGCTGGTGTTAGTAAAGAGCTAATGTAAATCATAAATATTTTTGCACACCTTACAGTATTTAGTCATTTTTTCTTAGCTACATCTCAACCAGGTACATTTTGATAGGGCTGAGATTTTAACGTTGCCACTTAAACTGCAGCTGGCTCTGTGGTGACACTGTAGTTGTGCACACAAAGTATAAGTAGTCTGTCATTGAGTCACAACTCAGTTTGACAACACATGGAAGGTGTTAAATTAAAAAGTCTATTAGGACATACACAGTGCTCTTAAAGACCTCACAAAGACTTTTAATGACTGAGCTTATAAAATGTATATGTTTCCTAGGGATCAGTAGATAGTTCACACAGCAGAAATTGTGTACCATATTTGTCATGAGTAAACTTCAGTGTATTTCCTTCCTTCCCCCCTTCCCTTCCCTTCCCTTCCCTTCCCTTCCCTTCCCTTCCCTTCCCTTCCCTTCCCTTCCCTTCCCTTCCCTTCCCTTCCCTTCCCTTCCCTTCCCTTCCCTTCCCTTCCCTTCCCTTCCCTTCCCTTCCCTTCCCTTCCCTTCCCTTCCCTTCCCTTCCCTTCCCTTCCCTTCCCTTCCCTTCCCTTCCCTTCCCTTCCCTTCCCTTCCCTTCCCTTCCCTTCCCTTCCCTTCCCTTCCCTTCCCTTCCCTTCCCTTCCCTTCCCTTCCCTTCCCTTCCCTTCCCTTCCCTTCCCTTCCCTTCCCTTCCCTTCCCTTCCCTTCCCTTCCCTTCCCTTCCCTTCCCCGCCCTGCCCTCCCCTCCTTCCTTCCTTGAAATGAAGTTATATTTTCTCTGCCTGTTCCAGAATTCTCTCAGTTTTCCACCACCTATGCATTTCCCATTCCATCCCCCCAAAAGGAACTGTTTAGGAAAAAGAGTAGAGTCAGATGCTAAACAGTAAGGTAGATGCCAGGAGAAGTCAGCAATTCTTTTGTTCTGTTCCAGTGCAGCCAATAGGAAGTGGGGCTGCAGAAATCCACTGGAGTTTTCCCTGGGCTTTAGTCTTCTCAATTAACAGAGTTAAGGATCTAGAATAGCTAATTATATGGGGTAGGAATGTGCCTAATCTGTGTGGGTATCTGGAAAGCTAAGAAACATAAGGATTCAACATCTAATCTGTTCCAAAATTAGGAATCCTTTACAAGACCAGAGGTTTAGTTCCAAAGATTTCTCCTTCAATGCATATGATATTTTAAAATCAAAGTGCTTGAATTGGACCCATTTGTCACAGGATAGTTAGAGGTGGTAGCTGACACCAGAAAATGGAACATCTTTTCAGAAATGTATTTGTACTCAAATTCTGCAGGACATTTTCACAGCACCGTTGGTAGCAGGGGAAGAAATAAGGGAGGGAAAGTGTTTGATCTAGGAGTGCACAAATGCTCCTCTGAATTTTTTGTGCCAGTTGTATGAGCAGAACTATTACACTTTCTTCTGTCCCCAGAATGCTTTTGTCATTTTTTTAGATTGTGTTAACAGAATTACTCTTCTTTTTTTTATTTCAAAAGAGAAACAAAGGTGTCTGTAGGAAAGTCAGGGAGGCAGCAGGGGTTTCCTGTGGGGAGAAGGTGAGTGGCAGACACATGATGGCAGCTGGTATATGTCAGTTCTTTCTTGGGGTTGGTATTTTTTTTATGTCACTACTTTGCTGCTATAGTAACTCAACAAAACAGTGAATGTAGTGCTACTTTGCTAGATAAGCATCAGCGTACCCGCTGTCGCCACATAATGAGTTGGGCTTTTTTCTCTCTCCTGTAGGGACAAAAAAGGAACTCTTTTCCATACTCATTTTTACTTTATGAGCAGAGCAACATCATATGACGGATTGAACCTTTCACCCACATGTTTGCCCAAGTACATGTCTGTTCCAGTCCCGTGGTTTCTGTCTCTTCTTGCCAAGGAGCATTATCACTGCCTTTAAAATGGCCTGTAACAGAGTGAAGCAGCAACTTTTTTTACATAAGTAATATTATGTTGAGTCTGTAGTTAACCAGTCTTATGTGGCTTGTTTTCTCTGGTCAAGTCAAGATGTTGAATGACAGCTTTGATTTTTTGATCAAGATATTGATCATGTATATCCTAATGCTGTTGCTGTTATGTTTGGTACTGGCACTGAAAGGAAGACAGTTCTGGGCCACCAAATGGTTAAAAAATGGACATGTTTTTGACAAGTCCTCTGACTTTTGCCAGTATTATTGTTCATTATGGGGACACTGTATTTTTTTTAAATAGCAGCTGTAGTTGTCATAAAACTATTTTCCCATTCCTCTCCTTTAAAGTGTGATGTTGTAAATTCATGTGACCTTTCCTGCAAAGAATAAATATTTCTTTTTTTATATAAGATCTCAAGACAAGGCTTGGTTTGTAACAAATAGTGGCCCATTACAAAGCAGGAAAAAAACCTGAGCTGAGCAGAAAGAAGCTTCAGTTCAATTTCACCTCATATCTTTCTAATAACTTACTTGTCACTTTATTACCTTCCAGTAATGTGAATGCTGCTGACAAGACTGTCACACTAACAGCAGACAACACCCTCACTTCCTTAGCCCCAGCTCTCCTGGCTACTTATTGCACTGGCCCTGAAGGGACACAAACTAATAGTGTGCTTTCAAGTTCAGCACTTGGCCATCAAATATAAAAGGATGCGTAATTGCCTGTTTATCCCCTGTGAAGGGGAAATTGAGTATAAGAACCCAGCTTTTCCTTGACGCACACACACACACACATGCACACACACATCTGCAGTGAGTGAAGGGAAGTCCCGTCTGGAGCATTTCGATTTGTCTTTGGGAAGCCCAAGGCTGCCAGTGGCTGCTCTATCGAGCTATCAGGCAGACAGTAACAAGATGGCTTCTTAACAAAAGGTCAGCTGAGAAATACTGTCTGTGACGGCACTTTTGTCTGCTTATGTAGCAACTAATTGCTTTGTATTGGCATATGACATACTGTGCCTGCTAAAAATAGTCATGTGAATTTGCTACAGGTCTTGCTGCATAGCTTCAATGGCAAACAGGATATGCATCCTTTTCTTTGTCTGCTTAGCCCACCCTGTGGCAAATTTCAGAGCAATGCCATCCTCCCAGGTTCCTGGTGGTGAATGCCAATTTCAGCTATCCTGTCTGCCATGATAGGAACATCTCCTGCTGAGGTCAGTGCAAACCTCTGTACAGTGTTAGGAAAACTTATCTGGGGCACAGTATGCTGCCCCCATATGAGGAGGAATTTTTCCTGATGTATCCCTTCATTTAAATGAACACTGACAAAAGTACAGGCTCCAGAAGCAATTCTCAGATGAGGCCATCAGGAAAAAGAGAGTTTGACAGTGAAGTAGCTTGGGAGCACGTGCTACGTTTTAAGAAATTCTAAGTGCATGAAGGCCAGCATACCTGGCCTCAGCCGCCCTCCTTCCTTTTTGTTGCACACTGACTGACTGCTGAATAGCAGTTGAAAATTCAAGTAGGCAGAGGAGCAGGTGAAGCATGCTTTCCTTGCAGGATCAGCAGCATTCCTGGGCCAAGATCATAACACCAGATCCTGTGTGTGCCTGCGAGTGCTGGGCACTGCGGGATGAGCAGTGCTAGTGGCCAGCGCGGCACCAAACAAGACAGAGACAGGTTTCAGGCAAAGCCCAAGACTGGGAGACCAAAACACAACCATTTTGGGGTTCATTGTTTTTCTTATCCTTGGATCGAGTCATGGCATTAGTGGGCTGCAGCTCCTCTTTTCTGGTTCCAGATGCTAATGGTGACTCCAGCACTATGTGGTAATTTGATGTTTGCTGCAACAGAGGTGATGGAACCCACTATAAATATGCTGAGGCCTTTTGCCGGTCAAAGGTCACTGATCTTTTCCCTCCTTTTCCTTCTGAGTGCATCAGAAGCTATAAGGGTGAAACCAGCTGACAGTTTCCTGAGGCCTGTTTGTGTCAGAAGTGTAAAAGCTGAGCCCAGACTCTGCCCCCCTGTCAGCTCCATGTGCACGTGGCGCTGACAGCTGTGGGGCAGTCAAATCAGCTGACCTGCGACGACCAGCTTGGGCAGGCCTAACAGCCTTTCTTTCTGTACCATCTCCATGGCTGTTTGTGGAAACTGAGGATTGGGGTGTGGAGGTGGGGATAGGGATTGGGGGTGGGGGTGGGGGGTGAGTGTGTGTGTTTGAGCAAGAGTGCGAACATGTGTGTGCAAGACAGACACAGACAGAGAGGGAGAAACAGCCAGTGTTCAAACAAAGAGCCTTAAAGTGAAGGTTACAAATGGGCAAAATTAGATTCTTTTCATGACACTTGCATATATATATTTCCTCCTACGGGCTTAAGAGCATAAGAAGCATGAGCGAGCACATGTCTAGTGTGTAGACAGGTTTATTTAGATCTTCTACAGATTTCATACACTGCTCCCTTCAAACCTTTGGAGAAAAAGATTTTAAGAAAATAGAGAAAAGCATCCAGGGCAATTATATTTCTGGAGAAGAAAGAGAGAGTGAGACTAGCTAAGTGATGCATAAAGATTTTATAAGGCATCCATTGTCAAACAAAAGGTTGAGAATGATCAGAGGATAATGCACAGTTAGGATGGCAAACTCATCAATAGTTAATCACAACCTGTCCTCTTCTGTCACGAAATGCAAGAGGCTGTGAACAGCAGCTCTGGGGCACCAGTGGTGCTTGTGCGTGCACATGTCTGTGCCTGAGAGGGGGAGCATTGCACAATCACCATGTCCAGCTCAAGACTTTGACACATGGTCTGTATCCCTGCACCCCCCTGCTCCTGCGCTGATGGGGCAGAATGCATCCCCACATCCACTGCTGTGAAATGGTATGATAGCCACACAAACTGCGATTCTAGGGATGTTCTTAGTCTGCTCGATGACCTACGGAGTAAGTAGGCTCACCTAAACTGTACAAACTAAGGCTGATTTCTTCATAATTTTTCAACCATACTTTTACATCTGGATTTATTTTTTTTTTTAACAAACCCTTGTACGATCTTCACTTGTCTTATTTTTCCCATTTTCTTCACCTGTCCCCACCCCTTCTCCTCTCATTCCAAGAGAGTCTGTCATTACAATTCTCTCAGAAAAGTAACACATCCTCCTGATGTTCTCCATTTTGGAAAGTTTTATGCATTCCATCTGTGAAAATGGTCACCATTTGTAAAGTGACAAGATTAATAAAATGGCCACTGTTGTGTGTGTTTGTCTCATTTAGCTATTTATAAATAGGAAATTCAGCATGCTGCTTTTTCTTGTGCAAACTTTGGTTCCTATGTCATATGGGGCTCCTTTCCCATAACGTGGCTGTTCCTTAATGGGCAGCATTTGTGTTCTCAGTTAATGCCTCCTGCCTCTCCTCCAATCTATAAAAAAAAGTGATCCATGTTCCAAGGCAATGTATGTATGACAGGGGTGCAAATAAGCTGATCTGAACCCTGAACACATTCAAAACTTACCCTGGCTGAAGCTCCACATGCTTTTACTTACTGCAGGCAGGTCAGTGCAACCTGTTTGTACCTACAAATATCTCATTGTAGGGGGCTTACACCTGTGGCCAACGGGGTTTGGAGTTTCTTTGTTTTACTGAAGTCTCTTGCTCACTGGCACAGTTGTTGTTTTAACAGCTTTGACTAAGAAGGTCACACTGGCTGAGCAACATGGCAATTTCCTATGTAGCCGTCTGCTGTGTTTTAGTTCTCCTGAACTGGAAAGATGGGAACCTGACCGGGGGTTCACGCGGAGATGTAAGCCGAGATAAACTGGATATGAACCTTCATGTATTTGGGGGTCCGTAGGGGCCTGGCAGCAGGTTTAGTCACAGTTGCAAAAAGCCTGGAAGCCCCTTTCCCAGTGGGCATGGGAGGGCTCTCACAGCCCGACTGCAAACCCCTTGTGCCGCTCAGCGACATGCCAGCTGCAGCGAGGGGGCTGCTGCGCAGACAACAGCAGTCTCGCTCCTGTCTCACAAACCTATGCGTGTTCTGGTGGACTCTGTGAAGACGTGTTCCTCGGGTACCCTCCCCTGGCACAGGAAAGTGTAGAGTCGGGGCCTGACAGACGTTTTTACAATGGTCCTTCTCCATTTGGAATAGATGAGGCTTTTTATTTTCACTGTTTGTTCTCATGCTCTGCTGTCCTGCTTGCAGAACCAAAGCATGCACTATGGAATATAGCTGTACAAGGGGATATGAAAAACTGCATCATGTTGATCTAATAATCGTGACATTGGTAGCTTCATAAATACTGTATGTACTCTAAACAATTTTTTTTTCATTAGTAGTCTGAGGGAATTAAAAGTCCTGTTTTTGATTTGACATTTCTTTTCTTCTATTTTCTGTACTGTAACTGTCCTACAGTATGTCTTTTGCATAAAATGCATAAGGTTTTGGGGATATAAATGGAGTTTTACTCATACTTTGTCCAAATACCTCTTGTAATTTGTATCAAAATTCTTGTACAATTTTTATATTAAAGATTTATCAGTCACTGACCGTTTTGTCTTTTTGTCTTTCACTTCTTCATTTATTTACTGATTCAAACAATATACCTTTCCATGGAAAGGCATAGGATCATGGAAGGATTCTTACCTGCAAAGTTTGCAGAAGGCCTTTTGTAGTTTTAGAGCCACATACCACATATTAAGATATTTGCATATTTGCCAGAAACTTGATGGGTAAAAGTTTGGGGGGAGAGAGCTTTTTCCTCTGACTTGTACACATTTCCTCAGAAATGTTGTCATTAAATGGTGTCCAGAGTCCTACAGTCTCACTAGGTTAGTCATTTAAGCATCTGCAGAAACCTCTGAAGATGGACATTGCTCACACCTAGGTATGTCTGACAGATTAAGAAATTGAAGTGAAAGGTCTTGTCAAACTCTTAGTGTCCTAGCACAGGTCAGTTGCCCTTTTGCTTTTCAAAGCAGAGGCACACAGCTCATTAATCTCAGTGTTAGAGTAAGAACCTTCTAGTGCTTTGAAATTGTGAGGACATTGGTCAGATGTGTCTCCCCACCGACTTTCGCTTGGTAATCTAGGACTGGGCTGTAAGCATTTATCACCAGAGGATCCACCTTTGAATTCCTGTGATTGGGTTTATGCTCCATACCAACAAGAAGAGGGTGTGGGGACATGTTTTAAAGTCCTATTTGCAGGGCAAAATATTTTCTTTTGTTAAGAAATCTTGCTTTTCTTCTAAGGGACAGCTGTAGCAGTCTGCACAACATAAGCAAAATTCTTCTGGGGTAAATGTGTTTGGTTCAGCCTCAGCTCTTACGGTGCTAGTCCTTTTCTATGTACTGCACTTCTTATCAATAAAGAAAACAAACTGATGAAAAGTCATCTTGTAACAGGATATTTTTGTGCATGGCATTGTGCTCCCAGGGACAAAAAGGCCATGTTATAAGCATATCTGAGTCAGTTGTGTTGTAATATGATTCATATTAATTCATTCTGAGAAGAAGAGCGAAAAGCAACTCAGCTTGTAAAGTGCTCCAAGGTGCTGAGCACTGGGGCTGAGGTGCCTCAAAACATGTGGGTATATGCTGAACTTTAAGCGCATGTACATGTACAGTCCTGTTTAGCTCAATGGGAATAGATGCCTGTTTGCAAATGAGCCCTTCTCTAATAGGTTAGCTGGACTGGAAACAGCCTGCTCGGTGTTTGGCAAGAAACAATAAGCCTTTCGGTTGCCTCACATTTTCTTATTGGAAAAATGAGGCAACTGGACTCAACAGCTGAATGTGGGGGTAGGAGGGGGGGAAGAAAGGAATGTGAAGGCCAATTAACTAGCATTCGCTAAGCACTGTGAGCTCTAAGTCTGAGGAAAGTGGTTGGTTGGTGCGTAATACACACTCCCTGATGCATTTAGGACTTTCCTAAGCTATCACCAGGTCTGTCCTTTTGCAGCCCTCCCAGCATGATCAAGACCCAGTTTTCTGCCAAACATTTAGTTCTAAAAAGAGGACTTGCCCACCTACTCCAGCTACTTCCCAGAATTAATCTAGTCTGTGTGCTGAGAGCCACAAGCCATACAGATATAAGATGTCTTCCACAGGTCCACTAACTAAAGGCTTGAGAGAGTTTATTCAGTTTGCCTGTTTTTCATCAGTCTGACATAAACAGCTGAATAAGGAGCTGAATGCCTTTAACCTGTTACTGTCTTGCAGTTGTTAGCTTCATGTCAATTTACATGCTACCTCTTCCCTTCCCTTCCCTTCCCTTCCCTTCCCTTCCCTTCCCTTCCCTTCCCTTCCCTTCCCTTCCCTTCCCTTCCCTTCCCTTCCCTTCCCTTCCCTTCCCTTCCCTTCCCTTCCCTTCCCTTCCCTTCCCTTCCCTTCCCTTCCCTTCCCTTCCCTTCCCTTTCTATACTTATCCTCTGCCTTTGCCTTCACCTTCTCTCTTACTCACCTTCCACAGTCTTTTTCTCTTTTCCTTTCTTTTTTATCTTTTTTCCCTCTTCCTTTTCTTTTTTCCTTACTTTTCCTTGTTCTCCCAAAATGCTACAAGCACGTGCAGCTCTTCTTAATTTTGGTGGGCAGGAAAAAGGGAGGAAATGAAAAAAAAAATAGTTAAGCAACTTTGGGTAAAGTCAACCTCTGTTGAGGCATGCGGTTATCCTCCCATGTTATTAAATGTCATAGATGTGTTAATGTAGTTCTGCATGGAAGCCAAGCATAATTATAATCTTTTCATCTGTCATAACACATCTATAATTGGCATGAATTCCCCTAAACCAATTTTTTTAGAGCATAGGGTTTTCATACTCAGTGCAGAGATATTAGCAGGCACCCAGAAAGATGGCTTTTGGCAGTGCTCGGAGCTAACTGCCTGGTGAGAGCCCGTTGAAGCGCACTGGGCCACTTGAAAATTTGCTGTCTGCTTGTTCACTCCCTGCAGGTTGACAGTATGACAGTAGATTAAGTGCTGCTAATTTAATAAAGCCACTCCTACAGCGATGTTGATATACCAACAATGAGCCAGGGGTGGTAAGAAGAGAGTGGGATAAAAAGTACTAGTTTGCCTGAAGTAATACTGGGAAAATAACCACCTTTATTGATCTTATGTGAGGTGCAGTTGTTTTTGAGTCACCTGACTCATGCTTGCCCAATCCTTACCCGTATTCATCAGAGACAGTATAATGAACAGATATTGATTAACTGGGGTAGCTGGAGAGATTTCCCAACTGTGCTAGTTCACATTGATAGGTCTCCAATGGGAATACATGCAAGTGGAGCCGGGCAACATAACTTATTGTGTTCTAGGTCCTTCAATTGATTTTGTTTGAAGAAAAAATATACAGTGTCTCTCCCATGACCTTTAGCTGAAACCTCTCTGTAAAGAAGAACACAAAATGACAGTCAGACCTAATAAGCATTGCTGCTTAAAGTCCTGTCTGTTGCGGCAGAGCCAAAGTAGCTATGTGCTGCACGTAGACTGTGGGCCGCATAGGATCCCAGTGCCCTGCACAGCCTTGCTTTCAGGTGGCAACTTCCAGCCATTAGCCAAAAAAAGAAAAAAAAGAAAAAAACATCCAGTTATAGCCTCTCTGTTGCTCCAGTGTTTCAGCTCCAGTTCTCCCAGTAATACACTACTGATCCTATAATAGCTCCTTCCAAGGTGAAGCATTTCCAACAATGACCAACACAACAGTTTAACAAAACATCCCGTGGAGGTAATGCAATCAAACTGGCAATGCAACCCGATGCAGTACTAGCCCCAAACACTGGCTTGCCAAGAAGCTTGAAGCTTTCTGAGCATTTTGCCACATGGCAGCCATCTAATGCCCCTTTTGGAGTTTCCTGCACTGTTTGGGATTGCTTTCTCATGGCAAGTTCTCCAGAGTAGCATGCTGCTGCTGTGGGATCCATTTTAACTCCATTCCTAAACGCTGTAGCAGTACCTAGAGAAAATATCACCTACTGGTATGAAAGGTGCTGTCAGAAGGGGTGCTAGCAGCAAGAAAATAAGCCTGAAAGGAATTTACCAAGGAAAACAAAATCAGCCACCCCAAAATGCTTGTTTTAGAAGTTTTAGGAACAATGTCAGGCTTGCCAGAGGTCAAGATGACTCAGACTTTGCAAAATTAAAGCGAATAGAAAAATTCTTTTTCACTGGATAAATAAAGTGAGACCAAGCAACAACATGAAGATACTTTCTGATGAAGTGCAGAGGCTTTCAAGATCAAACGTAACTCCAAGATTTATCAGATGAGTCATTTCCATGAGTCTGGACTGCACCAGCGCCACTTCCCCAAACTCAATCCAGCCTTCATTTAGAACGCTGCATATAGTTCAGTTGCCCGTGGACGAGAAAGACAAAATCAAAGAAAGGCTGCCAGTGCTTGCAGAGAAGGAAATAGGCACTTTTATGATGCTGGCTTAAGAGGGCTTTGTTTCCATAGCCAAGCTGAAAGGAGGGCATGATTGTGCTGCAGAAATATATGACAACTAAGTGGGGTGTACACATCAGGGAAAAGGAAGAACTATGCATGCTAACAAGAACAAATAGCTATATGTAATTTTATGCTGAAAAGAAGAAACGAGTTTAAGCGCTGGAGCAGAGAGATTCTGGATCAGCACTCTGATATCAGCAAAAGAGTCCAAAATGAGAATTAGCCAGATGATAGAGACTGAATCAGTTTATGAGGAGATTTAAAATATGGTTATCTGCAAAACCAAGGATTGGACTTCTTTTCCTCTTGTTTCATCTATACCCTGTGGTGTTTAACTAACTAAACAGACTGTTACAAGGATAAGATCAAGGCCCTTTGGTATTCCCATCTGTAGCGCAGTGCACAGTAAATGCGTTCATCTTCCTAACTCATCTTCCCATATCTTAAAGAAATACCTATTCTTTTACCATATCTGATGGCAATTTCTGGGCCAGTATAAGTATCCTTGCTGTATGAAATCCTTTTTCTTTCTTTCAAAGATGATATTTTTATGCAACTGCCTCTTCTTCTTATCTTTGTCTTTTTTAATCATACATTGTAAGATCACTTAAGTTTTCTTGGTTAAAGCATTTGATTTAATTGGTCCAATATATTTTGATCCTCCGTAGCAGAGTCTGAATTCTTTCCCATATGCCAGGACTCACAGAGAAATCTGAAGTGCTACAATAATTATGAATCACACACTCTACGTTGCAAAGACTGGCTTCACGTTATTGGAATGTGTGAAGAAAAAAATCTTCTAAGCATTTCAGTGTGGAGGTTATCAGAGCTCTGGGCATGTGCAGTATGGAGGGATTTGAAATTATTATGCCACTTACAAGTTTTAGAGAGCTTCAGTCTTTCAAATTTAAGTGATACTAAAAATTCAAACACTCTCATAATTTCACATTTTTGTGTCCTACAATTCCAATTTTCGTTTTCCTTTTTTTGTGTGTGTTCATTTCAAAATAAAGAATTTTGCAACATCAATATCATGTAAAATTTAGAATTGAAATATCTAAGGCAAAGGACTTACAGAAAGACTATTCCTCTCAAGTCCTGTCCTAAGTACTTCACATAAGGTGTCTTGCACTGGAATATACTTCAGAAAGTTATTCCCATCTTCTCATTGGGGATGAATAATAATGACATACCTCTCTCAGTGCTCTGGGAAAGGGGTTGAGAGCTATCAAATATTCAGGTGGTCTGGAATCTCTTCTATGACTTGAGAAAATAAAAACTTTGAAATTTGTATTTAAAAAAAAAAATATTTCCTAGCTCCTGGGTCACTTTACAATATGTAAAACATTACAGTTGCTGTGTAAAATTTTCCATCCTGTTCCCATGGCCTCTGGCATCTGTTCACATAACTTTACACTCACGGAGCTCCATTTTGGCCTGAGTGTGTTCAACCCAGCCTGGTGAAGGAAGGCTCTAATCAGAGTTTGACATGCCTGGGAGCTGGTAAGAAACTGGACTCTACATCCTAGACCTGGCCTTGTAATTAAGATCAGAACAGCAAAGGTCAAACTCTTGACATACTACAACAGTCAGTGTCCACTGATTCCAGTGATAAATGCTACATCAATGAAATGTAAACTGCAACTGGAGAATATCATTATGGTGTATATACACTGCATATTGGCTTACAAGAATTCAGGTCAAGAGGTGTGCCATGTTTCAAGTTTTTCTACAAACCCACTAAATTTTATCCTGAAAACTTTGTGTTTTCCTTAAGCTGGCCACAGCCCAGAAAAAGCTTTGCAATGACTTTTTTCTTTTTTTTCTGCAGTGTCTAAGACCCTAAAGTAGACATTTCTAAAAGATGGTAAATTGCCAACATACATGCGAACCTTGTGTTACTCTATTGCAAGCTCCAAGAGCTAAGCCATACAGAAAAGTCAGAGAAAGTTGTTAAGTCACAAAGAGTATGCCAGGGAATCAGTTCTGAGAATATTTTTGAAACAAATAACCTATAGAAAGAATTTGCCTGATTATAAATTCCAGGTCATAAGAAAACAACGTCAACAAGCATGAGGGATAGACTCACAGCCTCCGGATCAGTAAAAGTGTTAATATACCAAGATCAAAGGGTCAACTATGTCTAATAAAACAAAAATAATGGGTGACTAAACAGCTTGCAAAATACAGTAATATGTCATGTTAAGGCAAGTTTTCAAGGAGGAATTTTTGGACTCATTGCACAGTTGCTTTTTGGAATAGCTTTTTCTGTAAAACATAAGATGAGAAAACTTCTCATCTTAATTCAAAGTAACACATCAGAGCTGACTTGTGAAATAGCTTTAGTCAAGCCACTAAGTAATCACAATCCCAATATAATCAACTTCAGATCTTCCAGAAAACAGTTGTTGAAGGAGAAAGAAGTTCATACTCACATGCTATATTTTAAATCAGGAGACCTTTTAAAAAAACTGTTCAAAGAAAGCATAACATGTAAATTCCTAGATGCAGCACAGAGATTATTCTAACCTACCGTAACTTTCAGAGTAAGTAGGAGAAGCAGTGAGCAGGAAGGCCTGAAAAAGTAGACTGCTGTTTTCTTTCTGGTCTAGTTTCTAAGGAAATGAGCATTATGCCATCTGACTGCCAACGTATAGGGCTGCCTGTGTGCATCTTCTGCCTCCCCAGTAATACGAATGCACAGACCTGTTTCAACCAAAGTTAGCCAAATGCTGGAAACACCAAGATGGTAGGTGTGAGTAGTAAGGGACAGGAAAAGAAGGCAAGGTACTAACCCTGGGAGTGGATGAAGAGAGCAGAAAAGCTGCAGGCACCTCTTCCTTTGGTGCTGCTGTCTAACACAGGACCCACACCCTGGGGAAAACAGACTTTGAACTAGTTCTCACAGAGCTACTTGCCTAATGGAAACCATACTCTGGCTTACTGTGTCATGAAGTGATTTTCCTGGGCTGACTTTTTGTTTCTGTGTTAGGGCTCAGCCCTCCCCTTCAGAGATGTGTGGTGCAGCTAATTACTTGGCTTAGGCAACCAGCTGCACATACTGGGAAGCCCTGGAAGCTCTGGGCACCATCAGTTCAGCACAGTGGGCATCTGGAGCCAGCCGTGTAAGTGCCATTCAGGTGGTCTGGATCCACACCCATTCCCCACTTTTCTCAAGAATGAAGTGATAGCTGTTGAGGCTATTGTGGCCCAAAACGGTAGCTATGGAAAATGTTTTGATCCCTGCTGATCATCCAAAAGGGGAGGACAGCACTCTACACTCGCTGCACAGAGCTGCTCCCATGGGCTGGAGCAAGCAGGGGGCAGAGCGAGGAGGGGTGCCGACTTCTTCTGCCACCACCTCCCTCCAAACCCCACAGCTGCCCAGGCAGACCTGTGCCACCAAAATCCTGCACTGCTGCACTGTGGTGGAGGAGCATGCTGCTATCCACCAAGTCTGACCCTTTCAGGGTTCACCACTTTGCAGCTCACCGAGCCCAACATCTTGCCGCAGCCTGTGGGTGATAGGCTGCCATCAGGGAAGACCCGCAGTTTCTCAATGCTGAATGCCAGCAAATGCTGCTAATGCTCCCTAGAGGTTTTGTTGTTACTGGGTTGGGTTTCTTTTCCACTTATTATTGAGCAAATTATTGACACTGCTTGCTGTTACTGAAGCCATACAGCCAGGGTTCTGCACAGAGAGCAAGGCCCATGAAAGAGGCCTAACTGGTAACCAGAAAAACAGCAAAATGTTGGTCCCCCTTCCCTAGTCATCCTTATACAGCATTGCAGCAGTAGGCACTTGTTTATTATTACATCCCTGTGCAAGCTGCATGGTCTCAGCAACCATTTCAGGAGTCAAGGCCTGTATGCTAAGTCATTAAAGCCAAACATATTTTAATCCATAATTGTGCAAGATTTATTTAATTTAGGTTTTTTATTTATAGTTCGATTGGAATTGTAATGTATTTTCAGCTCCCCATACTGAGATTTGTCAATTTTTACAGCGTCTTTTAATTGTGTTCTTCCAGTCCAAGTGCCAGCAGTTTTCCAAAGCAGGCTGCTTGCAAAATGTCTTTTGCTTCAGTGAGATGGTAGAGAAAAATAAATTTATTTGCAGCTTTTACCTGAACTACATGAGAAAATAGCTTATTCTATTACTGATGAGAAGGTAATGGGTACATGCTCCATACCTGGCGCGGTTGAGGCTGGCCCCACGGAACTGTGACTGCAGCAACTGTTGTGTCCTCTTTAAAAAGAGGGTCACTTCTGCAGCAGCAGCTTAGCCCTCCCTTGGCCCTACCTCTGGCTTAGATGTCCCTCTCTCAGCTGTTCTTGGTCACAGCTCTGCCCCTGTTGCCCTTTCCCACCATTAGCAGGAACCTGGGCAGCGGGTGTGTGGCATGGAGGGATGCAGGAGTCCAGCACCTCAGCTCCCCTTGCAGTACACCTGCCTCTGGTCTCCTTGACCATCTGTATCAGGCTAGCCCTCCTGTGCTCAGCCCCTCAAGCTTCAGCCTCCATCTAGCTCCCAGGGTTCAGTGGGTTCCCTAACAAGCATGGTGCTGCCCTGCCTTTTCCCTTTGAACTGGGCAGGGTGCAGGGAGGTCTTCTCCTGGCCCTGCTCCCATCACTGCAGGCAGTGGGGTGACAGAGCCCCGGCTTAAAACCCTTGGGAGCTTTGCCAGTGTGCTCACTGCCAGTGGGACAGCAAGGCTCAGGTCTGGTCTGCAGTGACGAGTAAACACCATGGTACTACTGACTGAGCAAAAGACACCATTAAAAAAAAAAATATTCGATGTTGACCACCATGGGAACAATGCTTTATTAAATGTTAGTGTGTAGCCTGTGTATGAGGGAGGGAGCTCTGAGGGACTGACCAGCCAGGCAGCTTTGCTGTGCGTATCCAGTAGTTCAGAAAGTAATGGAGTGAACATCCTTTCCTCATAACTTTTAATAAGACAGCTCATCAGCTGCATTCACTGCATCCAGAGCAGGAAACTTGACGAGGTGCTTGTACCAGGAAAGCACATCCAGTAGACTCAGTGTCAGGTCCCAATAAAGGCAGCTGTGAAGTATTATACAGATTTACCTTCTGTGTAGTTAAGAGGGCAAGCTGGGAATTCCAGGGGACAGAAAAAGCCACCCCAACTGAATAGCTGTCAAAGTGATAATCCCTTTAAAAGAATATGTTTGCTGTGTGCTGCTTATTTATACAGAGCCTGTGCGCCTGGTGAAACTTTTCAGTCCTCATGAATTCAAAGGGGTAAAGTTTCCATTAACAGAAATGGGGATGTTATACACTAAGATCCTGGGGCTCTGCAAGTAGAATATTCCCTTGAATCACTATAAATCGTGGAATCTTAATGGAAATTTACTCTTTTTTTTCTTTTTTTTTTTACTTTAATTAACCATTTAAATTAATGTTGCACTATTAATATTCTGCAGCAGGATTCCTATTTAAACAAACAAACCAACAAAAAAAACCCCAAAAAACAAGCCCAAAACGAACAGTGTTCAGAATCTGGATTGGTTAAAAAAACCCTTGCTTTTCTTCATTCAGCAAGAATAAAGACAATCACAAAACACGCAGATGCTGAACTATTTTTTCCCACAGTTTGGTGTTGTGGGGTTTTTTTGTGTTGGGCATCATTTTTGACAGCCACTGTTACTGGAAACATGGAGGTGAACTCTGCCACTGAGGAACAAGTTCAGTATTGATGTGCACTTGACACTGACTCCTGGGGACAAAGAACTTGTCTTGTCTGTGCACACAGCTGTAGGCCTCCATTTTGATGGAAGTCCATAGTTACTATTCTAATATTAAAAAGCAAGAACAATTCCTCCCCTGTGATGAAATCTGTAGAGTGTGTGCATCTCTGTATGTGCCTAAGAAGGAGAAAATGAGATTAAATTTATCAGGGTGACTGCCCACTGCCCATGACTGTATTGAGTGACCTGGTGACCCCTTGCTGAGCGTGCAGGTCTACAGCTGCACCGGCAGAGATCACCAGGTTTGTCGCACTTCTGTGTGTAAGTACCACAGCCTGGGCTGCGAGCATCGAGTCTTTTCTGGCAACAGCAGAAAAACCTGACTCAAACTTTCTTTTCCTCTCCTCGTGTCTCACCCGCAAAGACCCCTGTGGGATTGGGCCCTTTAATTTCCTCTGATTCTGTTGTTAATTTGAATAAGCACTTAAACTGTTTCAAGATTTATTTTTTTTTTAATGAGCATTTCCCAGCTATTTCATTCTAACAAAGTGGGATGGGAGTAGTTAACATGTCCATTTTCCCATTCACAAACAAGCTGCTTGCCTCCAAGATGCAATTATTTTCTTTTACCTGTTTAGGAAATAACACTGCTGAAGTACCTCTGATGTAGGCAGTATGTTGCCTGCAAAAAAATGGCTGAGGCATGGGCCTATTAGCCTGCCCATGCTGCACTAACGATTTCACTAATGCTTTACCCTCACATGATTGAACAGGGTTTCCCTCAGATGACTGGACAAATGAGAACAGATGATAAGCAGAGTTCATAAAAGTGAAATATCTGATAGCTGCACCCCTGTTGCTCTTGTGTTGTGGGTGAATCTGCATGCAGAGAGGAGAGGAGAAAGAGAAAAGGAGATGACTGTAAAACAGCTCTGTAATTACCACATAGATAAAGCTATGCATCAGTGAGAAACTTGTTTTAAGATGTGTACATTGCCATAGGCACGACTGCCAAAGTCTGCTTTCACTTACGCTGATAGAAATCTGGAACAATCCTATTTTCAGCCAAGTGACTTCAATTTGCACAAGTAGAAGCGAGAACTGAATGTGTCCCTTCAGTAAAAAAAGAGAGGGTGAGGAAACAGAATGCAACCTAGTCAGACAAAGGGCACAAATCCCTGTATTCAGGTCCCTAAACTGTTCTTACTTCCTAGTGCAGACGGCTCCCCTTCAGCACTGCGGAGTGCCCTATAGCAGGTCTTTTCAGCTTCTCAGGAAAATGGAAGCACTGTTTGCAGAGTCCAGTCCTTATTATTCTTTTAACTTGAATGATTATTTCACTTTTACCAGCTTACCCTGCACTGCTAACAAAACAAGAAGCAGTAAATCTTCGTCAAGGCTTCTTGGTGTGGGGTGAATAAGCAGCACTGATGCTGATTCCTTAAAAAAACTCATTTCTTGTAACGTAAGCCCTGCTGAAGATGGTCATGTCAACTGATTAGACTTTTTACTTGGCCATATTGATTCTGTTCTACACCGATGCAGCCCATAATGCTGGCTAATGTTATTGACGAGCCATCAGTCCTGCAGAGACGTGTGGGGCTTGCAGCTCTCTCCAAACCACAAAAACCTATCCATGGACAATGATGGAGAGGAAGAGGAAGATGCAAGCAAAGCACTCAGGCTGGCTTCATTCAGCCTGTAATACATTAATGAAAGACATACACTGTGGGAAGAGACAGATGTGGCTCTCCAGAAGCCATTTATTTATAAAATAATTATGAATGCACAGTCAAGTCATGGATTTTCATTACAATGTGCATGTCTAACACTCTTTCTTTGTTCATGTTTTGCTCTAAATGAAATATAAAGGGAGAGTGATAGCAGCAGAGGCCTGAGAGAGATTACTCTCTCCTTCCCTTTACTACCTTTTGTTAAGCCTCAAGGACAGGTGCTGCCTGGCTTTGTCAAAGTAATGCAAAGTTGCTTCTGGAAGGCACACTTCAGTCACAACCAGAGAGGCGGCCTCTACAGAAGTGTGGTAGAAGGCAGCGTCCCAGCTCACTAAATGCTGGAACTTGTTTGAACAATGCAAGAGCATTGATACCAGCTGCTGCATGGAGAGGAGTGAGTTTGATCTTGTGGACTGCTGAGCACAAGGCCTAAACTACTTAAATCTCCATTTCATTTCCTTTTTGTTTCCTTTTCTATTCTTTCTTTTATGCTCTGCCTTCTTGAAAGCCTAGGGTAGAGGCTTTGAAAGTTAGTCTGCCTTTTTCTGTCTCAAAATGAGAAAAGCAGAATAGAGCTATGACCTAGTCATTCAATGACTTCTGATTCTTGAAGAGGAAGAAGACTGAGAAACTAGTAAGGAAGTCAATTATTCTATCAAACCATTCAATTTCTGGAATAATAGCTCCATTGTAAGCTGTACTATAGTAATAGCGAGATAGGTAAACATTAAGAACTTACAGCCAAGAGTTTGCTTTGTGTGCCTTTCTAGGATAAAGCCATAGGATCAGACCACAGAAAACATATGACAAGAGGATTTTCTGCTGGAAATTTCAGTGTAAATTCAAGTCTAGTTCTGCCTCTTTACTTATCTTCCATTCAGTTTTCAAGGCATCTACACTGTACAGGTTGTTTAAAAAGACCATTAAAAATCCTTCTTTAGGCTGACTGGATTTTAAAGTACAGATATTACTGGGGTTACATCATGCCTATAGAAAAGGTTGACACTTTTAGTACACTCCTGTAAATTCATGAAAGAAAAAGTCAAATACACTAATAGTCCTTCCAGTGTCCATCAATAATTAGCACCACTGATTCCAAAACAGGAAGCTGTATGTTTTCTAGATGGGAAGAGTGTTAAATAAGAGTTAGAAATTAATATTATTACTGGCAATCTACTGAGCAAGTGACAGAGAAGTTCAGGCACAGTATGCTGAACCGCTGCACATGTCATACATGTGCCAAAGGTAATGCCTGTAACAGGAAATTAACAACAGGAGCAGACAAAAAGGAAAGGAGCTGAAGTAGCATCATCCTTTTTTAAAAACAACAGCTCACAATTAGTCTTGAGTGAAAGGACAAAATCGCATTGGGTGTGAGGTTACATTAGAAACATGGTAATCCATTCTCAGTGAAAAGTTGGCAAACCCATGCCTGCTTACCATTTGTATGAGAGACCAGGCTGGGAAGGTGGGTGAATTCACAGGGCTCAGTAATGTGATAAAACACTTGCAGAATTTTTTTTGCAAAGTTCAAAAAATGGATGAATTTTGCAGAGCGCAGCTGCAGTGATCTATATATATTATTACAAACAAGATAATAGTGTTCATAAGCAGAGATGAAAGTGAACAGGAGCTGGCAAAATAAATGTTAGCTGAAACTGAATCCCACTAACCTCCTGTGGAACATTTGTGATATTAACCCCCTGCACACCCGCAGCAGAGCATTCACAGAGGGAGGCTGAGCACAAAGCTTGGTGATGTTTAATTTTAATTTAACACAGCTTATCCAGGAAAGACTATACAGCTCTGTGGCATAACTGAAAGGCTATTGAAGAGACTGTGAGTGCATGTGTGTGGGTGCATGCATGTGCAATTTCAGCCAAAACAAGGTGTCAAAGTGTTCTGGTTTTAGGCTTATGATAAAACAAACGGTTACACTCTGGGCCACGTTATGCTGGTGTAAATCCAGAGAAAACTCATTTCATAGCACTGCGTTGGTTCTGTGCTTAGAGATCAGAATGTGGCTCATTCTCATGCTCTTAGATGGCCTTTTCTTTTTGCCATGGCCTTCCTTTTGAACATTACAGTTCCCAAGACATTAAAAATTGTTTTTAAACCTTTTAAAAACAAAACAAAACGAACAAACAAACAAAAACCCACAAAAAAATCCTCACTCAAATGCTACTATATTTAGCATTTTATATTGTTTCCATTTGAGTGTTTTAGGGCTGTAGCCACACATACATTGGCAGGTGGAACTGACCTCACAGAAATCGAGTCTGCTGCATCCAGGAAGATAATTTTGGAAGCAGTGTGCTGTCCTCTTCTAAGCGACTACCAGTGGTCTGAATCAGCCCATTCAGTAACCATCTTGGTTCTACAGCTAACATGAGCTAAATCTTGACCCTACTGAAGCCAATGGAAATGCATTGGCACCAGAATTCACTGTGTAACTGTCAAATATTCTGAGTGAAGCATATTCTCTATTAATTCAACTGATCCTAGGCATCACTGAAGCCTAATTTCTTGTGAGGTAATGAAATTTCTCTGAGGTAATGGAATTATTCTCTTGTGACCCTCAGAGGTATTTCCATTGGAAGCTCAAGAGATTAAAAAGTAGCCTATTCTTATGCAAACATAAGTAAATCCAGCACACAGATTCTTTAATTTCTTCAGCTACCCTTTACAGTTCCCCTTTGTGACAAACCGGTGATTTTTGACATGAGAGAGCTTAGAAGCAAAGAGTAAGTAGACACCACTCGCTGAGAAGAGTCTTACATGCAGAGTCTGAATAAGCTTCTTTTTTTTAAGCATGCCGCTCTTCTACCTTCAGAAAGCAGGGAAAAAATGCAGCCTATTTCACAACTATCAGTACCCTATATATAGTATGCTATATAAAATTCCATTAGCTGTAGGTGGGAAAACCCAATTTAGTGATTTGGTTTGGCAGTTCCTAGCAAGGGAGATGTAAACACAGGTTCCCATCTCAGTAATTACACTGAAGTCTGTGGTATTCCTCACCTTCTGCTCTGTCATACCCAGACTTCAGAAGAAGAGGACAGCATTTCTAGCTCTGTAGAAACTGGCTGGTATTTGCTAGAGTGAGAACTACAGCTGTATATAAATACTAAATATTCTGGTCCTGTGAGTCTTCTTCTTCTGTTGCTTCCTCATTGTTTTCAAGATGTGACTGGATAAGATGCTACATAATCTCATCTAGGCTCCCTTTTCTGTGAAAAGCTGGACCAGATGATCTTTTGAGGTCCCTTCTAGCTTAGGCTGTTCTATGATTCTACCATTTTTTTTTCATCTGTGGGCCTAGTGTATCCCAAACTTAGCTCCATTGTCACTGTGTTAGTCATCCTCCACGTGAATTGACTGCCTGAACATAAAATCAATAACCTGTCAAGCATTTTTTTTTTCATTCTTGCTCTAACTTTTCTTATAGGTTCCCTTGGGACTGAAGAGACCTCTGCCCTTCCTCTCTTGTGCTGTGATTTGGGGAAACTGCTGCTCACCAGCATTAGTACATGTAAAACCTTTGACGGTGGAAGAAAAGGACCTGTCCTTAAGAGCAGTACATTCCCTGGACTGGTGACTCAGAGACTTACTATTATTTGTGCAAAGCACATATGATGCAAATGTGTCAATAAACATAGTTCGCTGTCATTAGTTGTCCACTTCTGGCTGAGTTCCAGTTAACCCCGTATGTACCCAGTGAATAATCCTCAGTGTAGTATATGTCAGCTCAGGAGATATTCAGCACTCTCATGCTAGCATGTTGTATATGCACACAGATTACTATTCAAGTACCTTACTTTCACCTTACGCCCTGTGAGTCCGAAACAGCAGAGTCCTGTGCTGATGTAGAGTAGCATCTTTTACTGATGGTACTCTCAAGAGCATCTTTAGTGGACTTTCTGTTGGGGGCGGGGGTGGGGTAACAGGACAAAAGAAGTCACAAGCTGGAAACAATAATAAAATATTCTTCTTATATTGTAATAGTGCCGACAGTTCAATTTCTAGCATGTGGCAATAGAGGAAAAACTCCTGGGCACTCCCTTCAGAACCTAAATCAAGGGTATTTTAATTTGCAGTCCCTGCTTCCTTTTCCACAACGAGACACAGGACAATAAGAGGGAACATATTTCTCTTGCAAGTTAACTCTACATGCAATATGCAGAAGATTACTCAGGCTCACTCCGTGCTAGCAATCCACAGCTTATTGATCTCACCCCATCACTGCTTACATTTTTTATTCTTTAATTTTCTTTCCTTATTTGCTCATTAGTTCAAGAGATGGAGAGAAGGGGGAGGGAGTGTTAGAAAATGTCATCATTTTTAGGTTGCATTGGAAGAGGAAAATCAAACAGAGGCATTGTCAAATAGCAGTCCCTGAGTAGGCACTAACTGTCCAAACTTGTTCTAGATAACTTGTCCTAGTCCACACTGCACACCAGGATCTGGAAAGCCTTGCAGCCCTCTTCTGAGGTTACTTTTCTAGCCAGTGGTTTCTTGTCTTGCCTATGTGGCTCTTGCTGCAGAGGTATCATTCCCGCACCTTAGACAGGCATAGCCAAGTTAGCAAAGAGGTACTTGAGAGACAATCCCTGCTGAGTAACTAAGAAATGGGTCCTTCTTCTTCCCTGTCAGCAAGACAATTTTCACTGCATCTCTTTCCAACTTACAATATCTGTAAGCAGCAGACAGCAAGAGTTTCTGAGGAATTAACAGACGTGTAACTGTTCAGAGATTAGTGGTTAACAATAAAAAGCAGATATTTTTTTCTTTGTGCTATTAAAAGGCATTAACAACAGTGGTGACTGTGATAATTAAAGAAACCTTATCCAGGGCAGGGGGTTGCAGTAGTGTCTTTTAGAGATCTGTTTAATTCTTCTTTTTCACCCCACTTCAAACCTCCTCACCTTCTCAGTATTGTTACCGCATGCTTTTTGAGTCTGCAGAGCTTGGCTGAGAGTGGTGCTGGGAAATTTGTTCAGAATGAAGAACTGATTTCCAACGTAATAAGTAAATGAACACAAATTTAACTTCATGGCATTCAATATTAACTACTTTCTAATGCTGAAATAATGGCCTGCAGCCATCTCTGCCGTGTGCAGAGAATGGTTAGTCAGCAGCTAAGCACAACTTTCTTTAACCACTATGCTATCAAAGGGAAAGTGGGCAAAGATTGGGAATTTTAATGAACAAATGGCATTCCTACAGTTTGCAGTTCAAAGATAAGTAAATAATGAATAGCTTGAATGCAAATTACCCCTAATTAACTTTGCTAAGTCTGTTTTTAATAAGGATAGATATGAAAGAATCATTAAGACTATAATATAATACACATACCACAAACATTGAAGCAGTGATTTTTTTCAGCGGGTGGTAAGTGGAAGGAACTAGTTTTTCAGTGTCTTGGATAGCCGAGTCTAAGTGGTTTGAGAAACAAAGCATTAGTGCTTGCTGAATTCAGGAAGCAGATATGTCTGTGACAGCAGCACATGCAACATCAGACTTACAGAGATGCCACCCTCTACCCCTCTACCCAGCCCACCCCTCCCCCCCCCCCAAAAAAAAAAGTGGGGGGTGGGGGAGGGAGGAGAGAGTGTGCTTAACTCAGAAAGAAAGGATACACCTCCCATGGAAAAGATTGCGCCAAGTCCCTGGTCCTCAGGATTTAGGACAGCGAGCCCATACTGGAGGCAGAATTAGAAGAAAGCTCAGTAGATCCCAGCACAAGCTAAAGGCCTGCCTTTTGTACCTCCATCAGCTTCAGTGAACGTTGGGTGTGCAAGGAATGCAAGAGAGGGCCCTGAAGGCACAACTCAATACAAACAAAATAATTTGAGGAAGAACACCCACAGAGCGGGGAGTAGTCCAGCACCTGGCATGCCTCACAGAAAGGTGGGTTTTCAGAAGTTTTCTGAAGCAGGGGAAGGGTGTATATCCAAAAATATTAACAGGACAGCATGAAAGAGAATAGCTCGAATCTAAGTAGATTATATCTGTGCTAGAAATCAAATTAATATTGTATCTCTACAGGCTCTATTTGCTGAGAAATGGGCAGTGAGCCCCTGCATTTTTAGGGAACTGGTGTACACACTGGGCTTCAGCTATTCTTGCTAATTTTAATGAAAGCATGAATATACTGGCATAGGAAAATACTCCAGACAAGAAGTACTTTGGAGTAGGGAGTCAGGTGTTTGTC
Source organism: Falco cherrug (assembly GCF_023634085.1). Lineage (NCBI taxonomy): Eukaryota > Metazoa > Chordata > Aves > Falconiformes > Falconidae > Falco > Falco cherrug. The sequence continues at coordinate 35,580,378 of NC_073720.1, read as the reverse complement.
TGCAGTCTACAGCCCCAGGAGCACAGATGGTTCTGAGTGTTACACAAGTCTGATCTTCACTGTTCTTTATTCAGTAATTACCACTTGAACTCTGAATATGAGGCAAGTATATTTGTAGGGAATTGTGATTATGTACAGCTCTGCATGAGTGCTAGCTATGAATCTGATGATTTCTATTGTATTTATGGTGTGCACTAATGACGAATATAATCCATTAAAATGTACATTTCACAATGAAATTTTGAATCAAAAATAAATACACAATACGGTTGTATAAATCTTGCAGGAAAAATCTGTTTATGAAATTTACTGACATTCGAGTGCTTGGTTTTAATACCTTACTGTTGCAATAACAATAATAGTCCTGTAGGAACCTCATTACTCTTTCTTGATTTAAAAGAAAGAAAAGTATTTATCATGTTGTCTAGTTGGTGATTTCTGTGTGTCCCATAATCCAGAAGCCCCAGGTTGAACTACAACACGGAATTCTGGGTTCAGGCCTGCCTGGTGAACATGGTACATGCTGTTCTTACATACTTGAAATCTTTTCAAACCCACATCTCCAAAGGGATGCAAACACATAGTTCCCTTCATTCTAACTGCTGCAGAATGTCCCTGAATTTTGACAACATTGTTCTTCAGATGAATATTGCATTACAGATGGACTTCTTGGTTCTCTATGTTCTGTTTGTTGGATTGTAAATATTGATATTTTCCCTTCCTTTTCTTCAATAAGGCAGATTTTTCTTCTCTTGCATTTTTCTGCTGGATGACCAAGGTCCACAGTCCATAATCATTTGTTTTGCTCTCCAGAACGAAAACAAGACCCTCAAATAAAAAACAAACCAGCCAGGTTTGATGGCTATGTGGAAATATTCTCAGATCTGAGTTGCCATGCCAAAAGCCTGGACTCCACATTTTCTTTCTTGTCTGTTATTCAAGGCAAAATGAGTCAATAAAAGCACTTGGGACTGGGAAAGATAATACTTCATGTTTGCTCTACAATGACCCCTCCAGGTGATCAAGAAGGGTCCCACACTTGGTTATGCTCCGCCAGCACAGAACTTTTTCATGCATTGGAGAACACATCCAAAGGGACCTTAAAATTTGAGCACAAACATATTGGAGGATCCTTCCCACCCTCACAGACAAAAGTCAAACTAAAGGCCTCAGAGAGCCCAGAACAGGTTTTTTTTTTTAAAAAAAAAAAGAGGGAAAGAAAGACTAAATAAAAGCAATGGCTTTGAAAAAAGACTTCAGAGAGATTTCTTTTGCTCAGAGAGAGGAGCACATCTGGCTTAGGGTGAAAAGAGAAGTGGTGTCATCTGGGCAAAAATAAAACCATTCTCCTCAAATGTGTCCTTAAAAAAAAGGAGGGAGGAAAAATCTGAAAAAAAAAAAAAAAAGAATAATCATGCAGGAAGGGAAAGCAAGTTCAGGGAAAAACAAAATCTTGTAATGTTTTAGGAGGGCTTATTAGAGTGAAAATTAAGTGTCATGCAGAGGTTTGCTTCAGTCCTGATGTCTTTTTATTCAAAGAGCCATCACCCTGTAAACTCACTTTAACAACTCCCTTCAGATGAAATATAAAAATTAAAGACATTTACAACACAGCTTAGTAGCAGATGTAGTCTTACTGTGGGGGTTTAGATCAAATGGTGATGTAACCCCACCAAAAGAGGTTATAGCTCTTATGAAAACCTCTCACCAGAAAAAACTTGGATATCTGACAAAATGTGGAGTTCTATTTTTGCTTTGAATCCCATTTCCCATTGTCAGATGGGCTTGACTTTTTATTTACCTCTGGGAGATGGAAAAAAAAATGCAATTTTGTTCCTGGATAGTTTCCCTGTTTCATAATCTTTCTCCAGCTCTGTGTTAGGGTGTAGCATAAGCAGCAGGGCCTCTGCTGGGTTGAAGGTATGAAGTGGAGGTAGTTGGGAGTTTATGGGGTGCTTGCACTAAGACAAACCTCAGCAGAATTGCCTGAAGTGGTCAGAACAATTTAGCAGATCAAAACAGCCCCTGTGTATTTTTTTTAAATTTATTTTCCTCATAGGGAAGTCTTTTTCAGTAAAACCTGTAAAAAAAGCAACACAAAATAAAGGGCAGAAAATATTATCATTTTGCACTAATCTGTGTTAAGTCAGGTAAATTGGAGTGCTGGCTCTCTGGTGTGATTCTTTGTAGTAATTGCCCACGACACCGTCATTTTCAAACTGGTGTGCTCAGCACTGTCTACATATGGCATCTGGTACCCAAAGTTTGTTTATGTCAGAGCCCACGTTGTTGTCTCTAACTCTTGGTTGAGCTAAGGCATAACTACTAGATACAGATGATTTTTCATGGCAAGATGGCAACTCATACAGGACAGAGAGGAGCTTAGAAAACTGGGCAATCGCTCTTTTCTGATTCATGAGCTGTGTGGATGGTCATGCAGTAACAATTGGATTTTCTGGATGAGGCATTCCTAAGGCCATAGTTGAAGTCCTGGCCAACAGGAGGGAGGCCAGCTGGGAGGCTTTCTGCTAGGTGAAGTTGTTTTTCAAGTACATGTCCCACAAAAGGATGGGGAGTGGACTTGCTATTGAAGAGACAAATTTTTTTTAAATATCTGACAGATATGTACAAAAGCTTAGTGTTGGTCTAGATTTATTCACTTAACAGGAACTATGCAAAATGTAAAACTTGTGAAAAAATTAATTTCTCAAAATCGATGTCATGAGTAGCTCTCCAAAGAATAGGAAAAGAAGGCATAAAACACTAAGAGTGGGGAAAACACTGAGTCTGGTATTGTTTCTGTCTTTGTGTGTGGTAAAATAACTAGTTTCTTTTTCATGATTAATTAACATCTCCCTAGAATAGGTACCTCAGTTACAGAATATATTGCTGTCTTATTTCTCCTACTGTCTATTTCCATTTTGCTCCAGAAAGGGCACACGTGGACACCCCTGTCAGAATTTGTATGTGCGTGTGTGCATGCGCACACACTCACTTTTTCAGAGGTGTAAGTTACAGAAATAAGCAAGATATCCAGCTTGTTTCATTGACAGTTGTTCCAGGGCTGAGCTAGTGTCCAGTGACATGCCACAGCACAGAAGCTCAATCGCAAGAATAAGCCACAAGACTCACTTGTGCACCCAGGGCAAACTGTGATTTCTGCAGTTGAGAGGGGGAGAAAAGAAAGGTGCCTCTGCCATATTTGTAGTTCTCACACCCCAGCAGCTGGTTAGGAGCCAGTTCAGCCCACAACACAATTAAGGGCAACCTTGGGGCTGCTTTAACAAACAATAGCCTCCAAGAATTATGCCACAGTGCACACCCCTTTCCTCCCCGCCTCCTGGCTATATCCCTGAGATGTCCCCTATGCCAAGAGCTGGGAAAATTCTCCAGGGAAATTCTCAGCTGGCTTGTTGAGCTAGTTTTATGGTCCCTTTGCTATCCTGAGACCCAGACCATTGTTGATAATTTTCCTATTGAAAATATGCTATTTTGCCATTCAGATTGCTCAGAAAGTTTAAAGATGACAGTTTGTAAAGAAATGTTATGAGCAGAACAGTGAAAATGTGTTTAGTTCAGGTATGGCTATAATCTGAGTAACTGAGACAATGGCTATTTGCATGCCAGAGATAAATACTGGCATACATACTGATAAAAAAAATTGGCCTAGTGCTGTGGAGTTGTTGTATCTGATAGGGATAGATCTTAAATCTAACAGGGTAACAAATCCATTTAAGCATTGATATCCTTACTCCCCCTCCCCAGGAATGTAAGTAGACCTGTAAGGAAAGACAGCCACTGCAAAATCCTGCAGTTCTTGTGGATAAAACTATCTGTTTAGTCTCCTCTTCACTGAGAGATGTCTTACACTGTTCCGATTTACCTCTGCTCAAAGTCCTGGCTACTATGACCAGACGGAGTCTGTGTCCCAGGAAATTCTAATCCTCTCACTTGAACAGTGAAAGCACAGAATTCCCAAGAAGCCCCAGTAATGATAAATCTCACAGCAGGTGTGGAGGTTTATGTTGTCAGGTGTGGAACCTGCTAAAGTAAAAAGGCAATCTAGGAAAATCACACTTCTTACTCTTTGATTTAGGATCATGCTCTAACATGTTTTTTCAGGTTGATTTAGACCATGTCCCTACCTGTTCTGGTCCATCGTCTAACACAATCAAGCCCCTAACAGCACTGGCACAGTGATGAGCCTAAGCCAAACCCAAAGAAGAAGGAGCTTTGATAAAGACCTGCCCCAAAATAGTACTGTCCATAAAGCACTTGTTGCATCAAAGATGTTCAAAATTCCCCTCTGCCTTAGAGGAAAGAGCATGAGAGGGAAAGCAGCTGTGAGGCAAAGGGTTCTTTCTTCCCAAACCAGAATGTACCACACAAGAAGGAAAGGTTACCTGCTGCTCCTCATTGATCTCAATTAATATCTCAGGGACCTGCCTTCACTTCATGGCAGAATAATAGATCTGGAACACCCAAATAAGGGTGGGAGAGCATAATTTAGTTCTAGGTTCTACTTCTGGCTGCTATTATAACGACCATGCAATTTGTCCTCAGTTTCCCCACCTATATAAACAAGGATGATAATTTCCACCTCTCACAGAGTGAAACCTCTAATGTTTGTGAATGTCATGGTAGTCTTAAGTGAAAGACCCAAAACCATCCAAAATAATGGTATTTTGATCCAGGTTTCAAATAGAAGCTCTATGGGCAACATCTGCACATTGTTGTGAGGGCTCTGCACTGTGATTCCACTACATGGTGGCAAAGGGCATAGCTGGAATGAGGTCACAGTGATTTAAATGCTCTGCTTTATCTCTCAGCTTACTTAAAGGGGCAGCCTGGCTGCTTTCTGTGGGTTTATTAAGCGGTGAATGTGCTCAAAAATCAAGGAGGAATGAAGAAGAGGTTTTTATGTGTTTGTGTATTACACCATGGCAAGCACAGCATTCATCTCTCCCATTCCAAACTTCGCTGGATTTAAGATTAAGCACCAGTGATAAGTGCTGTGTTTTCATTCTTCTTGTATTTAGACAAATGTGCTTTGTCGATGAAGCATCCCTCCCTCACCCCATCTGTTTCAATAAGCTATGCTGTGCATGGGTCTCTGGGGGCCATCACAGGAGTATGCTTTACTTAGTACCCCAAGAAGCAGCAGCTGCAGTTCCTCTGCGCAACATGGCAGGGTTTGTAATTGTAAAAAAGGCAGTGTTCAACTAATGACAGTGCCTATGGCACTTCTGTGCCAAGAGGAGAGAATGCATCGTCTACAGTTTCCAAACCCTATAGCGTGCAAAGACTCTTGGAGGTCTGGGAGGCACAGATCGAGCCTGAGACAAATTCATTTGCTTATCTGCTTGCTGGTGGGATCAGCTTCTCAGCCCCTGGGAGAAGTTTTTAAAAAATAGCCAATACAATTAGCAGTGTATCTAGCCACTCCTGGCCCTAAAGCAATGTGCCTTTTACCCCGCTTTCTTCCCCATTCTCAATTGTTACCAAAAAAAAGCAGAGGAGTATTTGGAAATGGCATTCATCTGTAAATAAAATGGCATTAACTGCAGAAGCTCAGGCCTTGCAGCCCACCTGAACATTGGAAGTTTGTGCAGGAGGGGACAGGCAGGACGTTCTTTGCAATGTAGCCTATTTTGGCCATAGAGTATCTTGCTAAATGATTTGATTAAAAATGAAACAAAAGAAAACAAAACAAAACAAAACAAAACTTGTAGAAAATTTCAAGGCAAGAACTGTTGCTTGTTTTCCTTTCTTTTTAATTGGGACTTCCATGGCACCCAGACTAGAAATATAGGGTGTATATCCTTCTGGACGGGAGAGGGGAGGCTAGCAGAGGTGAAAGTACATACCCTTATGACAGGAAAAGTGAGCGGTGGGTTTTGTTCTGCCTATACAGACATACCCGTGCTTGTAACATGCAGATACTCTAAGTGAAGCAGTACCTGTCTTCTTGGTCATCTAGATTGTCCAAAAGATCCAGGTAATTTCAAAAATGCCAGGCACGTGCAACTGAATTTTTCTAGCTTTCTCATCACTAAGAAGTGAAGCCTGCTTAAGGTACAGAATGCCATATTCAGTAAGGGTTGGCAACGTATGTTGTGTCAAGTGGAACCACTTAAGAGATGAAGAATACTAAAGCTCTTACCTAGTATTGCAGCAGTGTTTGTCACTGCAGATCTGTAGCCCTTGAAAGCAGTATCCAGAGTCTGAACTCTATGTAAGAGCTGACACCATCACTATAAGCCATTTTATCTTCCAGGCTTATTATTTCTCCTCATTTCCTTCATTAAAACAGCAAAGGGCAGTTAGCGCACTTATTCTCTGAGCACAGAATACATATTTTACTGATTGGGCATTAAGGAGAAGCAGATGGATGTTACTGCATATCTCATAATGGAAAAGACAGATTTCAGTCACTGCCGTGACTAGAGAGAAGGGAGGAAAGCAAGAAAAAGAAATATACAGAGAGGAATGAAAGATAGAAAAAGAGCCTTATTCCCCCAGATCAGACACTAATGTGTTAATGTATTCTGTCTGAACATACGATACCAAATGGAGGTGCACGAATCTCAACCCTGAAAACTCAGTGGATAGAAAAAAGCTGACTACTTAAGACTCCTGCAACAACTTCAGTACATCTCTAGACACAGCCTGGAGCAATAAAGTGTGAAAGAATTTTTATTTATTTATTTATTTTAAGATTAGATACCTGTTTTAGTTTTTAGCACATTGTTTTTAGCATTTGAAGACTCTAGCTTGTATCACAATGCTACACAAATTCTGTCATTTATTTGCCTGGTAGTCTCTAAAAGGCAGACATATCAGCCATGATTACAAGAAGAAACCTTGCACCCACACAAGGAAATGAATATGCCTCAAAGACAGGTAACAAGCGCACAACAAGGGAAGCATTTGCCCTGGGAACCCTTCCAAGTGGAGCATAAAATGGAGGCAAATATATTGGATTGGCTGCAGTTGCTGCTTCTCCCACCCAGAAGGAGTGATTCTTCAGTGGGATTATGAGTAGGGAAAGGTTATAAGGAAGATGCAGCCACAAGGCTGGGTTGTGGACTAGAAGAGGGCCACTCTGGGCAATGAAGTGCTTTCTGGGGCTCCAAGATCCCACTGAAAAACTGTTTCAGGTTTATGGCTGTGAATGGGTGCACGTCACACCAAACACGCATCCAAGCTTATAGGGTATCTTCTTTCATGACTGAGCCCAGACCTTCTGAAATGTGCCCGCCTCCCTAAGCACTATTGTAGTACAAGCGATAAACAATATCCACATATCCAGAGCTGGCCTCTGCATAGATAAGAGACACAAGTCCAACAAGAGCTCCTATTTTTTTGTAGCAAGCAAAGGCTCCTGCCGTATTTGTGGCTGAAATCATAACCTGCATGACCAAAATATCTCAGCTATTATCCAAAGAAGAGAGGATCCTGCCACTAATTTTGGAGCTGGATCCAGAGACTGACCGGTTAAGAAATGGTTCTAGAGTAGGCAATAGCCAGCAGAAACACAGTGGACTGATGCTTCCAGAAGTTTGCATGATCCCAGTGCAGAAATGATGGCTTGCAGTATGTTGTACAGGCCCAAGCCACATCACTCCCTACCCCATGTGATTCTGCCTTTTACCAGTACCCTTTTACCCATTTTCACCAGGGCTAAATATTTGCCAACCTCTAACAAAATAAAAGTACACACAAAAATGAGGTGAGTGGAGCTGTTAGTTCAGATGCCGCTATTTGAGAGCTCACATAGCTCTGGGGAAATAAGTACTGAGTATGTAATCCCAGCAATGACACTAAAGGTAAATGGATTTGGGGATTTTCGTCATGTACTGTGGTAGCAATAACAGCAGTGACAGGGCATTTGTATCCCCACATCACATCTGGTGAAAATATTTCATCTGGGAAGCACGGCTTTTATCACATAATTTGGTCCCATTATTTTAGTGGCTAATGTTTCACACTGCTTGTGATCCTCACCTGAATCGTGGCTGCAGGGTGTCACTCCACTCCAGATTCGGGAAGCTTGGGATATAAATTGAAGCCAATACATCCACTATCGGAGAAACGTATTATTATTAAAGCTCATTCATCACACACTGAAGTAAATACCTTGCATGAGGGAATTGGAATCATTCTCAGTGAACTAGATCCATCACCTTCTAAATCAGGTACATCAGCTAGTGAATCAAATGCATCACCTTTGAATTAGATGGACTCCCGGTTGAATTAGATGCATCACCTATTGAATCAAATACATTACTATTGAATCAAAAACTGTACGTCACCCAGTAAATCATGTAAATATTACCCACACTGCACGTTGAACAGCTGCATCACCAATAAGTTTAACAGATGACACGTTAAAGCTGCTATAACATTTAAACAATTACCATAAGGGCCAAATTCAATATATCAGTCACCAGTCCTGGTAGATCAACTTTTCAGAGCTAGCAAAAACACCATAAAGAAGTTTTGCATTTTTTCTAATATGTTAAACCTATAAATGCGTAGGCAAAACCAGAAGGAATAAGAAGGAAAACAAAATGCAATTCAACAATATTGCCAGTGTAACTTACAGCAACTGTGCAGTGCTGGTGTTATCAAGGTTTAAGGTATCTTGGTTGCTCCATAACACCTCTAACTGCTGTGCCACATGGCTGAGAGAGGGCCGATATCATTGTTTACAGCATTGACTACCTTTTATCTGTCATAAGACTTTCAGTCTTGCCAGCACCCTAGGGGCTGAAGCACTGACCACTAAATGCAGGAGTTTTCATTTAGTTATTCATTTGCAAAAACTGTATCCCTAGGGTAGACAAAAATTCTGAAGGTAGCACCAGGTAAAAATGGACAACATAAGATGAGCTGTGCTGTGATACTGGAATGGAACTTGAGCCAAATTCAGACCTCAAAAGACAATCTTTTATGAATTATAATGTTTGCAGATGTCTTGCAACCTTTAAAAAATGGCCCTGTGATTGGATGCTTTGCATAATTTTTATAGCTTCTTATCTGGAATTCCAAGCAGCGGGAAGACATCAAAATACTACACTTCCCAACTCCTGGCCCTCTGATACAAACCTAGATAGTCCCATTTTACAGGTTGACAAAATGAAGAAGGGAATTTTTTTCTTGAATCCTTTCTTTCCCTTTCCATTTTCCTTTATGTTGCACTGGTCATGCAAGGAATGCATCAGAGTTAGATGGAGGAGTTGTTGGTTTTGCCACTGACTGGCTTGTTTTTGTCAGAAGACAATACTTCCTTATCTGCCCCAAGTTGTCCAGAGTGCTGGAACTCTGGCTAGTCCTTGCAGGAATGTGATTCAGATGCAGTTGTAGTTATGTCTGAAATAGTGAAGCACAGATGACAGATATGCTCAAGAACACTGCAGCAGCATTGCTCCAAATGAATGAGAGCTGAATCTGTGCTAAGCTTTCCTCTTAATTTAAAGTAGTTTCTTTATGTTTCCCTTTTGCTGAGGAACCCATGGAGGAGAAGCACAGAAGGCCAGAATTAGGAGTGGGGTTAGACAACAGCCTTGTGCAGGCTGGGTTAATAAAAAGGAGAGCGAAGAAAAAGGAAGACACCTGGAATATTAAAATCCTTTGGTACTGGTCGCCAAGATTAGTGGCTCCTTTGACCATGCTCTGGCAGAGGGTGAAAGAAATGTGATAGTGTGCTGACCTGGAGAGAGGCTGACCTGCAAGACTATGTCTGCAGTGGTCATTTTTACCCAGTAAGAGCATCGGTATCTTTTCAGACTTACTGACACTGAGGCAGTGTCAGCATCCCCTTCTACTGCAGGCAACACAGGATAACGGTAGAAAGACTGCTTGACTTAGGCACATGTGGGTGTGCACAGCATGTTTTCTGAACATGCACAACATTTACCATCCTTCAGACAGTTTAAGCTAGGCTTACTGTATCTTGTTTTCCCAGGCATTTTCATACTTCAGAAAAAGGAAGGTGTAATACTCTCCTCACAAAAATCCCCCTTATAAATCCTTAATGAGAACAGCTTGCCTTTCCCATCCTTTGTCATCCTTGTGACAATCATAGTAAGGAAGTATTGGGAACAAGACATCCGAATTGCAATGCCCAGTCATCTGTAACAGACAGAAGTTGCATGCTCTACTCTTTAACCTTTGAAATAGTCTAGGGTTTTTTTGAGTGGCTGGTTGTTCCACCTTTTTTCTCCCAGGTTCCCAGGGCTGCATGAGGGGAGAACAGGAATCAGTCAGCCAGTCAGTCCAATTACAGCACACGGAGACTACTGCTGTCTTTCATGAAGGGCATGAGTGAGGAATGAAAAAAACTAATTTGTGCGACAAGGGTTACAGAAAGAAAAGAGCATGAGACTATAGCAGCACATGCCTCTGAAAGTGGCCTGCACAAGAGGGGGGTGAGCCTCTATCCATTATTTCCACTGGGTGGGGGGAAAGCACATCTTTATATTACTCTTTTGATGTATGTCATGCAAATGTCTTCCCTGACTAAAAATTTTTGCTCTTTGTACCTGTAGGGCCCTGACAGGCATTCCCTGGCAAATGAAGTTCTAGCAGCTTATGGTGGTACCGCCCTGGCTCTCTGTGCCATCCCTGCCACTGGGGTTAATCTCACTGCAGACTCAGCAAAATGGACAAAATACGGGGCGTGCCAATGCCTCAGCTGCTCCAGTTCACAGCTTGGCAGTTTAAATTAATACAACAGACATGGACTGGAGCACCTGAGGTATGGGCACACATCCCTGCAGCTGGAGGGGGGTGATTATCTTTTAAAATGCTGCAAGTAGGTTTATGAGATAGTATCTGTCAGAGTGATTATCATAGCACTTGATTAGCTTCTCATTGTCTACACAAGCAGGCCACCAGCATCCTGCCCAGGTATTGTCTGTGCCCAGCCCTTGAAGCAATAACCCATGGGAGATACTGTTGTACTTCATCTCTATATAGTTGTTTTGTAAAGCTTCACAGTATACTGTATTGGATTCAATATGGAGATGATTTAGTAGATGATCTCCCTGTCTACTTCATGAGGGAAGCCATCTGTTTCAAAGGGTAACTTACATCACCAGAGTTAATAGATGATGTATCTGATTTAGAAGGCAAGCTTGATGCTTCAGTATGAAATACTGTATATCCATTGCAATTCCTTGTGCAATGCATTTACTTCAGTACAGGGACATATATGCATGCATGCCTTTTGGGGTGTGTGTGTGTGGGGGGATCAAGTTCAGTTTGAATAGTTAATAGGAACAACAGCCTTTATGTCTGTTTGTTCTGTATAGAAACTTCCTCGGGAAAAGCAAACTAGTAGGCATGACACTGAAAGGACACGGAGGATTAGTCCAGGCTTGGGGAAGCACATTGGTTTCTGTTATCAGGGGCTAATATCACTTGATGTAGACCTGCACTGAAGAGAACTTCAAAAAGATGATGGCTGCATCCTCAGTACTGAGTCCGTTTCGTCCAGGCAAGAGTGGGCTTGTCTTTCAGCTCAAAACCCACAGAACTCAACTGTACCCAAAGATACTGCTGTCAGTGAGACCCAGCATGAACACAGACTCTTGAATACAGCTGCTCAGCAGGAAGAATTCCTGTTTCCAGGATCGTATGCATGCTGGGGCTGCTTCTGGGTGGGTCACATGCTGCTGATAATTTGCATGCAGAAGATAGTTAAGTACAGCTAGTACAGACACGCTTTCCCAGCAGCAATGCAGTTGATTGTGGTGGACGTTCAGGAAAGGAGAAGCCACAGGATTTTTCTACCAGTGCACATCTGGGCTAGACTTTGAAATGGGAGATCAAGAAAAGAACAGTATAAACATGATTTTTAGGAACTGCCAGCTCTTGTCAGATGATAATTCTTCTTGTGGCTGTGAGCAACTCAATTTATTTTACTTTGGTTTATTCTTTTCTGTCTATGAGATAACATATACAGTACAAACTATATCTTACTGGGGCTTTATGGTATCTTATAGACCAAAGACATTCCAACATATTTCAGTGCCAGGGAGAAGCCAAAGCTAACAATGGTGAAAACAGTGTTGCAAATCAAGCAGGATTTGGCCTTCAGCAAAACGTCTGTATATGTTGTGGTAAGATCTGTATGCTAATCACCTTTTACCAGTGAGAACTGTGTACTTAGTCCAGCTTTACATGGGGACAAATTTGGAGAAACTTTTCCTTTAGCTGAGCTGTTCTAAGTTTATCCCAGGAGAGTTAAGGAAAGGACATCACCATGCACATGATGGAAGGCCTGCAAATTAAAGCAGAAACACAATGTTCCTATAATTAGCCTACGAATTTTCCACTCTTTCATCCTCCCTTGTTGCTACACACCTTTCTTGTTTTTATTGAGTGATTATGTGATTTATAGGACAAATGCAACTGCATTTGCAGCACTGTACTTAGTGATTACCAAAAAAAAGTTAACATTTACTTTCCTTGCCTACTTCTCCTTTATCTGCAGGCGCCCCCAGGAGAAGAGATGTGGAAATCTAAAAGTCCTCTTGATATTATACCGCTTGTTGCTTCTTAGAAATGTTTCTCTAAATGGGATCAGCCATCACTTCCTATTAGTACAACCAGCCTTTTCAGTGATGACATTACACAACAGGCAAGGTTGTGATTACTTAAGAGTCATAAGACCAGTCTTGTGAATATCTCCTATGTCCTACTGCATTCTGAGGGGAGAGTGCTTTGCTTTGCAAAAGTACTGCAAAGATTTGAAATCTTAAGTGGGTGTGGAATGGTGTACAGTTGCTCTCAGCTCTTCACTACCCTCTCTGGTATTATGCACCACATCTTAGTCTCTTCCATGTCCCTTTTTCATAGACGCTATCTAGTTGGCCTCATTTTACCCACTGGATAGGAGCAAGTAACAAGATTACCATGCTGTTACGAAGACCAGAAAGTCATCTTTGGAGGAAGCATATTAGGGCTGTGGGGACAGGTCTCAGGTCATGCAGTTCACTGTCATGCCACTGACAAGGGAGTGACCAAAATGATAGACCATATGTGTTTGGTCTGTGGTACTTCCACTCAATGCTTCCAGTGGTCTACATCACCCTTTCTGAAAGGCGAATGAGGCCTTCCACCACTCGAACATCCCTAGCTGGAGTTATGTTTCCAGAGGAGTGTACCTCATGTATGAAAGAGAGGATACCACTCAGAAACCATTGGCAAAGGAACAAAAGATATACCCAGGTGGATGAGGCAAGGATGGGAACTGGTTTAGTGTCACAGGAAAAAAAATCAGTAAGCACTGGATGTAGGACTAAAGAAAAGACATGACTGTCCTCTCACAGCTGCTTACTATGGCACGAGTCACCTCATTTGCTGAAAGGCCAGAAGGAGACAGTGTTATCTTATCTGCCCTTACCTTCTTATAAATTAATTCCTTGAGCTGGTTGCTGACTTCCAAGCCACTTTTCAGAGGTTAGGTGACAATCCAGCCTGCCCCCACCACTCATAAATTATATTTCTTGCAGTCCCACCTGTGCTGTTACAACAAGAAGGGCTGGCACCGCCAGTAAAAGATCCCCTTCTAAATTTCGGTTACTCATACACCAGATATTGGGACAGCTCCAGATAACATGGGGACATTCAGCTGCAGGTTAGTATTGAGCAGAATTCATTTTAAAACTTTGCATCAGAACAGTGCATTAGCCAGGCAGGAGGTTCGTAAAATCCCTATGTGCCTGATCTGTCTTAGTGGATTGATGGTCAGGTATTATCAGTGAAGCAGATGCCCTCAGTCTGACTTTTTGTCTGGTCTCCTTTTCTTCCAGCTGGATGGAATTAGGCACTGCTACCTCGGCAGAGAACAACGTGCTTGATACCTTTTATGAGAGAATGGGCACAGATCTGCAAGTCACTAAGGAGTATTTATTCCCTCCAGTGGCATTCAAATGCAGGCCCACATTGTGCTTGCTCTCTGCCCCGAGGAGAATTTTGCTGTTGATAGAGCTGTAGCAGGGGATTTCAGTGAGTTCTTAGACAGCAGAACTGTATGTATGACAGGATCTGGTAAGAAACAGTGCACCAAAGTGAGCTCATAAACACCACACAGTAAGAACTCTGTCAAGAATATGGAAGAAGATTTCCTCCCAGGAAAACAAACCCAAGCTTCTAAATTCTTCACTCATCCCAGTTTTCACTTGCAAGACCAGTTTTATGATTTTGATGTAGTTTCTTCATGCCATGTAGGCCTTATTTAAAATGAAAAAGCAGGATCCTCCAGCACAGCCCCATTATGATCTGACTATACAAATCTGGGATAGATCGAAGGAAGTCAGTGACCTAACATGGATGTAAAGTCAGTGTGAGTGAAATAACAGTCCAGCAGCAGCTAACTCAGCTGTGTAGATGCCCGTGTACACAATTATTATAGCGACCCCAAAAGGAAACATGTATGAGGTGATCACTTCACACAATATATGTGAAACCATCCTCATAAATGTTTAAAGAGTCAGCACTGTGGTGCAGCCCCTTCAGCAAAAACAAGTGCATTAGCACAGAGGAGAACAGCTTGTAGAAAAGGTAGAGTATTCCCACCCACCCCTTGTTCTAGGCCACTCCCATGGTTGTGATAACCCTTCACCTCTTCATTCCTTTTGTGCTAATTTCTTTCCTAAGAGATACAAAGTGCTGCAAGAAAAATAAGCAGTTGGTTTAAGTCAACAACAGCAATAAGAATGTGGAAAAATAAACCCTCAGAATATCGTTAAAAGGCCAGAGGTCATGGGTCCCAGGACAGTGACCTTCTGGTGCACCTGGAGTAGGACACTCTATGGCACAGTTGTAAATTTGTGCATTCTGCAAGGGGAGCAAACTGTGGATGCCAGTGGTACAGAAGTCAGGGAGCCTTTGGACCAAATGCTGCAGAAGTCATCCCATGATCTGAATCTCTCTCCAGAAACCCAGAAAAGCTGGCCACTGTGGCTGTGAATTGGTCCCATTCCTAGGTGAACCTACAAATCACATGGAGTACCTCCAGGTCACTGCTGCCCAGAGTACCATGCAGAGCCCCTTCATTGGGCTAGTGCGGATCTGTAGCTCTATCCCACAAAGCAATATTGCCTGGGGTCTTCAAAGCAGGATAACTGTATTAGAAGAACACATCCTGCCTCTTAGCATAACTATTTAGCTTGGGCTGAGTAACCAGCAGATCTAACTTTACTATTTTCTGTTCCAGAGCTGGGTAAGACTGCAGTAACTTGCAGCTCCCTGCTCTGTGTCCCACTATTTCATTGGACCTCGTATTTCTCTATGTGACAAAGAGACAACTCTCAGGTGCTTCCGTTTTTTCTGAAAGGCCACCTTTGTCTCACATGAGTGGTGTTGATACATGGAAAGCTACTTGGACTGTAATAATGGGGTACACAAAGGTGCCTTTGATGGATTCGAAAAGTGCTGCATCATTGACTATCATCACAATTACAAAATTACTGTTTTCTAGAATGAATGTATGCCCTTTCATGACAATGCAGGTAATTCTAGACTACCCTAGGTAGTCCTATAAGAGTGTGCACTGGGGTCCCTGAGCTGCAGTATTTCAGGAGTTGTTGTCCATCCCTCACTACAGTGGGGTGGGATCAGGACCATTGTGGCTTGCGCAGCAGGCAATATTGTGCAACAGTTCCCACAACTCCTTGGAAAAGCAACATTGAAATATACGTGGTACACTTCTGTTGACCAAATGCAAATGTCTAGTGCTGTTTCAGACATTCTTACGCATCACTGTCTGGCTTGCACCTGCTGCTTTAGAAGGTCATGGGTCTCCCATAGGCCCTGTGTCCAATCTGCCAGTTTACTGCGGGCATTGTGGGTGTACCAGCATGGTTTACATAGCACCATGGGAAGACTTGTGCTGAGCAGCTGAATTGTGCCAAGGGTGCTAGGGCAGCTGAGGTGACAGGAAACCAGTGGTACCCACAGCAGACCAGGGGAAAGTAGTAAAAACGAAGGTAACTGCAAATAACAGAGGAACTAGCTCAGGGTTCAAGTGCTGGGTTGAGAGTCAGGTGGCCTGCAACCAGTACCCTATCACAAGCTCTTGACCAATAGGAGGCCACTTAAATTATTAAATAATGCTTAAATAATCTTTTTTCATCTTGCTTTTGCCATTTGTTGAACAAGAGTTGATAATTGTCTTGCTTCAAGGAAACTAGCATGGGACTTAAACCACTATCACCTACCTACACAGTGAGCAGTACAACATGGATTCTTCTTTTTCTTTTCTGAGAAATAAGAGGGAGAGGGAGGAGAGAGGGAACTATTCCTCCTGTACTTGTTCACTTCTTCCATCTCTTTGCTCTTCTTCTGAGGCTGATTCTCTGAAAACCATGATGCAAAAGAAGCATGGCTGTCCTCCATTATACTTAAATTTCTGCACTTTGCACTCAAAGCATTAGAATAGGTCCTTATCCCAGACATCTAAACTACACAGTCTCACTTCTTAATTTGTCCCTTGATTAGCTGATCTTTTCTTTTTTTCCTCCCTTAAACTAGAACACCCTTCCCTCTTTCTCTAATATGTTTTCTTCCTTTTAAAAGTGTATGTGTTGCCCCAAGTGCAGCTGAAATGAGTGAACATGTTATGTGGTGCTTCAGGGAATTCCTGAAGAATTGATTCAGTTCTTCTGGGATCTGCATTCTGAGAACTGAAAGCATAAGTGCTGCAAAACCTGTTTGTGAATCAAACCCAGACATTAGTGTGTGTGTGTGCGTGCGTGTGTGTACACATGCATGTGTGCATGTATGTGTGTTAAAGAAAAAAATAAAGGTTGACACAAAGAAAGAAATCGAGAAGCAGGAAAAAAAAGAAAAAAAAGACCATGATCCTGAGGGTTTTTGGGTATGCTTTTTTAAGTGAAAGCTAATGGAATCCAATATAACTGCTGAAACCTTGTCATCCTTGCTATCAGTGAGAGCCTTTGAATAAGTTAAATCCTTAATCAGTACAGCCTAAGACCCCAATGACTATGTGTAGAAGTGTTAGTCCAGATAAATCCTTGAAGGTTTCAAAGATTTGAAGAGCACTGGCACTTTTCTGTGTAGTGCCTGCCCTTTGTCCTTTTCTCCATGATGTCATTATTGAAGTTTTACACTCACTATGCATGGTGTAAGTTGACATTGACAGTTTCAACACTTTCACACTGACTCTGGAGGATTGTTAGCTTTGAAGCTATTTGGCCTTGAGCGGTGAATTCTTTTTTTGAGCTCATACTGGCTTATAATATCTGAGAAGGTTTGCATCAGTATAGCCCCAGCTTGAATTATGAGAAGAGGCTGGTTTCCAAGTTGGAACTGATACCCACATGACAGGAATAGAGAACACTATCCCATTTCAGACAGACAGCAAAGTCAGTGTTCCTGAATCCCTCTGGGATGCAACAATGAGTTTTCATTTTAACATCACAGTTAAAGCAACATCAGCAGCATGGCTTTTCTTGTAATCAGAACTCTGAAGAGGAGTTAGGCTTGGAAGTGACTGTAAGAATATGTGCTTTTCTGCCCTGTGATCTGTTTGTTATTAGGCTTTTTGGAAACATCTGTATGGGGCCAGAGGCATATTTCATATGAGTATAATTCAAGTATTTTATGAAAATAAAAATAAAAATGCTGTGTGGTGATCTAGACACATTGAATATCAAAGCACACAAGCACTAACAAGCAACACAAAGAAAGTGAGTTGTTCAGAACTTACTTATGTGAGTTGTCCCATGGAACTTGATCAGGATGACACACATGAGCAAAGACTTAAAGCCTCAGGCATTATTGGACCTGTTGATGGTAGGTTTTGAGACCGCTCCAGCTGAAGCCAGAGACTTCACTATATAACTACATACCGTTGTGGAGCCAGGCCCTGGCACATTCAAGGACGAAGGGCTATTGTAACAGGAGGGTTGTGGGAGAGAAAATCTTCCAGGTACTATAAGCTGAGTCTGGACCTGTCCTTAACAAAATTTCTAGTGTTCCATGGAGTTTCCGGCTGAGGATAAACACAATAGTGGGACATTCAGCTACCTGAAACTTACTAGCTCAGCAGGTAAAATGCCATCAGCTAACTTCATTGAATACAAATGGCATAGTGGAGTTCAAAATTCAGTGTTCCTTTTTGCAGCAAACAGCAGACCATATCAAGCGTAAATCCAGCTGAAAACTGAGAGTAAGGATGGAATTAAATCTGATTGTTTCATAATACCTGTTCCAGTCTTTTAAATAAGGATGAAAACCAAGTAAGTCACTGAATCAGGACAAAAGTATTCTCTCCACCTGTGTGTACATTTCACTGTAATCCTTTAGCCAGATATTGTGACCAGTCACAAAGTTTATTTAAACAGCCTTGGATCTCCATAAGAGCCACAAACAGAGCTATCTTGAGCTTTTCTCCAGAAATTTTTGAATCAGTAAAAACTTTTGTTGGATAACCTAATAGGCAAAATTTTCCCGTTGCAAATCCCAGAACTATGCAAGGAAAATTTTAGGTTTTGAGGAGACACCAAAACCTCAACACAGGAATGGTGTAGTTGTATGAATGACAGCTAAAAGACTCTTCCACATCACTTTTGGCCGTAGTTCATGATCTCTGCCCCCACATCCCAACAGTTGCCATGCCCCTTGCAGTCTGGATTCAGGCAGGTGAAGTCATGCAGCTCACCTGGTCCCTGTACCCTCAGCCGTAACACAAGTCTGTCCTGAGGATGTCTCACTTGAACTGGCCTCAGGTTGGACCAGTGTCTGGGTGAGAATGACCACACTGAGTTGACACTGACTAAACAGAGTCCTCAGAGAGGGGCAGTGGGGAGTCTTCTCAGTAGTAAAAGAGAAAGTGAGTTTCCAAAACACACATTGCAGCCCCCTAAAAGAAAAGGCCTTTTCTTTTTCCGCTCTGGTCAGTTCCACTAACCAGCAGTTAGTAGGATGCATCCTCAGATGAAGCTGTTTCTGTAGCCTCCTAGCCAAGAGGTGCAGGAAGAGTTTCTTGCTCTCCTGAGCTTCAATCTCTGGAGCTTTCTCATCCATCTCTTCTTTTGTCTGAGGGTCAATCTTCCCATATATTATTTATGCTTATAATTCAGGGGTTTCAAACTTAATGACCAGTCTTAAAGGGCAAATCCATTTTCTAAGTTCTGGAAGAAAACACATTTCTGAATTTCTTCCTGTTGCTTCACATGCTGTCTTGCTAGGACAAATAAATAATGATACCAGCAAACACTTGAGTAAAGGTATTTTACTACTTTTGGTGATGACAATCCACACACAAGGCAATAATCTTACATTGATATAAGATCTCCGTAAGCTATGAAACTCTACCAAAGTGTTATAACTTTAATCAACTCCATCTCTAAAATTACTTAAAACTTCTGTGAGTACAACTATGAGCAGAACTTCATTCACTGATTTTGCTAGACTCTCTTTCACTAAAATTTGAAACTCCTGCATGTGTAAGGTAGTGGGTTGACTATTTCTGAAGAATGGATGGAATTTTAAGGTCCTGGAGAGTACAGGTAGGTACAAGGAAAAATGACCATTTCGACCAAGTATAATCTTAATAAAATGGAGTAAAATGAGAACATGCATTTCATTATTTAACTTCTTCGCTTGAATACTGGACAAAATAAAATGAAGTCTACTGCTGAAAGTACTTTAGGCCAGATCCTCCACAAGTGTAAAAAACCACAGTCACTGAAATTAAAGGGCTAATACTGAATTTTACTCACATAGGGTAAAGCTTAACAATTGCACTGAATTATCCTTGCATCCTGTACAACCTGTGGCACTTCAGTACCGGTGCTCTGGAGTCTGCTGATGTTACTTTACTTATAAATTGCTTCTGGCTATCTTCTCAGTTAAGTCACCAGTAATGTAACAAAAATCAATATAGGGGGGAAAAAAGTCTTCTTGCTGCTATGATTTTCTTCTACTTATATACAGCCTAAAAGGTTCATAGGAAGACTACCTCTGAAGCTTCAAATCAACGTTTTTCTTTCCAGTAAACTAGTTACTCAATATGTAGATTCATTTCACTTTTAAGCAACGTTCTAAGGCACAACTTTAATCTGTTTGGTTTACTGATTTTTTTGCGGGCACAAAAATATACTCATGTCTTTGTTCTGAGGACAGCCATTGTTCTCCTGTGGTAAGTAACTGTCAGTTTTTAGAGAGGATGGGTCAAAACTTGCCTTAAGGCTTGACTTGGCTTTATGTGACACTGGCCCAGGACCTGGCTCCTGATTAGGAAAGTTTAGATAAGGCAGCATAATGTGTCAAAATCTCTGATCAGGGTGAATTTCTTCCTGTTGTTAGGTTAAAGATAAAAGTATTTGCCAGATAAGGATTTAGGAATATGTATGAGCTGCTGTTGAGAGCTACAATAAAATTCCTATTGACTTTCTATCACAGCTACTATATCATTCATTACCAAAACTCTCAGTCAGTTGCTCAGTATTTTCTCTCATCTCCTGACCAAATACTTCAGTACAGAACTACAGTCCCCATATAACTACTGTTTCCATGCAGTGTGGCATTTCCACAGATGTGGGATGGGCAAGTGGGTGTCAATGAACAGTAGTAAACATTTCCCAGATACCAGTGTGGATTGATGCCATCCCATACTTGCAAAAACCTGCTTTTTCTGTAACATCACAACCTTTCCCCAAAAGAAGGGGTCTCATTTATTTATTTATTTTTGCCTACAATGCATTTGTGAATGGCAAAGCAGCATGAAGTGTAGCATGCAGAAAACACTGACTGGTCAAAGGTACCCCTGAGGGGCCTATATGAAGATTCTGGTGCATCTTTGGGAGTTAGAAGAGCAACTTGAGGTGGATGTTTAATAATCAGCTACCTTTGATTTGAAGCACAAGAAAGAAATGAGACTTAATTACCTTAGAGACAAAGAAGGACCTGGATCAAATTTGGGTTTTTCATCATCTTGCCATTTTTAACAGAGCTAAGCACTGGCGGCGTGGGGCAGAAGATGTCTGAAATATTTACAGAGTTTAGGAACAGCAAGGGGAGAGAGACAGAATAGAAGGTTAATGCCATCTTTAATATGGAAAAACTACTCTCTTCCCTGTGACGTATGCCTATGGGATAATCTTGATATATGCATGAGTGTGATCAAAATGTCAGCCAGACTTTCATTAGTTTCCACCTCCCCCTGAATGCTCTTCTACAGTCCAGAAGTTGCAAGAGTCTAGGAGTAGAGATTATCTAGATTACACAGCTACAACTACATAGTTTTTGGAGAGGGCAAAAATAACTGTCAGATAATTCCTTTTCATCCCTGTAACACTAATGAGAAATGCAAGGACTTCACTGTGTGCCTGTGCATATGCTGTGACGTGTGTCTCGGGGTCATACTACACAGGATGCATCTTGTTGCATTAACCTAATGACTGAAGGATTTGGCAAAGCTGAACTTTTGTCTAGGAAGAAAAGGGATACTTTGTTTTTTTAATAACAGAACGAACTCTGTATTCAGAACAATACTCTAACTTTGCCTCTTTCACTGTTCCTAGTGCTCCATTCTGCAGCATGACAGCATAAGGACATTTAAGGATACCTTAAAGTGGTAGATGAGACAAAGTACAGGGCAAACCCAAGAAGTACCGAGGATATTTGCAGAGAACCCTGAGTGTCCTTAGTTGACAATCTTCAAATGTTAGGGACTTCCCTGAAAGCAAGCAGTGTATGACAGTATTTGGCCTGTTTTATTCTCTGCAAATCCACCTGCCTTTTTTGGGCAGGATTTATCTCATCATATACTAATTTCTCTGAATTCTGGGGTTATGCTTGAGGGCATCTGAAAGAACAAGAGAAAACCTTTAAAGCAGGCTTCTTGTTAATACCATGGCAGTGGGATTTGGTTGCCCTCTGCTTGCTGAACACAGATAGGTCACATGCAGCCTTGCTGGGATACCTAAGAAGACATCCCTATTGCTGTCCTCTATCTCTGCATGGAAGACTCCATTGATTACCCATGAAGGAGCTGGAGCTAGATAAACGAATAAATGTAAGGCTGTCTCCCAAGGCTTTGTAAAATTTATAGTGCCAAATTCCTGAGGCTGCCTTATCACAGACCTGTGCAGCCACTTGCTGAAAAATAAGGGTCTCCTGATGTTTTATCTGCTCCAGATCCTAATCTCTCCCCAAAATCCACATTGTGGAAGTCAGCATTAACATGTCAGTGGAGCAGTGAAACACACTTGGGACTACCTAGCAGCTGCCCCCGGGAATCAGTGAGAATTGTGTGGCTGTTTTATAAACATTATCTTTGTTAATAATGGTAACAATGATTATTATAGTAGTATTTTTTATTGTTTTGCCTAACGGGTCAGCTGGTCCCTGACTTTGTATCAGTTACATGACAGAGATTTTTAGAAACAAAATTTGGATTCTTCTCAGGCAACACAGATAAGTTCATTGTGTGCCCCACACAGTTCCTCAGGGCACAAAGGAAAGCACAAAGGAGTCACAGGAGCGAAGGAAGGGGAGAAGATATCTGAGGAAGAACATGGAAGCTGGATTTGCTGCAAAGCCATGGAACAAGATTTTGGCATTACAGATGGTGGATAAGAAGATAAGCTTAGAAAAAATTGTGGCCATGAATCTTGGAGCGAAGTGCAGAAGAGGCGGTGAAAGATACACACAGTGTTGGTAGTAAAAGTGACCAAAACACAATAAAAAGTAGTCTCTGGAGGAAAGAGAGAAATGAGATTAATAGAAAGAAGGAATTGTACGTTGAGAAAAACATAGTGGATATCTGCATACAACTGCATATATCAAGCAAAGAAGCATACCTCTTCCTTATCATTGCACTCACAAAAGCCAACCGTCCAAGCCAGGGTTTTCTATCAACATGGCTATTATAAACAAGAAAGAATAGGTACCTGGGAGGGTGGGACAAGAGAGTTAAAGTGCATTAGAACAAGAATATAGGGTGAACTAAAGACCAGGATCACGTATTTCTCACAATAAAGAAAACAAGGCAACTGGCAGAGTTCTACAGGGAAAATGACATCACTGCAGATTTTTAGGGATAATCATTTAACTGGATTAGCCCCAAAGTGCTGTGTCTAAAATCAGCATCCCTGTCTCTTTATGTACTCCAGATGAAACACATTAGCAGAAATATGGCAAGGGACATTCACAATGCACTGTTCTACATTATCAGCATTTTTTGCAAATCTGCAATTAGTCTAAAGGGCCTGGGTAAATTAGGCCTCTTGATAAATGAAGCACCTAGACAGGTCTCAGATTTATTGGATCTAGCTGTCCTGCTGTCCAGAGCCTGTCAGCTAGGCTGTGAAACAGAGATGGTACAGTGGGAAAGTCTATGAAGCCAACGTAACTGTGAACTGCTGAGCAAATTGTGAAAAGCCCTGACTAGGGCTGCTGACTGATTAGTTTTGGAAGTTTCTGCCAGGAGTAGTGTAAGTTTAGGGAGAATGCAATCAGTGAAAAAAAATTAAGAGATTCTCTTCAAACTTCAGTATATATGCATGAAATCCTGTGTTACTACAGTGACACTACAGGGACACTTAGTGCCTGAGGCATAGATACACATGAATGTAAGCTATGTGAAAGAGAGGGGAGCGGGTTCAGGGCAGGGGTCGGGGGTGGGGGGGTAGAGATGTGGAGATGTGGAGATGGGGTTGAGAGGAGAGAGAAACAACTTACTGGAGACAGAGCTAGTATTTTCATATTGCAAAAAATCTGGTAAAAAATTATGCAATATTATTAACTCTTCTCCTTCCCCTGACCCTAAACAAGTCTCTTTCCCAGGTGATTATTTGCACTTCTGAAGGGAAGACTGGCAGTTTCTGTTATTTTTCATGCCCAGAGCCATTTTAAAGAAAGAAGTATACTACGGTAGGACATCTTTGATACACACAGCTATTTGCTTGCATGCACAGCCCTGCTCCTAGCTGTTTTAATACCTCCCCCCAGCTAACCAGCACACAATGCAGTTGTTCTCTCCTGGGAAGGCGGAATAGTCTAGAGGAGGGCAGGAGGTATAGGGACTGTCCAGATTATTCTCATTTATATCTTGAGATCATCTGCAGTGATTTCCAACTAAAGTGTGGCGACACCTGCCAACTCCTCTGCTGTTGCTGTTGCTCTCGCTGAACTCAGCTGAACAAGCCAGTTAGGATTTTCCAGCAGATGTTCCGATGTTTCTCTTCTCCCTCTCTTTCTTTCTTGCCTTCTGTTTTTAAAAGCCCTGTAGGATCCCAGAAAAAGCTTGCAACTGTCCCTAGCTTCTCAGAAACAGACCACATCCAAACTTCCAGCTTTCTATTAGTTATTGCAGTGTTCAGATCAGCAGAGCTAATAACTGAGCACAAAGACACTCTGTATTGGTTGTGGGAAGGGGGAAGAGCGGTGGAAGGATCTAAAATAGCTGGACCCATTTGCTTCTAAAGGAAGAGCAGTATGCTGCCACTTCTCTCTGACTGTTTCCCTGCTCCCTGATCGCTCAGCGTTCTTTAGTAAACCCACATTGATTTTCCTGTCGATAGCATTGCCTCCAATCACAAAGAAACCATCACTGCCGAGCAAATGGCCAGTGTTTTCCTGCAGCACACTTAGCTCTTCCACCCTGTAAAAACCTTACTTTGCTGCTGCATCTCCCCTTTCAAATGAGTACACTCTATGTGATCTTAGAAGAGAGAAACCTCTTGTGCCTACCAGGGACCCAAATTCACCCTGGAAGTGCACAGTGTATCCAATTATGCTGCAGTTTGATCCTGCTACTTTTCAAGGCCTTCTAAATTATGGAATTAAAATGGTTTAGTGGAAAAAAGGACTGGTGACACTAGCAGTGTTAAGAATTTAGAATGTGCCTTCTCATGTATTAAAAAAGGCTCTTTGAATATCATCAAAGAGATTTAAGAATTTTTATTCCTTTTTAAAGCTGTTTTAAAACTGATTAGACTTTTTAGAATAGACTTCATCTCATGTCTCTCTGTTGCACTCTCTTCCGCTCCCTTTCCTCCCAAGTCTTCCCTCCTGCTGATTAATCAAACTTTTTCTTTGTTAACATAGGGCACTTCTGCCAAAACATCATTTTGCCAAACACTGAAGCAGGCAGCCCAGCACTGAGACCTGGTACTGCTTTGTGTTAAGGTCTCCTAAATGTAGGTGTAAAAGACTAGGGAGAATCTGCACTCTTCCAACCACTTAATCTTTCCAACAACAACAAAAATCCCTGACATTAGTCTCATAGCAATGCAAGGGAAAACAACCCCAAAAACAAAACCAAAAACAACCCAAGTGGGGAAAACACAGCATGAAGCTAAAAGCTCTGGTGTCCTGGGCACTTGAAAAGAATAAAGGTGCCTGCTAGGGAAATGTCTGTGGGATCATCAGTGGGGAGATGAGGCCAGACGACTGTTTGTCTGTGTATTAATGTGCACTTAGCTATGTTGAGGCTGAGGGCATCTTCATCCATGAAGCCTAGCCTATGCAGCAACACCTTGAAAATGTTGACATTCACCATTTGAAAGTAATTAGCAGTGCTGTTGTCTTTAAAGTATTCCCTGTGTTGAAAATGCTTACAATAATAAACACTAATTGCTTTCAAATGGTAAATTGGAACCATGGCATCTGGGTGGTGTTCCACTTGTGTGTCTGAAGGCATACATGTCTGTGCCTGTACAGAGAAAGATAGATACATATATGTATGCATGTTCATCTGTGCACATATGTGTAGATGTGAGTCTAACATACAACACAGCCATGCCTGCCAGAAACAGACCTTCTGCATACATTATTCCTGTCCAGGAAAGAAAATAAAAGATAAGGTGACTTACACAGGACTTATGAGAGAGAAAAGCTGACAGGCTCTCCTGCAGTATTTAAAGGGGAGAAAGCACAGTCTTGTGGTTCAGGCACAGAACTGCATATAGCCAGCTCTGGGCACTGGGACCAGTCTTGCCAGAGCAAGTCCCTGGATAGAGATACCCTGGCTGTCGAGGGCATTCCCTGATAAACCAGGGCCCTGACAAGAGGGGTTTTCAGCAGCCTTGATTACGATCAGGAGCAGAGGTGAAGGGTGCCTGACTCTTTCCAGACTGCAGGATACAAAGTTGGGCAATGCAAAAATAAGGTGTTCAAAGTTAGTAGGTGCTTCTAAACAGTCTAGCTGATGACCTTTACCCACAGTAGAGGACCTCCTGGGGCTAGCACTGAGGCTTTGTTCGTAAATGCTTATCAAATGTATTGACATTCTCAGCTGCTCTGAGCTAAGTTGCAAGATGTTCTCACTCCATGAGGAACAGGTTGCTAACAAGCCTGAGTCTCTTCTCACACCAGTGTAAATCAGAAGCAATACCAAAATAGCCAATGTAAGCCATGGTGTCATCAAACTGGAACAAGTGAAGGGAAAATCATGCTTCACTTTGCTTGTTAGTTTACAGCTAAGTTGGAAATCACATGCCTGCCCCTAATTAAATGGTTTTAAATGAAACAAGTTCAGTTCAGCTTCTTCAAACACCCCAGGAAAAATTAACCTATCCCACAGTGCCAGCAATAATTAGGTAAAGTCCTGTGGGACTGTAAAGTTGCAGATGAAAAAAAACTCCTAGCAGTAAGGATGGCATTACCCTTACCAACAGCAGCAGCAGAAGCTGGGGTCAGAGCTTGACCTTAGGACCAGGGCTCCCTGAAATGCAGAGGCCTTGCACAATTCTTCTACTGCTCTTTTACAGCCAGGACAAGATTTACTGCAGTTGTCCATGGAAGCTGCATTAGGCCAAACAATGAGAGCTTTAGAAAATTCTCCTCAAATGTGTGAATAATAACTGGAATACAGATAGGGGATGGCTCTCCAACACAATGTCTCTCTGTGGAGAAGGCCTACAGTTCGTTTCCTGTGGAGCAAGAACAAGCGGGAGACCCGTAGCCTCCTAAAGGCCCTGTCCTGGGACATCCCAGCTTGCTTTGGTTTGGCAGGAGAGGAGGTGGCCGTGTGCCCTCTGGGCTTTCAGGGCTGGTGCTGGGTGGATTTGTGGAGCTCTGCTGAGCCATGGGGCTGTGCCATGCAAGTGGTCTGTGCCACTCAGAAAATTCAGTACTGGTGACAAAATTTGGGAGGGAGCTGCTGAGGGACAGCCTGCCTGGCAGTGTGCTCCCCAGCAGGGGTACCTGGGGCCGGGGCCTGGGCCTGCAGAGGAAAGCTGGGGTGCACAGTTCCACCATCAACCCGAGTGAGGCACAGCTCCAGCATGGACACATGTGGAGCTTTGGATGGCAGCACAGGATGCATGGCCTTTGTGTACCCATTTCCAACTGTGTTTGGGATATAAACAATAGAGAAAAAGGCCCGTGGAGTGAGGGCTGCTAACTTTTCTGGTAAAAGGGAATCCTTAGAAACAGTAAGGTGACCAAAAGTGACTGCTTGTACCTTCTTTTGAGGGACGGGGAAAAAGGAACCTGAGCTTGTGACTGTCCCCATAAAGGCATACATGTCTCCCTCTCAGTCTCTCTCCCCCTTTGCCGACTACTGGCATTGCCTCTAGGCACCAGCACTGGCAGAGGCTTTGCATCTCCCCCAGTCAAAGTACTCTAAAACATGACTGAACAGGGAATGTCAGAGGCCATTAAACATGCTTTAAAAGTTCTTTAATTCGTTGTATCATGATAACTGCACTTTAATAAAAGCAATCTCTGTTCTTAATAGCTATACAATAAACTGTTATTTATATGAGTCAATGTGCCTGCCTGAGCCCTCCAGGTGTGCCCCAGATTTTGATTCATCAGAGCAATCCAGAGGGAGGACACTGTCTGACAGAACCCAAACAAGGCTTATAAACAGGTGCCATTTTGCCTAGCTGCATCTAGGGGTATGCTGGCTATATTAAGCCCCTGGCACAACATGGCACTTTCAGTGCTTTGATTTATTTCAGTATTACATTTAATTGTTTCCTTCTTGCCGAAGCTTTAACATGCAATGCTTGTAAATATAACCTGCGCCCTCCATATGGCACTCTGGTTTTCCATTTTCAAATGCAATCGTCCTGGAATAATGACTGTGGTATAACTCAATTTGAGTTCTGCTGCTGGGGACTTTATTACATAATGCTTTCTAATTGACCCTCATAGTTTAATAAGACAGAACATTTCGCCAGAACATTGACAAAAGTTATTAATTTTCACTTCAGCAGAGACCAGTGTCCCAATTAAATCCCATGATAATGCCTGACTGACTGACTGACCTCATTATGGCTAATGCTTATTAGTCCTGCAGAGAGGATAACATCACACACTGTTAAAATGCCTAAATGAGCACATACAACTATTCAGCATGATTATAATTTACATACATGACTAATTTTACTCCACCAGTCCTTGTCTGGTGAAACTAATGCTGTAAAATCCTGTCACACAATAGGATAACCACTGAGAATTCTGGACCTATCATAAAAACAGACCTGAGGTGTTCTAAAAGGAAACAATACCCAGTTAAATCCTACCTGCCTTCTTGAAAAACCATTATCAGTACACATAGTATGTAATCTTGAACTGGTGCATGTTTCTTTTTAAAAAGTAATTACTTCATTTTCTTTAATGAAATAAAATAATGGCTAAGATCAAACCTTTCTGCAAAGCATTTTTACATGCCTTACAGTTTAACTGCTCTTCCTCATGCAGGGCTCTGTTCTCACATTTTCTTAGAAGCTTTTTAAATTTAGTTTAGGTAGCAATTTCACATTCATCAGGACCTTCCCTCTGCTTTTTTTAATAGTTCCTCTCCAGGAAAATGCTTAAGCCAAAATTCTTTATTAATATATTACAAACTATAGTAAGCACATGTTTAAAATGTCACCTGTTTTGAAAGAGCCCTTCCGAAAGGTGGGCCAGAATGGCTGTATTTTTAATGTCCTTTTAAAAAGAAGTAGGGTAGGGGAGTACAGCATCTATTTTTACAGAGCGTAAGAAGTTCTCAAATCTTTCTTCTATATTTTTAAATTGCTTTAAATACTTACACCTCGTGATACAAAGCATATACCAACATTCCATCCTCAAGACTTTCTGCAAGTTTATTGCATCCTTTTCCCACAGGATTTTGTATTTGACAGAGAAACTCTCTCCCAGATTTTGGTTTGTTCAGAGGCAGGCCAGTGTGAAGTTTCAGGAGAGGAATCTACAAGACACGACAAGACTCACAGGTGCTGGTAGATAAGATAAATAGCAATGTCCACTACCATACACGCATATGCAACCTCACCAGGGCCAGGTGATGGCCTAGATTTTCAGGTTAACTTTTTCAGGCACACCCCAACACCACAGTCTAAGTCAAATTACCTTCCAGTGAGATTTATCCTCTAATAGTGAATGCCACTTTGAAAAAAGGACTTCAGAGCCTGGTGGCATAGACTCAGAGTTCATTCTTCTTCAAAATGACCATAGGAGCACATCCAAGGTCAGCCACAGCAGCCACTGTCACTGCATAAACACTGGATGCATGAGAAAGACTGTCAGGGAGCAGCCTCTTTCTTCATACCAGTCCCTTCAGACGTACTACTTTTTCATTCATAAATCCCTTGACTCATGAGACTGGGTCGAGTCTTTCAGCCTTGTTTTCAACCACATTTTCTGCTTTCATTGCTTCCAGTCACATACCTCACACTGATGTCTTCAATATACCTCCCCCTCAATCCCCATCTTAATCACATTTCATCTTCTGCCATTGCACTTTGGAAAGGAATATAGCAGACATTGTCTACAAAAATGAAGTGCAAACACAGCAGAAAATTAACTCTCAGACATACACAATAGATGTTTGCATGGTTACAACTGAACAAAGAATTTGGCTCAGCATGTTTGTAAATAAAACCTGGAAAGTGCTGGAAGGTGCTAATTAAGTTGTTAGCATATTCTTGATTTGAAAATAATTATTTGTCTTTTGCCATTTAACTGTCATGTTTAATTTCCAGTATTGTGTTATGTTCACTAACAACATGATGAGACATAGTATAGCGTGATCCTTCACTATGTAGAATAAGCCAAGCAATTGTGAATGCATTAAAGAAACATCTGATCACACCATGCACTATATAAACAATGCCTCCAAACAGAAATTAAGGTACTGTAAAACAGATCTTTAGACCTGGTACAAACCTTCTCCATACTCTATTTTGCTGCCATTTTTAATCACCATTTTCAAGGCTTAGAGGGAAGGGAAGGGAAGGGAAGGGAAGGGAAGGGAAGGGAAGGGAAGGGAAGGGAAGGGAAGGGAAGGGAAGGGAAGGGAAGGGAAGGGAAGGGAAGGGAAGGGAAGGGAAGGGAAGGGAAGGGAAGGGAAGGGAAGGGAAGGGAAGGGAAGGGAAGGGAAGGGAAGGGAAGGGAAGGGAAGGGAAGGGAAGGGAAGGGAAGGGAAGGGAAGGGATAAAAAACAAATGAACAAACCTGCCTGCTTGAGTCTGGAATTTCTTAGAAAGCCTTCATCAAAGCTGCTGATTTGTGTATGATGATCAGCATTCGACTGCTCTGTCAGGGAGTTATAAATATCCAAAACATAAAAATGGCCAAATGGACTCCAGCTAGCCAACTGAAGGATTGCAGTGTCTGGTCATGAATCACATTTCTTTAATTGAGCCTTCTTAAGAAGAGAAATACTGGGGTTTGAAACTCCCTGTGGTCCAGCATGCAAATGTTTTTTTGTTTGTTTCTTTTTTATCAGCAAGCAAGCCTTTCAAAATCATTCAAAATGGGATCAACCACAGTTCAGGCATATGGGAACAATACAAAATCAGTACATGTAAAAGGCTAAAAGGATTGTCTGGAAGCTAGATACAGTGAGGAACAGAAACAGCTATAATGCTGAGTTCAGGCCAGCAGAAAGGAGAGTCCAAAGATTTGTCTATGTAAGTGGTCTTATGCACACATCAGCAGAACTGAATAAAATAGCAATATAGGTGAGCAGGTGCAAAATAGTAAAACAGATAATAAAAGGCTATAGGGAAGGGAAGGAAGAACCGGTGAAAAATGAAAGTTCATGGACAGTAGTCAGGCAAAGTCCTTGCATGATCACTTGGTTGCTTTAGATAACGCTAGGGAGGGCAAGAAAGCAGGACATGAGTTCAGCAAGGTTTGCAAAATAAAGGAGGAAATAGTATGAAAAGAAGGGGTTTTTTCAACATCTCAGAACATAAAATTCTACACTGTGTAAGAAAGAGAAAAGGCCGTTATGGAACTTGTAATAGAAGACTTCATCTGTGGTGACACAAATGTTGCCCTCCAGTCATTTCATGGTGGAAGTCATGTGGACAGGATGTGGTTCTTAGTAACAATAGGAATTCAGAAAGGAACAGTTTTGTCCATCTATTTTAGAACAATGAAGAAGAGTATAAAGGTCACAAACCAGTCATGGGAGTTGAACCTAAATAAACTGCTGCTGTATTAGTTCATTCTCAACCTTAAGGAATGCTTTCAGCACTCTTACAAATGTTTGCCTTCTGGTTCTTGTCTCCCACACAGTCTTTCTCCAACACCTATTCTGAGGAAACAGCTTGCTGCTTTCATTTATACCATATATACTGACAACACAAGCTTTACACCTCAGTATGCTTTCTTCTCCTACTCATCCTTGACCTCCGCAAGCACTTCCTATACATAAAGTCATGGGAGGAGTCTTCTGAGTTGAAAGACCTCTGTGAAGGCTGTGGCTCCTTTTTGAGACAATTGGAGACCACTGCAAGAAGTGCCATCTGAAGGTGCTTTTGTGGTGGTGGATGTAAACATTCTGATCTGGGAGCAGAAAATGGGGACGATGCATGCCACTTTGTTAAGCAGTACATTCTGTGTGGGGATGAAGAAGAAAGAAGAGGAAGGAAGAACTGCTTGCAGGTAGAACACCAGCTGTGCAAGAATTCTGGCTATAAATCACCAGAAAGAAAGATGGAACAATAAAGACAGCAAGTACCTTTCTTCCAATAATGTTTTCACTGTGAAATTAGAAAAGAACCTTCTGTAACAGGAAAATAGTCTCCATGCAGTCACCTTTGGTGTGGGGAGTAGTACATGCTGATAGCAATGCTATGCTACAGGTCAAGTAGAGATTAATCTATGCCATTGAAACTGCAAGGGGAGTCCAGGCAGGCAGAAAGTAATCGCTCCATTTGGAACTGGTCCAGGATGCAGGGGTTAATACACCCGTTCTTGCAAAATATATGGTAAGACCTTTAATGAGCACAGCGGTCAGTATCACATCTTGGAAAGGTGTCCAAACGCTCTCCTGACATCATTCTGGGCTGTAGTTCAGCACAGACTAGGGATGACGGAAGGGACAGGAAAGAGGAAAATGCCACCTACAGTACTGAGTTGCCAACACCTAATAAAGAACAAGGAAATATAAAAGTAATCAAAGGTGAAGAAAGGACATGTGAAAAATTTAAAAGATCAAGTCCAGAGTGGACTGTGGAAAGGACTGAATGGAAGCAAGAAACCAAAATAAGAAGAGGAAAGATGAAGAATGGAAAATGGCTTGCTACCTAGATAAAGATTAGTAAGACTCAAAAAACAAAACAAAACAAAAAAAACACCCCCCCCCCCAAAAAACCCAAAAAACAACCAAAAAAAACCCCCAACACACAAGAAACATGGGGCTCAAAGGAAGAGACAATTGGCCTCCAGGACATGACAGAAGTAATTTATTGACAGAAGACAACTTCGCTGAGGAAAAAAAAAAAAAAAAAAAAAGAGAGAAAGAGAGAGAGAAAGAAATTAAATGAATTTTTCCTCTCTGTGTTCACAAAGGAAGATGGGAGACAAATGCCAGGAACAGACATAAATTTCCCAGGGGTGGAAGACGAAATATTGAAGAAAATCAGGATCATGTCAAACCAGGTGATTGAGAAATTAGAACATCTGAAGACTGACAAACCTTTACAGTCAGATTAGTTACAGCAAAGAACTGTGAATGAAGAATGGAGTAAAAAAATGAAGGAAATCTTTAACATGCACTTTGGTACAGCAAACCTGAGCTAAAATGGTTCACAGAAAGTTCAGGAACTGTTGGGCCAAGTATCTCAGGAACTACAGTATCAGTGCTTGGTATTGACTGTGACTCCAGCCTGGAGGGGCGGAAGGCAGGGGAGCCTTCAAAGGTTTTTTCCCCACAGCCACAGAGGCCACTGTCTGCCTGTTTTCTGAGTTTTAAGTACCTGGCACTCAAGATCTGCTGGCAGCCATTTCAGCATGGCTCCAGCAATAGGGTGGGCCAGTAACTACATTTCTGGTGTTACAAAGAACTATGTTCCCCCTACCCTTTAAATCAACATTGTAAATGTGTCAACATCACCCGTAGGAAGCATTAGAAAGTGTTATTTTAAAGTGTTTAGAAGGCAGCTTGGATTTTTTCCATTCGAGCTTTATGTAAGCAAGGGCTTTCTATTACCTGGGGTTCCTGTGAGAGGCACCCAGCCATCACAATGAGAAAATACATACTGGAAAACACACCGCAAAGCCAGAACCAGTGAAGACAGCTGTATCTGCCATGGATGCCTCTAGGTCAAATTCAGCAGCGAAATAAATAGTGGACAAAGCTTGCTAGAAAATGGCTATAAAGGGGTGTATTTCATCCCGTAT
The DNA here is from genome assembly GCF_023634085.1 of Falco cherrug. Lineage (NCBI taxonomy): Eukaryota > Metazoa > Chordata > Aves > Falconiformes > Falconidae > Falco > Falco cherrug. The sequence goes on along the minus strand of NC_073720.1, from coordinate 35,546,742 downwards.
TTTGGCATTTAGTGTTTGTAATATTCTGTGCTGAAGGGAAAGAAAGGTGTGGAACAGCCTACATGAGTGAGAGGCAGTGAGATTAAAAGAGGAGATGGAGCAAATTAGAAAATGTTATAAGGCTTTGGCTATTCACAACCTCTTAGAAAATTACACTCCAGCTATTTGTTCGGCTGCTGCTTATGTCACCAGTGTATTTGCTCTGGGATTCAACTGTCCCAAGACTTGCACACAAAAAACCCCAAGCTGAAGTTAATGGGACTGACATGCTGCAAGAAACAGGATAATTATGACCGAGGGTGGTGGTGGTGTAGCCCGACAGGATTGCTTTGCTCATTTGTTTTGTCTTGCTCATTTATTACCCATTGTATGAAACATCTATAATTCTTTAGTTACATATAAATGAGTATTCTGCCAATTAACAGCACAGATCCTCACACCACTGACTGTTGTTCTGTGTCTTGGCCTGCGAGTCTGCTTCAGACACCAGCTTAAAGACTAGATGCTGTTAATGTCTTTGCTTGGGGGTAAGCAAATGTCCCAACATTAAGGTCTGAGTAACTGCAAAGTTTCCATTTTGCCAAGGCAGTCAAAATTCCTGGTATTACAAGATTTCAGTAAATTCTTTCAGCAAATTTATTTTATTTTATTTTATTTTAGTGTAAAAAGCAATAAAAGTATAGTTTGTTCTTAGCAGTGCAAAGTCTTCGTGCACTGGATTCCTATTACAGTTACAACAGCCTTTTTATTTTTTGGCTTGCTTCAGTAGAGTTGTTATAAAATGTCTACAATCCATTAGAACGACAATGTCTAAGTATTTAACAAAGTCTAAGATCAAATTTTTCTAACCTGGATTATTATATTGAGCTTCCATCTTGCACAAATAAGTAGTCACCTGCACAACACCCAAATTTCTTTATGAAAATGTGGAAATAACCTTTTAGTTTCTCTGTTTGCACATTACCTATGCATGCAAATATGTCTTTTGAGAATACCTTCATTTTAATTTCTATGTGTGTAATATATATATATATATATATATATATATATATATATATATATGCAAGAACAGTCAGATTCTTACTAACATTAACTATGGAAAGTTGATCAAATACCAAAAGTTATGGTATTCATATTTTTTCCTTTACAAACACAATCACTGTGTTCACTGTATATCTGTGTATTACTTTCACTGGAAGCAGGAAGCTTCAAAAGGAACTGCTGCCAACAGGACAACAAAGCTCATGATTTTAACCTTTGCCCTGTCATCTGTAAGTCAAAGATCAAAGTTACTCAGTTCCAGAGTTGTTTGCATGCAGCTACTCAACACAACACATGCTTTCAAGGAATTTCTTTGTAAGTACAATTGTAATGTGCAAAACTGAGCGAAACAAAGCAGTCACCTATTTTCATGTTGATTGAAGGTTAAAACCATAGGTCACTCTCAGTTTAAGTTTCCTGGGGTTTGGTTTTGCTCTGTCAGATAATAAAAATTGTGCTTTGCAAAGGAAAGTGTGTAATAAATAAAGTTAGAAGGAAGTTTAATTGGTAGTTCCCGGGATTAACAGTACAAGTGTGAATATGAGAGTACTTACACAATACACAAACTTGTTATGATTGTAATAGTGGCTGCACAAAAGGGGAAGGTTACTGCTTGGTGGAAAAGTCTGTGTTTCCACAGCAAAGGTTCAAGGGTACTATGCAGGAAAAGATTGCATTGGCTGTTTGCTAATCTTTTGTACTGGTGAAGCTTGTTGTGAATTTTTTTTAAGTAGTGATGTAAGGCATGACACGTACCGCTACTTAAGTGCAGGCAAATGTAGGCAATTTTGTTCACCCATCACCTTTAAAAGTGACTCACTTTAATGTGTGTTATAACCAGGGAGCAAATGCTGGCAAGGACCCTCAGTTGCTGCCTGTATCTTTCACTGCTTGATTATGAGCAGAACTATGTGGAGCCTGGTGTCTCCTCTAAAGAACAGCAGCTCTGAAAGTGCACCATGTCCTTCATGATGACACAGACAGCGAATGTCTATTGCCAAAGCAATGTCCTGAAGGAGGACACAAAACACTGGGGTTTTTTTGAGATTTTTTTTTTTGTCCCTTTGGTGTCAATGAGCAGATTGTGCTATTCCATGATGTTGCTCTAATTTGAGAAAACAGATTGTTCAAAACATCTTGTCATTGCTTACAGTGCTGTAAGCATAAATGTGTTCTATTCTCAGAATGCAATTTGCAAGAATCTTGGTTTGTGTGTTTACAGTCATGCAAGATTTGCAGTATACTGCACAGACAGTTGTCTTGCACTTGTTCCCATGCCAGAGGGACTGGAAAAAAGAAAATATTGTTCAAATCCTAAATTTGGACACCAACTTTCATTAAGAGGCTGAATAAAAATTAAAAAATAGTGAGTATTTGCTATGCTTTCATTTAAAAAAAAATACCAAAGATTTTCTTATGTTAAAGAGTAGATTGAGTTTTATCCTTCAGATAAATGAAAACTATCCCACTTCTAATATATTTTTGCTTTGCTTCACAAATTGCTAATACAATTTTCATTTTTTATTAAGTATTTTGTTGTTCACAGTGTCTGTTCACTGGATCTGAATCTTTGCAACGTTATAAAATTCTTGTGTATCCCACCCTTTCATTAAATGTAACCTACACATTCCTAGTTAGCGCTGGAATAAAATGTGCTCAAATACCAAAAGAAGCTCTGGTATTTCTGGCCACAAGTTCAACTATGAAGTCTATGAAATCTTGCAGGGAAACCTATTCCAGCTAAATTTCCAGCCCAGTTTTGCAGACTCAACAGATGTGGATGGTTCAAATAAGCATCTGGACTTTTGATGTTTGCATAAAACTGAATGCTGGCTTTCTGAGGTTCCCCAGATCTGGAGACCTCCCTGCACCTACTGACAAATTCTGAACCAAATCTGAACCAACATTTGTAACTGACCAGTATCAGTTGGCTGAACCAAAACCGTGGACAGAAACAAATCTCTGCCCTAAAATCTTTTCAAGGTGTTCAAGTCTGGAGGCAAGCCTGGTACTTTGGCTACATCTCTGACTGGTATCAGGGGCCAACACCTCAGCTGGGGCAGATGACCATTAGACTATTGACTCCCTAAAATTTCTGGATTACTTTGAAGTAATTTTATTGCTTACTGAATAAACGTATCCCCACAAACAAATTTTTGGGAAGAAAAAAAAGAAAAAAAGAAAACTCAGTTGTATCACCAGGCTCTGGATTCAATTAATTTGTAAGAGTTGAGAAAAGCCCTTTTCTTTTTTAAACCAGACGTTTATTTTTAACAAGGGATGAAATCATTGGAGAACAAAAACTGAGACATCTGTTGTTTTATATCTGTTTATTGTAAGTGCTTAAATGTGAGTTTGGTTTCACACAGTTTTGACATTGTTGCTTCATTAATAATGATTACGTAATTGCAACCACAAAACAAGCTGTAAGGCTGTAACGTTTTCATTACTTATTAGCAAAGAAATCAAAACAAAAGACAGGATCAGCAAGGAGGTAGCAAAGATTTTCATGTTGAAGGTGGTTCATATATAGTATTGCACAGCAGCTGTGTTCTGGATCAAGCTGGTGAAAGTAATTAATAGACATTTCTGTTAAGGAATGTTGTTAAATAATAAAAATCCAAACACCTTTGAAGAACAGGTTTAAGACAGTGAAATTTTGAGTAACAGAAAGGCAAAAAGAACTATTTCACTCACTGTTGCTGTTTGGTAAAGTTGATACGTGTCATGTTGATCAAATAAAAATATTTTTCTGATGTTTTCTGTCATTTTGATTAATTTGTTTCACACCACATGTTCCTACAAACAGCAACTATTTCTAATTGATCTGAAATTTAAAGCAAAGCACTTATTTAAGTCACTGTGGAATTTTATGTTTGGAGTGCAATACTTCTATGCATATTTTTTATTTTTAACATGCTGCAGAAAAATGTACTTTTACTTCTCTGAAAGTTAAAATTTTGAATTATATTTTTTAAGAAGAAGTCAGATTTTTTCATAAATGGAAATTCAGTTTTGTTACTAGCTGCCACAAGATAACCCCTCCTTCACAGACTACTTGGAACAGGCAATGTTCTTTTTTAAATTTCCTAGGCAGAAAGAGTTAGCTATGTGGTAAAGAAAAAGTGTGGTGGCATCAGGCAACACAGTTGTAAATGAGGAAAGCTGGTATCTGGCAAATGATACAACACATCCATGCACATAGCAGACACCACTTCCGAGAGCAGTACCAGACCACAGTCTATGGTATATTAACCACAGCTTTATTTTTACATATGTGATGAACGTATTCTGGTTTTTCCTTAGTATTTACATCAATTTTCCACTCTGTAGAAGCTGTGCCAGTGTGGACAGTTGCTGTGGTGCCTGAATCAAAGTAGCAGCCACACAGACATGTGCTTTGCAGGTTTTGGGATACTCAGGCCTCTGCTCTACTGGCACCTCTTAAGTTGCCACCCTAAATTGACAATACACTAGGCACATAAGCTTTCCCAAGCAGCAATAAGCCTGAGAAATAGAAGTGCTCAGTGTTTAGCACATCTATAATTGCAAACAAAGTTTAAACCAAATGAAAACCAAGATGATGTGGTGTTATATCATCAAAGCTTTGCAGGCTCAGATGGAAGGACTAGGGAGGATTGCCAGGCATTTGGAAACAGAGCTGTAACAGAGAGAAACAGGGAGTCTTAAAACAGAGGACGGAGAGCAATTGACTCTGCTAATGGAAGCACATGCAGTATTAAATGAAAGTGTTCCGCACCTTCTTCATAAGGTGGCACTTGGGAGTCCAGTCTCTGCATCCTGTAGGGTATGTTTCTAGCACAGTGTGAGGGGAAAACCAGCCACGTGATTCCAACATTGGTTAATGGGAGCTGTGCTCCTAATCCGTGTTGCACAGTGTAAAATATTTACCTATGCCTTTCTAGTGAGGCTACTTATATAATTTCAAGGGAGGAAGTAGCCAAGGGGAAGCTGCTTTATACCAATTAAATGGAGAAGAATTGGATGGAGGGCAATTCAGTGTATTCACCCTTAAAGGGAGATCTGTGTTTAAACATCTCGATGGGACATTTTTTAATGAAGAACTAAACTGCACACCCTGTGTATGTCAGAAAGGCATAGCTGGGACCTACAACACTGAGTTTCTCTCTGAGGAAGGAGACTAGTGTGCAGTGTAGTCTCCTGCTGGGTGATATATTTATCTTATCAAGATGCTCACAGAGAACTGTGTAAGCATGTATATACATAAATCACTTCACCTCTGGACTATTGATGGGAAAATGTTACAAGGTTAGAAGGCTTAGAAAACACCTCCAAGTATGTTGAGGCTTTTGTCAAAGTTTATCAGATTCTGTCTGATCCTGTGAAGTCTTCTTATTCTTTCTCTTCATCTCGGTTTTAAGTTTTTCTCCACCTTCCTCCCATTGCTGTCATTCTCCACTTGCTCTTCTCCAGCCCTTTCTTCAACTTACTACAGTGCTGCAGCTCCTGTCTCTACAGACAAACAACTCTTGTGCAGATCTTCAGTCTAAGTCCAGACTGAAAGGGCCATATCAGAAGATTGCATAAGATGTCAATAGCTGCATAATATATCAATCTCTTAAGCCACTTTAACCCACTTTGCTAAGGTACAATTGAGCTCTAATCTGCAGTAGTTAACACCCCAAGCACCTAAGAAAGTCTAATGTACGTATTGGGCACCTTTTTGCATGTTGCGTCAACAGAAACTTTCCCTTACTTTGGAAGATACCATCTGACTTACCAGCTCTGTTAATGTTCCTGTGCATCCTACATCTACAGATCAGAAACCTCACAAGCAGATGTTGAAAAGAGCATCCCACCTACTATCAGACCTGGGAAAACTTTACTATGGATACTGCAAATTCAAAAAAAAAAAAACCAACAACAACAAAAAAGAGCACAGCCACAGGATAAGGAATAGTTATAAACTTACTACATTTATCCCATATCTTAAAACAGTCCAGACCTGTGCCTGTTCTTCGGTTCACCATTGCTCAATTATTCTGGTTCATCATGCACAGCCTACTGTAGGAAACAGTTTGGATGCAACTCATGCTGGACATCAATGAAAGTCCAGCTCTGGCCAAGCTAGGCAGACAGCTTTTAGGGCCACACTTTGGTATCAGTGGAGTTACTCAGCACTGGCAAGGGTGTAAGAGAGGTCAGAATCTGGCTTGTGCCGTACCACTGCAATCATACTTGAGAGCTGTGCTAAGATTCACAGGTGAGTATGGCCTGTACCCGCCAAGCCTATCAGCTTGTTGAACCTGGGGTTACGTTTGTTAGCACATTCTCTACATGAGCGGTAACAGACACAATCATCTGGTGTAAGACAATTGTGAAAGATATCATGTACAGTGAGCTCTGGTACACAGTTCTTGCCTCCTCTGATGTATGCAGCTATGAAGGTATTGACCCCTTTTGTCTCCAATGTCCTTCTACCAATGTCCTTCTAGTTTTCCCAGGAAGCAACAATCAGCCAGGCAAAGAATGAACTGCCAGATGCTTCCATCCAACTCCCTCAAGTAAACACAGTTTAGGCAGAGGCGGTGAGGAATGACTGCTCAAGCAGCTCCTGTCTGCTGTACTACCATGTCAGAGGAGGTCACCATGGTTCCCACGGAGTAAGAGAGGTTATAGCTGCTTGGTGAGTGGAGAGCACTTGGGTGTGAGGAGGGCAAGGAGAAGGAAAAGGCTGCAACTCCTTGTCCTACCTCTGCATTTGCCAAATTTATCCTCCTGCTGTGACCTACTCTTGTGCTGAGATCTGTAGTGAGTTGCCTAGAGTACTCCCATGGTCCACTCTCTCATGCACTTTCTTTCTCCTTTTTTTTTTTTTAAAGCTTTTTCATTTGTTTTCTGCATCTCAAAACAAGTCATTCAGAAAGACACTACATACCAAGAATTATCATGCATCCTTTCTCACAAAAAAAAGAGTAATCCTTCTGTGGTGTACCTCTGGCTTAGGAGCAGCATCTGCTGCTTCCCAAAAAACTGGGAAACCTGAGAAAGCTGGATGAACATGCACTTTTACATACTGTTCTAAAGACAAGAAGCTGAGGAATTTGAGAAAGGATTGGCTTACTCTTCTTCCCAAGCACTTCCTTAAGCTGTAGTCGCCTCCCCCAAGAAGTGCAAGACAGTCCTGAAAAGAATGAAATGGTAAGTCTGGGAGGATTGCAACACATGGGTGTCCTGGTGTGTTTCTGATCAATTGCTCAATTTAGGACCTGCTGATGCAACCCAGTCTGGCTTCCATGCAAACAGAGACAGTGAACTGGGGAAAAAAAGACAGGCTTCCTTTGGTATTTTAACTGGAGGACGGCTTATCTTCCTTAGTTGTTTTTTTTTTATTATTATTATTTTGAAAAATAACACAAAATTACACAAAAAGAAGGCAAAATTATGAGTAACCCCAGGAAATCATGAGTAATAACAAAGATCTAGGAAGCACCTTAAGTCTTAAAAGTCTTCTGCATCCTATAACCCCAGGACATGCTGAAAGGTAAGCAGAGGTATCCTGAAGAAATCCAACTAGGACAGAGCTTCTGCCCAATGAAAATTCAAACTACTTTTCACGTATTTGTTACCATAAACTATTTCAGAAGCCAGTGTTCTGTGTTCTTATTCTACCCTCATGAGCTCATTCTTGCAAGTGCCAAGCTTTAGCCAGCTGTCCCTTAACGGTGCATCTCTTGAGCTACTAGGGCAGCCAGGAAAGAATTTGTTTGTCCTTCCCACCCACTCCCATTCAGTTAGGACATCTAAAGACTTAGCTTGTGACATCCTCACCTGTGGCAGATTACAGGGCCATGGAAGGTAAGGAGGAGTAACTAATGGTAAACAGCTTGAGGTACCAACAGCAGTTTCAGAGCTGGCTTCTCACTAGGTTTGGGCAAGAAGGGAGAATGAAGAAGACTGCAATATCTGTGGAAGCGTATAGAAAGTCAGAGAAGGCAGCAGGTAGCTGTGTTCACCTCAGTGTTCATCAAGGGTGCTGGGCTCTGCTGGGGATGTAGACAAGACCCACATTTCTACCCACCTCTACTGCAGGGCTGCACCAGTTACTCTGATTACAAGGAGAGGTCTCTGCAATGCAAGGATGCACCAGCTCACTTGGAGGAACACCAGTCACACTGGCCTTGTCGACAGTAGCCACACCAGCACCCTCCTGCTGAGCCACACTCCTGTGCAAAGGCACTTCCCCCCTGGTCCAAGGGTCCCAAATATGTCACACACAGCAAGCCTAAGAAAGCGGTGGTTACAAGGAGTTCGTGGTATCTGTACCTCTTGCTGATGCCTGCAGGTTCCTCAGGGCCAGAGGTCCCTTCCCTGCTGCAGCAAAACCGCCTCTACTCCCCATATGGGGGGACAAAAAACCCTTCCGTATGTGTTTTTACCCTTCAGCCATGGTGGAGTGGGTGACTGGATGATTCCCTTCTCTCCTCAGAAAAGTGATTGCTTCAGCAAATGTTCCTCCAAACAAAATGGACAACCACTCCCCGTAGAACAACATACAAGATGAACATGGGTTTATCAAGTAGCCAGTCTTTCCTACTTCACCACTCTAACATCTTTGTCTACTGCATTGCTCTGTGTTCTTTTATACCAATATAAATTCTTTATGCAACAGTCCTACCAGAATTGCATCCTTGAACTGTTGTTTCCCTATCGAAACTAACAATTAACAAAAGTAGGTCATGCACCAGACATGGGCCCCTCAAAGTGCTGTGTGGAAAGGTGGAGAGGAGAAGGGAGAGAAACGGTAGGAATAAAGACCTTCCCCAAGGGTTTGGAGTCTGGAGAGGAGGCACATGCTGTATTGTCATGTGAAGAAACCTCTATACGTTGGCAAGTGCAAGCAAGCTGAATTGGTTTCACAGAGAGAGGCTGCTAGCTAGGAGAAAGCCCTGAAAGCCGCTGCACACTTAACAGCTCTCTAGAGACTGCCTGATCTATTGGAAGACCAAAAAATCAAGAGAAAACATTTAAAAGCAGCCCATTCCTTCTCACTGGGAGCTGGCTCAAGTAAGCCAAAGTGCAGTCGCAGTGCGCGAGGAAAGCCCCCACCCCTTGTTTACTGGGCCATCTTCAGTTTAGCATGGGCCCACAGAGGAGCAGGGAGGTGGCTTCCCACCTCCACCAGCGGGCACAGGAGGCAGACCACCCTGGCCCGTGAGGGCCAGCTGGGAACCCTCTGAGTCTACCCAGACGCAGCCTGGCCAGAGGCACTGCTAGGGCTACAGCCTGGCGTGGACTACTCAGGGAAAGACAGGGAACATAAACACTGGCTTTGTTCTGGTCTGGCCCTCAGAGGCAGGTGAGAAACAAAGAGCAATTCCCCATGGTGGCATCCTCCAGTGTCTGCAGAAGCAGAGTAAACAAAACTAAGGGTTGTGAAACCTCACACCCTTAGTTTTGTGAACAAACTGTCTGTTAACTTAGTTTCAAACCTGTGAACAGGTTTGGGCCACCAGTCTGGGTGCTGTGTTTTTGCACGTGTGCTGGTTAGAGAGCATGGTCTGGAAGAGGAGACATACAGCATATGCTGCCTTATGTAAAAAATTAAAATAATAATTGAAAAGCTTCCATGGAAGCCATGAGACTGACAGGAGGCCTCTTGCTTCTTACCAGACTGCAGGCCCACCACTTAATTTGCTCTTCTCACCCTCCACTGCTGGGTCAGCCACCAGAGCACGCTGGAATTCACCTACCACTGGCCTTGGGGTACTCTAGGTGAGATCAGAGCCCTCGCACGGTTGCTGTGCAGGGAGCTGCCTGGATGCTCTTGTTTACTAGTGCCACCCAGGCATCGTTTGTAAAGGTGCCTGAGGTGGCTAGCAGTGGCGGATGGTCGCAAGAGGGAGCTAGTGACAGCGCTCCTGCTGTCTGGTCCAGCCTGGTAAGGACTCAGGGTGGAGACACCTCTGCACCGTTATGAACAACACTGCTGTTGGAGGGCCTCAAACTGGGGACTCGATGCAGCTTCTTGGCATATGCTTCTGGTGGCACTCCCTCCTCTCTGTGGCATCTTTCACTGCCCTGGGTGAAACACCCCAAGGTCCTCTCACTGGCAGGCAGAAAGCCCTGCAGACCCTGTAGTAAGGTGGCAGTACCCTCTTGCTTGCCCACGTGCACCCAGCAGGAGCTGGCCAGGCCTTCCCAGGGGAAGAGCTGTTTCCATGGACTTGGTGAAGAGGGCACAAGAAGGTGCCACAGGCTTCTTGGGCTGGTTGCTGTGCTCACTCGGTGAGACAGAGTGCTAGGCTTTTCTAGACATAGCTGCAGGGCAGATGTATCTGCATGTCTAATGTGAGCCCTACACATGGCCAGCAAATACTGTTCCCAGACAGGCTTGAATCCCTTCTTTCTCTTATCTGTAAAATCACGGTGACACAGGGGAGGCGGATAGCGAGCAATTGCTCTCTGTAAGAACTAGGGAGTGGCAAATGGAGTTAGTGGGAGGTATGTTCAAAACAAACAAAAGTCGTTCATGCAGAGTACAAAGACTTCATATGGAGCAGGACCAGCTCTGCTGATCCACTATTGCTGTATGGATCTAACTGTGGTAACTTAGACATTTTATTCTTTATCCACAGCCCTGTGAAATAATTGGCTAATTGAGAGCTCTGCTTCCTGCAGGAAAGAATGAGAGTAAGGTCTGACAGGCTTACAAGTAGCCTGTAGCCTTAACCTGTAGTCTTAACCTGTAGTCTTTTAGCAGAAAAACAGTCAGCAGATACGTGAGTGGCTCTAAACAGTGTGTTGCAGGAAGATGTACACAAGTTACCAGACAAAAGCACAGCCACTTTTGACTTCTCAGCTGTCCCTGTTAGCTCAGCCTTATCCAACAGCACTCTGCAGAGGTGTCATTACAAAAGGGTGGCTGAGCAAGCTCTTGTCTACTTTCAGTTCAGCTGTGAAGTGCAGGACTCAAGAAATAATTCCAGCAACATATTGTTACTGCCGTGTTGTTGATGTCCCAGTTTGAATTTTAGTGCTGGCAGGTGCAGTTTTCTTCCTCGTGTGAAAGGGTGTCTGTATATGCTAAATAGTGCTGCTAAGTTTGCTGTGCGTTCTGACCTGAAATAAAAGAGAGAAAGGAAGGGAAGGGAGGGAGAGAGGGAAGTTGGGAGGGAAGGAAGGCGGTGGGGAAAGAAAGGAAGAACAAAAGAGAGAAACAGAGGAATAAAAAGAAAGACAAGAGAGGGAGGGAAGGAAGGAAGGAAGGAAGGAAGGAAGGCAGGCAGGCAAGGAGGAAAAGGAAGAGCAAGAGAGCAAGAGAAAAGCCAGAGCTCTTTTAGCCTCCTTGTGAGGTCTAGAAGGTTTCATTACCAGTGATAATTTAGCTAACAAGCATCTGACCTGAAGCATCTTACACAGCTGTTTGGTCCTTTCTTCACTTTAAAAATAAAACCTCCAGCCCCTGTTGGATAAGCTTGCATGGCAAGGGAGATTTAATCCATACCAAGATTTTGGTCAGATATTTTTCAAACACTGGCATAAATTTTTAATTTGGACTTTGATATCCAAACAGGCCCAGCTGTAGTCCTCCTGGGGATCCTTCCAGAGGCCTGGACTTTGAACAGACTGTGCAGCAAACAGCAGAGACTACTGAAAATTCTAACGGCTGATGCTGAACTACCGAGCACTACAATAAACTGGAAATCAACACATCCTGCCACTTGGAGGGACTGTTTAGAAAGAGCTTCTCAAAGGAGAACAAATGGAAATGTAGTACATAGAGGCAGGAAATACTGGTGCATTTGTGTCCCCATCTGGGAAATATTCTGGGAATGATCTCAGTAACACAGGATTAACACCTTGAAACGAGAAAAGCAAATAAACATGACTGGATACAGTTTCATTATTTGCTTCATTCTTTTTTTCGATTTCCTCTTCACATTGCATGTACTATGTACACTTTTCTTCTAGATGTGGTGCTAGATAACCATATGTTAACTCTTTGGATGCTGAGCAATAAAACAATCTAAAAAGACATTTTTCCTTTCCTATAGCAAGCCTAAATCTTCTTAGATCTTCCAAGATGTCACTTCCCTGCAGGTTATGGCCAGCTGCTGCTTTGTCAGACCAGCAAGCTGAGAACTTGCAACATCTTAAAGACTTTTTCCTACTGCTTGAGGTCCAATACCCATTAGAAGTGTCAGGCTTTGATATGCTAATATCTAATCTTACCAGTACAAATTAATGCTACAGACACTCTGTATGATCTTGAAGTTTCACTGGAAAACTGCGCTTTGAATAAATAGGGAGATCAAAGTCATTACACCTTGGTTAATTAAGAATGCTTGAGTCACCTGGGCTTGAAACAGGAAAAACTGACCATGCTATAACAGCTGATGTGGGTAAGTATTTGCTCACCATTCTCTGACACCACATAGTCCCTGCCACCTTTAGAAGATGGCAGATTCAGCTGCCTTTCTAGAGGTCCTAATGGACTGGAATCCTTCAAATTGTTTATTATGTTTTATAAAGGATTCCTTAAACTTTTACCTGCAAAATAAAAATGTATTTTCGCACTGGTGAACCTTATAATAGAAATCATGTTAGAAAAATTATCTCAGAAGGATGTCCGCCATCTTTTTTTCTGTTGTGCCTGGCTTTAACCAACCATTACATGTGTCACGTTTCATGAGCACCAAATTAATTAACAAAAAGAAAGTGAAATAAGAGATGTCAACTAAAAAAAATTATATTTTTTAAATCATTTTATGAAGAGGCAGACAGATAGGGAAGAGTACTTTGTTTTTGAAGACTCTGGCAATGATAAAAAGTGCCAAACTGGAACCCCTGGAGGATGAAGTTCTTGTTGACACTGATTAATACATGATACACTGTCATTTTCCCCGGCAAAATGACTAGCTCTACCATTCTGAGAAGAGACATGATTTGCTTCATAGACCTTCTTGCTGAAACTATTGTGGTCTGCTTTTGTGATATGAACTCACTTCTCCAGGAGCTGGACTCTGTCCACCAGCTTACTTCAGGGGTTCTGAAATGACAAGATATTTCAATAATTTATTAGCTTGATCTGATCTGAAATGGTAAAAATTTTCCCTATGTATGTCAAGCCCATAGATTATATAGTCCACTGATTGCCTGGTTTTGTGGCACCTGAGTTGGAAAACTAGACAGCCTCAAAACAATCTAAGTCACTTGAGTTTAATCTTTGCTTATTAAGCTCACCAACCATATTTCACTGAAGATCTTGATTTTCTCATGAATCTATAGGGAAGTGAAAAAAAGGCCTGCACAATACAGGAAAATCTCTTGAAACAAGCCAATGTTCTTCAAAGTCTTGTATTATGGAGAGGGCCAAGAAACAACTGTAAATGGAAATCAGGCTCTCCAAAGTAGCTGACTTTATGCAAAGCAGGCAAATGCAGTCAAAACACTTACGGCAATCAATTGAAGTTGTTGGGTAAAGTTTTTTCCATGTCCCATAAATTATTGAACAGTTAATTTCGTCTTTGTGCCTGGAAGACATTCTAGCTTTAGGATGACAGCTTTATCCATTAAAGGGAGTGTGGTGACAGCAGTACAGAGAGTGCTGAGAATGCAGGGAGAGAAGGCCCATTCTGAGCTGCATTACCACTGAGAAATACAGGGACACATCAACATCTTAATCAATATGTGAGAGTCAATTACTAGGGAAGCACAAGGCTTAAGCAGGATCTGATTATTAGGTTCATGTTTAGTCCACCAAATGGGTGAAATCAATATGAAGCTGAATATCATATAGAAAATACATGACCATCCACTCTTACCCAACCTTTCTCCGCTCCTTATTCCCTCTTGGGCCAGATTCACACATGCCTCTCCTCTCTCTTTTTCATATTGCGAAGGCAGATCTCAAGGCAGGCAGCAAAAAGGACAGGAACAAAATAAATTGCAAAAGGGTCAAACTCTATCATCAGAGATAGGAAGACAAGCCCTGTGTGGTTACAAAGGTACATTTCTGGAGATAAATATCCTTCTGGAAGAAAAGGTGTAATCCTTCACAAACCTGTGTTTCTGTTTTCCTCCCCTTTGGAGGATTCAGCAGATCAAGACACTTACTAAGTACTGGGAGTGCAAGCAGCACAGAGAGCTGGGTTTTTTTGGTGGGGTTTTTTTTGGTTTTTTGGTTGTTGTTTTTTTAATGGAAGACAGCTAAGGTGCTATCTGGGTTGCTCACTCTAAATATATATTCTAGGTAGTTCCATGGGTTTGAAAAAGAGATGAGGATGCATGAATGGAAACAAGAATAAAATTTGGTGGCAATATCTTTAATGTAGAAGTCAATTCAGCTGTTTTATCTGCTCCCTATGCTCGTTGATTTGATTATTTTTTGGAAGCGAAGTCAACAGAGCAGAATCATTGCATTTGCAGGTACAGCATGAATACATGAAATAGCTAGTTTCATCAATAACCAGACATTTTGCATCCATTTTTTGGCCAGCTGTGGTGGTTCCATTTTAAGGGGAAAGGTCAGATGGTGAAAGCAGTGACTGAATATTGGGAACTGAATCCTTCACTTGCTGAAGAGACTGGATTTCTGCTGGAAGCAATTCCATCTTTAAGTCCTTGAAAATTTGTAAATGTATGGAAAAAACAGCAATTAAAAGTGGCTTCTATAAAGTGTGAAAAGAATGAATAGTGTTATCTGATCTGGCAGTACAAAAGACTGTCTATGGCAGGTACTTGTTACACTGAGGTATAAGACCTATGCCTGAAAAAAAAGAACAAAGGCAGCCTTTAGAAGCACCGCAGAGTCACTACGGACCTGCCCTGAAGTCAACTCTAATACCAGGGTTCGCTTCCATGATGCAAGGTCATACTATACTTAAGTCTTCAAAGTCATCTTCAGGTGTGGTGGCACCCTCAGTGATGACCCAGCAGAGCAGGGGAAATAGAAAGCCTTGGTCTCTTCTGCATAGGGAGGCCTCAGCACCTGGAGTCCCCCTGAACTTAGCCTAAAAATCCCCAGTCTTGGGTGACAAGACAATGGAAGCAGCAAATGGGGAAGGTGTGGCTGGAGAGCAAACTCCACTTGGTATCTGGCATTAGGAGAAGCACGGCTGACTAGCTCAGCTGCAGCACAGCCTTAGTCTGTACCATGACAGAAGCCAGTGTGTATTGGTCTGAAGATCTGGGAGAGTCTGAGAAACCTCCTGTTCCCACCTAGGCAGAGTGAAAGACTCCCTGTGGCGTGTTGAGAACATGCACATACCTGGCAGGTAACGTGGTCTTCCTCCTTTTCTGCTACCAAGGAGGTAATTAAAAAGCAGTGTAAAGCAACAGTTTCAGGGTGGAAAAGGTGTGTCCTAGAAATTTGAAAAGCAAACAAAAATAGGCTGATGTCAGCCACCATGTGGAACTTTCTCACCTTTGTTTTTATCAGAGAAAAAAATGTGAGAAAAAATTGGCAGTGTAAAGGGATATTGAAAGCATGACATATTTGTCTGTTAAGTATAAATATGAACAGCTATGGAGATCTGGTGCTATGGTGCTAGGTTTTAACTCCAGTAACATTCATCTAGTGCCAGGAAACACTAGATTTAGTACCTGAGGGATTGCAGTCTCAAATACCTTCTACATTTTTTTTAATATGCTGCCAAGAATTTAAATTGGTAAAAGCTGGGGACTGACAAAAACTTGATCCCCAAGAGCTTTTCTGGCACAGGTTTATCAGGGAATATGGTACCATTATTTTTATTATAATTATTTTTTTTGGTGGTGGTCGGGGAGCTCATTTATAACTCTGTGACTTCTACTCCCAGATGTATTTTTAAAAATCTTAAATAAACAAAGGGTTTGATTTTCTTGGTGGCGCTAGGAGCTCTCATTCATTTTATATACAATATGCCTTCTTGGATTGTAGTCATTTAAACATATTTCTTGAAAGGTCAAGAGCAGGCAACAGGAAAAAAACCTGACTGTGGGGTACACATTGCCTTGAAACTACTACCACCCATCTGGTGCCTCTCTGTTCCAGTGTGGGATGATCTTACAATATGTAGCAAAATAAGTTAGGCAACTCTCTCAGGCCCAGTCCTGCTTTCACTGTAGTCAACAATGACCATGTGTTTTGCAGTACACATGTAATGGGAGCAGGCATCTCACAGGAAAATGTGGGTTTGCAAAGGAAAGGCTGGACTTCTGTTGAAGATAGACGTCTAACAAAATGACACTTAACCTTTATTGGATTAATAGTAACCTTTCTATCTTCTCACTAGATGGAAGGTCCCTGTGATGCCTGAATGAAAAGAGAAGCCAAGAATCCCTCTCTTACACTGCAGTTGTGACAGAAGGACCCAAATTAGTCGATGTAAAGTCTAAATTCATCTTACAACACTGGGTAGGAAAGTGAAGGGGGATCTAATATGCGTGCTGATCGCACTGTCTGTATTGCAGTCCTGGGGAACTGCCTTGGCCCCATTGGAGACTGCAGTGGAGACTGCTAGGATAGCCTGAATCTGTGAAGATGAGGACTGCCTTCAGTCTCCACCTTCAAGCTTTATGCAGCTGGGCTGCAAACCTTTTACACGTATCAAACAGGCAACTATGAATAAGACCACTGTCAAATAGGTTTAGTCACTTACTCAAGGTGATATAGCAAATGAGTAGAATAGAGAGTAAAATCACAGAAGTTTCTGATTCCCAGATTTATGCTCCTTTCATTAGGTCAGACTGCAGCCAACAACAGCACGTATGAAACATGAAGGTAATATATACAATACTATCTTTACGGTCCCACATTGCTCTCAAATGCCATAACCAGATCTCCCTAAATGTACTTTCAAGTTCACTCAGTAACAATTTATAGGGTTTGGTGGTTTTTTGTGAAAAGAATTTGTCATCTTGTCCCCTGAACAGACACAGTACAGCTTGCACTGGCTGGAATGCCTTCAGTTTTACTATACAATTAAGTTTGATCTCTTAGGACTTGTACTCTTTCTGATACCTGTGGTATGGCTAAGCTATCCATTGGGTTATTTTTTTCCCTGTAGCTCAAAATACAAGATAAAATTCCTTCCACCTGTTGGACAAAATAAATGTTTTCTGTTGTATAGAAGCTATGTAGGTTTTGGTCTTCTGTTGCATTTTGCAGTTAAAAGAACAAGCACAATAGTTTTCTTATTAAAAGAATTATTGCTTAGGTTTATAGTATGCCTTTTACCTTGAAGGAACACAAAACACTTTTCAAATTGCAGCTTGGACCTGGCAAGCTTCTGTGCCCTCACAGCGTCCTGTTGACTTGAATGATGTTCCCAACGCATAAAGATTTCTCCATATGGATCCACTTGCAGATCTGGCCCTCAAGGCACAATTTGTCCCTATGCCAAGAGAATAAAAGCACTTTGAAGAAAGGAAACTTTATACGTTTCAGCTCAGAGTTTCCACCTGGGCTTTGTTCCTTGTGGAAGGAGAGGGGTTATGAGCTTCCAAGAGCCATGGGTGTTCTAGGACCTGCCGAAGAGCCCAGCACCAGAGCCCCATTTCTTTCTGGCCCCTTCACAACACTGCTTTCTGAGTGGCCATGTTCCCTTTTCTGCATGCTGCTGCACATGAAAGCTACCCCTCCTACACGCTCCTTCCATTCATCTGAAGGAGTACAGACACCCACACATGCACATGGCATGCATTCACCATCCATGGCAGTGAGAAGATTTGGATTGTTCCCCCTGCAAGAGGGGACACTGGCAGCACTAGGGATGATGGTACTGCAACTGAAAGTCTGTACTCGAAGTAGGAAATATGCCTCAACAGATGACTGAGCATAATCTCAGCAAAGGTCCCTGTGCAGTCTTTCACAGAACTGAATGACTGGGAGCAGGCAACTGCAGAGTCAGTACCTTCCCCAGTCTCCTTCCCTGAGATGTAACATATGAATGGGTTTCTCCTGCTCTCCAAAAGCAAAAATAATTCCCAAGCACTTTATAAATAGTGTTCAGTCTGTATGACGCCCTGTAGAAATTCAGCCACCATTGACACGATGATTCAATAAGGAAGCATTGTGCCTCATTGGTATCATGGATGGAATTTAGCAGGCTGAATACACACAGAAGTTTAGTTAGCCTACCCAGATTAATATCACTACTCACTAAAAAATTGCACAAAATATCTGGAGACTATAAGGGCAAACACTTTCACTTTAAGCTAACTTCCAACCACAGTCCACATAAAAGCCCCAGACATATGTTCATTTCTTTCTCTGTGTAAAGGTCGTACATACCCATTAGTATATGTAATTGGTTGTAGACTACATATGCAAGTGTATAAACTGCTAGTATAATTTCCTGCAGAGTCTTCATTTACACTGACAGTTTCTGGTGCAAGTAGGAAACAAATAGGTCCACCTCATGGTTTGGGGGGCTGAAGGGAACACAGATGTAAGAACCATGACTTTAGTATGGAAGGGTTAAAATCTTACCGAAGAAGTTGCAAATTAATAACACGGGAAACAAATTCTCGAATTTGGGCTTCTGAAAGTGGTTTGCAGGCATGACAGTGCAGGTTGTCCCCACACTAAATTTATAGTGAATTTGTGGTAACTTGCTGAGTAGCTGTTTTTATGTAAAATTATTTAACAAATGGTTTCACGCTGTTCTATAAATAGCCAATATATACTTTTTCCTGTTAATATGGGCCCTTTGTCACTCTGGATAGGTACTCTTTAAAAATATATGTATAAAAGTGTATTCTTTTAGAATACATTTAGTCCAAGAAACATGCACATCCAGTTAAATCCCTTGTTCAGCCTTTCTACTTGAAGCATGTGTTCATTAATTGCTTGAATGTTCCACATTGTCATAACTAGCTAGAAGCATCCTAGCTGAATATGCTCCACACAATCACCTCAGATCAATGCGGTGGTAGGTCTCCTTTTATCCTTAGTCCAATAACCCCCCTCCAACAACAGAGGTCCTTTGCAGGCACAGGGCCCTGATTTATGTTTAATGCAGCAGTGTTTTTACTGCTTTTGGCACAAGATGTTTGAAAGAGGTGAAAAAGACACACAGGCAAAAAGTCTGTTTAGAAAACAATTCCAGCATAAGCACCATATGCCTTCAATTCATAGGTTCATTTCCAGGCAAGCCACCGCAGCAAGCGCAACAATTAGATCCCTTTTTAATTTTTTCCCCTTTAAGGCGGGGGGGTGGGGGGGTGGGGGGGGTGAGCAGGGGGGTGTCATTTCCTTCCTATAGGATTTTTTATTAGGTTTTTTTTTAACCATTATTCTTTCCTTCTCCTGGTTTACTGCCTTGTATCTATCTACCCCTCAGGAGTTTAAAACCCTCAAGTAAGTATTATTAGATTTTTAAAGTGTATTTTCTGATTGTGTCTGTGCGTGCCTCTGTTGAAGGAAGTCGAACCCTCATACACCAAGGAGCAGATTGGCTTATATTGTCATTGGTCCACAGGCTTCTGTGCAGGAATTGCGATTTGCACCAGCTGGGAATGTGCCTTCATAGTGTCTCAATTCCTGGAAGTGCAGACACCAGGTTGATGTTGCATGTAACTTTCATACTCAGTGAAATCTTTTGATGTGTACATGGACTAGATTTCTCTGGACCAGGAAAAGAAAGCTCACATTTCTAAAAGAAAGGTAGAAGCTGTAAGAGAAAAAAACTGAACTAATAAAACTCATCACTTTTGCGAACCCTTTGTTCTGTGTTATTGGTGATAAGGATAAAACCCTGAAGAATTTCACCCAAATGAGGCATTTTTGCTGAAAGGGTTTTGTCAAGGCACAAGGGAGATATGGCTTTACAAAGGAGTGTTACCACTTTCTCTACATGAACTGGGAAGTTAAAGGCTTCTGAACTTTTGAGATTGAAGTTGGTTTTATTTTTGTAGGAATTCAAAGTGCTGTGGTCATTGGAGCTGTACAACAGGGAGCAAAAATATCTTCCTTGTGTTTCACATGAAGGGAAGGTAGTGCTTAACCATGAGCAGTAACTATGATCATCAGACACCAGGAAAAAACAATAAAGTTAAATTTAAAATTTGAAAAAGCATCTAACATAGCTATTCAGTCCTCTAGCACAAGATGTACGTATATACAGTTCATTGAACAGTAATAGATGAAGAGCTTTTTTTACTTAAATTATGCAATGAATAATACACCATTTTCATAATCTAGTCAAACTTTATGTATGGAATAATATCTTCACTAGAGTATTTTTTGCATTGAGTCTTAAGAAATTATTTGCAAATAATTATTGAAGTTTTTTGGCCAGTTCCGTTGCATGTAGGCTGCAGGTTCTCCCAGGGTATCCATGCTCTTACAATAGTGTCCTTCTAGGGCAGAGGAATACCCACCTCCAGGAGCATGTAGAGCGATGTTAAGCTTGCTACTAGATCTACAGATGGAAGCAAAGTTTACATTAGGAATGAATGGGCCTGTAATGAGAACAGCCCCCTGTACTCCCTCTGCCATGATGTGTACTTGGAAAATATCAAATTCTTCTCCCAGGTCTTAGTATGGGAGAGATCCTTTCTTTAAAAAAAAAAAAAAAATGGTGGAAAACCTCAGGAAAAGTGAAACAGAATGGGGGTGGAGGGGAGGAGGATGTAGGGAAAGGTGTGCTTTTCCTTTTTTCGTCAAAAGACAATTGGAAAACCCAGAAGCTAATGCCAGTGACACCATCTGCCCAAAGATCCCAAGGCACTTTACAAACATCAGCAGACCTGCCTGTCACAGACGAGAGCATCACTAGTCAGGAGTTAGCTCAGGATTAACAGCATGCTGGGAGGTTAGTTGGCACATCGATGACTGAGGTTGCCACACTGAACACGTGGTCTGGCAGGGCCCTGAGGAGTTTCCTGCACTAACAGTGTCAGCCTCCTTGGACACTCTCCTCCAAAGTCCTGCCTGACAGCACACACCCTTAAGAAAGGATGAAATGAGGTCTGTTTAAAAGATCAGTTTTCTTTTGTGTAAAAGGCAGTGTCTTTTTGTTTAGTTTTTCCCTTTTCTTTTGGCGTGACAGAGATGTCTGCCAAGGGAAAAACAAGACAAGATGATCCCGAGAGATGTCACTTCTACCACTGTGTGATGACTGTGCCAGAGTGCTGTGCTGCACCAGCATCTGTAGGGAAAATATTTGTGACAATAACAATATGACACCAGAAGAGAGAGGAGGGGTAGAAATAAAATTCCTAGAATGAAGGGAATTAGCGGAGGGTCAGGGGGTGGGAGCATGAATCATGAGGTGAAGGCATAGAAAGAAACACAGCAGGGCAAGGTATCTTTTCTGGGCTGTTTTTTGTTTTATATTGGGTTTAAGTTTTAAATTGGGGGGTGTGTGTGTGTGTGTGTGTGTGTGTGGTGTGTGCGGTCTTCCTTTGCTTGTCTGGAAACCGGAGATGGGTAACTCAGGTTTGGAACTTCCCACTAAACAATGTGCAAGTCAAGATGCAGATCCAAACAATACAGAGCTGCTGCTATAAAATCAAATTTTCCTGTCCCTGGACTCTGTGCCTGCTTTGGCTTTTGCAGCCTATGCCCTTTCCTTGCCCAATCTGCCCTTCAGTCACCCTTCAGTCTGTGTCTGGACAGTACTTTATGTTGGTTCATGAAATCCTATTAATCGGGTTTGTTTTGTTTTTTTTTTTTTTCCAAAGTATCAGGCTAGCAATCACATATCTGGCCCATTGACCACAAACTCATATATCCTCCCACCTCCTCCTCCTTTTTCTTCTTTTTTTCCCTGGCAATTAAAAAAAGTAAAATATAAGACCAAACAAATCAATGTTTACGGATTTGTAATAAGTTTCTTTCTATTTATTTATTTATTTATTTCCTCTTTAGTCACTAAAGAAGCAGCAGCAACTTGCAAGGAGCAGTTTTTGCCAGAGGGTGAATCATAGCTATATTGATTTGATTATGTAAAAGCTCAGAGGAACCTAAAGCCAGATACAGAAATATCTCATAGTCCAAACCCTGTGGGACACACACTAGTAAAAAAGCAATCTTTATATTGTTCCTGATAAAAGCATCATTAGTTTCCTCACAGTGAAACCATTTCTCTGCTGATACAGTATATGGTTTTCCTTTTCTCTAGAATCCACTCAGACATAATTAACGCTCAGTTACAAGGCTTCAGCTTCTCTCTGGAGTGCACATTTTGAGGCTGGTGAGAGTGTGGGCGCACAAGCCTGAGCACCTCCAAATCACTCACTAACCCCTCTGTGGAGCAGGGGTCTGGCCCTCAGGACATAAGGCATGCTGGACCTGGGTTGTGACACCCTCCCATGGGCCTTGGTCACCCATCCAGTGGGGCTGTGGATGCCTGACACTCCTGCCATCACTCTGCCAGCAACTCTGTCTCTCACACCCTTACAGGCTTTATACAACAACAAAGGTATAAAATCACACAAACACAGGCACGCAGATCTGCACAGACAGACATGTTCCCAGCTTGTCACAACAAAATGTTTGTGCATGTGGTTGTCTGCAGAGCTGCTCCTAGCAGGTGCTGCAGCATGGGGGGAACACTCTGCCACCATGGCTGGTTTAGAGGTGGGGTGGGAAGGGGGTGAGGGCAAAGCGTTTAAACTGAAATGCTATGGAGAGCTGCAACTATACAGTTTCACTTATGCTTCTGTTAGCCCTGCGTCTAATACCTGGGCAAAATGAAACTGGGATAAGAAAATTCATTAACTTCAGGTTTTTCTGTACACGGTGAAGGGAAAATAAGATCCTGCCTTTCAGAAACCTATTCTGCTTGCACATGCCTTCATGATAGAGAAAAGATGTATTGTGAGTCAGTCTACTTCGCTTGCCTTTGGTTCCTTCTTTCTTATTAATTTCAGTCTTCTTTTGGTCCAATCAAAGGAAAATGCCAATGAATTTTAACATCTCTGGTTTGAATCTGCAAAGTGGGACTTGGCTGTAAGATAATGTAAAGTGTTAACATTGTACTTAAGGTGATACTACCCAGACGTGGCAGAGCTACATTAATAGCTAAAATACTAAGTGCTTCAGAGAGGAAAACTTGTGCAGGTCAGATAAGGGAAAAGAAAGAAAGAGTCATTTCAGTGCTTGCACCTGTCTTCTCTTCAAATCAATGTGAAAACTCCTCAAGGAAACTTTAAGACATCTGGGAGTTTTGCTGACAACTCTGAAGGGTTCATGCGCACACAATTTGAAACTATGCCAGAAAACTCTGAATGTCTAAATGTGATGTTTCGGGGTGTGGAGGTGTGTGTATGTCATTTTACCTAGTTGCAAAAGCCTTTAACCTTAGTGCAGCATCACTAACATAAGACTGGTTTCCCTCTCAACCTCTTGAACTGCCCAGCAATTGGGATTACTATTAACCAGCAAATTATCCCTTTTTTGTCTCTGTCTCTGAGTGAAATTATTTTTTTTCTTTCTGAAAGCTGTTCTGCCGGCTGCAATCCTGGCTGGCATACCCCTTGAACTCTTCACAAAGTGCCATATAGCTGCATACAGGCTAAAACACAACATTTGGGAGGCTTGTAAAATCAAGGCTGCTAAGCACTTTGCATAACCAGTGCTTAAGAAGAAAGGCTGTTGACATAAATTATTTACTCATCCTACCATTTGCAGTGATTTTTCATTATCAACACAGGAATAACTCCAGTGGTTTCAGGTCTCTCCACCTGCTTCTGCAGCAGCCACGAAGGTAGGTGTGGGACTGTATAGCACAACAACTATTATATAGAGAGATTAACTTGTTCAGGTAGGACAGATCATTGCTGCTGACAGCCATGTCCGTCTCCCATTGTAATGTGGTGCAGAATCCCAAAGAGTGCTGAGTGCCTTCAGCCAAATGAAAGCCAGAAAATACCGTCCTCAGCAGTGGGAGCTGAGCGCTCTACATGTCTTCTAGAGTTGGACCTGATGCATAGTCTCTGAATATCTTTTATCAAAAAGGTGAGAAAAGATCTCATGAAAAGAGGGCTTCAGTTGTTGGAGAAGCAAGTGATTCACCCATCTTTTACTCATTAGCGTATGATATGGTGGTTTTACTCTGAATTCTGAACACACAAATGTAGTTGAACCACATAACCACATAAATTCTCCTAACACACCTTCAGTCTTCAGTGATTTCAATGGTAACTTAAGAGAAGACGCAGATTTTCTCACGACCTTTGCAATCTGAGCGAGCTGCTAGCATGGCCTACAGCATTACAAGTCTGTCCAAACCATCGGTAGATGTCTGTCCCTTCAGTTCTCCCAGAATTCAAAGTAGATCACCCTGACACCTCACTTAATGGCCAAGAAGAGCTGCTCACATTTGATGGATGGCATGTGGTCTGAACACATTTTGCTCAAAAAACTTAGAGACTCCCTGGGTCCATCTTCCCTCAAGCCCTCAAAAACTTTGATGCATGGGCAGCTGACGTTCTGAAACAAGGCACATAAGGAAACCTTTATGAGAAAGAGTGAAAGAAACAAATGCTTTTTAAGCAGATACTGCAATTTTGGAGTAGCTGACACACAACTTTGTTTTTAATAGATTTACTGACTGAAATACTCTTTAATTAGAATGGTTTTAATTAGAATTCCCTTCCATACGTTATAAGCCACAAAGCCAGATTCCACCTTAATTTATCTGAAAATATCAGCATTTCTGCTTTAGAGAACATTTGTGCTATCTGCTCACTGGAATTAAGTTATTCTGGTTATCTTTCTTCTCTGTAAGAGTCTGGGGCTTTTTTCTGTACTAAAACCAGGCATCAATGAGAGCATCAAGGAAAACTTGGGGCCAAAACCACCAGCACTGGTGGAATCGCATGTTTGCTAAATGTGTAGCCTCATTTTGATAAATCTTTGCAACTGAGAATGTGTCTAAACACAAATGGTTAAGTTCACACAACAAACACCCATATGTTACATCTATTCATCAAGAAACCCTCCTTTTACAAAAGGTGTTCTTGCATTGAAAAATGCTGTTCATTGGCTTGTTCTCTGAAAGAATTAATAAACCCCTGAAAAATTGCTGTGCACAACAGCTTTAATAGCTCTGTCCGGCTGCTTCCCAGTCTCTACCCCTTGAAAATAAAACAAACTCTAACTATAAATCAAGGCCACTTGAAATGAAGGCCAGTCTCACATCACAGAGAATGATTTTATTGGTGGAACGTGGACTTGCTAATTTCTAGAATAAATTATTATGCTTTACTGGACGCAGTTCTATTTACACACTTTTAGTTACAAAGACTTAAAAACAAAATCACAAGCCCTGTTACAGACTGATCTTAACATGTCTAATTTTTTTCCAGGCAGCTCTCAGTATAAAATGTTCAGTTGACAATGTGCCAGGAAATCCCTTTCATTAAAATAAACACTGATACACACATTGTGAAGT
The DNA here is from genome assembly GCF_023634085.1 of Falco cherrug. Taxonomy (NCBI): domain Eukaryota; kingdom Metazoa; phylum Chordata; class Aves; order Falconiformes; family Falconidae; genus Falco; species Falco cherrug. The sequence goes on along the minus strand of NC_073720.1, from coordinate 35,521,330 downwards.
TATCTCACTTATAATATCAATGATCTTTAATAGAGTTGTTTTATTACCAGAATAACATTTCTGCCTGACAAGTCTGGAGTCAATATTTAACAGATTTAGGTCAGATTTAGCAATAGGATTTTCTAAAAACCTGGCAAGACAAAATTCTGACTGCAAACTCATGAAGTAGGTTTACAGATTACAAAATGAGCATTTTCATAAATATGCATGTCTCATAAATATTTAAGAAAAAATGAAATGAGATCCAATATCTAAATGATTGTCTAATTAGTAATTCTTTTGATAGGCAGTCTTGAATACATATTAAACACGTGAGAAGAAAAAGAAAGAGAGAAAGAAGAAAATAAGGAAGGAGGGAAAGGGGGAATGAAGGATAGAGAGAAGAGGAAGAGAAAGGGAACAAGGAAAAGTAAGGAGAAGGAAGGAAGGAGGGAAGGAAGGAAGGGAGAGAGGAAGGATGGAAGGAAGGAAGGATGGAAGGAAGGAAGGAAGGAAGGAAGGAAGGAAGGAAGGAGGGAAGGAAGGAAGGAAGGAAGGAAGGAAGGAAGGAAGGAGGGAAGGAAGGAAGGAAGGGAGAGAGGAAGGATGGAAGGAAGGAAGGATGGAAGGAAGGAAGGAGGGAAGGAAGGAAGGAAGGGAGAGAGGAAGGATGGAAGGAAGGAAGGATGGAAGGAAGGAAGGAAGGAAGGAGGGAAGGAAGGAAGGAAGGAAGGAAGGAGGGAAGGGAGGGAGGGAGGAAGGAAGGAAGGAAGGAAGGACTTCTTTTTTGAAACAGTGGCAAGATTTTTAAATCCTACTTCTCCATTCTAAAGTTTGAAAATCAGTCAAGAAGACCCTTTAATCTCATCAATATTATATGAAAGTCCCTCACATGTACAGCCTGTTGCACATGAAAGATTGCTGTTTGATTCCCGGCACAGCTGGGGTCCAGGGCTTCAGGCAGCAGGACTGCATGAATTTAAGAACACTTTCTACTTGAGGAAGTGAAAATCCTGAGGAAGAACAGGTTGGAGGAGCATGCTGATGATGGTCCATTGGACACTGCTGCGATTCAGCTTTGAATGGGAAACCTACATTGGTTGCTCCAGCTACAAAGGTCAGACTGAGTTACAGTGATTGAAAGATATTAAAAGTTACTCACAAATGATTTCACAAAAGCAAGTGACACAGTCACTCCACAGTTAATTGTAGAGTTCTTTTTCCTGATATTTGCAAGTATTTTGATGGATGGTTTCTTGACAGAACTGAGAAATCCCTAACTCTTGAATGAATGATCATTCCCTCTGGAATTTGAGAGATGTATTTGTTATTTTCTTTAGATAGTTGTCCCACTGAACAGGTATTTATTATCTGCATCAAGAGCAGCATTGATGGCCAGTCACCACAAGTACTGAGTGTTTTATGAAGCCAATCATTTGACTCGTTAGGCACCCAAGCAGATTTAGGAAGACTTAAAGGGAAGCAACAGGTAACCCTAAGTGTCCTGTGCACTGCTTTGAGCAGCTACACTGAAGGTATGCTGAGCAGGAGTATAACTAGACTGGAGCTATAGTTCTACCTCTCTTGGCTGGCACAGTGGAGCCAGAGATATATCTGTGGAACTTGGGGCTTAAATTACTTTTCTTTGGAGCAAGCTACAGAGCTATGATTCATAAACTGGCAGTCCTGCTCCAGCCTCATTCCTTGAATTGCAGCAAGATCTTCATAGTCCCTCTTACCTCATCGTTCACCCATCATTCCCGTATCTAGGAAATCACACCAGAAATGCAAAATCCATAAAATCAATGTAGGAACAGGTTTGTATGAGTCTGAGTAACCTTTGTAAGCTTGTGATTTTCAACTAAGCTGAACAACTTTTGTTGACATTTACTAGTACTGCTATTTATGAAGTTACTGTACTTGTTCACCCATGCAATTATCGACTACAAGGAATTTCTGCCTTTTCCACATATCACATAACCTTCCTTTTCTGTTCACTGTTGGAAAAAGGATCTGTAGTTTTACTTAGAGCCACTTAAGAATTACAGCTTCTGCTGCATTTTTCAGAATAGTTAAGAGAATGAGTTTCTTTCCAAAGGAGTGACGTTAAAGATTCAGGAAATGATATTAAAACTCTGTTCCACATACAGAACAACATGCCTAGCAAAATGCAGCCAAGGTGCATTAAAAATAAACAAGAGATAAGAGAGGAATTCAGCTATTACTCTTTTTGGGAATTTTAGTTAAGAAGTTCAGAAAAGGAACTCCTACCTTCATGGTTTGGGAAGAAATAAAAGTTTTGCAAGTTGTTGAGGGTAAGAAACCAGAATTTTTCTGTCAGACACTGAACACAGGGACATGGAGGTGGTTGAATTCATCAAGGTGGCCAAGTATTTGCCAGGCTCAGGCCAACACCGCTTCTTCGTTATGAAATATGAATCCAGCTTTTCAAGTTATAGCCAGGAAAATTATTCCTATGAATTGTGTAAGTGCAAGGATCACATCTGCTCTCCAAGGTGATTGTGCATTAAATGTCAGCATTTAGTTCAGAAAATATTTGCACTATAAATTAAAATAGCCAGGTTTTGTAGACACAAATGTGCATTGGCATAATTTTAGAGGTGCAAAGCTAGAGTGTAGTTTTGATCATTTTACCTGTGGCTGTAACCATTGATGTTACATTGATGTTTTTTATGGATGAAGTTGTTATTTTTCCAGACAGAACTGAAAAAAAATCTGGGCACCATAAAGGTTGCACTGTGGCTCTTCTCAAATTTCCCTAATTAGAAGATGAAGATCTGTATCTTGGTTTTGGTCTCACCTCCACAGAAGCTGAAAAATTGACTTCCCATCACAATTCCTACTAAGTGGCAGACACTCGGCACTTAGATGATACAGTCAAGGGCATTTTACAAGTGCTTAGATATATTATTTACATATTGAGAAAAGTAATGAAGTACTAGAAGCAGCTCCAGATGTGCTATGAGTAAAGAACGGATGTTTGGAATTACAAGAAACCAATCAGAAAAAATAATGGATAGAAAGTACAATTGGCTGAACACAGAGCACTGCTAAAGAAACTGCTACAAATGCTGAAGTGTGGATGAAGGGTGAGGCACTAGCACCTGAAAAAACAATAAAGACTGAAAACAAAGAAAAGTTTCTAGAAGGATGGAATAAGAGGGAGCTCCCTTCCAGTCATTATCTTACCCATCAACTGAACAGAAAATTTGGATATTAAAATGAACAAAGTGCTAAATTTCTCAGTGGAACTTCTGCCATTGACTTCTGTGGAGATTTCTCCTGTTTCAAGATACATGTATTTGTTATGTCTTTTGTGCAATAAAATGATGAAGTGCATCATGGCAATGAACAAAGCAATGTCCTCAAAGAGTCTGCCATTATTGCAGTGGAAATAAATAATAGAATCTCACATTACTGTATTTACTAGTATCAAATAGGGGATAGATGTCAGGGGAATCCCTGAGTTTCTTTAATCCATTAGTATTTCTCAATAAGTAGAAGATAAACCATAATCAAATTGTGAATTAAATTGTGCCAAAAAGGCTTAAATCACCCAGAGGGTAGGCAGGAAAGTTTGGGGTCAAATGTATGAGATTTATGGCAAGAAAATACAGAATTGGTGATTAGCACCAGGGCAAAATTAGCCTAATGAACTCACCATGCTCACATTTGACAAAAGTAGAGACCATCATGACAAACCCACCCCAAATAACTGTAATGGCCATTTTGCCTAGCAATACCTTCACCAAATAGTTTCAGTAAGTCCAACTGAAGGTATGGATTCTGAAGTACCTGCACGAATAGCAGCACTTCAGCTGGGTCAGAAAAATTGTTCTGCCATTACAGTTCTGGGAATAAATTGAAGACCCTCCACAAGTCAACATCTTTAACTAATACGAAATCCATATAAAAGTTGATTTTAAAATTACAGAAAAAAAATCCAAAAGGACAATATACCATATAATAGCATGTTGCTTAGCATTACAGATTGATACCAGCTCTGCATCTTTCCCTCTTCAGGAGAAATGTGAAGCTGATGGAAGACCAATATCACAAAAAAGTGGTAGGTGTCTGAAGAACGAACAAACATTTGTCCAAAATTTTTACTCACATAACGACATGTAAAACTGGAATACTAAGATACCTTGTAGAAATGAGATCCCTGACCGGCATCCCTTTCTGATCAACTGGGTTTTTTAAAAAGGGTTTCATTATTATATGCCCTTGAAAATTCTGGGTCTGGGAAGCTGCAGAGGGCATGCAATATTACTTAATAACACCTGAATTATATATTAGTTATTGATCTATGACATGTGCCATTTGTACAGCCTAGTGATTAGTTTAAAGCAGGAGCAGCCAGGATTTCTGTTCTGAATTCTTATGTTCTCTTGCTATGGGACATAAGGACAAATCCTCACTTATCTGTGATACCGGTGAAATTAAAAAACTTACTCAACATTTCAAGCAGTCTAAAAGACTGTGGCGATTATTGGGTGAAATCTTCAATACTTTCTAATCTTGGTAGATATTCGAATAGCTCCCAAAGCTATACTATTTGAGTGTCTACAATGCATAGATGCTATTTCATCTGTTCTGATAAGGAATTTATATGCAAGCCAATAGAAGAAGCAAATCTTAAAACAAAGCAAAAAAAAAATAAATTCTACATAAAGAAATAATAGGAAAACACATGGAGAAATCCAAGCCAAATGAAAATTAACTTTATATGTTTGCACTCTGCAGTATATCGTGTTCACACAACCAATTAAAAGAAATGCCATCTCGTTTGGAAAATATCTATTGATTTCCCAGTTCATCAGATCAGCTTGATGTGTCCGGCAATGGCTCCTATGACATCATCAATATTTTTCTATTTAGAATAATGACTTATTTTATATGCCAAGAGCTATAAAAAAGACTATATACATATATTTCTAAGGACATCAGCTTAAAAACCACCTCGATTTCCCCCCTTAACATACAATATTTTTTATCCACCTTTAAAAAAAAAATTTGGATCTTGCCATGAGATTCATTTATGGAACTCAGTAAATTTGTTTAGTTTATAAACAGACCCCTAAATCATGTTTCCCCTATTAGATGCTGTCGCTTTGGCCTGCATTTGGGGTCCAAATTACACACATTTTTCTTTTAGAGTATGCAGAACACATTTCAGAGAAATCCTCCCAGCTCTGCTGCCCCCCTCCCCCTTTCTTTTGCAGACTCCTGTATCTTTTAACCGTCTGGATTCCAACTGCTACATACTATCTCTAAATCTTTCTACTGAGTCAAAAAGGCATCCATTTAGCTAGATGTTTATACTGTTCAATTGACTCATGTATGTTTTTTAAGCTACACTTACAGCTGACTCTCAGCCCAGTTTCTAGCAATGGAAAGGAATATTTATATGCTCTGGACACAGACGCGCCCTTAATCAGAACTCCCCATAGGGCCAATTGGCATAGAAAAAAATCGAGCAAGATCTGAGCCAGGAACCAGCAATAAGGCAGTTTTGACATCTAACCCTGTGTAATTCTTTCTTCTAAGATTCTCACTCTGTGAATGGAGAAGGAGTAAGAAATTCCTCATCTTTCTCACTCCTTTCCAGCCTACACAACACGGTGGGCACCCAAGCTCCACTGGGACACCATTTCACCATGGCTCAGGGTGTGGGACAATTTAGAGAACTTGGAGACCTCCTTGCAGCTGAAAGTGCAGCACAACGGGGTCATATTGCTGCTTTCGAATATTCCTGTTTTGGTCTACTTTTGTACAATCCTGCCTGTTTCAAAGGACCTGTCCACGTGCTAAGCAGGCTAAAGCAGAATGTTTCTGTCTTTGCAGTAGGGTCGTTGGGTGACACAGAGCTAGCTCTTTGCCACTGGCAATGCCATCACCTGATCAGACTCTGAACTAGGGGCGATCACAGCACTTTGAATAAACAACAACAAAAAAAAAAACCCACATGGCCCCAAACCCACCAATTTATCATACCACTTCAGTAGTTCCTGGAATGTGGTTTGCTGACCTCTGGTGGTTATCAAAGCTATGGGAGATCGTTTGCTAGTCAGACCTGGAAAGTTAAAAAGGAAAATTTATGAACTCCTAAAGCATGTGCAGCCATGGTGCTAGACAGTGGGAAAAGCCGAAGATTTAAATCCCAAAGTTCAGGAGCTGCTGGCCTATGCTGCAGGCAGTTTACAGTGCAACACTTATTCCTGTGTCTAGCTTGGTATAATTTTTCCCAGCAGAAAGATCTGAAGTAAAAGAAGTAGAGCAGCAGCTTCTGTGTCATGTGTACTCACCCTAGGATGCTTCCTTTACTTTTCCTGCCTGTATGGCTCATCGCTCCTACCCCTTCCATGGCCCTGGGTCCTTTAGAAAGGCTCTGATATTCTCTGGCCAGGCTCAGAAGGGACACCTGAAGGGGCAGGTGCTCAAAGCCATTGAAGCAGGAAGAGCAGAAAGAAGCCATATGCTTTGCAGGCTTACAGTCTGCCCAAGGAAAACTCTGGGTAAATCTTAGTGCTACCTTTTCTGTTTTGGGCCTAAACCGCTGGTTTGACCTTAACGTTGAAAGCAGGTCTAAGGTGAAACTGAGTCAGCAGCAGCATGCACACTGTCCAGGGAGGGCAGAGCATCCCGACCTGTGTTCAGCTGGTGGAGACGCACTGCTTCCCCTGCTGTCCCTGACTGTCCTCCCCACCACATGCTGCCCAGCAAGCCAGAAAGCACCCAGGATTGCATTAAATTCATCCTCTAAGAATCAGAAAAAAAGGCAAGCCCTCTATCTCAGACTTTATTCAAGTCTGCTATGAGTCATGTTTGTCCTTCGTTATATGCCTTGCAAGGAAGTGTTTTCCTCTGCCCATGGAAATGTATGCTAAATACAAACACAGCATTCTCAGTGACATTTGGCCAGTTTAATGACTGTACCATCTTCAAGGACACTTTCTGTTGTTATGTACTGAATCCAGAATGTTCCTATTTGCCTTTTTCTGTCAGAATACTGGCTAAAACAGACTATCGTCTATTTGAGTCTGAAATACTTTCTGGTTACATGACTGCCTGAAATTTTCTATTTAATAAGTGACAAACATTCTCTCCTTTTGCTTGTTACCAGTCAACATGCATTACTCTGTTCAACACTGTACTGTCTTATCTATTTTTCTAGCTTTGTCACTGATCGCCTGAGCTCCCTAACTGCTAGCACTGGTCCTCGAGATTTGTTGAAATTACATTGAATTAATTGATAGAGACAATACCAAGAAGCATTCAAATGAGTATCCTTTTAAGATCAATCTAATGTAAAACACTTGCTCCAAACAGCTTTTCCTAGCCCAGTCCTGACTTGGGAGGCATATAGACCTCTGCATTAAAAATAAGGGAACAGATGGTCAAGAGCATGTCTGGTTAGCATGCTTATGGAAAATGAAAAAACACATTCACACTAAGCATGCTACAAATGGTATTAAACTCAGGTTATGTTAAAACATTGTGTGAATATGGCTTTAGGGTGAGTGCCCTAACTTCTTTTAAACTATTCTTTTAGACTGAGTTTGTGAAGAATCAGTAGAATAACACCCTTACAAATGACTCTCGAGACAAATGATCATCACAAACAGTTCTCAATTCTCTTGTGTAAACAGGTGTAGGCTGGCATTTTCAGTATCTGCTTGGTGAGACAGTAGTTCATTTCTTTATTAAGGGCTAAAATTTGTCCTCTGATATGTGTGAATGGCTCCCATTGAAGTAAATGAAAATGTCAATTAATTATTTAGCTTAGTTACAGGGGTATAACCAGAGCAGTAATGAGAAGAAATTAAAAGAAGAAAAATTTAGATTGACTATCAGAAGAAAATCCCAGGCAGTGAGACTATAGCATTGGAACACGTGTGTGATTTTAAACATATCATTGATACTGCTTTTTTTCCCAAGGTAGCATACATGTATATTTCAGTTCTTGAACTGGATCTGGAGTACACTTTGCCCATCATCATAGCATTAGACAGTGGCATCGTTTCTGAAGGGGAAAAAAAACTTGAGAACATTTAAATTAGATTGGAGAAACATCAGGAAATATAGCACAGAAATAAATTCCACATTAACAGGAAGATACAGTGGTTGATCTTTATCATCTCTACATTCTACATAGTGTTTACAATTTGGATCTTATAACTTATTTCCAACTGCAGGATATGGAGGTCTGAGGAGGTGAAAGGAGACATTTGTATTTCACTTCATTGCCCATGTAGGCCAGATATGTGCCACCCGGTAGAAAAATAGTCATCCTACTTACCACAGCCAGTAATCTCCTGTACGGAAAGTTCCTGGAGCCTACAGTGCATGTTTCGCTACATCTTTCTCAGCAATAAGAACAAGTAGATAAGATTAAGCCAAGGCAGTCTTACTGTATAACCTGGAGTATCCCTCATTTGCAGGATACATGGTCTTTACACCCACTGCTGGCAAAGTCTGATACTGAATGAAGGTGGCTCTGTGTGTTCCCATGCTGTGTCCATGGTCAAAAGTAAGCATTGCCTCTCCTATCAGAGAGAGACAGAAAGAGCTTGTGATCATTTGAATCATCCTATGATATTTAAATCAGCGGCAAGGCACGCAGAGAAATAGCTCAGCGATCCCAGTGTTGTGTAATCTTAACTGCACAAATTTTGCAGTCTGCTTCCTTGAGAGAAGCAAAGTGTGTGCCCCACTTGTGCAGCCTGGGAAACTAGAATACCATTCTAAAAAGTGCTTCTGCTAACCTTATCTTCAACAAAGAACCTGTACATCATCTTTAGCACAGAATAAAACATCAGATCTTATGTCCTTTAGTGTAAGGAAGGTGAAAATCACAGATGCGGAGGACAATATGAAACACAGAGTGCTCAAAACCCTTCTGCAAATGCACTGGCACATGCATATTCTAAACCATGGCAGTAGAGATGATGGTAAAGCCTTTATGTTTTCTGATAGTACAGCTCTTTGAAACACTGCTGGCAGACTCTCTCTACGTCATGTCACACAGGACAAGGAATGGGACAGGGCCTCTTGTGCTTCTCAATTCAAAGACATGCCATACAATAAACAAGCCAGCCTTATAAAGGCATGCTGAATGAGGCTCTGTGCCTGCAAGGGAAATTTAATTGAATTTCTTTATAGGTTGCAACAATCTAACGAAAAATTATGTAAAAATAGCATGATTCAATTTCAACATGCACTTGAATAGTTATATTTTTAAAAAGAGAGAATTCTTCATGCACACACAGAAAAAAAAGGTTAAAGATGAAAACAACCTAAACCTGTGGTTTTCAACCCAAATAGACTGCATGGACCAACTTTATTCACAGCAGCACAGGCATTATGTGTGTCATTGTCCCAGGTTAGGATATAAAAGCACAAATTACAATTCACATTTGATGTGAATGTATAGCCTTTCACGGCTTCTGGGTTTGGAAGAATAATGGTGTCTTTCACTCTGTCTCCATATTCTGAATCAAAGTGACTGAGAAAATAAAAATAAAATAAAGTATTGCTTCATCCAGCTATCAGATCAGGTGGAATTTAAACATTACTGTGCTTTTCCTCATATTTTACATCCATTTGCACATTAAGTAGTAGCTAAATAAAACCAGACAGTCTTTCTGTTTCTTAAGGATACGTGCAATGTGATTGCAAGTGTGCTTGTGGAGATATATAGCAGATATGCCCAACTACCATACCTAAATTCTAGGTGAAAAGTGGCACGTAAGTTGATAACTGTCTGTTGATTTCTGTTACATCCAGATACAGCAAATTACTAACCTTACAGTAACTTCAAATAAAGTTCTAAGGATAGCTTTTGTTGTATTTAATAGAAAAATGAAAATTATGACTCAAACTGTAATCTAGGGGTTACTTTATTTTGCATTGTTTTAACCTGTTTGTTGTATGTTCTTGACTTTCAGTGCACCCCAAAGTTTTGGATTGGAAATGTGAAAGTACTTTGTATAATTTTCAATGAATTTAGCATGCAGAGGGGGAACAAATGAAATTTATGGGTCCAGAAAAGAGCAGAAGGAAGTTTGAAACTGTAGAATAAACACGTTAGTTTTATGCTTATCAGCAAGCAAAGTGAGAGCAATATTGGTATTAAAGATTTATCATTGTTTTTTTAAAAATAAGGTTGTTTTTCATAGATGAATGAGCTCTTGTAGAAATTACAGTTCAAAAGCTAATGACTTTGAAATAAAGTGTTAGATACCAAGTGCCCAATTTTGCAGCAAAAGATAAATTTTGTGACCAGGTACATAACATTGAAGTCAGTCAGTATTACAGCAGAGATACAACATTTTATTAACATTCTTTATTTTAAAATTCAACTGGTGTTCAAACTTTTAGAGGTTTTTGAAGTTTTTAAAACTTTCTTATCCACACGGTCTTAGTATTTAACCTGCTCATGTTGATGCTGGGGTGGTTTATTGTCTTGAATTTGTTGATATTTGAAAAAGGGTTTCCTCAGGGAGTCTGGCCCCACCTTCTCAAGTACAGAAGCTGTCTTGAGGCTGAGAAATTCCTCTAGTTGTGTTTTGACTTCAGATCTGAAGGTTCAAGCCCCAGAGGTGCCTAAAACTGCCCTTCTACATTTGACATTTTCCCCATCTAATATTAAATTTTATGACCCTTCTGAGACCCCACTTTGGAGAAGCTGTATGAAAATTAATATTCCTAAAAAGACTTGAGCTTTTTTTGGGAAAAAAGCAAGACAGAGACACAGACAAAGTGGATTACACCAACTCATTCACCATCCAAGCAGGTGAAAGGCTTCTAGTCTCGTAGGTCAGCCAGCCATTGAACACGACATTGACCTGCTATGGGCCATTTTGCATTTGGCATTAAGGATGTCCTTGAAAATGGAAACAAACAAACAAAAAATAAGTCTTGTTGTTACACATTCATGCTGTCAAAAGGGGAATTTGTTTTTGGGGGAAATCTAATCTGAGTACAATATAGACTTATGAAGGGTGTCAGATTGTTTCCTCAAAGAAAATAAATGACATGCACTCATTCTCTGTTAATGCAGAGGAAAGCTGGGCGAAGAAGTGAAGAATTTTAAGGTTTGGCAAGGGAAAGCATGGCTATGCATGGGTGAAAAATGAGGAGGGGAAAAGAAGCAGGAGAGGTTGGGGAAAACACTGATTAACAGAAGTGGGAGTAATGGGATCCCTGTGAGGAATGACACAGGGAAGAGTGGCAAAGGACGAGTGCTGGGATATTAGGATCTAGAGCAATTTCTGGTGAATCGGAAAAAAACGAAACATTGATTTGTGCAACAGGTAGCAGGCTTTCTGTTCCTGTCCCCTGCCTCCTCTGAATCAGGGAACCTTTTCACATGTAGACTACTCTTGGGAAGTCTTGGTCATCTAGAAAGAAATTCTCTGAGACCAGAGTTTCACAGTACAGGGGTTTTGGCAGAAATGCCAACTTAATACATTCCTGCTATTCACTGTCATTGGTCTATTTTTGTGCAATTTTTGCTACCCCTGGTGGTTTTGGGATCATATTCTATAGTGTTTCACAGGGCTGACTCAGGATTAAAAATAGCCCTGCAAAGTAAAGGTTTACTTTTAGCCTAAATCCATTCACCAGTGTTTTCTTAATGCAAAATGTTGGCCTTCATCCCCGTGTGAGGTGACACCTGGGGATAGCTTGTCCCTCTTTCATGAAAAGAGCTGCACAGGAGGCATATATTATGTGCATAGGGGCCAGCATGGGGCCAACACCAAAGAGCAGCTGCACTCCATGCGTGTCACAGGCTCTCACCCTTGCTAGAGAGAAGGCAGTGAGGGCAGAAGGACACACTCTGTCATGGACAAAGCAGTTCTCACTTCTCCAAAGTGTTCTTTGATGGCATTCTAATTCACGCAAGAAATCCAGACCAGGATGGACAAGTATCTTCACACCTCTCTGTACTCCCTTGTCTATGTAAACCACATTTCTTCCAAGTGCTTTGAAATTCACTAGCATTCTTGAATTGTCTTTACATTTGACGTGTTGTATTGTTCATGGTGTTTTGTTGGTTTTGTTGGAGAATCAAGATTTCAGGTCACTAGCTGTCCCTGACATGCCCATACCTCAAGACTATCTTTTCTGATAGGAGAAGGTGAGATTTACTCAGGAAATAAAATCCTGGCTGTATCAGAAAACAGACGTTCTCAGTTACTCAGCTGCTCATGTAGCGCATGGCAACAACTGCTCAAGTGAAAGATACTGAAGTGTAATATTTAACAAATAAGGAGGGGTGAGATGGTCTGAGAACTTGTTCCTTGTATTGGTTTGGAGGTTTGGAGAGGTCTGGACTGAAGCTGGTTTTTCAGTTTGCTTCTACAGAGAAAAGATTCTATAGGTAAAAGGTTTGAGGGATGGGTCTGCATGTAATTTATGCTTGATGGGAAAAAACAAAGCTGAATAGCCACACTTAAAGACCTTACTCTTCTTTCAGCTGCATTGTAATAGCCAGAGGTATGTCAGTGGACATGGAAGAGTGTGGTGACGCAGGTCAAGACAGACTGAAAAAACACTATCTCTGCATGGCTATGTTCGGACAAAATGGCAAAATGGCCTTTATTGTTTATACAAATTGCTTATATACCTTAGATAGTACATGTGTCAGACCCTGATAGGCTTTTTGTGTTCTTCTTGCTTGCTGTTTGCTGTTGCTGTAGGTGCCAGTATGCTGCAGTTCTAAATTCCGCTTCTTCACATTCTGTTTACATACTTGACAATTTGTGGCTGTCTTAAAGGCACACAACTAAGTCTTTGAAGTCAACTAACTCGTTTGCAGACCCGCTGCAGACCCCAACAGAAAAGGGTTATCTGAAGAGCCCTGGATCCTAGAGGGGGCTCTGGCCATGGAATGAAAGGGAGTCCGGGTGGGAGAGCATAGCAGGGGATGGAGCAGAGCCTGTTTCTGTGTGAAGTTTGGGTATGCTCTTAAGACGTGTGTGTTCCTCCATCCAATTGCCACGGATGCCACACCAGCAAGCGCTATACATGCATCAGCCATTTTTCATGTGGTCACCATTACTGTAACCACTTCTGTGGTTTTTGCATGCCTACGATTTCTCACTTCATCCTATTTGGAAACTTCACTCTACAGATATTTTGCTCTCTGTCAGGTTAGGGAAGAAGGTTAAATTTTAATAGTAACCCACTAACATACCAGAGTACTTTTACATTCTCCAATGTTCTCAAGCATTCTCCTAGGGAAAGTTCTGCAAATTTAGGGTTTTTCTCTTGTTGCTCTTTTTCTGTTTCTGGAGTTTAAATCCTATTCTAAAAAATGTTTACATATTTTCTTTTATTTACTATTTTATTTACTTTTTTTTTAGAATTTAATTAGATTTTATTCAATAATTATTCTAATAATTATTCTAATTAAAATAAAATTAGAAATTAGAAAATTTACATATTCTAAAAAATGTTTACACATTTACACATTTCCCCCTCTACATTTTTAATACTATAGTTTCCTGTTACAAAAACATAGAATTGTAGAATCACAGAATGGTTTGGGTTGGAAGGGACCTTAAAGATCATCTAGTTCCAGCCCTTCTGCCATGGGCAGGGAGACCTTCCACTAGACCAGGTTGCTCAAAGCCCATCCAACCTGGCTGTGAACACTTCCAGGGATGGGGCATCCACAACTCTGGGCAACCTGTTCCAGTGCCTCACCACTCGAGAGTGTTATACACATGATCACACTTTTGGGAAAAAATGTTCTGGTCTGGAAAACTCAGCTAATTTGTTTTTTAATTTCTCCTATGTGCAGAATAATTTATTGAAGTGTAAGGAGGTAAAGGGCAGTTAGCTTTTAAAGCCTGATACTGCCCCACAGATGTGGATGAAAATCTTGCAGTGGGAATTCATGAGTCAAGACTGGGCTTCATGAAGTTCAGAGCTCTCTAGCTTTAAAGTCTAAGGGCTTTTGGTTTTTATTATTATTGCTTTTTATTTAGAAAGTGATGGACAAAATCAAGTTCTTTCCTAATCTAATTCTGTCTTCAGGAACATTTATCTGCAAGCAGGGATCTCTGGTGATATTAACATCCATCTCCCCCAGCCTTCCATCCACAGTATCTCTCTCAAAGTTGCTGTTTGTTACAAGGCACACATGTTATCCTATTAATGTCAAAGAATAATTCACTTAAGCCCTTTCCCTCTGCTAGGAACATAGAATATGGGTTTCCATTTGTCTTTGTTTGGCATGGCAGCCACAATCTGATTGGAGGGTAGATGTGTAGGTTGATAATATAATAGTTTGCTGTATAAATACTGTCATGAAAGCAGTGTACAAGAGCAATAGTCTGTGTCTGATGACTGGACAGATCTAACTTGTACAAATCAAGCATTTACAAATTAATTATACTTGTAAAAGATTTCTTCAACATCACAACTTAAAAGCAGACTCATACTATTGAAACTATTCTTCTTTTTGTTATTTTGATAGCATAGACTTTGTTATGCTTGTTAGCATTGAATCAAGATTTCCAATGTAACTAATCCTCATTCTTAAGATGTTTAAGACTAAGATATGTTAACTCAGAGGTAACTCAAACTGAATGGACAATTAAAAAAATACCTAAACAACACACCCATGGAATTCTTGGACATTGCTTGCAAGATACGTAATGACAGAAATAAACAAAAAAACTGCTTACAGATATCTTTTTCTCTACCTAAACAACTGTCCTATGTTTTACAATACAATCTTGAAGATACAGATTGTTTCTGCGTATTTAGAAATTTAGACCACAGAACATTCATACAACAGCCAGTTCTTTTTCTTTGTCAAAACATTTGTGTAGCTGATTTTATGCTAGGCAAATAACTTCACCTGACACATACTTCAGCCAGAACTGGTTACTAAAGACTAATGAGCTTTTTTTCTTTGTTGTCAACACAGATTTCTTCCTTGGTCAGTTGTTTTCTGTTCCTTGACACTTCTTCTTTTTGTTTCAATAGCAGAGGAAAAGAAGTAAAATGTGAGTAGTTTGGAAGAGAAGTGCTAAAAATTTCCAGCCCTTCCATTTCAGCATCTCCAGTGGATGAAAAACAGCAGAGGTGCGAGTGGGAAGGCTGGGCAGATCATGATCTCCTGCAGCAGATGAAAGGTCACACCCAAGTGGATGGCAGATAGTGCTCCCAGGCCAAGGTATTTAGGGCAAACTGGAAAGACGTTGAATAGTTCCTCCTTAGACTCTGCTCAGTGGTCAAGTCAGGGGAAGCTGAACCAAAGCAAACAGACAAGCCTATGACTTCAAGGTGAAACCTACTAGACACATGTCTTGAATATCACTTTAAGGATGTCCAATACTAGTAACATCGCAACAAATCCCTAGATAGAACATTTTGTGAAATTTATCCAGGTTAGGCATGTAGACTATAATATATGAATAATTTTAGCAGTGTTAAGTTGCCTCTGAGACCAACTGACATCCACAGAACTGAACTCTCCTAACCTGCAAGACAGAGTGGGTCAGCTTGTGCTAGTTTCTGAAGCTTCTCTGGTAACCATCTGAGAGCAATGGTTGCCATGAACCAGGGACTACACCAAAATAGTGAAACGCTGCCTTGAAGTGTTTCCTGGCACTGTTAATTAAATAATGAAGATGTGCTAATAAAATCTACACCTCAAGGTTAGGTAAACCCATGCCCCTCAGAGCTGTCTGTTCAAATTACAGTAATTCTGATACTGTCTCCCATATAATCTCCTTGGCAGCAGGTTGTTCATTCTTTAAAGGCAAGAGAATTAGTCAGAGCAAGAGACCCCCTTGGCTTAACTGTGAGATTCTGAGTCTGCTCAAAACCAAGATGCAATCCCACCAGAGATGGAAAAACCAAAGAATACCCATTGAGAATTACAAGGGCATTGCCAGGGCATTCAGTTAGAAAAGCAAAAGTTCAGCTCAAATTGAAATTGGCCAGAGATGTCAAAAACTGCAAGAAAGGTTTCTTTAGGTATGTAAACAAGCAGAAACAGAGGGAAAATACTGGCCCACTGTTAAAGAGGAGAGATGAATTAGTCACCCGCAATGCTGAAAAGGCAGAGAGGTTCTCAACACTTCCTTCACCTCTGTCTTTACCAGCACTGTTGGGCCCAGGCCTTGGGAGCGAAAATCTGGGTTGATGCAAAAACAGACCCACCATCAGCGGGAGGAGTTGGTATGTGAACTATTATTACAGGACTTTGACCCCTACAAATTGATGGGGCCCTGACCATATCCACTAGAGGGTGTTAACAGAGCTGGCCAACATCATTGAGGGGCTGCTCTTCATAATCTTTGAGAAGTGGTGGAGATTTAGGGACATTCCAGAACACTGCAAGAAGGCTAATCTCTCCCCCATCTACAAGAAAGGCTTAAAGGGGCAGTCAGGAAATTATAGGCCCATCAGTCTTACTTCGGTCACTGGCAAAGTTATGAAAAGAATCTTCCTGGGGTCTATCACAAGCCACATGCTTGAGAAAAGCCAGCACAGATTCACCAAAGGGCAAATGGTGCTTGAGAAATCCAATTTCCTTCTATGACAAAGTAACCTGCTCAGTTGATGTGGGGCAAGCTGTAGATATTGTCTACCTGGATTTCTCCAAGACTTTTGATATGGTTTCCCGTAGCCTTCTCCTTGAGAAGCTGATGCATTACAGCCCAGAAAAGTGGAGTCTGTGTTGTGTATGGGACTGGCTGACAGGCTGTGCCCAGAGGCTGGTGGTAAATAGCTCCTTTTCAAACCGGCAACCTGTCACGAGGGATGTCCCCCAGAGATTAACATGGGGCTCAACAATATGTAATATCTTCACATATTATCTGGGTGATGGGATTGAGTGTACCCTGATGAAGTTTGCTGATGATACCAAACCGAGTGGGGAAGTGGACACTTCAGAAGGGACAGCCACCTTGCAGGAGGACCTGGATAGGCTGGAAGAGTGGTCTAGTAAGACCCTTATGAAGTTCAACAAGGATAAATGTAAGGTCTTGCATCTGGGAAAATACAATCCAGGAGTGAAGCACAGTCTGGGATCTACTCAGCTGAGGAGCAGCTCTGTGGAAAGGGACCTGGGAGTCCTGGTGGGCAGCAAGCCCAATATGAGTGAACAGTGTGCGGCTGCAGCAAAGAAAACCAACAGGGTACTGGTTTGCGTCAAAAAAGGCATCACAAGCAGAGATAAAAAAACCATTATCCCACTCTACAGAGCACTTGTCAGGCCACACCTGGCATACTGTGTTTGGTTTTGGTCCCCACTATACAAAACAGAAGTGGACAGGCTGGTGAGTGTCCAGAGAAGGGCCACAAAAATGACCAGAGGACTGGGAGCCATGGCATATGAGGAAAGGCTGAGAGAACTCGGTTTGTCCAGCCTTGAGAAAAGAAGGCTTAGGGGAGCCCTTATCACCATGTTCCAGTATTTAAAGGGTGGCCACAAAGAAGATGGTAACTCCCTTTTTACAAGGAGTCACATGGAAAAGATGAGGGGTAATGGGCAGCAATTATTCCTGGGGAGATTCCAGTTGGACACAAGAGGAAAATTTTTCACAGTGAAAACAATCAGCCGTTGAAATGATCTCCCCAGGGAAGTGGTGGATTCCCCAACATTGGACATTTAAGATTTGTCTGGACAGGGTGCCGGGCCATCTTGTCTAGACTCTGCTTTTGCCAGGAAAGGTTGGACCAGATGATCCTTGAGGTCCCTTCCAACCTGGTATTCTATTCATCCCCAGTACAGAGCCACACAGTCTGGGGAAGCTTCTCCGACCTGGCTCACAACATTGCTGCAAGTAAAGCATGTGTGAGAAATAACTGAACTCAGAGAGCACAGTTTCAGATGGGATAAGCCAGTCTACCATTTTGCTGTTGAGGAAGGCGTAGGTTAGTGCTCTCCTTCCCTTCTACCTTTTTCCCTGCCAGTGTCACACTGCAGCTGTGCACCTTGTGTCAGCTCACTCACTCTCCACTCCCCATTGGGAGGTGGTACCAGCTGTGACCTTGGAGGGTGAGCAAGAAAGGAAGTAAAGAAGACCTCATTTGACAACAGTAGTAAGCTGCTACATTGCATGAGCACTTTGGTAAACTAAAGCCTGAAAGGCCTTAAGGATTCTCTCAGTCATAACATTAATAAATATATCTTTTGGAAAAAAAAAAGTGAAATACTGACCCAAGAAAATATTTCATCCATCACATATCAGCCAGAAAACACAGCAGTGGTGATTTCAGCCTGTCAGTTATCCTTGACATCCCCCTATTAATCACACAGTGATTCAACACTATTTCCATTGCTTCTTGTCCATCACAAGAGATGAAACACAACCGTATTGTATACGGTACTTTGGAGAAACAAATGGAGACCAGTTATCTAAATTATTGGGAACTAGCATAAGAATATTTTTTTTCTGGTAGATGTAACTGAGAAAGAGATATGTAACAATGGATTTCACAACACTAGCAACTTGAGCTGCATCAGCTGAAGTCAGCTAATTGTGCTGGAATAAACAGACAAAAAGCAGCCAGAACCAGCCGTCTTGGTAACAAAGAGGACTAGATTATCAGCTAGTATTGGTAAGCATAGATCCAAGTGAATCAGTGGGGACATCCCAATTTACACTAACTAAAAAACATTTAAAGCTAGGAGAGTCTTCTTGCTGTTAAGACCAACTTTCTTGTTTCTTAATTTAATTCTTGTGCCATTTTGCCATCTTTCACAAGACAAAATTAATTATAAATTTTCTGGCTTGAGTTGCTCTGATTTTTCATACTCTTACAGCATGGGTCTGGAAACTATTAATAGAGAAATGCTGATCAGCTCAAAACTGATTTATGTGGAATAGATCCTGAAAACTGTAGAGTTAATAGGATTTAGGGAGGAAGAGACACAGAATAGTTTGCAGAAGCCAAATGACCAGAAGCTGGGCTTTTCTGAAGCAAATTTTGCGACCTAGGCACCCAATTCCCATTAAACTCCTGTAAGATTTCATCTCTCAAGACTGGTTTCCTTAACAAGACTCCATTCCCTTTGGCCTCTGAAGTTCTCTGCAGGAGCTAGTAATTGCTGACTCCTTGTAGAAACCTCTTTCTCTTCCATCTCATCCTCTTTTTAGAGAAATATGAGTTGATTTTTTGAAAACTATTATTAATAATCTTAGAACGCTATGACAAATTAGGTAACTGTTTCATAAACCCTTATATAGGACACATCTCATAAGCTTTTGACTAATTTGTTAATGGTTTGTTTCTGGAAAGTAAAGAAGGTGTTGGGATGCTCTGGTCTCCCCAGTTCTCAAAAAGGATATTCTAAGCACCCACCATAAAAGCACAGTCAATGGTGAGGAAGGCGTTCCCTCCTCCAGCTCTCCAAGGGCTATGTGTGTTATTTTGAGCCTAGGGGTGATGCCCACCTCTGTGCTCCATAGTCCTCTGTTAGGATCCAGGAGCTAACATCAGCAAAAAAGTGTCTTTCCAGACTCAAATGCAAATGGAGATCTTGTACATGGTCACATGAATGTTTATTTCCTTAAATCAATCCATCATACACAGAATTCCATTCAGGATTTTAATGGAGGAATGTTTAATACTAAATACTAAACCTTCTTGTAAGTCTTGTTGTTACAAAGCTAATTCCTCCTCTGGTTTAGTTCAAAGATACACTGAGCCTCTCTCTAAGTGATTCCTTTATGAGCAAATCCATCACCTTCTGAAACCAGCTTTTTAAAGGTGCAAATCTTTCCAGCTGCTGACACATTTTAAAAATGTACCTTTAATGAGAAACACCGCAAGTACCATATGGTGTCCAGTGGAGAGAAAAATCCTTTGCTATTTTCTTAGTTTTCTTGATGGCAAGATAATTGCAAGAGAGAGCACACTCTTTGCAGCAGCTATGATTACTGGAAACGCTACAGGAAGCAAGTAAGTACGTATGAGGGGGTTTTTTGGTGTACTGGAATAACAGAACAAAATGTGTGATCCAACAAATCAAGTCCTTTTACATTGTCCAACACTATTTCATAAGGGCCAGATAGCCCTCAATGGCTTGACTATGGTAAGAGTGTGCCTGATAGCCAGAGGCTGCTCCAAGAGGAATCATGTCTGCAGCCAACAACCCTTCTCAGGGTACTGTATGGCAGAGGGATTCTTGAGCCAGCGTGGATTCTGGAGAGCAGCAGTGGAATCCTTCCTCTGTGTTTGCCTCCTTGAACTGTCTAGTGAAAGGCAGATGGAGAGCACAGCTTCTCCTCCTCAGCGCCTGGCTTAGGTGTTCCCTCCTGGGGTGTCTGGGAGGGGATAGTTACTGCAACATCCCCAGTACTAAATGCTCTCATAGAAGAAATTCCTTACTGATACCTGATATGCTGCTTATGCTCTGGGACTTCGGACCCTATGACTGCACATTTTGTATATCTCCCTGTCAGCAGAAAAAGACAAATGTGGAGCCAGCCTCTCTTTTAATTGCTGAAGAAGGCAGGGCAGAAAAGATAGGCAGATTTCTAATGAACACTCAGGTAAGTTCCTGGGTACCAAAGATGCTTAAAGATGCTTACATCCTACATATAAGGTTGAATCTTTGTTACTCAGATCTCCTGGGGTGTAACTTCAGACCCTAAATTGCAACTCAGAATTGGGTTATACTTGGGATCTCCATTGGCTTTGTTTAGTTACTTACTTCTGTTTTCAGCACCTTATTTAATGAGTATCATTTCTGTGCTTTACCAACATGTGTTCAGGCACTAAGGTGCTTTCAGAGTAATGACAGATATTTCAAAGCATTTTCTCAGAAACTGATGCTGCGTTTGGAAAGATCTTCTGGCATGTTAGCATGAAGATGGAGAAATAAGCATGGGCATGATTGGTTACTTGTAAATAGAGACCTCTTGCTTCCCTCCAACTGTCTTCTGACTTCCAAGCTAGAGAAGTCAGCAAGCTTCACTTTCAGGCCTACTGCGCACCTTTGTCACCATAGGAAGTCAGGGCTTGTTCATGCCTTTTATATGCCAGATTTCACTGGATTTTGTAAAGAAAGTTGCAAAATGGGAAGTAAACCTTGTAATTCCCCAGAGGAATACACAACCATTTGTTTTCTCACAAAACGAAATAGAATTAATGTGCATTGTGGAGCCACAGTCCCTGGAAAACATCAACACTTTGACAGTTTCTTCCAGTCAACCATTCTGAACATAACAGTTTCTTCCAGTCATCTAATCAGAAATTAAGTGTCTACAAGCCAGAGCACAGAATCTCTTAATCTCATTTTGCAGAGCAATTGTGCTTCAGGACATCAGTATTTAGACAAATATTGTCCTGTGATTTTTTCTAATCTATCCATTTAAAAATGATGACCTAGGATAAGATAATAATAGTATTTTTGGCAGTCACCATCAGCTTAAGATCATTCCTAGTTTTTCATTCTTTTATATTACCAAAGGAGAAAGATTATGGCTGTATTTATCTATATCAAAATGTTAGAAGCAGCTGCTTGTCTAAGTTAGGTGTTCTTCTCTGTTATGCAGTATTGTATTTTAGCAGAACAGTAAATATCCTTTACCATGTATATGTGTACATACACAGTTAATATACAGGGAACTGGGTCTTGAAGATGAATGTAAATTTGAAAATAGGGCTTGGATTCTGTCGAAACTGCTTGATGCACTTTGACTCTTCAGCTTCACTTTTTCTACCAGTACAAACCAAAATGGATGCATATGAAAGCACGTATGAAGAGTGAGGGAAAATTTAATGACACAGTTTGAGGTGGGAACTCTTGTCTAAGAAAGTATATTTCACAGGAAAAAGCCAGAAGAATTGAATCCTTTACAAGGATTTTTTTAAAAGGAATTGAGCAGTGCAGCAGAGAGGGAACAGATAGCTGCTGTTCTCTTTAGATTAATTTTTAAAAGTGAAAATGAAGACTAAATTGTCATCATCATCACCAATCATCAGAAAAAAGATTCCTGTTCCAGTCTCCACTCAATAGGTATTTGAGACATGCAAAGGGTGTACAACTGTGTCCCATGCTTTCAGAGCCACTGTTGTGAGATTATATAACTTCCTTCACAAAAATTAAGATAATCACAGAACTTGCAGGGTACTATAAATGTTTAAGATTTAGATAGGTGTTCTTCTAAAATGCTATAGATCTATAATTAATTCACAGTAATATCCTATGGGTGTATTTTTCTGAATCATCCTGTGGATTTCTGCAGCTAGAATATAATTTATTACTGGATAGACACATGTGGCTGTCTCGTCTTGTGTTAGGAGGAAACCTTGCATATGGCAGAGTTACTTAGCCTAGAAGCAGTCATAGCCTGTGACAGCTGAGGCAGCAATGAAGGCTTCTTAAGAAGAGAAGAAAAAGAAAAAAAAAAGGGGGGGGGGGGGGGGGGAATAAAAAAAAGAAAAAGAAAGAGATAAAAAGAGAAATGAGCAGATCATTTCTTTGTAATTTTTTGGTTTTAAAGAAATGGTTGACTAGTGGTAGGACAGGACAGGTAGTAGTGTAATTCTATATTCCATGGTAAAATTGTGTTGTGAGTGTTGGCTCTTAAACATGTTTGCTTGATTTTTTTGAAATCCTGATGCTATTATACTAATGAATGCAAAGTATGTGGTTTTTCCAATTTTGGTTACTGTTGCAGCAATTTAATGGTGTTACATCATTACAACTAACTTTTTAGCCTTGTATTAATGTGCGGCAACTGTGTTTTCTTAAGGTATGGCTATCATTGATAAAATTTCTCTTCAATACCTATAGCTTACTCTCTTATTTGGTGGCTGTTGTCACTACTTTTCTAAAAGAAACTGACTCTCCTACCAGAGTAAAATTAGAGAAAGGTGTTTACTTTCAATTCAAAAAAAATTGAAGTGATGAAGTTGCTTGATCCAAAAGAGCTTGGAGTGCACGGAAGGAGCTCTTGGCTTACCCATGACTGAATAATTCTGTCTTGTCTTGACTATTTAAATACTCTACGTTTCAAAAGGGAACTGTGAATGCAAAAAGCATATATCTGTGGATACATATATATCTACACGGAGGAGAGAGTGTGTGTGTGAGTGCATCCATGTGTGTGTGTAAAACTAAATTGACATGCCCAATTTCTGACTCATTCTCTTACTGATAGAAATTATCTAACTAATCGTGAAATGACACATATATTATATATACTACAGTCAATACATTTCCTTAACTGTTAAGAACTACTAAAACTGTATAAAAAATACAGGGTCTTTTTTTCCAAAATTTTTTTAGGAAAGAAACATCCTCAGATAGGTTGCAGAGTAGATTTGAAAAGAAAGATAGCTAAAAAGTGGACATGGGCTTTTTGAGGAGAGACCGGAGGACTAGAGGAAAGTTAGGAGGGTGAATTTGCTTCAGAAAATTCAAAACATCTTTGTTGTGAGAAACAACACTAACATCTCACTGTCATTTACTGATGGATCATGCTGGAGGGGGGGTATCTTATTAAAATATTCCCTATGGATTTGGTGAATCGAAACATTTCCTTAATGAAATATCTATGGAAACATAGCCAGAACACCTCTGTATCAGTCCTCATTGGCAAAGTTTAACAGCTCTGCAGAGGCAGTTTGGAGCGTGAAAATTAAGAGCCTTTCAGTGTGCTTTACATACTGTTCTAACAGTTACTAAGTACTTAAACAAACTTCTGTGAAATGCCTATGGAAACCTGGCTTACTGTTTCTCAGCTGTTCTCTGCTGTTTCTGTCAGGTTTAAAAGCTACTGATTACAAAACGATCCCAACTTAAGATCTAGTAGTAGGATAAAACGCCCATCAGAAATCCCTTAATAAAAATATGTGAAGTGAAACCAAAAACCATGTATCAAAAAGGGAAATAGAGTTATTGTTATCATATCTGTCAAAGGAATTACACTGTTTCAGTGAAACTCTTTTGCACTAGTTCCTGTAATAAAGGATCTAAAGGATGACTCCAGGAAGAGATCAACTTGTTAACAGAACAATGTGTATTGACTGTGTTCATAAAGTCTGTATATTCAGTGAATTTCCATTGTAACACACCCTCTGCTATTGTAAGAACAGTAGTTCCTGTGGCGAGTATTTGACTCCAGTCTGAACTGTATCTTTTGCACTGCAAAACTTCAAAGTCAGCCACTTCAGAGAAAAGAGATGGAAATGCTTTCCCTTTAACTCTGTGCTTAACTGTTTAATGAAGAGTTCTGTCTTTAAAAGGTCAGTGAAGCTACAGCAGCAGCAGATGAGTATAACAGGATAGAGTCAGTCCTTTAAATGTTTAAGACCATTTTATAAGTTTATTCTGGTGATATTTCAAATATAATCCAATCTGTCCATAAATAAGACAGGCCTGAGCTTTTCATCACCTGCATCATTATGAAATTAGAGCAACTCTGCTGAAGGCCATGATTATGTGGGACTGCCTGACACTAGATTTAAGCATGGTCTTCCAGCATTTGAAGAATTTTCCTAAAACTACAGAGGGAAGATAGGTGTCTTAGTCCTTCATACCCTTGCCCTTCTCCACAATAGAAAGGATTGAGGATTAGCTAAACCTAGTTTGCTCTGGTTCAATAGTCAGCAATGGCAAGCATTTGCTAGGTGCTTGACCTTTGCCTTGTCACTTTCTAATAAAAAAAATAAAGGAAACATAAGGAGGACATTTATGTAGGAGTTGTAAACAGTTGGCTTGTGCTTTTTATGCATGCACTTAATGTTCTTGTTTTACAACCTTAACTCTCCCAGAAGAATTTATAACAGTCTCTAGGCACAAGCAGTTGATATGTGCTGTTTGTGATGGTAACGTGAAATCAGCTACAGTAAAATGTTCTGGTTAATAACAGATGAAACACTAAGCTCTTTGTCAACAAACATGTCTGGGGCAAACTTGACAATTCTTTTTTCAAAACCAGAGCTCTAAAATTAGAGGTATGATATATGATTCTGTCCTTGCTTATGTTGCTTTTAGGCTGCAGTTAGGCTAATGAAAAACTCAGAAGAAGGAGAATCAGTCTGAAAGCTGGTATTTATGTATGTATATATGTGTGCATTAGGTATAGATGTACATGTCCTGATCAGTATAAGATTCCTTATTATTCTTGGTCCTGATTGAATAAATTTTGCAGTGATGAACAACGTCATAGCTTTATTAAGAAATGTAAGAACAATGTAATAAAAACAGCATTTTGGGGTTTTGGTTGGTAATTCTTCAGGTTTGCTCTCTTTCCAACAAACAGGAACTAATTTTCATAGTTAAATACAACGGGGTAACCTAATAGTGATTACTATACTGTTTACATAGAGCACAGGATGTAGCACATAGAACCTCAAGGTTGTAACCTCCTGAGGTCAGTGCAAAGCTTTAGAAAAAAATATCTTTGCCATGTGAATATATTTTTCATAGTAAGTATATATTTCTTTTAAATGCCAAATAGTGAAACAATATCTGCTGGAGCAGAGGGCGGGTGGAGGGCAGTGCAGGTACTCAGCTTCTGTAAATCAGAATACTTTCATTCCAGTTAACAGAGCTATGCTAATTGGCCTCCACTGGTAACCAAGAATAAATTCCTTTAGTCTTGAAGATCCAATTCAGTATGCAGTTATCGCTGAGAATAAAAGGATTGGGTCACACATATGAGTGTTGTAAATGAAGATAGCTGGGCTTATTTCAGTGGAGCTCTGCCAGTGTATGTCACTTCAGGGTTTCCTACAACAGTTTCAGGCAAAGAAGATACATGCCTTGCAGAAGATTAATTATGTTTTATATGCATTTACTGGGTACTTTTGGGGTATGTTGGCTACATAATAAAAAGCAGGTAATAAAAAGAAAAAAGCAACCTGAATTTGCAGGTGGTCCATTTTATTGGACTAAAAATAAAAGGCAAGCATTTGAGAATCAGTGTCTTCCTTAAGAGCTAGAGAGGAGGGCAAGTTGGGGCAGCAGAAATGAGAGCCTGGTTCTGATTCAGACTCATAATTATATTCAGAGACAGAGATCAAAGCAGGAACTGAGCAGGAAGTGGCAGAGAGAAAGTCAGGTGCAGATATTACACCCTACTCTGTCACCATCATCAGCCAAAATTTGGGATCCAGTCCAGTGTGGTGAACAAATGCGTTTGTTTAAAATAATTGCCTTGACTGAAACTCATTATTGTTTTCTTCTGACTACTTGGAGTGGGAGGTAATGCCAGCCTGTTTGTGGTGATCCAGGTAGCTGGGCTAATACAGCTGCCATCATCAACACATTAAAAATCCTGGAACCTTTATTCAGTTTCTACTCAGTCTTTCCTAGGAAAAGTGCTGCTGAAATGGGGAAAAGTGAACCTGAAGTCAATGAACACTCCCTTCCATCATTCATAGTACCCTCATGAAAAGAGAAAGCACCATCCCCTGATTTCAGCAGCTTGAGTTGCAGTGAAGCAACAGCTTGTAATAGTTCAATGACTGTAAGGAGGATCTTTCATTCTTCTTCCTTTTTTTCCTTAAAACAAGGCCTTTTGTTTTAACCTATCTACCCCAACTTTGTGCAGAATGTCAAATGAAGAGGCAGTTTTGGCAAGACAATGGTGAAATGGATCAGTCTGCATACCTGCAATTTTCTAATTAGTAAGAAAGCTATCAAAAGAACATTCTGCTTGCAGATACACATGCCAGACTCAACAAGCATCAGTGCAAAGTTCGCTAATTATCCCGGTCTTTATTTTATCCTATACTGTTTGTTCCCTACCAACTGTACCGTATGGCCATGTCTAACTAAATGCAATGATTATATCAGGGAAGATGAAATTGCAGTTTTTGCTTTTGCAGATGCTGGAAATGCAGCAAAATCTGTTGAAACTAGAGAACCTTTATATTTGTCCAAAATCTTTAAATCCCATCCTTGTGTATATAGGCATATTAAACTTATATATTTCAGACATCCAAATTTGAACTTGGTTTTATTTTCTTTGGTGTCATATTAATTAATTTGAGGTTTGAGCTTGGGATCTCAACAAGTGAGTAAGTCATTTGCTAGGAAGGAGTGAATAGGTGGCCCCAGAGGTACTATCTGATGGGCTCTGTTTTAATGCTTGCCTGAGCTGGGGGAAGCCCCAGCTAGTGGGAGAGACCTGCTGTACAGAGCTATATAAGCCTCTGCTCAGTTTCTCTCTGTTAAGGTTTCCCTCCTACAGACAGCCATATTGAAACTCTTCCTGGAGGTGCACAAGGGCTTTAGAGCAATCCCTAAGGACTGTGAGC
Organism: Falco cherrug; assembly: GCF_023634085.1. Taxonomy (NCBI): domain Eukaryota; kingdom Metazoa; phylum Chordata; class Aves; order Falconiformes; family Falconidae; genus Falco; species Falco cherrug. Next base: position 35,494,075 of record NC_073720.1, on the reverse strand, counting down.
ACACAGCACATTGAAGAACACAGCCACTGAAGAACAAGCAGGGGCAGAGGCTGCTACATAGAAAAGGGTATGATGTGCTATATAAAGGGGAAGCCCAGGCAAAATGAGAGGAAATCTGATGATGGATGCAAGAGAACTGAGAAGACAGTTCGTATTCAGCTTCTAGAAGGCGGCAATTTTACAAATGATCAGAATATTGGTAACTACATTTTCTCACATAAAAAAAAAATAATCAGTCTTTAGCTTATAAGAACAGAAAACTTCCAGAGGCTTTTGTGATGGCTTTTACAGCAAGTTTCATTCCCATCCCACTTTTAAACACAGTCCATACAAAGTTGTAGAGGGAATTCAAGGGAATCTGGTTTTGCTCACACAGTAACTAACAGAAATACAGAAGAACTTGGTCAAATCTTCTTTGGCTTCCCTAAATCCAGAACTGTTCTAATATGTTGCTCTCTGCTCAGTCTGTTCCTCAGATTTTCTCCCTTTCCTTCTGCCACTCCAGACAGCCAGTTCACAAGCTTTACAAGCAGGACAAAGGAGCTATTTGGCTCATTAGGTCAAAAGACCCATATTTCTAATCCATCCCTGGGAGCAACAGCTACTGTCTCTGGAGAATAATGACAGACATGTGACTGCATAATAGTGCCAGAGGAAAAGCAGCAAGTTACCCTTTAATGAAAGTAATCTGCCATGGACCCCTGTCAGGAATCAAACTTTTGGTATGATCTGGCAAATCTTCCTGGCGAGAGAGTTACCTGAGAGATGTGTCAGTTTGCCTTGGCTTTCAGCGGCTCCTGTGCAGGCTGAAGTTATTTCCTGCTGGGGAGTCTCCAGAGAGGAACATGTGGCATGCCTAGCAATCAGCTCACTCACACTTGTCTCTCTTTGGTGCAGAGATGTCATAAGTCACAAAAAAAAATCATTTGCTTCAAGTTACATCAAAATACATGTTCCATTTTAACTGCCCGCCTTTTTGAATACAGTCAGCTTTAGGTACCAATGACTTAAAACTCTTCATAAAATTATTTATGTTCATTAACAAAGCTATGTTGTCGAACTACGTGCTGACAAAATGCTGAAAATGAATGTGTAAAACCCTATGGCCTGATCTTTCAAGATGTTTTGGTGTCTATAGGGTTTCCAACTGACAAACTCCAGGCTTGCAGTTATCATCATAAAAAACTTTTAATTTGTCCTTTCTTGTTGCTTTGGGAAAAAACTTGCACAGTTCTAGGACAATGACCTTGTTATGTTGGGGTTTTTCCCTACACAAGAAAAATTTGTGTTTTCCAGTTATCTAGATTTCAAAATCACTCCTGAATCTAAATAGCACCTTCCTAAAGGAAATTCTTATCACATATAGCAATATTTACTTTCACCTTTTCTATGTGCACAGTGAAATACAATCCTGTAACATTCATAATCGCAGTTATCGAAAGGCTCATTATGTATGCAAGAGCATAGCTTTCCTCACTAAGACACATTTTTAAAATGTTCTAAGCAACTTGTGTTATCCAACAAGTTGTGAGGGCAGGTACCAATATTTATTACTAATATTTTAATTGCATATTGTTTGTAATTATATGTATTCACTTCCTTAACGATCCCCCTCGACTGTGTAGACTGTAGTCTGCAGTTACACAGTGTAAACTAAGTGTCGGAGATATTCTTGGGACCTGGAAACCTCATGCAAGACCAAGATCCAGCTGGTGAAGGTGTCAACCTACTGCTGCTGTGGAGATTGTGCCAGGTATGTGTTTATGGTCACAGACAACACTGGAGTTTTGTTGCGAACATTCAGACTAGCCAGTTGGTGGGAACTGACTAGAGTCTGGATTGCAGCACTCAGCAGCAAATGAGGGGAAAGGGTGGCTGGATCCTAGAAGCCATTCAGAAACCTAAGACCTACAGGGCTGACACGAATGCTTTCATACCTAGTAGAAATTACTTCAATTTGTGCTTCTAGGAATGCAGGATCAAGCAAACTTGAATTCAAAGCACCTCAACTTTATCAACAACCCACATTCTTGCCAACCAAATTTTGGGAATTTCACATAGGTCTAGCTTTTATCCTTAATCTCACTTGGCTTTCACCTGACTCATCATGCCTTTTGGTTCTTCACCTCACTCAAGTGTTTCTCAGGCGTTTTGTTTTGGTTTTCATTTTCTTGTTCTTTTCTGAGTAGATCCCAGGATTATGTCTTTTCTCTGAGAAATGATCCATTTGAGTCTCCTAACCAGAATTACTTTCCTTTTCAAACTTATTGGCGGTGGCAGAAGGGGGCAATATGTCTTGTCTTCTACTTTTGCAGATGTTTTCTCTTGGCCTCTGTGGTTTTAGCCCTCGTTTCTCCCACTGACCAAAATTCCCAATAAGCCTTTTATTTTTGTCCCAAAAATACTGTTTTTCCTCACAGTCTTTCAATCCTTCATCAGTACTAAATCATCCCAGCCATTGGATTAATTTAACAGTTATACTAACAGCCAGCACAAGGCAGGGAAATCCCTTCTTCTGACACCTGGCTGTTACTGCAATAACAAAAAAAAAAAAAAAAAGATGTCAGTAATTCTATTTTAAACATAAAGAAAAATGAAGAAGCCGGTATTTTTAGTTTACAGGTAACTGAGTATGTCTCAGAGTAGAACTGTATTTTTTGTGTTCCTGTAGCAAATTCACTTTCATGTAACAATGCTAATTAAAAACCATGACTACTAACATCTCATTCATTTCAAGTCATGTTTCCCTTCCTGGTCCTCAGCAAGAACAAATGGTGCTGTGGTGCTGGCTGTGTCGTGGGTTAACCCCAGCCAGCAGCTAAGCCACACACAATCGCTCCCTCACTGTCCCGGGTGGGATCGGGAGAGAGGATTGGAAGGGTAAAAGTGAGAAAACTCTTGGGTTGAGATAAAGGCAGTTCAATAGGTAAAGCAAAAGCCTCATGTGCAAGCAAAACAAAGCAAGGAATTCATTCACACTCCCCATGGGCGGGCAGGTGCTCAGCCATCCCCAGGAGAGCCGGGCTCCATCACACGTGATGGTTACTTGGGAAGACAAACACCATCACTCCAAACACACTCCTCTCCTTTTTTCTTCCCCCAGATTTATATGCTGAGCACGGCACAGTACAGTATGGAATGTCCCTCTGGTCAGTGGGGGCCAGCTGTCCTGGCTGTGTCCCCTCCCAGCTCCTTGTGCCCCCCAGCCTCCTCACTGGTGGGGTGGGGTAAAGGCCTGGGCACTGGGTAAGCCCTGCTCAGTGACAGTGGCAACATCTCTGCATTGTCAGCGCTGTTTTCAGCACAAATCCAGAATACAGCCTCATACTGAAGAAAATTAACTCTACCCCAGCCACAACCAGCACAAGCCACTTTCTCTCTTCAGTGGGAATCCGGCAGCTGCCTGGTAACTTGTTTCACTGTCTCAACCCCAACAGCAAAACTCCTTCATGTTTATTCAGCATTGATGTAACTAACATTGCTGACACTTCCTCTCTCTTCTCTCTTTACTTCTGTTGGGAGAACCACCAGAGAAATAGAAGGAGAAAAGATATGTGGGAGAGGCCATCAGAGAATACAGTGATGAGCACCACATTGACGAACACAGAGAGAAGCAGATCCCGGGCTACAGATTTCATATGTGTACCTGCGTTTTACCTGTGTTTTTTCACTTAATGCTTTTTTCTCTGATCTCCAGAGCAGTGTCGGTCGTATCTGTCTGCATTGTTGTTACCAATATTATACACCTGATGCCTGACCATGCTGCAGGCTAGCTACACCAGAAGTTAAAAAGACAAATCTCTGCCTCAAAGATTTTGCAGCCTGCAGTCCCTACACCACAGGCACTTAGGACTAAATGTACACAAAAGCCTGTAATTTCCTTCATATAGAGCTGAGTCAAGAGGCTTTCCTGGGAAATAAGGCTATGCATTTGGAAGAAAGGGTGAAGGAAACAAGGGCTTGCAGGTCTTGAAGGAAGCTCCTGACTCACCGAGCTTGGTCCACTGCATCCAAACAAGATGCAGTTTGCCCTGAAAGACCCTCAAAACTTCTGCTCCACATACCGGCAGCAAAATATACGACGACTCATCACAGCAAACTTCCAAGCTGCCAAATGGACTAAAAGCCATATTGTGCCAAAGGAAGACAATGGAAGGGATCAGAGGCACCTAAAATCTTTGGCAGTAATGGGTAATTAACTGAACAAAACACCAAGTTGTTTTTAGGCTGTGGGCTACGCTCACCTTCTCTAGAGATGCGTGGCAGAGGGGGGAAGAAGTACCTCTCAGTGTGATATAGGAAATAAAAATCTCCTGTGATTCTAGGCCTGTTAGGTGATGAACCTTACAAGTCCAGCAGTGTACTTTTCCTGGGACCTTGTGATGCCACTAGAAGTAGCAGCTCAACTCAGAATCAAAAGCAGAAATAGTATCTTTTCTTTGCCTCAGTTTCATAGTGCTGTTTACTTTTGATTTTATTTTATAATTTGCAAACTACATTGAAGGATATTATTTCAGTTATTTAGTCATTTTCAAAATGTGTTAAGTAACTAATGAAAACTCCAAATACAAAGATAAATACTAGTGCTTACACTATCACTCTGATTTCATTGTTGTGAAATAAAATATACCCTAAATTTTCTTTTTTAAATATCCCTTCATATATGCATGAAGGGACACCTTTCTGCTGACCTAAAAATGGAGCCACTGATATGAATGCAGACATTCTACAGATTGTAGAAGAGCGATTTAATCTAGCTCCTTATTCCCACTGATTTTTTTTCTAAACCCACCCATACAGAAAACTTATGTATTTGCATAACTTCTCTGCACTTATGCTTAAAATAGTACAAAATTGGACACTGTTCAGATGAGTCAAAATAAATGATACATCCAGCAATAAAATTATATTAATATGTCTAAATAATGACTTTCCCCAAGATCTGCAACCTGTGAGATCAGGCCAGCAGACCACCACCCATCTCCCTGCTGCATGATATGCTCAGATCAAACTCTTCACTGCAATGCTTGAAAGGCTCCTGATCCCCAAGGAAAATAATAGATGGTCAGGAAACTGTGTGCTAAGTTCAGAAACTATTTCAGATGTAGTACTGTGCCTGAAAAGAAAGCAAATTTATTACTCACAGCTGCATTGCAACAAATTCAGAGACGAAGCCATTGAGGGCCCCTTTGTATTTTCTTTGGCCTCCACACAAATTGTTGACATCATTTCAGTCTTCACCATTCATCTACTGCTGTTCTGAGTTTAAAGCTGTATTTCAAAGATGGGAGAAGTTCTGGTCAATCAGTGGTGGGAATTCCTCTGGGAACTTCTGTACCTTTTGCTATTGCCTGAAGCAACTGATCCCCATGCAAAAATGACATCCAGTAGCAATACATACCTTCAAAATTTTCACTTGGCAAATTCAGGACTCTGAGAATTCAAATAAATTCATGAACAAATAAATAAATAAATGCCTAAGTAGAAAAGGAATTACACAATAGCTGCAAAGAAAATTATGCTCTTTGTATTGACTCATAGAATTGCAACTCACAGGGTAGCTGAGATTGGAGGGGGCCTCTGGAAGTCATCTGGTCCAGCCAACCCACTGCAGCAGGGCCACCTAGAGCTAGTTGCCCAGAATGGTGACCATGTGGCTTTTTAGTATCTCTAAGAATAGAGATTCCACAACGTCCCTGGGCAACCTGTGCCAGTGCTCAGTCACCATCACAGTGCAAAAGTGTTTTGTGGTGTTCACACAGACCTGCCTGTGTTTCAGTTTGTGCTCATAGCATCCTTGATTTCCGCAGATTTGTCATCTATCAAAATCTCACGGGTAGAATTCCGGGTGAGCAAAATACTCACACTAAATTAGATAATGTACCATGCAGATATTGTGAGAAATAAGGGAGGGCAGCAGGCACAAGGAGACAAGACTTCTGAATTAATGGCTCTAACATTGATTTTCACAAATTATTGACAGCAAACTTGTTTAACCACTTTTCAGACAAGCCAGGACTCAGACACAGGTGAGTTAAACCATGGTCTAACATATACCACCTCACCTGTGGCTGTGATTTAAGTGCTTCAAGGTCACTGAAAGTGTTGCCTTAGCTGGTTAAATTGTTATCTAGTTTAAACTTCAGCGTAATGGTAACTCCACACGTGACAGTAGTTTAGGCAGTAACTGGATCCTTTCTGGAGGTGTGTGCAATTTCACCCTTATAGGGGTGACATTGCCTTTGGTGTGGAGGTCCAGGACAAAGCTTACTCAGCAGCTGGGCCAAGGCTGTGCTGTATCCCTCCCTGGCATCAGCTTCACCAGGAAAGTGTCGGTACTTTGCATGGGGTTACACAATCCAAGCTCAAAGGAGGCTGGAAGGGGGTCAGTAGTCCACACAAATGCAGGCTTCATAGTGAAACAGTGGCAGAAATACATGTCCTGGCTTGTGTGTTGTCATTTCCAGAGGTACACTTGGAAATCTTTTCCATTTTCCATTTTGGCTAGACAAATTTTCTGAGATGCTGCTTTTTGCAAGGTGTATTTTTCATTGAAATGTACCCTTTTTCTAATAGATGTATGGTATATGTTTGCAGTAATTACAGAAGATGTTGTCCTTTTCATTTATGCCTGTGCAATCTACTTTGACATCATGTCATAAAAGTTTATGTGTTGTGTTCTCTGAGCTCCTTACTAATATCCCTGGCATTCTCCCTGGCTATCCAAAATCAATACCATTGCTCCTCTCTCAATAAAAAATGGAGCATTGAACAGGGTCCAAATGTGCACACTGGCAATTTGCAGCAATTAGATGCTGTGCTAACAAATGACCATCCTAAAGGGTGATAAAGCAGGACCAGAAGGATCACTAATGTCTTTTACAGGGGATCCTACAAATAACTGGGACTTTTAAGAAGTGGATTCACTCTCTGTCCCTGTGTCTCTCATTGGACAGTCACAGAAATAATAAAATCAGGACAGAGAAGCGTTCAAATTAGGAACCCTGGCAATCAATTTTTACTTGCAGCTGGTGGATTGTAATCAATGTTAATTAACCAGACTCCTTTTCAGACCATGCTACACTGAGAGAGCAACTGCGTACATTTTTGACCAAGACAACTGATTTTGCTGGTCTTCAGAAAGGGACAGAGTGATGGCTTTGTGAGCTGCAACAGAATACAAGATTAGGGAAAACAAATGGAGAGATTTAAAGTCCTTTAGGAAAATATGCCTTCAGGGACCAAGGAAACAGCAGCAAACATTTCATTTATGGAACTGGCAGTGGGATAGTGCAGTGCTGACCTGTGGCTCCTAGTTCAAATTCAACCCTGGTTATGGAGATCAAAAATTATTTTATTTTTTCAATGAACTATGCAAAATAGAGATTTGTTTACCGGTCAAGTTCAGGAGAAAAAGTACTGAATCAGGAGTGGCACCCACAATATTACAGTCTTCACAGATTTCTCTTGTGCATTTGACACTATTCATAAAGCCCTATTTCTTTTAAGCTTGCAATTGGGAGAGTATTTTAAATTTCCATATTAAAGAAAGAATTTTCATTTTCATTGCTTCTGAAAGGTTGCAAATGTAACTAAAACATACTCTAAAAGCATGGAAACCATAAGATTATTGTAAGCATATTCCCTTTTTTTATTTGGAAGAATTGGTGGGAGAACAGTAGGAGAAGTGCTAAATCCTGGTGTTTGGACCCAGGTTTGGCAACACTTCACTTCTGGAAAAACAGCCAAAGATTGAACAAACATACAGGCTGAGCTGCCTTCTTTTTTCCTGAAATACTTGCTGCCAGATGCGTGGACACAGTCAGAAAAAGCTGATACCGCTCCTGCATGGGCTATACCTGTTCTTCAGATAAACAAAGGAGTTCATTTTCTAGTGCTGTCAGACTATTACCTCTTCCTGACACAAGAGTCTTTAAAAATTCACAGTGCAAGTGAAGGAAAATATACTGCAAAGCAGGATTTATATACTTGCCTACATGCAAATCTTACTGCATTGATCTGTGAATTTAGTGAATAAAGCTGTCTTTCCAGGGATCTTTGACTGGAATAAAAATTGAGGCTTTCAATGAACTCTGAGTGGCACGAGAATGAACTCTAGATAGCACCAGAAAATATTGTTATTCCTCAGGCATAGCAGGGGGCTTGATTGCAAACTCACTGTGACAGGGACCTTTTCTGTTCTGCGTTTGTACTCTGGAAGCCAGCAGGACATGGTTTCCAATTAGTTCTTCTAAGCACAGCAGTGATACATAGGCATTAATGCAAAGTTAGTATGAGTGACTTGGTCTAAAAAAAAGCAAAACCACCAATACAGTGTGCTGTGCTATACAGATGGTAACAGGTAAAGCTCAGATTTTCTTGGTCACAGTTACCACAGGCAAGTCACTTAATGACTGTTGCTCAATTCCCTTATGTGTAGTTGGAATAACAATAATTCCTTCTTTCTGTGCATTCCCTTGTCACTTAAGATGTAATCTTATAGAAGAGGATGCCTTTTTTTATGGATTTGCATAGAATCTACCACAACCAGGACTGAGAGGGTGCAGGGAAGGAGGTGTCTTGACTCCACAGAGGTTTGTTTGGATTGCTTAGATAGCATGCAAAATTATTAACTGGGAGGGGTGGGGGGTGAGGGGGAAGATGGTGTTAACTCATCCATGAAGTTTTATCAATCACAGAATTTCTTTCGCATGCTTTAGACAATTTGGGGTAAAGTTTTTTCTAGGAAATATAAGGGAATATGGAGAGTATATGCCAGGAGTGTAATTTAACCCAGTTTCACTACAGCCACAGCCTATCACTACCAGGAGAAAAAGGCAGTCTCTTCCTAACAGTAGGTAAAAGAGGCACCCCCTGTGCTTTATGCGGTATGGCTACCCAAACTCACAGTGGAGTGAACCCGTTCAGAACTCAGAGCTACAGGAGCAACAGTAAATGCAGACTGCCTTCTGGTGCAGAGAGATGGAAGCCATTCATGCTTCAGAAGAATTAAAAAACAAAACAAAACCAAAGAAACAAACAAAAAAAAGAACAACAGGACCTGATTTTCCAAGCACATATTTGCTGACGATAAGCATCAAATTTACCAGTCCAGGTATTCCTAGAGTAGTCTGGATACCAAAAGCAAGCTGTCTTTTTGCTTTCTCTCTTTAAAATGAGCTGATGTATGGCTTTCCATGAAACAAAAACTTCAGTCCTAACTGAGCATGTGGATCATAAGCTGTAGTAAAGCATATGTAACCAAGAGGCATATACAGAGCCTTTACAATGGAAGAAAAAAACGTAACTGATCTGCAAGAGAGATCACTTAATTTGTGATTTACAATACACACAAAAGAAGATTTCACGTAATATACTACTGTAAAAGCCTTGGATGTTGTCAACCCTCAGTCAGTCCTGGACTGTAAACAGCTGGCCTCTAATAGGCATTACTAAGCTTATCACAGAGGCTACACTGAAACGTTCAGTGTAGAAGTATCACTGCTTTTGTACTTTGCTTGCTTCTTTTGGGGAGTTTTAGTAAACACTAAACAACTTAACTACACTCTTGGAAACTCCTCAGATGAAAGTGCATCAGCCAGCAGATACTATGTTAGCATTACCAGACAGACTTCTTTCGGTCACAAGTTGTTTTTCAAATGCCACTTCAGCTGAAAGGCAACTTGCAGCAGCCTTTTCGGTTAGTAACAGAAGTGAATACCCTAACGTATGCAAAAGGTCTTGTGCCTGATACAAAGAGGTTGTTAGAACAGCTGAACAAGAATCTACTGTTGATAACATTTGAAAAAGGGTCTGGTTTGTTCCAGGCTCAACACTGAAGTGAGGTTCATCTGTAAAGTTTGAATTTTGATTTACTTCGAAGCAAATTTAAACCAGCTTTCTACGTCTGAGGTTCAAGAACAGACATTTCGATCCTTCAGTTAGAATTTGCTTAGAGATTCTGAATACATTTGAAAACAGCAGTAGTGAGAGCATGCCAAACTCCAGCAGTTCTGGATTAACAGTGGTTTCAAAGAGGGGCAGTTTCAGATGACATGAGCCATCCAACATTATGAGATTCCAGGAGACAGATCAGCAGAAAAGTGGATGAAAAGCACCATGAACTTTCTTCATAGTGACTGGGATCTGCCCCATGCAGGTCCACCAAGATAAATCAAATACTTCTTTCTTGCCATAAAAGAAAAACAGATACTTTCACTGGACATTCTTTATCTTTGCAAAACAAAAAAAAAATTTCATGCCTAACCAATGCCTGCAGGTAACTGTCATTGATGACTCAGTTTATTATGACTCGTCAATTGGTTACACGATAATAACAATCTTGTGTTGAATTCATTTCACGTCTCTCAATCACATAGCAGTTTAATTTCTTCAAACTGGAAGGTGTTAAGATTTAAAGTTTCAAGCCAGTGAAGGTTATATGCACTCCCAGGTATTTCAGACTTCTGAACATTGCCAGTTTTCAGACTTCCCCTGGATCCTCACAGAAGCTCAGCAGTGCAGGGGCAGAAAACATTTTTGATTTCTGCAGTCACCCTGCATGCACATGCATACACACACAAACACACACACAACCTGTTACCGCTAGCTCAGCTGAAGCCTATACCCAAATTTTAGCAAAGGATTAACAAACTCTATAGTGTTCCAGTCTCAAAACTTGTCAGGTATTTAAGAGACACTTGTAAAAAATCGTCACTTCTTACTCGCCAAAGACAGAGAATTCAGCACCTTGCAAGACTGAGGCATTTTAGTGGGTAGCCTTCTGCTACTTTGTAGGTATCGCTTTATAGGATACCCCGCGATTCAACCCATACTGAAGACGACCTTGTCCAATCAGCTGATGTATTTCCTCGTCCCTTGAGTGGTTCCTTATGATATTTGTGTAAAGGGATCATTTTATCCAACACTGAAATACAGCCTCCCCTGTGGTATAACTTGGCAACTATTTAATAGCACAGAGCAATGCTGTATGAGAGATTTAAAATGGAAAGTGAAGGCCATGAGAAATCAACCCTCCCTTAGCAGTAAGTAGCTTAGATACTTTCCTGCTTGTACTAGAAAGCAATCACTTTAAATGGAGTATGACAACATCACGGTGGGTCGGACACCATGGATTTTCTGATTTAATTAATATTAAAACATGGGGAACAGCTGAGGATCACCTATGTATGTTCAGTCTCTAGAATTTGTATTTATTTTCAGGGCATAAAACATTTCTAGAGCTTCTCATACAGAAAATGCATCATGCTAAAGAGTAGAGTAAACTCTGGCTCTGGATGAAAACCATGTTACTTAGCAAAAGGCTGAGGACTGTGTTTTTTGACATGATACCAACGGGTAAACTGAGCATCTTTTTTTCATAGAAGTGGTCTGTCCTATTTTCTTTTAATTGTGTTGGTAATTTTCTAATGCCTTCATCAGCATAATTCCTGTTGGCAATAATTCTTTTTGGGTTTGCCATTGAATGAGTTCATTGACATGTATTTATCCAAGCAAAATTCCAGTGATATTTTCAAAGACACAAAGCAATGCAAGTGAGTTTTACCTGACAGTGTTTGGTGTTAACTGCAGGTTTTGTGGAATTACAAACTTATTTAAATGTAAAAAATACAATCATTTTGGATTGTGTAACAATTGTTTGTTAGGGCTCACATGACAGCCAGACTTACTCACAAGCCTGTTTTCTTTGAGCAAACTCATTTAATGTTAACTGGAAGAGAATGGCACATCAGTGCCAGTCCTTCTCCTCCACTTTCCTTCTTTTCATAGTTCCTTCTTCATGTATGTTGGTTGTTGAACAGTACTGATGGCCAGAGTGAGGGATCTGGACCCTGATATCAACCATCTAAATTTCAGAGAATTCAGAAAAATCAGGAAATATATCTTAAATTGTTGAAGAGACTTGGGTGTGGTCAAATGGCAATTCAGACCTGACAGAGGCTCAGTTTTCCTTCCACTGTCTACAACAGAGCCAAGCTGTGGTGAGGAAGCCCCTAAACTAGATGCTTCTATACCAGTGTCTGAAATCAGGTATTATGAACAAGGACCAAGATGTAGGTTACCATTTCAGAGCATGGTTTTGGCTTCCAGAAAATCAGAAGTTAGCTTTTAAGCATTCATGTGGAAAACAGAGGTCATATTACCAGTCACTGTAAAGCAATCAGTTTCCCAACATGACCAATAGCTCATTAAAGTATATCTCTCATATCTTTAGTATTGTGTTATGAAATATGTAAAAAGCAGTCAAAGTAGACAGGGAAACATATTTAGGCACAGTTTTATCCACAACACATAAATGATGGTGGCATTCTCTGCAGTCATGAATGGAAGCAATGAGGGAGATGTCAAAGAGAAAAAAGTCTGCCCCAACATGTTGCTTCACCAACGTACAATAAGACCAAGGGAATCTGTAAAAATGTTGGATACAGATTTGAGGGGGAGAGTAATGGAAATGGAGTTTTTCTGGAACACACAGAAGGGTGAGTGGAGCCTGGCAGCAGCACAGGGGTTGCAGGGAGGTGATGAAAACAAGAGCAAGGAGACAAGCTAAAACTGACAGTGACAGAAAATGTATCTGTAGAGAGAAGCTAAAGCCAAAATACAGCCAAGCAAAGTAAGCCCACAAAATACTCTATCATGAGAATTCTGAGGCTACAGGTTTATTTTCTCTTTATTTTACAAGGTGTAAACTGGTCTTCCAGTTAGAAAACACTTCTATTAAATAATTTCTCTCTGAAAAGACTAGTTTCCTTATTAAAACTGCAGTGGGTTTCATGGTCTGCCCAAGCAGTTTCTGGGTTGTTTGTGCTCTTGCCCTCAAATAAGGGCTAAATTCTGTCATCCATTATCACAAAGCAGATCATAGCATATGCATAGAGTCCTATGCAAGGTAATCAGAGATTGTGCTGCTCACTATAACTAAAAATTAAAATGCAGCTGTTGAGAAATTAATATAAACTAACTACAGTAGCCTGGAGTTAAATATTTATATTAGTAAAAACCAGCCTAGCTCTTGAGTTCCTAGAAGATCAGAGTTAACTTTCAGCTTGTGACTTAATTGTAAAACAATGCCATTTTGTCTTCTCAAGCCAGCAGACAGCCCAAAATACCACTCCTGGGAAGACACGATTCTTTAAGTGAGAGTTTCTTCACTGAGTCTTAAGTCTGAAGTTCTCAGATGGTTCTGTGTAAGTCTTTATTATTGACTATTTCACCAATTAAAAAAGTAGGTGAGAAAGAACAGGGACAACCTGTATCAAATATCACTGCATACTGAACAAAGCACATACATGATGTGTTGCAAATTACATCATGTTTTGGTATCTCACTTTGGTTTAATTTTTGTCTGGTGTGTGGGAAAGGGCTACTGCTGCCAGGGATTTTCCTGTGCTACTCCCACTCTTACAAGGTGGGGGTGGGGCGGGGAAGGAAAACACCTTAACAAAGCCAAGGGAAGTATGAGACAACATAAATCACAAAAAAGCAAAGTTGCAAAGGAGATATGGATTTCTTACCCCTGTTCAAATAATAAAGTTAGTTGATGACATATCTGCATTTTTTTGTAATCAAAAGCAGCCATATACTTGTGAAATTAAAGTATTATTTTAATCAGGAAAGTGGAACTTTGTGTAACATAGCTAATGTTGGACAAGAGCCAGTATCAGAAGTAAATGCTGAAAGGGACATTACAAAGTTTGATACAAAAGCCTCTTTTATTTACACTCTCATGGATGATCTAGAAAAAAGTATCTGAACCACCCTATTAATAGAAAAGAGAATTCGGTAAACTTTGTTGAAAACAGAATGAAAATTCAAAGCCATGTTGACTTTGAACCTCATTTAACAGAAATGAATGATTAAATGTTCTTTATGTTTGGGGAGACCTGGGCCAAACCTTAAAGCTGTTAGAAGCAGAGTGCAGATACCAAAATGAGACTCAGTTTGTAAACACATTTAGCCAACATAATGTGAGAAAAATAACTCTGCATCAACAGGGGGTGACTTTGGCACAAGGCTTTATTTGCCTGTAGGGCTCACCTGTGTTAGTTAAGGGCTAGTTTGGAAACCACAGCTTCTGGGTGCAGAACAGAGCTGCAAATGCTGCTGTTGTGTTCAGTGTTCATCAGTTTGTTTCAGTCTGATGTATCCCCTAAATTTCCTTTAATTTTTTTAAGTCTCGGAGAAAGGTAAATCAGGAGTTATTTTCAAACCAGCGTTTGTTTTTTTCAGGATGAGGTCTACTTCTGGATAATTATTTAATGTTTTTAAAACAAACTCACAGAGGTTAGGGATGTTTGTGTTTGATTATTTCAGAGGTGAAACATGCAGCAGAAAACAGGAAAAAGATAAAGTTTTAAGTTTTTTGCAAACCACAAACACCACCATCTTCTTCTATTTATTTCTTGTTTGCAAAAACTGGTTGCATTCAAAAGGCTTCTCCAGTCACACTTTTTTAGGAAACGTTTATGATGGGTTTGCCATTGAATGACCTCACTCCCAGAAATCTGTTTCTAATGAGTAATAATAACAATGAAGATGTCATCAAGCACTAAAATTCTCCAGAGAACTGGAGCCTGTTCTCAGCTCACAGTGTATGTAAACATTGGAAATATATGTAGCATTGCAATATCCTATAATCCTGCCTGCAAAAATACAACAGGGTAACTTTTTTCTCCATACAGAACCACATGAAATTGTGAGAAGACAACCGTACTTAAAATTCTGTTATCTTTCTTAACCTACTGCACTGGAAATACTGGGCTAATATCTAATCCTTCAGGTTATAGCCAGTGTCCCTTGCCCACTTCCACAGCAGGACATGCTCTCTTCAAAAGCATCCATGGAGGATGCAAGCCAAAGCCACTGAAGAAAGCCAAGTCTCCTGTCTGTCCTATGTGTTAAGCCCTAATCTTGCTCTCTTTTGTCTGGCTTGCAGTAGAGTTTACAACTGCTGCAAGGGAACAGCTTGTGAGTTTTCATTTTTCCTCAGCTTTAATTTTAGAGCATATATGTTCTCTGCATACAGACGTGGCTACAGGGCCTCTAGAAACAAATTCCCTGAACACTCACAACATCCAACTTCAGAAGCAACATTTTGCCTAGAACCGTATTATCATCACAACTTGCTCAAGCTATCTGTTGCCTAATGAGTGTTCATGAGGGAGCAATGGGGCCAGGGAGAACTCCTGTGCTCTCTTTTCCATGTCGTTTGTAGCAGCAGGTTCACAAACTTTTCAGAAGTTATCCAAGCTAGTCTGATGGACTGTATGTTCATGGGGACCAGTAAGCTGAAGACCAGTGCGGTGCCATGATAAGAAAGCTTATTCATGCATTTATCCCTGCCAAAGGTGGCAACTCTTCTGGGTTGGATGCAATCCCACAATTTTACAAGTGTGGGCTCCTGGTATAATCACCTATGGAGTGTCTCAGTAAGGTTAACAGGCCACAGAAAGGAGAAAAATAACACTGAAGACTCCAACTCTGAAGATATCTCCAGGAAAAGCAGCAAAGTATTTGGGATATGAGACTTAGTTGGACTGAGCTCCTGGCGGGGGATATCAGGCAGGAGGAATGCAACTGCCTGCTCACCAGATGACTGTGACCACCCCAGCCTATGGTGCCCAGTGCCCAAGTGCCTGGAGGGCTAAACTCGCCCAGCCAGAAGCCCTGGAGGTGGGCAGGTGGGGCTGGAGGGCATCATTGTCCCTCAGAAGTCTCTGAACGGGTTAGAATGTGGGCTCTTTCCCTTCTTGTTTTGCCACCCACAAGGGCAGGTTCTTTGTTTACATCCTGACAGAGGTGGTCTGTTTTTAAAAAAAAAAAAAAAGAAAATTTATGAAGGGACCGCCCAGAGCCCAGATTTGTGGCCTAGGGTGGCCCCTTCTTTTTGTTTGCTCAGTTTCTGTGAGGACAGTCTGGTGTTACTGGGGTTTATTTGGTTTCTCGCATGCCTGCAGGGGTCAAGACTTGGCATAACTTTACATTCTCTGTAGTATGCCCCAGGACATAGCCTATCTGCATTTAATCTGCTAGAACTCTGAGGCACTCCATCTGGATCCTCAAAGGTGGGGGGATGGCTTTGTGTCTTGTGGCAGGATCACACCTCATCGTAGCTGACCCCATTAAGAAGGACTGACCTTTAAGTTCATGTTCTCTCTTATTTAGGACTGCTGGGTTTTATTTTCTGAAGTCTCCCAAATGAGCAGGCAATCCTTGGGTGCCATTAAGTGTGAGTCACCTTTTGGGGCTTAGCCTTGCCAGGATACCCTTTCTATGACAACAGCGCTGTCTGTATGCACTTGAACACAGAAAGGATATGCGTGTTGGACACTAATAAAGTGGATCTGGATCTTAGTTTTACATGTGTCTGTTCTCTCTGCCCAGTGTTCCCTGGAGAGGCCATGAGGTCCTGTGCTCCCTCTTGCCTTCTTATTTTCCTTGACCCACAGGTGCAAACAGCACTTTGCTATGCTGTGTTACACGGTAGGGTGGGAACTGGTGCAGGTATGGGGCTGTACAGAAAAGACCATCCCGGAAAAAAGGTGCTTCTGAGCCAGATTCCGAGGAGATGAAAATGGGGGGATGTGGTCTTAGGTGAAGATATAATTTTAAGGAGTGAATGAGCTAGAACTCCCAGACCTGTCCTGGGGAGGGTTTTCAGTGGGGAGGGAGGGAGGTTTAGCTTAAGATGGTCTCTGAACCCTTTATGCTGATCAACAGCTTCTGGATGAAGACAATAGCCCTTTCAAAAGTGGATGTGATTTTCTTTCCAGGACTAGTGTCAGTCCCTGAAATAAAGCTGAGAAGGTAGCATACTGTTCTACAGGTTACCAGTCACCCCACAGCCGGGGAAAGTAAGGGCCTGTCAGTGATATCAGCAAGGCGTGGAGACCCAGAGAACCTGGCAGTGGGGACAGCCAGGACTTCCAGAAGCCAAATATCTCTGCTGCTTACTTAGCAGAGTGCCACACAGTACCTCATGCAGGTTCATGAGAGTCTGTCCTCCAGGGACCCAAACCACAGAGCACATCAGTACCTCTCCCTGGTGGGACATGATCACCTCCCTCCTTGTCTGGGATCTCTCATTCCTTCTTTTACTGCTTTCTAGCCACACAAATCATAGTTTCTTACACGTGGTGATACAGCAAAAGCAATGTCAGTCCACTGGGGTGGCAAGGCACTCTAGGTAGGACAAAGAGGAGGACCTTTCAGGGTTACTGGAAAGATTTCCTCTTAGGGTGCAGTGCAGGCAAAGCCAAAGTACTTGGGAACTGCAGTTGGACCCTTGCATGACTGCAGACCTGATGTGTGGGTGGCATTGCTGTTGATAGGCAGTCAGATAACAACCTGATTATAGCATGTGATTTTATATCTGAAGACAACCCACTCCTGCAACCTATTGTATTCATCTATCAAACACTGGTCTAAAATGAACAGAAAATTCTTCAAAGCCAAAGCACATCTGCTCAGCTCTTTGGCTAGCCCCCCCAAGGTGGGAGGAAGGCTGAACTGCAAGACCGAGTCAGGTATATGACAGCAATTTTTAAGTTTCCTCTATCACTCCTGAAACCACTGACACTCCACATATTCACCTCTAAATTATGATGAACACCTTCAGTTCAAGCCTCACAAACTAAAAGAAGGCAATGAATTTACAGACTATATTTGTTAGTTTCTTCACATAAGAAAAGAGATTTCCATCGCTCTTAAGGAATGCCATTGTGAGTGCACAGCACAGTAGGCTTCAAGAGAAACACAGAAGTGCTGTTGCTCTGCTAATTTGTCATGAAGCAACTACAATTCTGTACAACCCAATCAATTACTATGGCAAAATATTTTCTCCACACAAATACTTGAATGATTTCCAGAGATAAGACATCTCTGATGAAGAAGAGAGCAGGGAGGAGTAACCCAATTAGCATATAGAGAGAGGAAATACTTTTTTTCAGTGTGAGACAACACTCACTAAAGCAACCCTAGGAAGCCCACAACGCAGGTGCATAGAGTGGGAACACTGATTATGGTGGAGAGACATCTGCCATCTCACCCTGCACAAACCTTACTGAGCACTTGCACTTCAGAACAAGGTGCAATAACTATGTAATGGACTAACCTAGAAAATAACCTGACCTCTAGAGAAGCTTGCTTCTAGCCCCCTGCTGAATTAGTGAATTGTTTTTGCTCTTTAGGGTTTATAAGACAGATTTGTTTTTCTTGCCTAATAATGATGGCTCTTGTAATTATCCCTGTGCTGTCTGATGGTTTGATAGAGCTCGTTATGCTCTTAATCTGAGTAACACACTGCATTGGCCCAGACACGAGGTAGCTTTCCATGTAGGGATGTGTGCTCTTGTGTTTACGGAGTAGAAAGAAGAATTCCATGTCCCGACACTCACCCAAAAATGTTACATTAAAGGAACAAATCTTGCAATAGGCCATTTTGCCCAGTCATGTAAACTCTGAAACATGCCCTAAGCCCCATTCCTCCCCGCAGCTACTTCCCAGAGCCTACATGCTCCCCATCACCTGGTGCAGGCCAAGAGATCTCCTGTCCTTCCTATGGGACATGAAGGTAGCTCGCAGCCTGGTGGTGCCCTGATGTGCCCTGGGCACCATGTGTGTGCCCCCCGCCAGCCCCAGGGCTCCGGATGGCTGCAGGAACACCAGCTAGCTCCCTTCGCCAGCAGGTCTCTCTGGGACTCCCAGGACTACATCATAGCCTGTGAATCGGGAGGATTTTTTCAAGTCATCATATCTGGAAAAAAGAAACAAAACCAACCCGAACAAATTAACAGCAATCATTAAAAAGTAGGTTACACACACAGCACCACCATCAAAACTTCCACCCAAAAAAAGGGAGTTTTTTTGTTTGGTTTGGTTTTTTAGTGGTTTTTGGTTGGTGGGTTTTTTTTTTTGGGGGGGGGGGGGCGGGGTAGGAAAACGGTTAACAGGAAAAGACAATTTACTTTATCTGTTCTTTACTTTAAAGATGTGACCTTGCATTGTGGGCTACTTTGTAACCTCTGTCATGGCCTTCTGTTGCTCTTCACAAGGCAATTTTTTTTTTTTTTTGGTGCAAATTGGCAGGCGTTACCCACACACTGCGCAGATAACGTGCTGATCACGCAGAACTGCTTTTATTCCTTGCTTCCAGCTGCTTGGTCGTGTCAAACAGCACAAAAGGTACATTTCCAAATACTCATTGCCCATGTAAGCAAATGCTGTGGTTGTGGTAAGGATCTCATCAGTTCAAGAACAGAAAAGAAACTAACCTATGAAACATGCTATTTAAGCTGTGATCTGCCATTTTTTTTAATTATTCAACCTATTATATGAAATAAAAGTGCAATAGAAAAAGGAAACAATATAATGTTACTTTTTACTCTCATTAAACATTTACTAATCTAGGTAGAGCTTTTTAAAGGTTTTCAGCATTTGTTTGCTAGGAAGTTTTCTGCAATATTTTTTAAAGTATTTCAGAGCCATCATATCTGTTTAGGAAGATGTATGAAATATTTCAAGATTGTGCATGCCTCGATTGCTGTCTCACCTTAAAAATTTTTTAAGGCCATCAAATTCATGATAAAGGTCACACATGCTGCTGAGTGGCTACAACCTCCTGTTGCAACTTGGGTTACAGGATCAGGACCTTAATGTGCCATGGTGGATAGGGATATATTGAGAGCTGCCTTTTTAAAACAGGCAGATGTTATTGATCTGTAGGGGAAAAAGTCTATTTCTACTTTTTGGCAGGATGTCAAAGAGTTAATATAGTATTTCCAAACCAATGCAATCAGCTTAGGAGCAGTGATTTTTCATTGGACCTGGCACTCGCTAAATTTTGTAGGTCCGTAATCTCAGTGATCCTTTTCCTCATCAAGTCATGAAAACGTTAAAAATGTCTTGCAGGCTACCAATGTGTTCTTTTTTTATCAAGAACAAGTAGAAGCTCATAAACACTGTTTGCATCTCCAATTCTGAATCCAGTCAAGCTATCTTCAGATAAAAGGGCATAATTTTTGCTCCTTTTTCTATTCATAGATTTATTGTTAACTTTGGCACCTTTTTTTTGTTTTGTATTATTCCACACTACACTGCTCTAAAACTAGTTTTAATTTTAGTACATACCATATATTTTACTGCCACATCCTGGGAACAATCAATGACCTTTCTTAATAATGTATCACTTTACTGAATGTTACACGTAATTAAAAAAAAATGAACACATGCTATATTTATATTTGGTAGTAAAAATTCCTTCTCAAATAATACTGCTTTCAACACAATCATATAAACAGCCATTGCTATTAATGGTACAGCATGAACAAAACCACAAATGACAAGATTTAGAGGAAGTGACCTCTCAGTAGTGTAATCATAATAACATGCACTCTCTTTTCTAGTTGATAGATTCCTATTTGCAATATTTTCCACGCTTTGGATACAACCTATTATGGTGCCATATCTTCACTGATTTTAACTGAATGTTGTCAGTCTGAAGACAGCAAAGAAGGTAAGAATAAAAAGCCAATAGTAAATAAGTTTATGTATTGTTACAGAATTGGGAAGGTGGTAGAGGACCTGTCGTGATCATAGTATTATATAAAAAAGCTTCCTCCGTGTGAGCAGTAGGGCAATTTATTGCAAAGACTGAAACAGCCCCTGGATCCTTTTAGGGTTTTGGCACAGACAATTTTAGCATTTGTAAAGATATCTTGGCTCATATTAGCCCATGCAGCTAGTCATTAGTCATTCCTAAAGGTTAGTGACTGCCCCATTTTCCCTAAAGCTACATGCAGAAGCACATTACAGAAGTCTGAGAAAACTGGTCAGCCATTTTCCTCCATTCCTAGCAGTTTGCAACTATCTCCACGTTACATTCCCTACTGCTCACCTTATTAATTAACAAGATTTCCATGAACCTAAGCCCCCTGGTTCATATCATACACATGCAGTCAGCTCACCTGTGATTCTGCTGGGGAAAGAATTTGTGACAGGCATCTTCCATAGCAAGCTCTAGGCTGCTGCAACATAACCTCACTGTTCTTTCTCCCTCGCTAGAGGATAGAGGCATTTTTGAAAAGTTTAGTAGTTATTGATTTATACAAATTTTGTAGATATATTGATGTCTTCAAACAGTTGGCATATTAGAAATATGTTGGATATATTGCAATATAGTAAAATATTTAAGGAAAAGAAGAAACACAAACACACTATCCTTGCCTTTGCAGGTTTGGTTTCCTTTTTTTTGATTATTATAATGTTAAATGAAAAGCACCTGTTTTTTTAAAGAGGACTTTTTTCCTCCATTGTTTATTAGCCATGCATAACTGCTCAAATGGTAGGGTCACCTTTCTAGGTCATGAATTTCACATAGTCCCTCTCTGTGTATAAATATGAGTTGAGCCTTCAAACTCCAGCACATTCTAACTCATGCTACAAGTACTGTTTGTTTCCTTACTATAGGCATTCTGGTGTCAACAGTAATCCAAAGTTTACATTTCAGAAACAGCAAGCTGCCTGCTTTACTTAGTGCAGGAAGGGCCCCATGATGGCCACAAGATAAACTGAACTAAGAAAATAGCCAAGTCTTTGTAACAGGTAGCCTCCATTTCTCTGCAGTTTCTTTCCATTGTTTATGTGAGGTTACAAAGCAAGCAGGAAGCGAAGTTTTGCGCAGTAAGAAATGGTCAGTGCAACGTGTTCCTGCCATATGAGCTTGGATGACCACACACTCCTGCCTTTGCCAGAAGGGCTCAGAGTTCCCAGATATCTTACAGGGTCACTTGGATACATGCAGGTTGTTATACCTGGCACCAAACACCCTTCTGTTGTGAGATTGTAGCCCACATGCAGAGATGTCCAACACCACCATAACCTCCAATCTGGGCAGAGGCTCCAGATGTCTTCTGAAGTTTGCCAGCTCTCTAGTTCTGCTGCCTCTTTTTTCTTCTGTGGAAGTAAATCACACTTTTCTGGCGAGTTGAGATATTACACCTCTTTCTAGACACAAATAAATCTGAATTTAACCAAGAGGCTATGAAAGTGAGCTTCTGCCCTTGCTTCCTTCTTCCCTAGCAGCAAGACTTGGTTGCAGGCTCTTGCCTCCAAACCATGCTTTCTCTGGGTTGTACACAAGTGCGTGCAATGCAAAGAGAATTTAACAGTGGTTATGTTTAGGGATTAACTTAGGGTATTCAGGGAGAAAGGACGGTAACTAGAACTACTTATCTGCATATTTTTCTTTAATCAGGATTCAGTTTTGTTGTTTTTTATTTAAATAAACACTAGCTTACAGCAACAGTTGGTGCTTTGCAATTAAATAATTTACTGTCTAAATGATACTGTTGATACTCTCTTTGGAACCACTACTACTGAATGTGTACTACGCAATACTGAGCATGGTGACTGGGCTCAACATCTAATATGAGGTTTGCTTGGTCACTTTCAGACCAGAAGAATGAGCTCAAGCTGATCTGGGAGTGCATTTCAGCTAATCTATGAGTGTATTATTTCATCTTCCCTTGTATTTGTTTTTTTACTGGCAGGAGTGATCCATTGTCTCTAAAATCAAGCTGCCCTTTGCAGTTGACTTCCCACTGACATGAGGAGCAGGCAGTGATTTTGCTTCCAGATGAAACCGGAGAAGAGCAAACATCTGTGAAGAACGGAGAATGGTGGCAGCCCAGTGAAGTGCCTGAGAGCAACGTGCTCAACATGCTTACTAATAAGTGTCAGCTTGATTTGAATCATTTGCTAAAGTGCAGCCCAGCTGAAGCCAAAAGAACATACCTTTCCTCAATGAAATGGAATCCCAAGGCATAAATAAAAGATTTCACCTGGGAAGAGTGATTTATTATCTCCATCCCAGGGAAGATGCTTGTGATTTACCACACCTCATTGCTTTAAAGCAGAAGCAAAACCAATCCCTTCCCCCAAAATAACCCCTAACCAGCAACCACCAGCTCTATCTCCATTAGTTGGAAAAGAAGACTGAGATGCATTTGTACTAGTGATTTAGTTGAATTCAACAGTCATACAGACAGGAGAACAGATCAAGTGAGAGACAAACTGGGTCCATGGTCACAAAAACCATGAGGAATTCACTGATATTCATTTAAATAAATAGAAAAAAATTAAAATAACCTATATCACAGTGGGCTTCTGTCCAATCTAAAACTCTGATCCCATATCCCCCTGAAAGAAGCCAGCTAATTAATTCCTTACCATATGGATGTTGTAAAGTTGTAGACATCAAAACCCTCCCTGACAGAACCTTGGATCAACGAAGGAAAACATTTCAGCTCCCTCTTGAGTAGCCATTTCGGGTTTTATGGGGAGCCTGATCCATGTTGGGACAGCGGTTTGAACGGCTTAGTCAATGCTAAAGAACATTCACACACCAGACACAATCAATAAAGCTTATAATTTATTTACTTCATTCCTGAGTCTGCGGGGTTTGATTTAAGGAGCTGAAATGGGATGTCAAAGTGAGGAGGGGCTTTCTGGGGTGAATGGCAGGTTTTAAATACTGTCTAGGTCTTAGGTAGATTCACCATAGCCTCTTGCTCAGGATTACATTGAAAACAAGACACTATTCATAGACACCCTCAGCAAATCACCACACCGTGTTTGCTGCTACCTGTTGCCATAAACTAGATATAAAAAATTCAAAACCACCAGACAGTGATGACTGGGACCCTCTTTGATTCTACTCACTTGTGAAGTCTGAGCTTCTGAGTTGTGGGAGAGGCAGGCAGGATAAATGGTAATTACATACAGTCCCTAACTCCATCTTCCCTCCTTCTCTTGAAGTTGAGAAAAGAAAGAATGGTAGGGAATCTGAGGTGGTCACAAATCTGGAATAACTGAGGCTACTCATCTCTTTTTTCATCCAAGTACCCTCAGTTTTTCCCAACCTGAAAATTTCAGGGATAACCTTAAGTAAATGACTATCATGATCAGCCAGTAAACCGTATACTTCTGTCAAGCAGGCAAGTTTACTCATTGTCCTACAACTTTACCTTTCTCTTCAGTATGAAGTAAATTATTTGTGGCGCTTACAATGTTGCTTAGAGTGCAGAGTACTTGCTGAGACAGTCAAATACTTTCAGGTGAAACAGTCCTTTACTGGAAAGCTTGTGTTTTAATTTACTTAAGCTTGAAGCCAAAAATAGGAAGCCACTTCTGCCACAGGAACTGCTTAGTGTCTTTTTCTTTTCAGTCCTCAGCAAAGCTTCAGCCAGATTTAGTACAAACTGATCACTGGTAGGGACAGCTCTGAATGCATGACCAGCCTTGAAAATTCTCATGTGGCAATAAATATGTTGAAGACACTGCCTGAAAAGATCATTGAGTGACTTGCCCCTTGTTCTCTCCTTCCAGGGTTTTACGATCTCTAATAAAGGTGAAAATGTGATTTGTGCATGACATGCTTATATATTGTTATTTACAAAATGCAATCTATTGTTTAAACCCCTAGTCCTGGTTACATGACAAAATGTAAATAAATACAAATCTGGGGAAAAAAAGATACGTGAGCATTTGCATGTGCTGCATTTGTACCAGTTGGGATTCTTTCATAATGAGAGAAATACCACAGGGGCATAACAATGTGGGACTGGAAACATCCCTCAGTCCAGAAGTAGGGTGCCAGGTACTTGTACGGTGCAGTGCCTTCAGCCCTATACATCCTCTCAGGTCAGAGCACACTGCTGGTACTCGGCCAGAGGTAGCCTGCACACAGGGAACTAGAGAGGTAAGAGAAATGGAAAGCAAATCAGTCTGTGTCACCCTTGTTTTCCACATCAGAGCAAGAGTTACACCACAGTGTAGCAAGTGGCAGGTGGAGCTGAGGCTGCTCTGAGGTCCACTCTAAGTATCTTCTGAAACAAACACTGCAGGTTTTGCATTGTCTAGGCAGAGCCCAATCCCCTGTGCAGCATCTCTGTTTCCCCTTGTGCTGCACAGCAAGGGCCATTACTGGTATTCATGACGGTATTAGAGAAATAGAAGTTTATTGTGAGAGCTCATTGGTCCCCTGTATATGAGCTTTGAAGTTCAGTGGCTTTTCTGCATTTGTCACATCCTGCAAGAACTCAGCACAGAAATTATCCCTCCAGAATGTGAACCAGGTGGAATTTTCTTCTTAACGATCTCAGAAAGTACAGTGTCCACCCCAAATATTTGGCAAGTGCTGTATAGTACAGGTACCTCAAAACTATAAGCAACTTTCACACTCAGAAAGAAATGTTAGCATTGGCTGCTGTACAAAAGGAACTATAAAACAACAAAGAGAAGCAGAGACCATTTGGGATATTCCCAAATGGCAGGAAATACAAATGGCAGGAGTAAGGTAGATAAAAGATTCATGCATCAGACCAAAATATACTTTTTCTGTTCTCAAAATTATACTTAAAAGGTATGCTTTGTGTTTTTCTACTCAAGCCCACACTGATAAAACTGCCGTCTCACAGCCATCTCTTTATCTAAAAGGTGCTCTTTGGTCCTGCCTGAGTGAGATGAAGAATGATTTATTTGTCAATCAGGGAATGCTCTGGAAAAGAAATTTTGTTCTTCTACTTTTCTTCTATAGAACTAGAAAAAAAAAATCACTCTTCAGACTAATGCACCAGTGTACAACATGGTCACTAGTCATTATCACCTGTTCTGGCATTCAGCATCAGAGACACTGGAATTTCTGAAGGAACTGGAAAATTGTAGTGAATTTCCAATTTCTGGTACCGTTATAGCAGGGGAAGAAATGCTGCCACTATGCATGACCAAGTGCTGATTCTATCTAGAAGTACTATCATTGGCTTTAACAACAAATCTTCCTTTTTCTGAGTAGTTGTACTTTGCAAGAATGTCTCTCCTGCTTATGGGGGTCTAAGTGGAACAAATGCTGATCTGTGATTGAGTGAGATTTATTTCACCCTTGGCAAAAAGTCACCAGTTTATCTGGGGGGGGTTAAAACTTCTGTTTACAGAAAAGTGATGGAGGGGAAAAAAAACACTCTGTGTCCAGATCTGGAGTTCTTAGAACTGCTTTACACTGGAGAAAAGTTCTGGAAATATCACCTCCATGTAATCTGATGTACCAATATAATGCAGGTCTGCTTGCTTTTACTCCTTGTGTTGCCTGGCTGTTACATTATTGCTAGACTAATACTACTACTACTAATAATAATAACAGTAATATCATTATATAATTATAAAATATATAATAATTAATATAATAAATATTATTATTATTAAAAAACTTGTTCAGAAGATGTTTATCCAAATATCTAAACAGGTTTTTTGAGGAAAAAAATCCATATTGAGCAGAGATATCATTTGCAGCAATAACATCTGGAAGAAAAGAGAAATGAAAAGTGTCAGTCAAAGTAAACAGATTCTATATTGCAGCCCCCAGGAGGCCATGCTACAGTGTATAATATATTCAGTTGCTCACACCTAGCCCTATTTTCAAAGTCATAAACTGGGGTGGATTTGTCAGAGTTTCAACAATATAATTGTTTAGCTGTAAATTTTCCTGCTGGCAAGTTCCAGAGTTTTCAGGTAATCCCAGGCAGGGATTCAAGCTTGCAGTCACATACACAATAGATGGTTCACAGGTAGCGTGTGGAGCCTGCAAACCATGTTGCCACAGAAGTTTTCAGGGGATCATGAGCTCCCTCAAGCACACAATGTAATTTGCATATATGATACACAGATATTTCCATCATGGTGCACAAAGAGTGACATTGTTGTGCATTGTGTATGATTAACGGCAGAAGTGCAGAGTAGGTTTAGAAGTGTGTAAATCACTCAAAAATTTTAGCATCTTGAGCAATAAGAAACATTCCCACTTGAAGCCATGTAGAGAGGGGTTGGCTCAGGCCTTATTTCAAATAGTCAAGGGAAACACCTGTGTCTCTGTTAGCGTGCAGCATGGCCCATAGCTTCTTTCTTTGGCTATTTTTCTCCTGACTACACAACTTATGTCCTGGCAGCAAGATCTCCTGAGGTTTTTTGTTTCATTTGAATGCTTATTTAGCTTCCATCTAAGCTATACAACAGGGCTTGAAGTGTTTATAGAAAAAGCTACAAAGATAGTAGTCATACTGAAACCACTTCTTCGGAAGTAAACACGATGAGAGCTGATGTACATAAACTAATGAAGAGGAAGGGAAAAAGAAGAGCATTTCCATTTCTCACTGGATTGGGAAGTCAAAGACTACTTCCCTGATTGAGCTGGAGCTTTCTCTCTCAAAGCACCATACACAGAGGCATTTATTTATCCTTAGATGGAAGCAAAGCAATGCTGGGAGACTCAAGAGCGCAGTACCACGTCCCATCTCTCACATAGCCTTCCTCTCTGTTGTTTCAAGGGTAGCACAAATCCTGCCAACATAGCCTTTCCTCCCCTGGAATTCACTGCAAATAACATTCACCCATTAATTATTAAAAACCCCAGAACCTCATGCAATAACTGTAACCTTCTGAATCCCTATAATCACCTCATAGTGTGAGAGCAAGAGAGTGAAACTATGATTCTTTCTCCATGCCTGCCTTTGACCTACTGCTGATCCATCAGAAAGGGCCTCCTAACCCATGCACTCAAGCATCTGGGGCAGTTGCTACAGGTGCTGTCATGGGATTTACCTACACATCTTGAAGTTCCATATGGTTTTGGCCCTGCTTTGCTGTGGCACCTCACCTGCCCCTTTACATTCATGACCCCTCTCTTCCTAGCTGCTTCAGCTCACTGGAGTTCAAAGTGATACAGCTGGCAGGAGGTCATTCAGAACATCCTTGTGAGCACCTCTTTCTGAAATACTAACACACTGTACCCACCCCAGTGTTATTTAAAACAAGCAAACAAAACAAACAAACAAACAAACAAAAATGGATACATTTTCCCAGGGTCAGACAGTATTCCCTCCACCCTCAAAAATTTGTCACGAGGCATTATGCAGAACTCAGGAAAAACTGTGAGGGGAGTGGGTCACTTGAAGGGCAAATACAGACCCAGACTAGAACAAAACAGCTGAGGCTGAATCCAGTTTGCAAGCACTTTCCTCAGATGTCACAGAGTTTTCACAGCTCCCTGCAGGACAAGCCTTGTTACAGACCTCTGTGGTGCACGGAGATAAAGCAGGACTGGCCACAGACACTCAGGGCATATGGTGATGTTCACCTTGCCCTTTGCAGCTTCTGCTTTGTTTACATGCAGCCAGGCGGTTTGCAAACACCTAACACAGTGATGCAGTTCAAGCTTTGTGATTTGGTGGAGCAGACATACACAATCTTAAATGCATTCAGTTTTCTTTCCTGAGAACTTACACACTTCTTCAAAAATAATTGGAAGTAGAGCACAATGTCAGAGCATAATACTGAGTGCCAGAGAAAGAAACAGCTGTAAGTATCTGCTACCTGTTTTTCCTCCCCTACTGAAAACACACAGAAGGAATTGCCTTATCTCCATTTCCTTGAATGCCTTCAAAGATCAAGAGGCTGATAGTCAAAGGTATTATAAATTCCTCTGTAACACAGTTCTCTAGCTGGTATCTGTAACTCTGCTTGCCTCAAGCTTTACCCAATAATTAATCAGATTGCCGTGGTCGCACATACTTGGACTGCAAAATGCTACTGCAAGAGACACTCACAACCAGCCCTGACTCCATACATGCAAGGCTCTGATTTATTCATCAATTTGGCCCAACCAGAAGCAAAGCTATTGTTTTTCACCTAGAGTATGATCCAGCATTCATTGATGTCAAAGGCAGTGCTCCCATTGACTTCCATGGGACACAGGATCAAGGCTTTCACCCAGCAGCAACAGAGTTGTGCTTGTAGGGAGGGCAAGACTCCCAAAGGCCATTTAGAGTGCAACAAATTTGCCATTGTGTGCTAGGTTACATAAAATGCTCCCTATAATCAAACCACCCAGCCTCAGCATTTACATACCTGAACAGCTGTGCCACACTGGCTCAGCTCCCAAACCTCTGTTTCTGCCTCAGTTAAATTCAGTGTAAAACCTTGAGGTCATTACTATCTTCCCTTTCTCTTTTTCTCTTTCTCTTTCTCTTCCTTCCTTTCTTCTCCTTTCTTGCTTCCTTCCCTGCTTTCTCTTCTCTTTTCTCTCTTCTTTCTCTCTTCCTTTCTTTATGCTTTTCCTTTCTTTCTCTTTTGCCTTTCTTTTTCTTTCATTCTTTCTTTCTTTCCTTTTTATCTTTCTTCCTTTTCCTTTCTTTAATTTTCTTCAACTCTCTTTCTTTCTTCCTCTTCCTCAATCCTTCTCTTTTATTTTGTTTCTCCCTCTGACTCTGCCATTTCTCTCTCCTCAGCCCACTTTCTCTCTCTCCCTCTCTCTTCTCCTCTCTTCCTTTCCTTTTTTTCTTTCATAACCAACTTTTTGTTCTCAA
Source organism: Falco cherrug (assembly GCF_023634085.1). Taxonomy (NCBI): domain Eukaryota; kingdom Metazoa; phylum Chordata; class Aves; order Falconiformes; family Falconidae; genus Falco; species Falco cherrug. Next base: position 35,464,643 of record NC_073720.1, on the reverse strand, counting down.
TTTTTCTTCAAAATGCCAGATAGTAATTCAGAAGACGTGTGTTCACATCTTCAGGTGGCATCCAGACTAGTTTGGTTATGTTTTCTACGACAGATAAAGTAAAGGTGTTCATACAGCCTGACAGAAGATACAAACTCTGGAACACGATGTGTGCAACAGCTGGACCCTTTACTCTGACTTCCTTGCTGCAGCTCCCTGCTCTCCGAAGTCTGGAGGTGACAGTAGTATAGCGAGGCGATCTGCCAGGCAGGTAGGCACTTTTCTTGGTATTGTACACTGGTTCACCTTTGTAAGATAAACTTTTTCAGTTAACATGGAGTTGCTTAGGGTTTCCAGTTACTCATTTGAGAGCAAAATTAGTCGTCATGTGTGAAGATAGTGTTTGCTTATCACTATTACTTTAAAACTGGCTTTTCAGCTTTGATTGTTAGTCAAACACTTTTTCCTTAATCAAAATGTGATATTGTTTCTACCATACATTCCTTAAGACTAACTATTCCTACGGTTTACTTCTGTCTTCACTTGGCCCCAAATGCAATAAAATGTCCCATCTCCCATCATTTGAAGGTTAGAGGTGACTGGTTTATCCAGAGTTCACTTCATCTATATTGACGCACACATGCTGCTACTGGCATACTCAAGCCTCTGGGCTCTGGCTCTGAAAGCTGTTTCCACACCGTAAGAGGAGGGGATGCAGGGTGTGACCCATCAGTAGGCTGTCTATACACTAAAATAATGGAGAATGTGATACACTGTCACCAGAATACAGTCTCAGTTCCCCAACTCTTAATGGTAGAATAACACAATAGGGTCAGACTAAAAAGGTTTCCTTATGAAAATTTTATCAGCAACTTTGGTAAATTGCTGTGGGAAAGGTGCTTTGCTCTCAGGCAGACCTGGAACCTGTTTTTACAAGGTACAGCTCGCATGCATTGCCTCGCTCCCGCAAGATATTAAGGGCACTCAAATTGAATTAACACCAAATCAGGCCGGTGCACTTAACAATACAAATGCACTTAAGGGATGCCTCAGAATGATTTGTGACTAAGGAAAGCAAAGAAGAAATCGGCCTTGAAGACCACAGGGGTGGTGTTGTGTGTCATATACAGGAAAAGCCATAAGTAGAACTTAGAATACCGGAAAACCATGGACTTCAAGGGCTCTCAGATACCTTAGATCCATCCATAAAGTAGACCGTCTCTTTTGTGGTATGTCAAAACAATTGATAAATAAATTACAGCCAATTTTTTTTAGTGGCATGGTCTCCATTACCTCTCATAGCAGTGGAAGTGCTTTGCTAAAATGATAAGAGGTGAGTAATAGTATATCAGGTAGCAGCAAAGGAAATTCTCCAAGTTGCCTGTTCTCCCTGTGACAGCAATGACAGAATACAGAGCTGAATGAGATGTGATGCGGCAGTTGACAGGGAGCTCCACGTGGATTGCTGCTAAGGCCAAAGAAGCAGAACAATAACCCTAGTAAGAGGGTGGAAGCAGTGGGGTTCTGTTTTTCTGTTCAATTGTCAGACTCACCCTTTTCAGGAAGCTGTCTCTATTTGCCACCATTTTTCATCAATCTGCTTAATTATTTCTCTCTCTGAGCCTGCAGGCCATATTCTCCCATAAGTCAGAGGACCAGCCCTGCAAAGTCTGGATCACAGCCGGGCATAAATCACATAAAGACTGCTAAGACCATTCTGCACCTCAGGACGGCTCAGTGGATACAGCTTTACAAAGGGATAGGTCCACCATGGTGGAATTGGTCTATGTTGAAGGTTAAAACCAAAGGTTAAAAAGATTAAACCAAACCATCAGGACACCTGGCAAACTGGGATGTGGAAATGCTGGAGATGTCCCTCCTGTTCTATGCCTCTTCCTTCCCTCTCCATCTCCTTGCACAGAGCAGCAGGAGAGGCAAGGCTGGATGAGCAGATCAGGGATGTCATGAGACAAACCCCAAGTAGTACCACAGTGTAGCATGATAGCATGCTATCTTCCCTTCTGGTCAAAGATTAGTATTGGATTAAAAATACAATACATTCAAGCTACCTGTTACATGGATGTCTGTTCAGTAAACGTGGTGTTGGAGGCACTATTAATTAGAGTAACATTAGTCTAATTTCTTGATGACACTGCAAAATGCTGGAGTTGGAGTCTTAAGTGACTTGAAATTAGAGTATAAAGGAAAGTGAAAGACTGCTGATATGTTTCTAAACCCAGGGTCTCTGAGTCAAACTAAAACGGTGGTGGTTGTGATGGGATTCCTGCCTGACAGCGCTGCAGTTGCTGCTTTTTGCTGTTACAGGAAATAGCCAACTCAACCAAATATTCTGATTTGGCGTACAGGAGTTTCTTTGGCTTAGAAGAACGCTTTATACCAACTGTTGAAACAAGACACTTGTAAAGTCATGATGGTGTTGTGGAAAAGCAGGATGAAGCTTAGGCTGGGGTTAACGGAGAACATGTCAGGAAGCGGTGAAACAATGAGAGATTTCTATGAGCTGCAGCATGACTGTTAAGCAACATGCACATATATACCGCAGCATTTACTCTCAAAGAAAACACGATGGAGGGCCATTTGTTGGAGTCTGTGGTGGCAGGATGATTCACAGGCTGTGGAGTGCACATCCATCTTCCAGCTGAGGCCCAAAAGGTAAGACAGAAATATCCTATATACCTACAAACTCTGGTGAGGGTCCTAGCAGCTTGTTGGCAGAAAGCATAAAAACCCTGCTATGAGCAGTAGGAGTTGGGGGTGGCTCAGCAACAGAGAGAAGTCTCTCCACATGTGCCAGCACAGCCAGCCCATGGCACACTTCATCCCCACGGGAAAGAGCCAGCCCAGCATGGCAGGGAGTCAGCCACAGAGCAGACATAGCCCATTCCTTGTCCCCTTCCTCCATGGCCTGAAAACCAAGATACAAAGCAGAGACCTTTTCTCCTTTCCTGCATCCCAGAGTACAGCCAAGTAGCCAGGAAACGGGCTGACAACCTCATGAAGCCAAACTCCCTACCATGGGAGGGCAGCTCTTGACAATAACAAGGAAGAGACTTTCTCCTTCTCCAAATATTCATCCAGGCCTTAGGCTGGCCAGCTGAGGATTTTTTTGTGCTTCTGCTCATTTTAATGTGGAAGGAGAGGCGGTTAAAGGATTTCCTCTTTGCACTGTTGCTACCCCAGTAGCACCAAATAGAAAGCAAACTACTGAGCAGACTGCACCAGTGTCACCCAAAAGACTCTGTTAACAGAGAAGAGCTTCAAGCTGGAAAACTTGTTTGTACGCAAAGCTTTGTGTTCACAGCAGCAGAGCTGGTGGAGGGGAAAGAGCTGTGCTGGGCAGCAGTTCAGCCTCCACGCTATGCCTGCTGTCCTTCCACCCTTCTACCCTTTAACCTGGTAGGAATTCAACACAACTAACCATACGGTAGCTGCTGAACCAGATGACCCACTAGATGTCCTTCTTAACAAATATATTTATGAAGTTAACAAAAGGACTGTGCAGCGGCTCCCCACTAACAGAGGCCCAGCTTCAGCTTGTACTCATGGTATGCTTAGTAATACTTCCTCTTGGACTACTAATCCAATATATACACTAAATTTTTGCTCAGACTCAAGAAATATTTCTCTTAGCATCTAAAGCAAAAGGATCAAACCCCAGACCTTTACTCAAGATTTTGTTCCTGGAGAGAATTCCTGAATGCCCTTATAAAGTTGGGTTCTTGAGTAATTTCTGGGGATAAGCCAAAAAAACCCCAAAAACCAAAGGCTTACAGATTGACAGGTTGAAAGGTGGTTTTACACATAATAAATATTTGCATGAATCAAAATTAATCAGGCCAAGAGATCTTGATATAGAAAGACTGAACTTCAAAAAATAATACTTAAAACGAGATCTTTCCATACATAAGTCAGATTCTAATGATCTGCATTTACTTTGGGTTCTTTATTCTCATTGGAGGTGCAATTTTATATCAAGTTCCTCTGTAAAAACAGCAGAGGGAAAATTACTAAATGATTAATAGATGTTGTAATAAACAATCAATTGTTTTAAAATCCAGTCAGTCAATAGGTTGCTAACCATTATTAAAAACCATGCATTACACCTCCTCTTGACATGCTTATAACCTTCCATATCACTTGTTACTACAAGTGTCAAGTCTAATAAGCATTTATTAACCCTTTATAAACTATCTAGGAATACCACCAGGTTGTAGAATGCGAAAAGAATACCTTCTGATCAGTTCTTCATGAAGACATCCAGTCCCAGTGCAATTGATCTAACTTATGAATACAGCAAAAGATTTGAAGGCAGCTGAACCAGATTTTCTGTTGTACAAGAAGTAATCATCCAGGAATCTCACATGTGTAGCTGAATCACAGAATGGTTGAGGTTGGAAGGGATCTCTAGAGGTCATCTGGTCCAATCTCCCTGTCACCTAAAGCCAGTTGCCCAGGACCATGTCCAGATGAAGGATGGAGAATCCACAGCCTCTCTGAACAACCTGTGCCAGTGCTCAGTCACCCTCACAGTGAAAAGGTATTTCATGATGTTCAGTCAGAGCCTCCTGTGCCTCAGTTTGTGCCCATTCTGTCTGGTCCAGTCTCAGGCACCACTGAAAACAACCTGGCCACATCTTCTTTGTACCGTCTCTTCAAGTATTTATTCACAGAGATAAGACCCCCCTGAGCCTGCTCTTCTCCAGGCTGAACAGTCCCAGTTCTCTCATCCTTTCTTAATAGGAGAGATACTCTAGTCCCTTAATCACCTTTGTGGTCCTTTGTTGGACACACACTCTCTGTGATGTGTCCATGTCTCTCTTGTACTGGGGAGCCTGGAACTGGACAAAGGACTCCAGACACAGCCTCACCAGTGCAAGGCAGAGAAGAAGGATCACCTCCCTTAACCTGCTGGCAGCAATCCTCCTAGTGCAGCCCAGGATACCATTAGCCTTCTTTGCAGTAAAGGTGTGTTGTTGTTTTATGTTCAGCTTGTTGTCCATCAGTATCACCTGGTCCTTTTCTGCCAGGCTGAACAATACACAGGTTCATCAAACACCTGACCCAAATTCTATATAATGTGACCTCTTCTTCAGCATATTCTAGACTGACTTGGATTAACAGGAGAAAAGTGATCACTGAGTTCAGAAAGTTCAACATTTGATAAGGGAAAATGAATGAGAAGTTCAAGACTCTACCTGCCCTCTCGGATCTGTCCCTTAAATAGGAGTCACTTAACTTTATGTCTGAACACATTTTCATTATTAAGTATCCAGCAGGCCATTTGAACGTAGCTATAGACCCTAGCAATTTTTTCCTCTAGAACCAAATTAAATAAACACAGCCAAGAAGGAGGATGCGTGCCTTGCTTACCCTGAGAGTTAGCAAATGTTAGTAATACTAGAAGTTAATAATTGCCAAACAAGGAGACAAACTTTGGTTTGGTTTGGAGTCAGTCTGCTCACATATCCCCTAACATTTTAAATGAGTTCATTGTATTTTGTGAGCACTAAAGCTTCCCCTTCCATCAGTCAACTCATTCTCTTGGTTTAATTTTAATACATGCTACGAAGCTATACACCTTGATATCATTGGCTTGTCTGAAGGTCCCCAGATGCTCCTTCCTCGGTTCACTCCCGCAGTCCCACTCATTCTTCTTGACACACCTCTTACATCTTTACTCAGCTGGTTCTAGCCCACACAAATGTATCAGTCATAACAGGGGAGTTTTCTCTCCCACATGTTCATACTCCACAGGAGAATATAGACTAAATTTCCCTTACTAACCTACAATTCAGTGATTGTAGCTACCTGGCTTAGGACTTCCACTGGACCATGAGGCCATGAGCTGAGGTTTGCTTTTCGTTTTGTATTGCCTGCAAGTGCTCACTCTGGCCAAGAAACAGGGAGTACAACTTCTCCCTCACCTCTGACCACAAAGCTGGGCAAGAGTTTCCCTTTACATTTATCACATTATGTATGGAGTTTGGTTTCCCATTACATCCATAATGTGATCAGCAACGTGGCAAACTTGCCCAGACTGCCACATGCTTGTAAAGCCCATTAACACTAAAGTAAAAATAGCAGTGTCACCAGAAATTCTTGTGGTTGTAATGGTCTACATCAGGGGGCCCAACCATGGTGTTAAGCAGGTCAGTCAAAACCCTACAGTGACAAGAGAAAAGACACATCCATCTTTCTGTCATACATGAAGTTTCTGATAGAATGCCCTAGTAAGGAGTGATGGGTTACATTTAGTTACCTAGTGCTCTTGTCAAGAGGAGAGGGATGCCTAAATGTGGCACATGTAAACAAAACTATGGAAAAGATTTGACTTTAATTCCCTTTCAGACAAGAAATCATTCAAATATTTTTGTTTTTGCAGACTGAGGAGGAGAAAAGAATAAAACAGCCACAGAAAAAAACAGTTACATTGACTAAGTCATTGCTAAAGCTGCATATTTTTTTTGTTGAAGTTCCTGAGAAAGTCACAGTGTTCACGTTTTTTAGAAAATTATCTGTGACCGGTGACACTTGGGGACTTTTTGCATGTGAGTGGGTGGACACAATGCTAACCAGTTGAATCCATTTCAAAGAAACCCTTTGCTGCTGTCAAGTCCCAGTCTGCAATGGAATATGACAAAGAGCAGGAACCCAGCAGTGTCACCACAGTGACAAAGCATCCTGGAATAGCAAACTCTCCCTGAGACTGCCTGTAGCAATGAGCTTTCTCCCTCCCATAAAGAAAACAAAGAACTTTTCTTCCTTATATTTCTTTGCTCCCCCCACCTTCCCATATTTAGAACCATAGCTTGGTTCAAAGGTTAGTTCTGGCATGGTGATCAGTTGTGTCTCTATATGGTGTTTATTTATTTATTCTGTGTCTAAAATGCTTTTGGCACAACATATTTGCATGAGTTAGATGGTGTTTATAGAAAACCTGAATATTGGAGTTCATAGAAAAGGTCACTGTCTCAATTTTAATTGTTGTTGTTTCTACTGTTATTTTATTTCTTTATAGATATCAATTTCTTTTCCAGATTTGTTTTTGTTTGCTTGCTTGCTTGCTTTTTGTTGAGTTTTGTTGATGTTGATGTTGTTGTGGTTGGTTTTTTTTTTTAATTCAACCACTCATGAGTTCTCTGTAAAAGCTTCAGACAGTCTTAGCAAATTGAAGGAATGTGGTCTTGTCTACAGACGGCACTTGGAGCTAGTACTTATTCCTCCTCAGCATAGAAAGAAGGCTCTGAAAGTCTCTTTGAAAGAGGAAATTTGATTTTGCTTGAATTTTCTTATGAAGCACAGCATCATCAGAGGCTACATATCCCATTCACTCCCTTTAACAACTTATTTCCTACCTTTAGCAAACAGTCAAGACTGCTCTCATTTTACCTACTTGCAGTATTTGTGGAAAATCTCACTGAACCTGTCTCCCATTTCAACAGAGGGCTGTGGCAAAGCTCCAGTTCAGAAAAAGCATTAGCTCCCTGTCTCCTCCCCACGTGACTCAGACTGCTCACTGTGCAGGAAGCCTCTCCTCATACCTGCTTCTAAATAATGCCAAATGGCAGTAAAGTTTGCTTGCTCTGCGGTTGTATCTTCTTGGCCTTCAGCAGACTTATGTGAAGATATAATTTTTACTGGTCATCTTCTAGGTCAACTTCAAACGTTAAGATTCAGATAAGGAAGTTATGTTTCACATAGGCTGCTTTGACTCTTTATGTATATAAATTTATATATGTGATATTATATATATTATACCATTTTATGTCATTGCTGGTTAATGTCAGATGACAATTTCCTCCAGTTATGCAAACTGTAAAATTTTCCTTGATAGATTTTGATGGAGCAAAACTGCCTTCAAATGCTCCAGGCTTACCCTAAGGCCTCAATCGCACCACGACAAGGTCCAAGATCAAGGCAAACATCAATACGCTGAACAACAGAACTGGCTGTAACCCTTTTAAAAATTTGATTTACTTTATTTCCAGCTGGATCCCTTAGCAGTAACGAAAGGCTTGTTTAAGATCAATATGGCCACCCTGAGTGGCTGAAAGGAAAATTCTGTGGTGTTTCTTCCTAACCTGAGTCCTTTACACTGATGGTAGTATCATCCATGGGCTTCTTGTATCTGAACCTAACTGACAGCAATATCTTTCAACTTCTATATTATCTAATATAGAGATAATCCATGTCAGGAGGGAAAACCCTGGGTTTACTTTGTAGCAGATATTCCAGCTCACCAGCTGTGAAGCATCACCGGTGATATCAGAGGTCGCACAATGACGTTGAGGGACCCAGGGAAGCTGGTCTTCTGCTCCCAACCCATGCAGAAATATTCCGTGACTGAAGGGGAGACTTTCACAACTTATTGGCAATAGCCCTATTAACACCTTGAACAATATAGTACTTTTCTAGGTACCTAACTTTACCCATACCCAAACAGAGGTGCTATGTTTAATCGAATGGTATTTCTTAACAAGGGCATAATGCCACTTCTGATCTGAGTCAATTTACAAGACAAATCTCTTATGGTTAATAAGCAGAGCTAATATCCAAGATGTAAACTATCATGCCATATCTGGCATAGGCTTCTAAAACCCAAATTGCAATCATTCCCCAGCGTGGCTAAGTTTTTTCTTATTTTCTGCTAATATGAAGAATGCTGTTCATCACAAAGACTTCCTGAATGTAACGGTGGACAAAATGGTTGACAAAATTACTGAATGTTTCTGAACTTGTTTTTCAAGAAGTCATAAATTGGATTGTCAGGGGACTACATGTACCTACACCACAGGATGTATCTCTTCCAGAGAATTTCTCTTGTAGCTTTCTTAAGAAAAAAAAAATCCTATTAACTATCAGTACATAGTCATTCTGTATATTTAATTCTGGATCTCAATTTTCTGTGGTTTTCCACCAGTCAGTTCTTCATGCCATTATAAAGTATGAGCAGCAAATTAAAAGCAACAACCCAGTGTACATTGTTTGGAAAAATCCCTCACTGTGACAGGTGTTGTAAAGCTTATATTTCATATACATTATGTCTTAAATAAGACATACTTTGCAATTTTACATTATGGTTGTGCTGGAATCAAACTAGGTATTGAAGCGGTTTGCCCATTCCAGTGAAATTAGTCCAGTACCTGGGTCATTCAACAAAATCATTCAGAAGATGTAATTAAACCAGAACTCCACTCTGTGAACACCAAGCCTACTCTTTACAGTAATATCTGCAAGACAGGCATGTGAACACTCTTAATTACTTGCATAGTCCTATTGACTTCAGCAGGAAGAGTTGGAAGCACAGGTCTCTGCAGGACTGCCATTCATAGACCTGCTCCTGGAGCAGGCTGATTATTAATTTTAGCAATATCTGAGGATACCTGGGATGATATGACAGGCACATACCACACCAATATTTGATCTAGAATCATAGTCAGTCTCTCTTCCTTAACTTAAAGCACATTTTTAAGACTTACAGACTTAATTTTAATTGGAGTTTTAGTCATCCGAGAGAGAGAAAGGCTGAATGGAAGAAGTGAAGATGCATTTTAGCCAGACAACCAAGTTCCTCTCAATGTTTTCAGGAGATGAGAAGCTTTTAGACTTCAAGTTGACTGTGGCAGACAGAAGACTCCAAGGAGAGTAAGATTTAAATAGGTCTTAGACAGATCAGAAATCTGATGGTTTTAAGAGCCTGTGTCTAAAATGAAAATAATAATATAAGTCAATTCAACACAGCAATACATTTTTTGCAATCCATATTATTCCATCACTTCCATTGGAAAAATAAAAAAATACTTAGTGTATCAAAAGAGCTGTTGTTAAATTTATTGGTGTAACTCATCAGAAGAAAGACCTCTACCAGTATCATCTTCTTGGGTTAGCAAATTGAAAAAATGCAATACTATTACATACAAAAGCGTGAAGACCATATGAAATTCTATTTCCTTGTGATAATGGTACAGATAATATTTTTTCAGTAGTCAAAATCACTAATGCATCCTCATTCTTTTATATTTATAAGTAATCAATGAGAAGTAGAATAACAACCAGAACTTAAGGTTAATGAAATCAAATGAAGAATTTTGAAAAGTCAGATCTGTTATTGATATCCCTAAATATTGACTTTAGCCCCTATGAATAGATCAATAGGGTTTAATGTCAGAATGGACTCATTATAACAAAAGATAACAAACCTCCCTTAAGAAATGTGTGCTTCTGCCCAGTGCATGCTCTTGAGCTACAGCGCACTTCTAAGGGCGGAAAAAAAAAAGAAATCTTAACTGAAATAATTCCCCCCAGGTACGAATCATGACCCCTGCTATTTCAGTGACTACCACTTTGAAGATTTATCTTCATTTTAGCCAGGATTTGTCTAACTTCAATTTCCCATCTCTTAATCTGGTTAGGAGTTTGGCTAATAGACAAAATGGTACTACAGAGTAGCCTCCATGTACTCCAACTGGAACTCACCCTCAGGGTCTGGCATCACCTGGGGCCTCTCGCAGAACCCTCTCCATATCTCCACTCCCTCTTGGACCATGCAACCACTGATGGGCAATACTGTAGTAGGCTCAGTGCCAGGCTTAGTGGTGCTGAACACAGCACAACTCTTTCCTCATGAAGACCACAAGTCACTGGGTTTTTCTTCCACGATAGTGTCCCTCAATTATAAGACTACCTTTAATGGAAGAGCCATGGAAATGTATATTGTTTTCCTGCATCCTGGCTATCCCAAATAACCAGTATTACAATAATTCTTGCAGAATGAGCGCCCATTTACTAGCAACAGTTAGTCATTACTCAGGGAAATGTTAAACAGCGTAAGGCTAGGGCATCTGTGGACTGGGAAAAGGAGGCATTTGTTCCTCTCTTCTTGAGACCTGCCCCTTGTCCATTATCTGAGTGCAATGTTGGTTTGGTACCGTTCTAGGCTTTCAACCAAGAGGCATCTTAAACGTAAAATGCGTCAGAGATTTCTAAGCTTATTGAATCAACACACTGCTTTTATCAAACAGCATTTTAAAATGTCACAACTACACCAGTTATTTCCCTAGACTTTTTCTCTTAACCCATGCTGGCTGCTGGTAACCAAATTATCATCCTTTTATTTAGGGCCTATGCTGATTTTCCATTATTTTTTGTGGCACCAATGACCAAAACAGCAGGCTGAGTACCCCTTCGTATTCTGGCCCAGAGTTTGCTTTACTCTCTTGGAACAGTTACAAGACATGTTAGTTCTCAGCCATTTTGTTCAAAATTTGGTAGTATAAGTTCTTTCAATGGGTGATTAAATAATCTGATTTTCAAAGATGTTCTTTAACACTGGAACTGAGAAGTGTTTAGCATTAGAAGTGGGGGCTTTTATTGTGTCTGTAACAAAGGTATTTATTGAATTGCCAAGTCTTCTGCACTGTAAGTAGTAACTGTACCAACTAGCAATGGGTCATTGCAGTCCTCTTTTGTTTCTCAGTAGACTTTTCCATAGACATCTCTTTCTGAATTTCTTCTTCCATTATCACTTTTCTGTTTTTCCTGCCTTTTAACTCATATTCACCAATGCTACTTTCTAGTTTTCTAATAATTTTTATCTATTTGGAAAAAAAATGTTTATTTTCACCTCTGTGACTAACTTCTAAGAAACAACAACCATATAAGTAATAATTTCAAAAACCTAAACCATAATAGTCCTTTAGGGTCTGTGTCTGTTGGGTAGCTAGTGAAATGTTTTATAACAAATAACAAGATTTTTTTTTCCTAGATGATCTCACCTAAAATTGTTTTCAAGTGTGTGAAACCCTTTAACATCCTTTTGTACATGTATTGCTGGTTCAGACTCTATTCTGTTTGCACATAATGAATGTAACCAATTTGAGATAACTCACATGTAAAAAAACTACTGATTTTAAGTTCTGAGATCAGCTTCTGTTTTCCAAGGTAAAGTCTAGCATGAAGCTACCTGAACTTGGATGTAACACGTATTAAGTTACAAAATCGATATGTACAATTTTTGGAAATTCCAAAACCAGGCTGTGGGAAATTGGCAGCATGTGTTGCCTGGACCACAAGTCCTGCACAAGTTATCCATCTATTGAAAAACATGGATTTACTCTACTAAGTGCATTTTCAGCTGTTAAGGGCAGTGCACAGACGAGCTGGTGTCTAGGCAGTGGCCTGGCAGCCACAGAACGTGGTAAGAACAGTGAATAAACCAGCAGCTTTAAAAATGAAGAAAAACTAACAGAACATAATAAAATGTAATTAGAAAAGGAATGAGGTTTTATTAAAAACTTCAAAAGGAATGTTTTTCAACAGCACATTAGATACTGAAATATTTCTGAAAGTTCTGCCTAGCAGCATTATTCACCTGAACACAAGTTTTCATCTGTTCTAAGATGGAAATACACATACCACTCTTAGGCCACGCAGAAAACAACCAAAAAGAGTTCCAAGCTTACATGCACAAGGCTCGTTTGAAACAGCTCTTTTGAAAACATAAAAGTTGTCATCAAACTGTTAGTTGGAGTCATACAATCATATGACAAGTACACAAGATTATTTTTTCTTTAAAGTAAATCATGAAAACTAAGATACAGAGAGGTTGAACTGCTTCCTCACAGTGCCATGCAAAGCTGACAGCATGCCAGAACTAGTTCCTTGAGGGATGAATAGCGATCCCACGTTGCAATTGACAGTGCAGGTTGAGTTTGTAAATTTTTCAGTTCACATTTATGTGCCATATAAAACTAAAAACTTATTTTCACATCAGAAAAGTGTCACCTAATTTAACATTACTTAGTACCTTCTTTTTAGCAAGGTGCTTGACTTGTAATGTATTTGGTGCCCACCCTAAACCGGTGGATGAAAAGGAACACATCCTCACATCACTTATAACAAAACCACACTTATGAGTGATCTTAGTGGTTCTGGATTTCCCCTGATGGTGAATACACCTGATGGTGACTGATAGTAATACCTGAAAGAAGAGCTCTGCAGCAGTGAGAAGCTTAATTTGTAAAAATCCTTTTCAAGAAATTAAGCCCATCACAATAAGAATTACGAATTCACACAGGTCTCCCCACTACTTGAACTCAGCAGTCATGCTCCTATCCGCTGATGTGCTGTCAATGGTGAACTGACAGATGCAAGACTTCAGGCAGGCATGTCATACCCATACAAACTATAAAATGAAGCCCTGCTGCATGAAAATGATCGCATTAATCTATCGGCAGGCAAGGTCACCACTTCTCCAAAACTTCTTTTGTGTTGCATAAGTGGAAATTACAAAGGGAAAGCTTCATTAGTAAAACTAGCAGTCCCAGACAGACAGACCAAGGTCCAAGAGAGATGAAATCCCCCCTGCATACAGGTAATCAGTCAGGAGAGGTGCACTATCATCAGGAGGGACCTGCACTTGCCAAATGCTTTGACACAACTCATTGCTTCTGCCACAAAAACCTGCTGTCAACACCGTAAGACAGCTCTGGTGTGCTAGCATTGTTGCCATGCTGGGTTTCAGGCTAGCCTCCCTCCCAAAGTGATTTTTTTGGTTCAGCACAAGGCACCCTGTACCCATGGGTGTTGACAAGAAAGCACATGTGACTCACATAACAAATGAAAACATGACCCTAGCAGGGAGTATGGGGTAACCACATTACCCAGCCAGCAGCATCACCTAGCCTTTGCTCAGCACCGAGCTTTACAGGATGCTGTGGAGCCAAGAGGCTGCAGGGGCCAGCATCTGCTACCAGATCAACAGCGGAGATGTTGGGTACCCATAACCTATGTGGTTAGAGCTGCTGAGCTTCCCTAAAGATTCAGTCCTTGCTGAGGTCTCCATAAACTTCCTTGGGTTAGATCAAGGGAGACAATTCTCTGAGGTTACTGGCTTAGCCTGTTCAGTATTTTAAAATATATATTATAATGAATTTTCCATCAAAGCTGTCACTCGCTATCTGCTGTGAGCAGATAAATATAGGAAGAGCATTGCTAGAGGAAAACCTAACTGGTTTCCCATTTCAGGGTAGGTGCTACCTATGCTGTAATACTTAATTCCTGCATTGCCTCTCATGAGACAGGAATACTTAACAGAACAAATAAACAGCAATTTCTTGTTTGTCAGGAGCACTTTGATGTCACACTCAGAAACTTGTTATGGGGCAAAAAGGGCAGCACGCCTTAGAAGGGAAGCCTAGAATTTCTCGTTAGTGTAATTAAAATCCTACAGTGTAACTAAGCAACAAGTAGTTCTAATGAGTAGTCCAGCTAGAACAATGCTAACATTCATTGTCCAAATGATCTAATTAACACAAAATAAATGTCCTTAATAATACAGTTTAAAAGGCATTAAACAAAATCTCCTACTATCTTCCCCTTTCTCTGGTTTTACATTGACCCTTCCACAGCCCCTGCATGACCTCAGGTCAGCAGCAGCATCTGTGTGACACTTCTACACTTCATTCTGTCTTTATTGGTATAGAGCTCATGTTATGTCCCAATTTACTCTGTGTGGCATATTTTACACTTGGTAGATACCTGTTGCTTGTTGCTTCTGTGGCTAGTTCTGCTCAGGTCCCAGGTCTGTGCCTTTTTAGCTGACAGTTGTTGATAGCCCAGGGGTCTCCAGTGCCAGCCTGCTCCCACTTCCATATCACCCCACACCTGGACTTCTCTATGATGTGTCCCCATTCCCCAGGCCTCTGCTGTCTTACCAGGCCTGCATATAATAACATAATAATGACATCATTATGGAATGGTCACAAGTTTTGCATTCTGCACAGAGTAACTGTACTATAAAACATAAAATTATGGCTAAGGTATAAAATCTTTTTCTACTAGAAAGTACAAAATTATGGCTATACTATGATTGTACAAAGATAAGCAAAAGTAAACCAAATTAGACAACAGTCAGCTGACCATTGGAAGAATTGTTGTTACAGCTAAATTGACTGAAACAAAGTTCCAGGCAGGCCAAGAAGATCCCCTGCAAAGCCTGGGAAGCCTGCCTCAGTCCTGAGACCTTGCAAAGTTACTGCAAGGTCTACAGATTTTACTGAGCTATAAATGACAACTGAGAGTTGCTTGTCAAGAAAGGAAAAATATTGCCCCAGACAAAGGGGCATCATTCCAACAAAATGTTCCATGTTAGTGTAATGAGAAAAGTAAATACATGAGTGCGTTATCAGGAAAATAAAAACTGAACTGGCATTGACCTGGTTGGTTGCCATTCACACTCTCCATGATATGAACAAGCTTACTGGCAATTGACAACCCCCCATCCCACCCCAAGACACACATTCATATCCCACATTCAGGTTTTACTGTTCTATTTCCTGTGGCATACTAATGAGCAAAGCAGAATTGCCTATAAACACATTTCTGAAACAGTGTCTATAATGCAAGGGTATTCAGCTTCTACTATACTGACATATTATGAAATACATACTTCTGAATGTGCTGCATATCAGCCTGGAAGTGATGGAAACACTTAACAGCTTTATAAATGTCTCTTTTTGCTTAGAGGAAAGAGCGTCCATGTACACTAGCCCTTGTTACCCCCAAAATATTATTTTGTTCTAGTCCATGCTTTGTAATGACACTTGTCTCTTTCAGGCTTGAACAGACCACGTCATTTGGCTTTAGCAGAATGCAATGTCACACATTACCATGTGTACAGCTTCAAAGATCACTGGTAGATACCTATTTGCATTCCTATAACTTGGAAATGCATACATTGTTCATTTTCTTTCAATCTTTCAGAAAGTTCCATGTAATATTCTGTACAAACCGGTGTGCACTGAAGTATACATGGGCAAACATATGCATGTTGCATGATCTTTGTAAAGCGGATTTTAGCCCAAAGTAAATTTTTGTAATGAGGTCGAAAAGCCTCCAGAACTGCAGATTATAATGGAAATAGTGCAATAGTGCATCTCATAGCAGTACTGCAAGATCTTTTCCGTAGAGCAGGAGGAACATTTAGAGAGTAAAACTACAATGTCACCCCAATACTCCACAACCCTCATTCCTACTTTCAACAACAGATTTGCGGTGAAAAATGGAAACAGTAAACAGCAGCTCAAAATTTCTACTAGCAGTACTAATATCAATGACTCTTGTAAAGCCAATAGCATAAATCTTGCTCTTAGCACCGTAACACATTAATTAATCAGGCCTGCCATCCTCATTTGCCCTTCACTGGGTTTCACTGATGATTACCCAGTGGAAAATTCAGTCCCTTAATGCAAACAATATCCTTTTTAACACTTTCTTTCCAGCAGCTGGCTTTTGGAGGTGGCAGAGGCGTTGTCAGTGGAGGAGGCTGCAACCCCATTCTTGGCTCCAGCCACCCTTCTGTGATTTAACCCATCATATGGGTTACAAACCAACTTGGAAAGGGTTGCTTTCTTTCCTCATCCAGAATGGCTTTTCCTTCAAGACCTCCTTTCTTTTCCTCTCAGCTTTAGTAGTAGGATTACAGCCAAATATTTATGCATCCTGTGAATGTGAGGCAAGAGACATATTAAGTGCTAAGTTATTCTAATTTATTCTGCTAAAGGAACCATGTGAGGTAGCACAAAGCCCTCCCTGATTTTTAATTTTAGGCTAGTCACAAGTCTGACTTGTAAAGGACATCAGAATTTTATATTCTTGTTGGTAGTAGCCAGGAATGAGAGAGAAAAATTGTCTAAAATACGAAACCCTTGTAAATAAAATATAATTCACAGACAGGAGAAGAATTTTCCTCTGGGTCATTATTAGTGAAACCCAGTGAAGGGATAATAAGGACATGAGACCTAATTAATTAAACATTTGCACTATTGTGTGCAATTATAGTTTTGTGAATCATCCCATGGACATCTGTTTACGCAGGACCATGGGACCTGCCATGCTTCATGGGGACCTCGGGTGGAGCACAGCGTGGGGCACCCAGGTGCCGGGGCCCCGCAGCTCCTTCCCCAGACCGAGCATCGCTTCTGCCTGCCTGGGCGGCACGTCACAGCCTGCCAATCTGGCCGCATGTGCACAGCAGCCTCTTCCCAGAGGAAGCCTCCAAACCAGCCTGGTCTAGTGCTGCGGGCTGATCCACTCACACCCGCCGGTATGTGAATTTGCAGCAACACCTCTAAGCTTCCACATTTGGTTACTCAAGTGCACTGTGCCACTCTCTTAGCATGTATTCCCATTTATCTTACACTTCCACCTATGTTCAAGACATACAGAGCTTACAGGAATTCATATGCCGGGGCTTCTACTTGAAACATCCTTTGAAAGGTCTGTGCCATGCCTTATTTGCAGTTTAAAGCTTTTTTTAGAGCTTTTAGTTGCTAATTAACTTATATCAGGTTCTGCAACATTCTGACAAAAAAGCCTTGAGCTCCTGAAGCGTATTAAAAACCTCAGTACCAGCATCACCAGCAAGACGCTGCGGAGTTAATAGAGACAGCATCAGTCTGCCTAAAATTTACTGTAGTAGAAACATTAAATTGCCATAGCTCACGTACATTTCTATGATCACTCTAGGTTGCAGCATGTTTCCACTCTGAACAGTGACTGTGACAATGGCATTTTGGGGATCTGCTTCTCAAAGCTGGCATCAATAGCACTCCAAACAGCCCTATCACAGCAAAATGATCTCTTTTTCTGGGTAGGCTGGGAACAGCTCTGCTGCCTCTTGGAGGCATTACATCCACCTCCACAGGAATAGGAAAAGGTAACTATTGCAGAAGGCCACTTCCAAGCATGTCTGGAGAAATAGAAGTATTAATGAAAAAAAGCTCAATATTTTGCTTCCATCTTTGGCTTCCCCTTCCTGATGCAATCTGGTGTGTCTGAAAATATCCTGTATTACTAGAAGTGTGGCTCCTAGCCAGAGCACCCCTAAGGGAGAAGAAACTGTGGAAGTAACATGGAGGAAGAAAATTCAATTTCATGTATTTATACTTTTTTTTTTTTTTTTATTAGTGACTGTGCAATCTCTCACCCTCTTTTTCAGTTGATAATTATCTTCATGTGTTTTGATAGCACCTGTAGCTCTCCCTCCCCTGCCCATGTAAGAACAGGTATGAAATCAGAATATCTCTGGAAATCCCAAAGCAGAAAGCATGAATAGCCCAGCTAAACAGCCTACTTCTTACACGATAGTTGAAAGGCATACAAGGCTTTACAGCAGCAGACACCTACATGTACATGACCAGAAGGGAAAAAAGAGAAAAAAATAGTTGCACAGTTGAAAACTTCTGCTGTGTTTTCTGTTGTAAGAGGAGTGTGTGTAAAAACCCTGTTAGCAAAATCCTGCCAGGCACTGTGGGTGTCAGCATCTTGTGTATGCAAACAGATAGTTGGGCTGTGTTCAGTGCTACAGAAGTCCAACTGTCACAGGTCAAAAAGACATGCTGAGCTGGCTCAACACAATTTTAGAAACTCATTGCTGTTGCTTTTTCCTTGCAGTAAAATACTGCCTGCCACAGCACCACCTCATTCTCGCATTAAATGATCATATTTGTGTCAGGTTAGTGCTAGGTTTCCCTTCAGTATGTCTTCCTTAGCCTGCACTCCACATGGCCAGTCCCAGCCTGCACTCCACACAGCCAGTCCTGGCATCCTGCTGCAAAAGTAAAAGCCTTTGAATGCCCTCCCGTGTGGGTGTAATAGATAGGAAAAAGCACCTTCCACATCTTAGAAGATGGGAACATGCTGGACTGAAGGCCTGGCACTGAAAGGCAAAAATAGACCTGGATCCTGGAGTCACACCTTCAGGCAGAGAATCACTGCATGTATGGCATCTTTGCAAGGGAATACATGGCTGCCCATGAGCAATTGCTATATGTCTCCTCCTTCTTTCTCTACTCTTCCGCCAGACAAGATGATTTAATCCTAGTGGTCTTTTCATCTGAACTGCATGATGTCCAGTAAAGAAAGAAATCAGTTGTGAACACTTTTTTTTTAAATAAGTCTGGTTTTAGTAATTTCCTAGATTTCATCCTAATTACTCCT
Source organism: Falco cherrug (assembly GCF_023634085.1). Lineage (NCBI taxonomy): Eukaryota > Metazoa > Chordata > Aves > Falconiformes > Falconidae > Falco > Falco cherrug. Next base: position 35,445,644 of record NC_073720.1, on the reverse strand, counting down.
AATTATTCCTTGCATTAGCCTGATGAACTGTAGGCATGTATCTTCAGCAAAAGTAAGATTTTAATACAGTATGCCTGAACACCTCCAACAGGACAAGAAGCAGCGTGTTTCCAGCACAAGGGTGTAGCTTGACAGATACTAGAAGCACAAGACACTTTTTAACACGACAGAATAAGGAAACCAAACAAAAAAAGAGAACTGGTGCCAATTGTGTAAGTGGATTTAAAGGGCAATTAAATGCACTTTTCCCACTTTCAAAAATATTTATTCAATCATCATTTCCAGGCAGTTTATCATGAAAGTCAGATTGCACGTGTTTTCCACCCATACTTCCTGATGCTCTTCACAAGAAACTAACTATACTGATGCACTGGGAAGAACACAATAGGAACGATCCTAGTTCCCTCCTTTGTACAACTACACTATAAAAAAAAAAAAAAAAAGAATGGAGAATTAAGATGTTTTACAAATTATAGCAAGGCTGTGCCAAGAACCTGGTTCTCTGAACCACTGAAGAAAAAAGGACTGTTTTCATGAACAGATTGCCAGAGCTAGGTTACGCTTTTCGTTTAGCTGCCTAGTTGAAATATTAATCTCTAAAGCCAGCTACAATTCAATTTTGATTGAAAATGACTAGGAAGAAAATACTGAATTTTCTTAGACCTCAATTTTCTTAGCTGTCATTCACAGATCACTACTGAATTTGTTGCACTTTTTTCTAATGAGTGCAAAGCACATGAAATAGCAACACAAAAATCCTGCTGCAATTTGATGTCTTGAAAGGGGCCTGAGAACCCAGATCCCATAAGTCTATCTTAAAATTTACTCTTGAACAGTATTTGGGGCCAGTTATTTAATTGCTCTGTCCCTCAGCTTACTTCTGCATATGACAGACTTTAATATTCCCTTTGCTCTAATTTTAATATTCCACTAGGCTCTCTAGATAAAAAGCACCAGGTAATACATGTTGTTATGATAGCAAAAATACAGTAAAAAATACAGTAAACCTGTTCAATTGTCTCGTGAGGTAGAGTTGCTAATTTGCTCATTGATGCCTTCGTAAATACATGCCTGAGCACTGTCAGTATGAAGCTCCACTGCCTGATGAATGTTGACATAACATGGAGCAGTGCTAAGTACTGAAAACAGTGTGATAATCAACTTCCCCACTTTTTCAAGGATCTTGGACAAGAGGCACAGAAAGAAATCTCCATAGTGATGCTACTACTGCAACTTCGCAACTGAGATCATTGGCTCTGCCAGAAACCACACTGAATCTTACGTGAAAACAAACAGCAGGGAATCCTGAGTGGCTTATAGACAACCCAGGGAGTAACCAGGGCAGCATTTCTTTTCTTTAAGCCTTGCACTGTGCAGTGTTGACTGGGTGATTCAGCAGCAGAAATCAATTGAAAACTCTAATAAGGGCATCAGATAAGACTCAAGGGAAGCAGGTGAAAAAGATTGTGGATGACATTACACTGCTGCCTGAATATGTGATAAGAATGCAAGAAACGACTAGCAGTTCACAATGGTGTCTGTCCATTTTGGCTTCACCAACACTGGAGCAGTATGACTCTGAATGGCAGAGCCAGCTTTTCAGAGAAGATGACCGGATGGCCAAGATGGCCTCAGCCTCCTACCTGCAAAGATGTCCAAATGCAAAAATGTGTCAAGGATTGACTGAAGAAGTGACCAGATGAAGAAAAGATAATTTTGGCAAAGAACATGGCCATCGCAAATGCCAGTCAACACTTGTAGTGGCCACTGCAAAAAGACTCCGCGGTCAGACCGGTTGGTCTCTGGGCCAGGGAGGCTGATGCACCAACAAAGGCAGCGGAGGGAGGCTGCAGCCCCACTGCCCTCTCCATACCTGTGCTGTGGAGATGGCTGGGCTGTAGCTCAGTTTCTGACACTCTAGAACAGCTAATTTTTTTTTAAAATTCAAAAAACCCCTACCCAAACTAGCTTACAAAAAGCTGAGTGAACCTTACTTCCACAGGTTGAGTTTCAATCAAATCTTTTTGCTTATGAATCTGCTAAACTGTAGAAGTCTTTCTGTGCTTTCAGCTGATGGCAAGGAGTGATACACTTTTTCCTACTGTATTTTTTTGCTCTTTGTGCTGCAGATCTTTCCTGGTCTGCAACACTCCATGACACAGTAGTCTTTAACATCAGTAAAACATATTTACAGAAAAGACATAGAAAGGCAAGGGGGGAGGGGCGTGTAATTATATATATATATATATATATATATAATATATATATATATATATATATATATATAAAACCTGCACACAAGCTGGGGGCACCAGGTAGTCATGAGACAGACACTTCATCCTCTTCACTGAACTCTTCTAACCAGTTTTCATTCTGCTACTTTTTACAATTTATTTTAAGTATCAGAATATGAGAGAACAAAAGCTGAGAGAAGCACTGGTAAGGGAAATGGGACCCATGTACGATAAGGAGGCAGAATATTTTGCTCTATTTATCTCACAGAAGGGAGTGTTTCAGCTTAGGCAAGTCCTTTAGAACTTCTTTAGGCCATAGTTGCAGCAGTCTTAAAATGAGCTAAAGGCACTTTATAAAAGGTTTTCAAATTCTCAGGGAAAAGACAAGATGTGCCGAGTATTGTTAGTGTTTCTCCTAGCAAAAACATCTACACCCAAGGCAGGAGAAACACTGAGAAGCCCATGTTGTCTGAGTAACATTCCTTAAAGCATTGGGCATTCCAGCAGGCAAGTAATCCATCTTCGGTTTAATACAAGTCTTGGTGAATAAAAGGCCAGAATTGCTATTCACTTCACCAGGGCCAGGATTTCACACAGGAGGTATCCCACCTTAGTCTCTGTATGGTTTATTAGTCCTGCTTCCAAAGCACCGCCCTTACTGTCCTTTCTCAACAGGATCCTGGTGTCTCCATGTTTGCAGGTTTAATCTAAATATTTTATAGCTGGTCATATCTGGTTTTCAACAGCTGATTAAATTGACAGACTTGCCTTTTCTGTGTTGCCTGCCCTCATGGAAGACATTATTATTATTATTAGGTATTTCTGGCAAATTTGTACACTTCGGGGCCTATCATACCAACCCACCCACTATGCGCTGCCTGTTCAATCAGCAGAAAAACTCAGAATGAAAATTGTGCAGCAGCAAACATCATGCCTTGCAGTTCCCCTGAGATGCAGGAAAAGACCCCTCTGAAGGTGATTTCTGGTTTACATGGCATAGACCTTTGAAGTACACTCAATCTGGAATCAATTCAGGAATTTACAGATATGGGTTATCAGCCCTTGTTTATTCACAATGATGAGAAGAATTTAATTAATACCACACATATTAGTCAATTCTTTGCTTTCAAACCTTACCTTTTGCCCATCAGCCAATCAATACGTATTTTAATCTTCTCCCCTTTTCAGACGTGGTTTTAACATCTCACAGAACAGAGTAGTAGACTTCACAATCATTAATTGCTATTACCAGCCCTTTCATTTTCTGAACATCAGCAGTTTCTATAAATTCCGCTTTCATCCATGTGTTATATTACCAGTTCTTATTCGCCACTTGTTTCTGAAGTATTCTTTTTTAAAACTGCAGAGATGTTCCATTAACCAATAATACAAAATAATTTTTAATACGATTTCCTTAATAGTCTCAGAATTTCTCATTTGACATGGAAAAACAGGTAAGAATAAACTTCAGCTGTTGATATACTTCCATATGTATCTGCAAAATGTAAAATATGGATGAGGAAAATATGAGCAGTTTTCCCTGCTATAAATATAACTAAGCCTTTTTTTTTGGTATACAGCTTTTTACTTTTAACTATTTCAAATACATTTATATTGGTTTATAGATATAGATAGATAGATAGATAGATATATACATATAAATGAAATATTGTAAAATATATTCTAAATGTAACTTTTTAACCCAAGGAGCTCTAGGTGACAATTAAGTCCGTCAAAATGAAAGTGTTTGAAAGTCTGGCAGTTCATAGCCTACCAACAAGCAGCTGTATTTCAGCTGATGTTTGGTCACATGTGGCACACTGTAGCAGTTGATATGACTTTGTATTTTCCCCCCCTCTCTGTTAATCAACAAAAACAGTTACAGGTTGATAGGAAAGAACAACTCTCACTGACCTCTCATTTCCATTTTATCCACACAATTGAACTCAGACATAAAGGGAAGTGGATAAGAAGTGGGAGCAGGGGCAAGTGACCAAGGAGGAGTATAGCGTTGCTGTCCAGTTGTGCAGGGATGGGGTTAGGAAAGCCCACCTGAAGCTGAATCTGGCAAGGACTGTGAAGGACAACAGGGAAGTATTCTACAAGTACATGAACAGCAAGCAAAAGGAAAATGTGAACCCACTGCTGAATGAAGCTGGGAAACTGGAGACAATCGACATAGAGAACGATGAGGTAGTTGATGCCTTCCTTGCCTCAGTCTTTACCAGTAAAAACTGCTTTCAAGAACCCCAGGTCCCTCAGACCGGAGGGAAAATTAAGTGCAAGGAAGACTGATTTACCCTCAATGAAGAAGGACTGAGTCCAGGGAGTACATAAAGTGTCTGTACATAAGCTCAAACATGCTGGGGAAGCTGATGATGTCACTACGAGGCCATCCTCAACTGTCTTTGAATGGTCATGGTGACTAGGAGAGGTACCCGAAGACCGGAACAGAGCAAATACCGCTCCAGTCTTCAGGAACAACAAAAAGGAAGATCTGGAGAACTGCAGGCCCTTTAGCATCACTTCTGTTCCTATGAAGGTGATGAACTCACAGAAACCATTTCCAGAACATGAATGAGAAGGTGACTGGAAATAGCCAGCATGGATTTATAAAGGGAAGATCATTGGAGACCACTGAGAGTAACCTCATTGCCTTCTACAATGTGGTGACCAGCTTGGTAGCTGAAGGTAGAATAGTGGATGGTGTTTACCTTGTCTTTAGCAAAGTCTTCGACACTGCCTCCTGTGTCATCATCACAGACAAGCTGACAAAGTACAGGTTAGATAAGTGGACAGTGACATGGAGTAAAAAGTGGCTGAACAATCAGGCCTAGCGTTGTTCAACATGATTAATTGCCTGGAGGATGGGATGGAGTGCATCTGTCCCAGGTTCACAGAGGACTCAAAATTGGGAACTGTGACTGATACACAGAGTGTTTTGCTGCTATTTAGAGGGACTTCAACAAGCTAGAGAACTGGGCAGAGAGAAAACTCCAGAAGTTTGTTGCAGCACAAACAAACTAGTAGGCTACAACGAGGCTTTACCACTGGTCAGATTCTACTACCTGTGCTGTATCGCCCTCCTCCAGAGGTCAGACCACACTGCTCCTCCTCCATCTGACCCCTTCTCCTACAATCCTCAGAGCTATTTAACCATTTAGCAGGAAGGAGCTACAGCTGCACATCGTCCACGTCAATCAACACACGGCCTCTGAGGCAAGGCCACAGCTGCGTGTTATCAATGCTAATCAACACACCGCCTTCATTCCTCTACACAATTTCAGTAAGGATAAATGGAAAGTCCCGTAACTGGGGAGGAATAACCCCAGACACCAGTACATGCTGACCCCCAAGCTGAAAAGCAGCTTTGCAGAAAAGGATTTGGTGGTTCTGATGGGCAACAATCTAATACGTGAGGCAGCAATGCATTCTCATAGCATAAAAGGCTGACAGTATTGTGGGCCACCTTAGGTAGCAAGTGGTCAGCAGGTGATCCTTCCACTCTGCTCAGCACTGGTGGACGTCGCATCTGGAGCACTTGTCCAGTTCTGGGCTCCCCCAGTACAAAAAGACATGTACATACTGGCACAACTCCTGTACAGGGCAACAAAGATGATCAAGTTACTGGAGCATCTTTTTTTATGAGGAGAGGCTGAGACAGCTGGGTCTGTTCAGTCTGGGGAAAAGCTGGCTCAGGGGGATCTTATCTGTGTGTGTAGCCAACTGGAGGGAATAAAGATGAGGAATCCAGACTTCTCTGAGGTGTCCAGTGACAAAAAAGGCAATGGGCACAGACTGAGAAACAGGAGGTTCTCTCTGAATGTCAGGAAACACTTTTTACTGTGAGGGTGATCAAGCACTGGCACAGGTTGCCCAGGGATGTTGTGGAATCTCCATCCTTGGAGACATTCAAAACACAACTGAACACAGTCCTGTAAAACCTGCTATGAGCAGTGGGGTCAGACTAAATGATCTTCAAAGGGTCCTTCCAATCTCAACCATTCTGTGATTCTGTAATTCATAAGCCAGTGGCTTACAGCTGTTTACTGCAACAATGGATGAATCTGATGACTTCATTCTGTGACGCATCACTCGTGCGGTGGCATCATAGAATAGATGAGGTAATCATCACAGAAAGCTCCTCAACAAACCAAACACTTTTGGATACTGTAAGCTAAAGCTGAAGAACAAACAATGGAATTTTAGGATATACTGATCCTCTCATTTGCTGTGGACACAAACCTATGGTTTCACAATGATGAAGTCCCCCCTCCAACCTTTGAGACTGATAGCTGTATGCCTCTGTATTGGTGTGTCTCATCATTATTGTGCATCGCACACTATGTTTTTCATATATGTGCCAAGTGAATGGATTGATTTTAATGACCTTCATTTTTCTACCACCTTTGTAGTCCTCTAAGTTCTCATCTTGAAACTTTTTAGTTAACACGTATAGGGCATAATTTTTTTGACTGTTTTAAGAAAAACAGATTAGTTTGCATAAAAATGGCAAAATAATGCTGTCCTTGGGCACAGGGCCCCTCCTTTTAGGCAAAACCCTCACAATATGAATAACTGGGACAAAGAAACTGCTAAAATACCACTTAGAATTGACTTATGTTGGTAGTCTGAACAAGTGAACTGGGGTATCAGGTTTACAACCCAGTTGAGGGACCCTGTATTTCTGACAGAATGTTTAAACGCTGCTCTAATACAGGGGCAATTCCAGAAACACTCAAAGCTGCACTACCTGGATCTACCATCTTCCATCCTTCATTCTCACAGAGAACTCATTTGTTCTGGAAAAGACTGAATTTTGAATGTGAAAATAAATATACAAATACATACACAGTAAGAGGAACGAAGCAGACACACATGAAAGTAAGAACTGGAAACTGAAGGGAATGGGGGCGGGCAGGGCGGGGGCAGGCAAGCTTATGGAAGTCATGCAGAAATTCCTGTCACAACAATTTCCTCAGGACTACAGCCCAGCTTCCAGTCTAAAGTCAACCCAAGTAGCTCTTCACATTTCATCTTCATTTCCCTAAGATTTGTATCTTTCTGAGATCCTCAGACTTGTCTGTAAAAATATAGTCTCAGAAATGGATGTGAATTAGACAACTGGTTTAATGAAAAAGAGGACTAGCCGCTGCTCAAAAAATAAGTTTGTATTTGACTAGCTCATATGGTGAACTGTAAGTACTCTATGAACTTTATAAGAGGTTCTGGTAGACTCAGACAGAGGTAGAAATCATTTCAGTTATTAAAAGAAACCAAGTCTTTTTGTGCAGCACCCAAAAGGAGGAAACTCCTCCCTTTCAAATTATAAATCTTTATAGTGCAATTCTTTATGGCTAGGAAGAGGACTTCAGACACTTTTCAAACAACCCCAACTGTTTAATCTGTAGCCTTCAGGAAGTCAAGCTGTGTGTGTACGTGCGGCAGAAACATTTTTGCTGAAATAGGAAGAATCATACGGTTCTGTGTAGCCCACTGTAAAACTGCCTGCTTCTGACAGGGGGAGGAAACTACTCTTCCTTTGCAGAAAACGGCATTATACAGCTTGTGAATCTTCATCCTTTTGTAGTCTGGCCAGAATCTTTGACCACAGAGGACCACTGTAAGCAAATTTCTCCCAAAAAGAAAATGGACAGTAGGCCGATTAACAAGGGTATTTGATTTTATTTATGTAGAAAATCAGCAGCTTCTAAGTTTAGTTTACAGGAAGATAAGCCTGAGCCATTCATAAAAGGTCCTATTTATCACTTCCTTTTAAATTTACTATTACTCTAGAGTCATTTCAGTCAGGGTGTTCCCGGTTAGTTTTTAAGCAATTTGTTTGAAATTCAAGCAAATCCAATATCCCAGTAGTAACATTTATTGATTTCCTTACCTTTCTCTGTGCGGTGATCAGCCAATCATATAGGTACAAAAGTGCAACACAAAACAGTATTCCACGAATATTTAATGAAGACTTTTGATGTAGTTACAGTTCTAAAGGTGTTTCACAAAGGAAATTGCATTTTCAGTAAATTATCATACCTTCAGAGACTAGAGGACATTAATACAGTAAAGATGACAATGAACGGACTTTGCAGCTACATAACCTCTTTCATCTGAGAAAGAAAACATTTTTTAAAAGTATTGGAGAAAACTAGGTAGAAATTCTTACTTACAAGAACTTAGAATCCTGGACAAAAGGATTTCATCTTGAAAAGTAAGCTGGGATTATTTTTTTTGTTGTTTCTTTGGTGTGTAAGTAGTAGTTGAGATGAAAGATGAAGGGGTTTTTGCTCTTTACAAGCAGCCACAGCCAGCATTTGGTGTCCAAATCTAATTTATTGCTAAAATCACACAAAACCCTTCTTTAGAGACAAACAGAGCCTTTTGCCACTGAACAAGGCTCCAAGTTATCCATGTCCTCTGAAGCTATCCAGAAATTCCCAGGTCTTCTTTTCTTTCTGGTCCTTCATAATTAAAGCTGTTTCTAGCTATTCTCCCCCTTCACATATTATTTACGTAAATTAGGATTTCCATTAGGAAAATATTAGCAGAATTTTTCTAACTGGTGACTTTTACATGCCTTTCTTCTTGGAGCTTTTTGTCCAAATGACTAGCACTGCTTTGCAGTTAGCCTGAGATAGTGATATTTGTCTCACTCCTTTAAAAAGGGGGTTATTTACGATGACGAACAATAAATTCTTCTCAGTTTACTGGTAATCATCAAGCTTCCTGTTCTCTCTTGCTAATAACTTGTCACACCCTGCCTTAACAGAGACTTAAGAGTTCACCAGGTAACAGCTGGTTCTACCCAATTGATTCTGGGTAAAATTTCTGTGCAAGGTGCACAATATGTATAACAGCAAATACACCACAGAGTGCTAAAGAATACATTAAATAAAATAAAGCATTCACATGTCCAAAAACCCAACACTCAACTCCATTTTTCATACACAGACATAGTGAATGACAATTAGACTTTGAGCTACAGCAAGTTGATGCAAGTCTCCTTAAGGCTTCACCCCTCTGTATTGCTCTGTGCTCTTTGTAGCACAGATGGGAGTTTCTGGAAGCTAGAAGGATTTATTTTTTGCCCTTGATCCAGTAGTGGACATAAGAATTGGGTTCCTACAGGTCAGAGCTCTACAGGCCCTGCCTGCTGAACTACACTGTTCTCCACAGTATACGAGAGACTCAGTATAGATCTTGGAAGAAGACATAGATCTGCAGACTTCACCAGTAAAGTGAAGTAGTTAATCTGGTTCCAAACACTTTCATGATACTTTAACACATTAGGAGGAAGCTAAATATATTTACTGAAACACATAAAGGCAGGTACTTAAAACAAGCTGCTGCTTCTAAGAAGCTCTGACTACTATGACTTTCCACAGAAACTCTTTGTGATTTACCACTTACGTAGGATTCAAACACTTAGTTAGCCCCTTAGAAGCTCAAGTGTGATGTTCCAATGTCACCTAAAAAGACAGTATAAGCACCAGAAAGTTCACACAATGCATCAAGTTTCACATAAGCAAGGTCCATGAGCAGTTGCAGGCTTCAGCCGGGCTGGCTGACATCAACTTGAAAAATGACATTGGCTTAAAAAAAAAAAAAAAAAAAAAGTCGTAACTCATGAGTATTTGCAAACTCATTTCTAAGACACAGAATTCTAATGACTTCCAGAAAGCATCCTGCAGTCATGAGAAAAATCCTGGAAAGCACAGAGCCCAAAACCATAACAAAGCCCTGTGGGACTAGACAAAGAGCATGCAGACTACTTCAGCCAAAATAAGGAAGTATATAACAGCCGTCTATATAAAGGCAGTTATTTTGGAACAATTATTCTACCGTGCAAAAGAAAAATATGAAATATACCCCACCCACCATGCACACAAGCTCTTGTAAGCTCACCAGTGTGTATTGCTTCCCATATTCCTCTTCAAACCCTTTTGCTTGTGAGTCCACAGTTTACAGTGTTTTTTCTTCATCTCACTTGCCAAGCCAGGATCTATTTACTTTTCAGGATTTCAGACTGGCATGGAGACTTAACACTGAGTATGCAGAGAACATTAAGTTATTTTTTCCAATCTTAGACAAAGACAAGATGAAAAGCCATTGGTGTGTCCTTAGGCAAGCTTACAAAAACTATCTCAAGGTGCTTCCATCACAGATCTGCCTTTATTGGAGTTGGCTTTGTACTTTTCAAGGTACATTTACTAACTTGTGTGACACACCTGACAAAAAAATCTTGAGATTAATTTATTTATCTAAAGACCAGCAATTCTGTCTTATTGGTCCTCTCAAGAGGCAGTCTGAAAATGTGGACGAGAAAAAAACCTAGTTCACATTTCCTGTCAGTGTATAATGACTGTTGCCACCATTTAGACAGCATAGGATTCCTACTCCAGCAGACTACGACTGCTCTGTCTTACACACTATTTTTCTACAGCAGCATGATATGTCAATGTATACTTTGCTGAAGAGAACTTTCTGTCAACAATCAGTGTTTCATTGGCATTAATGTGCAGTAAAAGACAACGAAGCATGACTCAATTAAACCACCAAATACTGCATTTAAATAACATTAACCCCTGACATTTTAGAAGAACTGTGCAGGATTTTAGCTGCATGACTCTTGTTAAGGTCAGTGCTTTAATATATACAGCTTCCCACCCCAAATATCTGACATAAACTTGCATCAGAAAGCCAATTGAGAATGAAGCTTGAAACTAGGATTTATCTTCTACTGCAAACATATTGCAACTAAGATTTCTCCCATGCTATTCTTTATGGGAATAAATTTTATTAACCTTCATATGGCATAGAGGTAGGAAAGGATTTACTATTTAATTCCTAACTACCTTGCCTGTTTTGATAAATACCTTGTGAACTGAGGATCTGAAAATAATTTTTTAATGTTTTTTATTCAGTAAAAACCTCAATTGCCATCCCAATGTCACAAGATGGAGAGTACAGCTTTGGGTCTCTCCCCATGTGTGACAGCAGAATCCCATGCATTAAAAAGACTTTACGTATGAAGTTATGGGCTGGTAAATCAACACAGCATACACTGAAAGTTACTGGAACTCTTGCCCAATTCATACAAATGTTGCCACCATTTAGACCGGCAATGCTATGCCCATGTGCCAGATTCTTACACCTAACAGCATTTTTTCCTGTAAAGCATAAAAGGTGTTTGCTTTACTTAACAGACTACTGTTCACAAGCACACATTCTATGATGCTTGTCGCCAGGACATTTATGAGCACATTACACCTGTGAACTAAACCATTCAAGTATCTGTGAGTCAACAGTTAGTGGGGCTGCTATACAGGTTAGCTGTGTATCACACCAAAAAGCAATGGAAAGATGTTTAAGTGTCAAATATAACTAGCATTGATGTCTTCATTTGGAACAATCTCCCTGTTACCCTTATGCAGTGGGAGATTAAAAAAACTGTTTACCATGAAAAATAAAGGATACTTAGACAATAAAGCTCACAATACTTGTGTTTAAAGTAAATCCAGTGTTCTTCATTTTTTAAGTCATGATTTTCATTGAATTAGTCAAAACAAAATCCAACAACTTCTGAAGCTAACCAGGCACAGTAGAGCCATGAGAAGCAATCTAATATCAGTAATTATTCTTAGTACTATTAGCTTATAAAGAGACAAAAACTATGGTAAAGTAGAAGTGGTAAACAAAGAACTGAAGAAAAATTATTCAGTGAATCCCCCTTCCTCCTGGTGAGGATTCCTTGGAAACAATTTAGTTTTCAGACACTTCACCATATTTTTCTTTGTCCTTGTTCAATTTTATTCATCAGTGTCACTGGACACCAGAAACAGCAGACAAAGATTCAGTTTCATGTGCACTGATGACCAATTGGTTTGTAAAGTAAGAAAAAAATTTTAACATTAGCATTGAACTACAATACATAAAATTGTATTAACTGCACATAATCCCTACGTGATACTCCCCATGACAGCAGTCAGATCCACGTTAGCATGACAAAAACATGTCACCTTCCATCTTCCATTGATACCGAAGGACAATTTGCAGAGACCTAACTGAAAGCCAAGTCTACATCTGTAAAATTGAAATCATAGAAAAGGTAGAGAGCCTATCAGAGAATGTAATTATACCAGGTTTAATCCAAAAACGCTGTACATAAAGTGTTTAATTAATTTAGTTTTAATATACATAAAGATCACCAGAGATTCCACTGCTTTAGGTGAATATTCAGCAAAGAGGAAAGAAAACACCTGAACACTTTCCAAATAAATACGGAGGCATATTTTTGGGCCAGACAGAAAGCATGATGTGAAATGATTGTACAAAAAGATCAGATTATGAATACCAAAGTGAAGCCCAGTTAGGCAGAACCTAGTAATTCCATACTGGGCAAGATGGAAGTTGAAAAGATAGGAAAGAATGTCCTTAAAGAATCCTTTTATGAGTTTGGATTTCGAGGCCAACCAAAAAAAGGATGGAGAGGGAAATACTGAGTAACCTTGGTGTTCATCACCAGCAACAGAAGAAAGGTGCTTTTCACATAAAGATTTGTTCCAAACTGTGATACTGCCAAGGGCTTCTTGGATTTTATTCCCTAGAGAAAAATCAAACAACAAAAAAAAACCAAACAGGAGCGTGTAGTAGTTTACATCCCAGTAAAGCAATTTTGTATTTCAAAAGAGATTTCATACAATTTTTATGAGCCGAGTTATAGAATCATAGAATCATCTAGGGTGGAAAAGGCCTTTAAGATGATAAAGTCCAACCGTTAACCTGTCCACCACTAAACCATGTCTCTAAGTGTCACATCTACACATCTTTTAAGTACCTCCAGGGATGGTGACTCAACCACTTCCCTGCGCAGCCTTCTCCAGTGCTTGAATACATTCAAGCATTCAACATTCATCATATGAACTGAAAGTTCAGTTATACCACTGAACATGCAGATTGATAAAAAATTTAAAGCCTTGGTAAACCTTTCAAGTATAGGATGACAGCAGTATGATCAAATGATCAAACTGACCTAATTGACAAAACAGGTTATATAAAATGTTGCATTTCACTTAATCCAGGGCTTTAGCAGTGTTTGGGAATTTTGAAAGCCCTTTGCACAGCAAAATGGCCCACTGCTGAGTAAGGAATAGGACTAGATGTATGAACAGTAAGTCAGTTTCAAAACTGGATGAAGTGGTGGGCTCAAAGGGCTGCTTACAAAATCAGTGGCACAAAGTCCACCACTGGATACAGCCACTAGTGGTGTATGCTAGGGGTCAATACTGTTTAATAACTTCATTAATGACCTCGACAATGGGGCCCAGTGCACACCCTACATGTTTTCTGCTGATACAAAGCAGGAAGAAGTGCTTGACAGACCAGAAGGGTTTGCCGCCATCCAGAGGGACTCTGACAGGCTGGAGAAATGGGCTGACAGGAACTTCACAGAGTTCAAAAAAAAAAAGAGCAGAAAGCCCTCTGCCTGGGATGGAATAATCTCACGCACCAGGACAAGCTGGGGGCCCAAGACTGAGAACCAGCTGGCTGGGGAGCAGCTTGCCAGAAAAGCACCTGGAGGTGCTGAAAGCCTCCACATTGACTGTGAGGCAGCAAAGTGCTCTGGCACAAAGGAGACCAACAGCTTCCTTGGGCTGCATCAGGAACAGACCTGCCAGCAGGCAGAGGGAGATGATCTTTCCCCTCTATTCAACACTGGTGACACCATGTCTGGAGTAATGGCTCCAGTCCTGCACTCCCTAGTACAAGACAGACATGGACATACTGAAGTGAGTCCAGATATGGGCAACAAACATCACTGGAACATCTGTCAAACAAGACGCTAAGAGCACTGTGATTTTTTTAGCCCATAGAAGAGAAAGCTCAGAGAGATCTTATCTATGTGTATAAATACCTGCAAAGCAAAGAAGATGGAGCCACACTATGCTCTGTGGTGCCTAGTGACAGGACAAAAGGCAATGGGCACAAACTGAAACACATGGAATTCCATTTAAACATAAAAAACCCCCACCTTTACTTTGAGAATAATTGAACATGGGAAAATGTTGTCAAGAGAGACTCCATACTTGCAGATATTCAAACCCAACTGGACATGATGCTCAGCTACCTGCTGTAGCTGCTCTGAGCAGGGGCGCTGGACTACATGATCTCCAGAGGTGCCCTCCAACCTCAGCTGCCCTGGATTAACTTGGTAAAGGCATCCAAGGTCTTTTCCAACAATGGAGAATACCCCCATAACTGTACACCTAACTTTACTAACAGTAAACCCTGTGCTAAATTTGCAAATGTGTATGGGAGGCAGGGGAAGCCACAAAGCCCTTCTTTTTGTAGGTGTACTACTACTGGTGTAGTAGGAATTGCTTACAGTATATGGAGTGATAATACAGTCTCAATAACCAACCTCTTCCCTGAGAAGTATATGCACATGTGTGCACACAGGCACACACACAGTTTGTACTAACAGCTGCAAAGCTTCCTATTGCAGGGAGGAAATCATGTATTTCACAGTCTCTTTCCAGAGGCGAGTTGTTTGGTGGGATAATAAATTAATACGAATTTTGAGACTGATCAGAAGTCAGTTCTGAGACCAATTTTTGTTGTGCCAAATCACAAAAACATGGAGAATATCCTAGTCCCACCAAAAATGGGCTTTCTTCCAAGGAAAACTGTTTGGTTTTTCTCATGGAACAGTGTTGATGATGGAGCTGAAGTTATCCAAGTGGAAGCAGTCCATCCCAGGCCCAAACCATGAAAGGCTCTGAAAGTCAGGATCAATGTCTCAAGCTCTGCAATTTTCAGAAGAAGCCACAAAGAGCAGATGGTATATAAGAGTCAGGATGCTCTTTTTGCAGCTGCTGCTACTGAACTGTGCTGCCTCATTCTGCACAAGTATGACTTTTATTGTGTCCCCAAAAATGGAAAGAAATGCTTTGACCGGATCATTTGTAAACTAACTAACAGGGGATCTTGCCAGCTGGATCTCTTCATTTGGAATTTATCACAACCTCCAATTTATTAGATGCCTGAAAAAGCAACACAGGAGTATTTGACTAATGATGATGCAGTTTACTACTCAAAAACTTCTTCAGAATATGAGAAAGAAGAGCTTTCCTTTACAAATGGGACATCTGAGATCCAAACAAAAGATATTCAAAGTCTCTTCAAAGTAGATGGGTTTAAGAAAAACAGTCTGTAACTCACAGTTGGTCAGTATTTAAACAGTGTAAATGAAGTAGATGTTCTCCTTTCAATGAAAATATACACGTTAGTTCCTGTGAGAAATGATAGCTCACTATCGTTCCCCCATTAATTACACTTAGTTTTCCATTGCTATGGCCCCTGTGAAACCACAAGATTCTATGCTTGGAACAATAACTGGAGTAACTGGAGGAAATCAGTCCTAGCCTTGGTAAAATACTGATTTCAGAAATAAATCCTTTTTCCATCTCTACATGCACAGTATCACATGTACTGGCAATAATGGGAAAGGAACAAATATGCTGCAAAATTTCTTTAGTAGTTTAAGGTCTGTTCTCTGTAGCAGAGAACAGGCACTTTCTTTCTCAAACTATAGAGTACCACGAGAAGGTATTTTAAAAATTAAAGCACATACCTGTTTCTATACATAGTGGGGGGGGAGGCGGGGGGGAACCTCAGTGAAATATAGTCTTTCATTCTTCATAAAAATATAAAAGATCTTTGACATTGTATTTGGCACAGCAGAATACAGAACTTGGAGTGCCTTTACCAGGAACTGTCACCGTCAGGAAAGACGGGAGCCAAGACTTTTGGAGGGAAATGAAAATTTTTTTCTTCAGTATTCAAGAATAAATCCATCATCATAATGAAAAGGCGTGTTCTTCATCAGCCAACTCTTACATGTGAGAGTTCTGCAAGATTTCTTACTCATTTTTGCATGGCTTTGTGTTAGTATACACACACAAAGGCACATCATGGCTGTCAGCAACGGACTCGCACAATAGGGGAACACCTGAAAACTTGAAGCTATCTTTAATCAAGGTTATTCTGTGGTAAATTTGAGATTTATTTTAGCTTTCCTGGTACCTGAAAACAAGGGCATTTGGAAGACTTGGGTCATTGTAAGTGGTCTTATTATCTATGCGAATAATGTTTTCCACCCAAAATGGAATCTCAGTAGTAGTCAGGAGGCTTTAAAATCAAATCCTACATTTGACATATTAGAAGAAATTACAAATTCCATAATGCATAATATTATTTTTCTAATGTATCACTGGCCTATAATGAGAAACAATCTATTATATAGATTTTGCATTCAATCCTTTTGTCAAAAACTACATAGCACATCAAAAGTTAATAGCACTGGGGAATTCAGTGATTAATATGAAAACAAATGGTATATTACAAATTTTCTTTTGTTCTTCATTCACAATGATGAAACTGCTAGGATTTAACCTTTAAGGGTTAAAGAGTTTAATCAATGTCAATGTCTGATCTTCTGAAGGCATAAAGAACAGTCTGTCTAGCGATACCCAACAGAACATCACTTTGTCAAGCCACAAAGCGCCCAAAAGCTTGTCAAGTAAGTTACCAGAAACCTCTTTGTGGTTAGAACTCAGCTCTTTCCTGCTTGACCTATTATTTGATATTTGACCACTTGGTTGCAAGACACTTGCTCTTTCCAGCTGAAATGTCACTGGGGCATCTTGTCAGCTCCCCGACATCTCGGCCTGACATACAATTTTACTTTTGTGTGCTACAAGGCAGAAAATGCAGGGCAATGGCCTTGCTTTAAATTCTGTCAGCATCAAAGATGGGCGTCACTCTTGGGTCCTACCAACAACAACAAAAAAGGAGTCTATTTGAAGGTCAAAACAGCCATTACTTTAAAGTCTTTCAGCTTAAACTAAATATATTGCCTGCAACACTGGTTTGGGAACTGTCCTTATAAAGTACATAAACATATCATCAGAAATCCTCCCTGCACAATTGTTCTTCCTTCTTATGAAATGCAGACTTGATAAAAGGGTGAGCTTTCAGCGCCTGCAGGGACCAGATTCAGCAGTTAACTTAACTTGTTCAAATAGGCAAGTGGTATCATGTAGCTTTACAAGGAGCAACCTGACCTTCTCACATTGACCAGCAGTGACATTATTGTGCAGGAAGAGAAGCAGTCACATCATTTCTGTTTTGCACAACCTGCTTAAAGTTTGCAACTAAATGCTTGTCTTCAGTTGAGCTGACAAGAGAAAAGAGGGGGCTCAGTGAACCATGGCAGGGCTGCCATGAAATGACAGGAATCATTGGCATACATTTCAAATAGCTCTCTCAATCCTATTAAAGTATTGCAGTCCTGCTTTAAAATAGACAAGTATGAAACAACTTTGATAGATAGAGACTAAAATGGCTTATTGATTTATTTTTTTTAAGACTGAGGAAAATTACCCAAAATGTGTCATTCTTTAACATTTAAAAATACACTACATAAAAAATGAACAACTGCAGTAAATAAAAGTTTAAAAATAACTGTTTAGGTATGCAAAGAGTAAGAAGTGTAGAAATGTGAACATATGAATGCACACTTTCACAAAACCACAAAATTAACGTCAAAAAATACATACACTGAACTACATTTCAAAGGTAGCAACAAAATTGCTCTTTAATTGCATCACTTTACATTAATGCAATTTTTTCCTTTTAAAAGATTATTGATACAAAGAATCTGAAGATCCATTTTCCATTGTTCTTTTAGGAGTGGATGTGACATTCAGGCTGAAGGAATAGACTGAAGACTGAGAACTGGCTCTATTGTGTATAAAACTGTAGGATGTGTCAGGTTCAGCTTGCAATGCCAAAAATCTGGGATACAGCTCTGGTCAGGCTGAATTCTTAGCTTGAAGCCATGGTGATGTTTGAACTCCCTCTTGATTCCTAGAGTAAAATAAAGTAAAAATAAAAACCAAAACAATAAAGAATCTACATTTGCTTTCACAAAGGTATGCTTATGAAGTATTTGCATGTGTTTTCTTGTTTCAAACACTTTTTTAAATATATATATATATAAAAAAAAAATCTTTAATAAGCAGGACCAAAGGACATTAGCTAGAGCAGGGGTCCTCAAACCTTTTAACCAGGGGGCCGGCGCGTGGATGAAGTGGCAGGCAGCCATCTGCGGCTGCTTGGTTTCCCCCCCCAACCCCTGGCGGGGGGGGGGGGGGGGGGGGGGGGGGGGGGGCGCGGGGGGGGCTGTAAATAGCGGGGGCTGGATCGAGGACCCTGGGGGGCCATATCTGGCCCGTGGGCTGTAGTTTGAGGACCCCTGAGCTAGAGTATTAGCTAGTATTCTGCACTAGTAAGTGTTAGGACACAACAGCCTGCTTAAATTTAAGTACTACAAATACTTACAGAAAACTTTTACCCATTACCATTTCTAGGGTGTGTTTTTTTAATCAAGTAAACAAATATTCTACAGTCTCCCTGTCACTGTTATTAGGAAAAATATGCCATGCCAACCATGGAAGGTATTCATTACTTTTAAATACACTTTACCATCAATTGAAATCAAACACTTACTACTCTTCAAATGTTAGCCTGTTAGAAGATGATCAGGGAATACACACTGGATGTACGTTGATGGGGAAGCATGATTCATATTTCAGTGAGTCTCAGCATTCAGTCAAACAGTTATAAAGGTTAGACCAGTTAAAACTCAATGTTAAAGAACTGCCAGCATTAAAACTGTGCATCCTACTTTGAAAGATTATGGATAATATCAATATATCAGCATTAATAATTTTTAAATGCTAAATAAATACACTCTCTATTCCCTTAAATATCCATAATAATAAACAAACTTAAGAAAACACAATGCCATGTTGCTCTTCTGCCCTTTACCAAGGTATTTTACTCAATGCACTATATAGCTGTGGAAATAACATTCAATTATTTCATCAGGTCACAAAATATGCGACTACTTCACATGCAAAGCTTAATTACAGAAAGAAGTTAAGATACTGAAAGACTGTTACGGTATGTTTGAGTTCAGCATTTCAGGAAGAGTATACATGCATATATAAACACACACACATACACAGAAATGCATGTACACAGAGGCACAGATTCCAATATACATACTCATCCAGAGACAGGCAGAAGGGTGTGTGTATTTTAACAAATCCTGACTCAATCATATATATAAAGACACATTCATGAAAGATTCCCCTTTCCTTTGTTACTACTGTGGAGAAAAATCAATGGTTGCCTCTAACACCTACTTCAACAGTTCCCTTTGATATAGACTCTTTTGATTTCCTGATTCACCACAAGCCATACTGCAGCTACTGTAAACAGCCAGGTTATGTTAGACCTTCATTAAAAACCCATACAGCAGCAAATTTAGATGACTGTTTCAAGTAGGTAGTTAACATGCGGTAGTGCCTTGAGTTTTTCTTATCTATGGTGGTGATAAGGATGGGATAACCAGCAGAGCTAGCAAGTATGATCTGTAACACTCTAGGCTTTCAGTCCTTCTGGGTTCAACGCTACACAGAAACGAAACCACTAAAAAGCCAAGGCACAGACAAGATTTACTGCAGTTGTATCAGTACATCTGATATAAAATCTCAGTGGAGGTATCCACCTGTTACACCAATTAACAGTTTGTTATTTGTACACTTTAATCAGCTGACCATACAGTCAAATTTCTAAAAGAAAGTAATACATAAAAGGATATTAGGACAATACTGAAACATTCAATTAACTTGTGATGTTCTAAAGACCCTCTGTGTGTGTAAAAAAAATGAAATCTATAAGATATCAGCTATAAATAGGTTTCACAACTGATTGAAGACAAATTTAAACGTATTGGTTTGTACTGCTTTCAACATCTCAATCAGCGTATCACAATGAGTAAAAATCGTATGCTGCAATTACACTCTCAAATTACTCTTTTTCCAGACATAGGTTTTTTTATGAAGAATATGGCATATTCTAGTAAGGAGATTAGAAATCAAATTTCCTTTGAGAGTTGCAAAAAAAAAAAAGTGTGAAACTTAATGATTGGCAGCAAGTCAATAGACTATGTTCAGTAAAAGCTTCACTGTTGGGGGAAAAAAAGCTCTGTTTTCGTTATCCAGATCCTGTGTTGTACTTCTTATGAAGAACACAATATTGTTTTCATTGAATAGAAGGGAAATTGGATCTAACAGCAATTTGACTGATGTAAAAAAAATAATCTTGGCTGTTACTCGTAAGAACTGTTTTGATCCAATATCATTATAGACATTCATGATTATTAAGAAAATAGGATTCTATACAGTAGAAGAAAAAATACTCAGAACTGTTACAACACTCATTGTTTGAACACATACCTATATGCAGGAGTTTTAAAGGCAGTTATAATTTCCACAACAGACCTCTTTCAACATTATTGTATTTTACATTATGATTCATATTTCAATGAATAATATTGTACATTATTGTACCTTTCTAAAACATGTAGTAAACTGACAAACTCAAATGACTATGCCAGAGCTGTGATTATAATCCATCATATAAATATGCATTTAGGTAATTTTTAAAAGAGGAATTATGTATCTTAAATAAGGTGTGTGTTCAGTTAAATCTTAAGCATAGCACTTTTATTTACCCACTAAGCCGTAAATGATTCCATCTAAACTGTTACACTTCATCAGGTAAATAGATATTTAGGTCACAATATGTCTAGCAAAAATATGCTTTCAAAATATTTATGTAATATAGTAATTGTTCATGTCCTACGGTCATTTTTCAAAGTTTGATAGCCTAACTTTATAGAACATGTTTTCCCAAAGACCTGAATATGAAAGGTTAGCCTATATTATGGAATAATTGCTTTCTAAACTATAGGTAACACAAGCAGTTTTTTAGTATTAGACATGGAAAAAGATTTCTAAAACAATTCTTCCCTACATTTTTTCTTCTGTGAGTAACCTATGATCACATTTAGGATCTAGTTTACAGGTTGTCTCATGATACATGAGCTATGTTACCAAAGTTAAAACTGATTTATAGTGGATTGCTTCATTATGTATGATATTGTCAGGAAATATAACACCATCATGTATTATATCCTTATATAAATTTTTATTGCAATGTCAGCCTACTCAAAAGCATCGTGTTGTGATCAAAGACACACCATTTTGCTTTTATATACCAATGCTTGTGGAATAATATGCACAGTTAGACACCTGGAATTAGAAGACTATGCATGTGTTACAACAGTGGTGCAAACAGATAACTACATAAAGAAATCCACTGCTAAAAGTATATTGTTTGTCTTCGGTTGTAGAAATAAAATCTATAACCAGAGCTGAAGCCACAAATCAGTCAGAACGGTTTCAGCCCTCAAAGCCTAAACAAGGATGATTTTACTGAACCACAATTTTCACTATAATACCACACTACAACTTCTCAGTTGCTCTCCACTATTTATATGTTACAACAATAACTCCTTCCCATTTTGGGATTTCCCACTACTAATTTTAGTTACTTTAAACTACTTTCCAATATTCAGTTTCAAAATTCAGCAGCCCAAACTTCCCTTCCGCTTTCTTATGACATGTAACATTCTATATTATAAAAAAAAAAAATATCACAATAAGTCGTAAGGTTTTTGAGAGTTATGGCTTCTGGGTTGTTAATAACAAGCTTGCATATATGGCTTTGACTGAGGTAAGAAAGTAATGAAACTGCTTAGAATCAGAACAGAATATGATGAAGGAATGAAATAAAAGGGCAGAAAGAACAATACTGAAGTTACAACATAATACAAAGACAGTTATGGGGGTTTCCTGTGTGACGATGCAGATGCAGTAATGAGTTCAGTGTTACATCTCAAGGTAAATTAAAGACAATTTTGTTGAACTACAAGGCCAAAGTGTGATCTGGAAATCACCAGGTTACAGGATACTTAGTTGCAAGAGGATGCCTGACAGCAAACAGAAGTGCAGAGAGACAAGCAAGCTATAGTTTCTTCCATATTATAGCAACATCTAAAATCCCTGGAAAGGCTGTAGCACAAGCCCTCAAGAGTAGGAAGAAATGTAGGGTAAGTACAGACACTCTGAGCGATGGGGAGAAAATGAGAGATGATCAGTGTATTTCTCCACAATTGACTTCTAATACTGATTCTTCTCACCCCAATTCTGGAACATACATATACATAGTAATACAGTATACAGCAAATCAAATGGCCAATAATGCTCTTTTCACCTTCTCCCTGCTACATGCTGTCACTGTAGCTTGCATCATTTCACTGCAGCAACAGCAATTCCAGGAAAAGAAACAACCACTATCTTGGATTGCATCACCTATGTGAAAAACTGTTTCCCTATAAAGATGCACATTTTCAGCTGATGCAAAACTTTCTTCTCAGACTACTATTTCCAACACTCAGTTGCCTTTTGCCAGACAATGCCAATGGGCTTCCAGTATAGTTCTCATTCTGTTGCTGTTAAAAGTAGCTCCAAGAGCTATTTCTCGCTCTCAGTGAAGTAAGTAAAACATCAGACTGATTGAAAATGCTAGAAGCTGGTGCTTAAAATGGAAAGCATTACTAGTGGGTGTCAGTGCAATACAGTGCTAGTTAATGAACTTTTTCAAAGCAGGAATGGCCAAAACTGGAAAGTTTGCTTCCCATGTCAATGATTTTGCAATTCTGTATGCTGAGGCAGTAGGACTAAACTGGTGCTCCGACACAAAGTAGGAAAACGGTAACATTCAGTATAAATTTTAATTGTCAGCACTTCTGCCTGGATTTTGCAAACAATTTGCTATCAAGAATAATTCAGTGGGCTGCCAACTCATTATATATTAAGTCAGAAAGGTAGGCACACTACATACTTTGGGTGCTGCTAGCCAACAATACTAATGGCTTTTTTCTTTATCAAAGAATTCCTTCTTCCACTTTTACGATTTTTTAAACAAACATGAGCCTGAAAAAACTGGAAATAATTTTTTTCCCATTTTTATAATGCTTTAGCATTTAATGCATTTAGTGAAATCACACTCTAGAGGCTCAATTAAAAGCAATTAAAAGAAAGATTTCATAATACTGTAATTGTTTTTCTAAAAGAAAATCCTGTTTTATTCAAACATACTTAAACATAGCATGCCTGAAGAACGCATGGGATTGGATGGATGATCACATCACAGGAACACCTTATCTTTGTTTTGCCGGCTTAAAGACAGTTTGTTTTTGCATTGCTAATTTTGACGATTGCCAAATATTCTGGCCAAAATCCACCATACAGTCTATATAGAAAGTTCTTCTTCCAGATGCTTCATTGGAATACACACCGAAGTGCCCCCTTTTCAGGTCAAATTCTCAGCACTACACTATTAATACAAAAACATTAGGCAAACTATGTAATGCACTGTTTTCATGGTTAAATGCTCAGTTTGTATTGATTTCAATCCAGGTTTCCAAATTCTGTAGTACTTTTTGCCCATACTGTCTATCAGTGTCTTCCCACTTTCTCAAGAATGGAAGCAACTTCTAATATTATTTTTAAATTGAGTAGCTAACCCAAATGGCTATTGGTTTATCTTGTGCTGCATGTTGCAAACAACATTGAAAGGTACACTGCACTCTTACTAAACTGTTGTGACACCTTTCCATGCTTTGAACCAGTGCATAAGACTGTTGCTATCTTTAACTGATTCTCCTCTTGCTTCCAAGAAAGCCTTTTCTGCTATGTGAGTTCTCACACAGCTTTTCATTGCCTCGGATCAGTATTTCTCTCTCTCCCACAGTTCCCTTTCAGCTTTTCACTTCTTTCTAGCAAGAAGGGGAGAAGGGGACTACAACCAGAGACGAAAACACTCACGACACCATGCTGAGGTACAAGCAGCTCACAAAGTAGTCCTCCCCACTTAGCCTTTTCTTCTGCCAGTGCTAGTGGGAAAACAGTCCCTATCCAACTAGTTAAAGTGTCAAACTTCATATTCTCTTGAGAAATGCATTCAGTCGTCAGCTGAATTCCTAGACAGTGTGACTGTCTGACGTAAGCCTTCAAAGTTTCGTCTTAGTTGGATGTATACTGCTGCTCTAGCAGAAAAAGGGAAAAAAGTATATTTACATTCATTTTGCCAAACATTAGCATCTTCTGTCCAATCATTTAAATGCAGAAGTGTTGGGAGAAAACAGCTTAGAGAACAAGGGTTGACACATACAGTGTGAAATCTTAAGGTGCTTGAATGCAATGAGGGAGAAAGTGAGACAGAACCACATTCCATCTCCCTAACTGTGCTATAGTCCACATGAACTTTGTGACAGGTCTCTGTCTCTCAGCCACACTTCACTAGCTTCTGCTGACATTCAGCTGTCAGACAGCAACCCTTTACCATGCCCCTAACATGCTCTACAGCTTCACCCAATTAACTCGCTTTCACTTGACATTGCAGCAAAAAGCTTCATAATAGGTGGTCAAGGTGCATGGTGTCTGCTTGCCCTCTAACTGCTCACGCGCAGCAAAACGCTTAGCTACCCTCCTTTTTGTCTGTTTGCTCTGAACTGCTGCAGCTACAATTTAGGCATTCTGCTACTAAACAGGACAGCAGACCTTTGACAGTGGTGCATTAATCTATATTTTAGCAAAGACTAATTTTAATGCAGAATCCTAGTGCTAATCATCATAAACATTTTGACAAAAAAGAAATTACACTGATTCAGTAAAATACTTCAAGCACTTTATAATTAATCAAGATGTACTGTACCAGCAATATGGATATAAGGGGTTAAAGAGGGAAAAAGTGATTATTTCTAATACTAATGTTTAACAACAGAAAGGAGAAAGGTCTAGAAACAATGAAAGTGTCTTTATGATTCAGCTTTCCTGCATTAAAAAAAAATCTTTATGCATTCAGAAGATTAATTTTTGCTATGCATTTCTGCCAAATATGCAATATTTTTGAGGAATAATCTTCAGAAATATAAATCTATGTAGCTAACAAAACAAATGAACTGTTAAAAAATTGAAATCAACATTTTAGAATTCTCCTGATAGCTTATATAAAAAGGAGAACAAACATGGAACTCACTGTTATGTTGCAGAGAGATGCCTTAAGAATATTCCCATTTGCTCACTACTCCTCTCAAGTATTTTTGTAATAAATATGTGGAGTCGGTCAGAAAAGACCCTTAAAAATGCAATATGCAGTAAGTACTGATGATGTTGAAGCACTCTTTGCTAAAGGGGCACACTGTAAACCAAGGGTGGAACAGTCTGGATGAGCACTAGTGTCTTGACAGTGAAATTAGGAGAGCTGCTGTAGCAAGTGCTTTCTGGTGGTCTTACAGGTTTCAACTACCACAACTCCAGCAAGGCAAGACTCAAAAGAATACCCATGAAGCAATTCCAGATTCAGGTGTTTGCAAAACTACAGCAATTTCAGATAGGCTGTGTAACCTATTTGTTTCCCAGTATATCCATAGGGACAAGTCCCCTTGAAGTTCTCTCTAAAAATATTGAAAGGGCATTTTTTCACACAAGAAATCTGATTGTCAGAAAGAGAAGCAGACATCCAGTAGAAAGTGGAAGCTCAAGAGATGCCATATGCATGAAGGAAGGAAAAAAAAAAAGGAAATCTATTGACTGAGGTGTAAAGCAGACACCTCTCTTGACACGAATTTAGAGCAAGGACATAGAACAAACTTATCTTTAGGAAAGGTAGTGAAAAGGAGGAAGTCATAAGGACTTGGAGCTCACACATCTCTGGCAGAGGTTGCTGATGAAAAAATAGGCAGTTTTGCAGCAATGAAAAAAAAAATGTAGCTAACATCCCACTTAGATTTCAAGTAGGAAAATGGTATTACTCAGAATTAAAATAAGGTGCGAGGGACACACAAGGCATTTTAGTGGAGAATATTATTGTAAATCTCTCCAAAAACCTTTATATGAGCAAAATGTGATTCAGTCCACTTGGCCGTGAGGATATAATCCAGTGTTGTCCATATTCCTGACGTGAGAAGGGAAATGCTAATCTTATGAACTACAGCCTTTAGCATCCCCTAACAGCAGATTGATGTTAGTTCTTAGGAGATAACAGAATTTGGATCATAAACTGGATACAGACATGGTTTATGCAACCTATCTGAAAAACAGATTGTAATCTGTTATCCAAAATACAAACACTTCCACGCTGAGTAAGAACATCTGCATTTGCATTAGGCTACAGGCTAATCTAAATCTCAGTTCATCTCAATACCTGTATTAAACTGAGTAGCCTCTTAAAAAGATCCTCTAATGATGGAGAAAAAAATTACTGACTTACACCACATGCTTACAAGTGAACTATTACTGCTGTTGACTTAACTTTCTCAAAATTAATGTTTATTATTAAAATCATCAATGTATGAGCAGGACAAAGAGTTTCACCCTTTTAGCACTGGCCAATGAAGTGTAGATTTTCTGGGTTGTCCACTACAGATGTGTATCCTGCTACCTCCCAGCCACAATTCTGATAAGGACTTCATCCCCCTCCCCCATAAACTAGCCTAGAGAAAGATTCACCAGGAAGGGGTACCTTTGGCTCCCTGTAGGTTTTGGACAGTTTTCAAACTTTTGTTTGCTTATCCAAACCAAGCACTTTAATGTTAATTCTTCCCCAGTAAAACTCAATTGAAATAAATTCAGGAGGGAATTACTCTTTCTCCCACAAATACCATGCAATATCTGAAGCAGTGTATATTCAATAGAGTTCTAAAGAGTAGTTCTAAAACAGTAATGGTCAGGGAAAACAGTTGGCTTTCTGGCAGTATTGCTTATAAAACATCAGTTGATATCTGAAGAGCCTAAAAAAGAATTTTAAAGCTCAGTTTCAGTTGATGGCTAACATGTAGGTCTTTTGTAAATGTAAGATCCAAATTACACTAACTGGGCAAGGAATCAAGCTTATCAGTTATAAACAACTTGAGTGTGGGTGAGCTAGGTTTACTGTGTCTATTGGTTTTGGCCAAATTTATATATACAATTATACTTCAGACTGGAATTAAATTTAAAAAAAATCTAGTAATTACTTCAACAGAACTTTTTATACTTACTAGATTCCTGAGCACAATCAGCCTCTAAGAACTGCTCTTAGCTTAGGTATTAGATCATCATTTTCTGTGAGGCTGAACATACAGTTTGAGTGAGTCCACTAGGCAAATGGAATTAATATTTCCTGCACATAAATCATATTTTATATGAATCAACATTTAAAAAAACTCTAATGGAATTTTATCCTTTTGTGTATATATATGCCAAATGTGTGTTCTGAAAGCACGGAAGAGTTAAAACAAAAACAAAACCCAAATAAAACAGAACCATCATCATCACATACAATGCTACAAACTTTCATCAGGCACATAGAATTTTTATCAGAAGAGTCATGAACATAAAATGAGACTTGGAGAGAGGTTTCTTCAGCTTTTTGGTTTGTGAAGCAAGAAAGCTGTAACACAACTTTAAAAAACTGTTTTACACGGGGATGTTTCAGTAATTTGGTGTTCTTTCTATTTGGTGGCCCGTGTACCAGAATGGTAGCTTAAACTCCTTTATTCAGAGTGTCTGGTCAGAACATGCTCTTCTAAAAAAAAATCTTACATTTAAAGGGTAGTAGACATCAGTAAGTTATTAAATGAAACTAGAAATTCCTAAAGCAATAGGATGTTTCAACATGCACAAATTAAAACAAAACTGGATGACTTTAAGCATCAGGAAGCTTTGCAAAGTCCTGGTTAAGTTATGATACATGCTCAGGCTCCCAAAAGAGTGCAATGCATTTAGTAGACCCTGTGAAAAAAAACTGGATGTCACACAGCATCTGAAAACTAACAGGTCCCTGACCATAAGTGTATAACCACAAGCTGATCCTTTTGTTATCGTATCCTTGGTAGTCAACAAAAGCTGAGAAATCAGTGACTTATTTCATCATTGTGGCTCTGGCCTCCAAGAGCTTGCTTTGTCAAATATAGGTGCCTGCAACACCTATATAGGACAAAAGGCTTTGAAAATATTGATGAACATACAAATTTAAGACAAGCAAGTATTGCAATGTCAGATTTATGGTGACATTTATTGAGTGAACTATGGGTTTATGGGCCAATTTCAGTTAAGGGCCAGATCCAAAAGTGTGGCATCTTAAAGCAATGTGGCTTTAAAGGTTTCATGGTTCCCTCTTTAAAAAGCTGTAGGAATTGAAGCAGTTACACCATCTGAAATGGATGAAATAGAATCATTGCATCATTACAATATCACTTTGCTTTCCTAATATCATCACCTGCAGCAAACTCTGCTGGTGATTACCATGCTATTCTTGCCAATATTTGTAGTAAATTTTATTACTTATGGTGCATTTTAAAGATAACCTACCTTACACACACACACACACACACAAAAAAAAAAGTTCTTCCTTTCCAAAACATAGTATTTTGAAACAAGCCAACAAAAAAATCCAAATTCTTGTAAAATGCAAAGGGAAAGATATAGTTCAAGAAGCACACTGGTTTCTTCATCTCTTTCTTTAACTGAACCACTACACAAACGGAAGATAACATAAGTTATTTGAAAAATCAAGATTCTTGTCATGATAATACCCTTTTAGCTGACAATGAAGCTCTTTACCCTACTGTGTACTCATTTAACATTTTTAAAATTTGTTCAGGTACTAGTTTATTCAACCAGCCAAACTGCTTCAGGGAGCCCAGTCTCTTGCAGAAAATAGGTCCTTACTATGATCAACTGGAAAACCTGTGCCTTCACTACACAATGTGGGTTTCACAGACTTCCACAAAAAGGTTTTACATGCAATTTAAAAACAACAACAATAAATAAATATATAGGGTAAATATTAAGCAGTGTGACTTAAATATGTAAAACCCAATAAAAATAAACATTAAGATGTAACTTGCTGAATGTAAGCCCTTAAATCATGTCAGCGTTACAGGAATAAAATTATGAGTTAAGAACAGTGTTATGCTTCATGCCTTAACTCTGAATTTCCTGTCTTTTTATCTCTGCGAGTCATACTCTCTAATATATTTTAAAGGGCTCTTTTGTTTTTTTCATTTCTCACATTAACTTTTATGCTTAAAGTACAAAATGCAAGCAACCAGGCAACAGAAGTAGGCACACACATATTCCTACAAAAACATGTTACTCTACTGCAAAAATGTCACAGAAAAGAACATAAATATTTGGGTGGGGTTTTTTTCCCCCAGTTGAAAAGGATGCAAACATGCACAATTGTAGCAGAAGGCAGGGAAAAAGAGCAACCAGCAGAAAAACAACCGGACTTACAAATTCCAGAAAGGTACAAAGTAAAGGAGACTTTCTTCATTGCCCTCACTGTCTCCCTTTGGCCTGCAGAGACCTGCTCCTCCTCGCACTGGACTAGGGAGGTCCACTTTCCTGCGGAGGAGAGTCTGCCCAACGGCGGCACTGAATTCCCAGGTGGTGGGGCACTGGCCACCTCTGATGACCAGACATCAGAGGGACGTCTGCCATCCAGAGGAAAACATAAAGCTCTAGCATGAGATTTTGCTTGACAAACATGTAAAAGTCCATTTTCTGAGGGGAATACTTACTTCCCCACTCTTTTATATGTAGTTTCACCCTCAAACAGATACTCCAGGCCCAACCCAGTTAAATATCAGCATAAATTTTTTTCCCTCCCCCCCCTTTTTTTTTTTCAATAGGTGCATGTAGCATTATCAATGCTACATTTTAAGTGGGGGCATGCTGCACACGTATGCATTTCTAAGGCAGGCTGGAAAAAAGGCAGACTCCTGGGAACACTGCCCCAGGTCTCACTCTCTGTTCTTGCCTGCGGATGGGGCAGAGGGCTGGTGGTACCAAGTACAAGAAACACCACAAAAGACCACAAAAACCCTTCCACCTATTATCTCAACCAATTGAATTGCAACTCACAGGCAGCATCCACACATCTCGCACTATTTATCAAAGCTAATGCCTGAAGATCAGCACTGAATTTTCTCATTATCAGTGCTTTACAGACTTCACTTGATACACAAAACCAAACAGGTGTCAGAGCAAGAAAATAATTGTTCACAACAGTATACCTTCTAGGATCTAAATTTAAAATACCGAGAAGGTACCAGGAAGATGACAATCTGGATTGCACGGATTCATTTGCCATTTAAGTATCTGAGCTGTACTCATTCAGGCACAGCTATGCTTTAATCCCCTCCAAAAAATTCTCAGTGAATTCTCAGTCTCAGAACAAACAGACATTCCCTTTATGTTTAACCCACAGTTTAACAGAGAATAATAGAAGCTTCCCAGCTCTCTTTCTTGAAATAACTTCTTCAAAAGGAAGGAGGAAGCACCTTCTGGCCTGTGTAAAAGTCCTTGAGTCTGGAAAGAAGTGAATTTGTCTGCCTTTGTAGAGAATATTTCTTTTCTTCTATAAAGCCAGTAAAATTGTGTCCTTGGCTCTGTTCTTCTGTGAAAACTTTTTCCCAGGGTTAAATGTCCTGGTCTATAATACCCAGTGCTCAAAATTACAGCCTGTCTAGCACTCCCAGTACTTTCATTTCTACTGCAGCATTAGCAGCATAAATAATAATACACAAAAGTTCCTTTTAATTTGATGTGCTGAAAAATGTCACTTTGAGAGGTGTGGAAAGAAGGCAAAAGAAACAGGGGTGTGTGGAAAACAGGAAAGAAACATGGCTGCTGAGTAAAACTCATTGCATATTACCAGTGACACACGTTTCAAAAGACTGCTGTAAAGACATCGAATAAGGAAAACGGCATCACATGGCCACCTCCTGACTCATGGTTGCCCTCCACAGCAACTGTACCCTTTCCGAACCATTCAGCTGCAGAAAGCCCCAGGTACTAATTTGCAATGAAATGAAAGACTAGCTCATTCCTGTATCTCTCCTTCAAAAACTGGACACAATGAAGTGTTGGCATTCACTTCCTTTTTCCCTGTTAACCTGCTGCAAGCAGAGAATGAATGCACGATGATTTTTTTTACAGAGCAAACTTGAACTTACACTTCAGACTTGTCTCCTTATCCAAATCATCAGTTTCTCTAAATCAATTTCCAAGGGGCTTCTCTGGGAGTTACAATTGTTGCACTGGCCTGAGCACTTCAGGATAAGAGACAAATAGAGCTTCTAGATTCAAGCGTCTTGTTTTCAGCCCTGGGAACTGAGGACCCTTGTTTGTGAGCTAGTAGTTCCAGTACCTCACTAGAAACACATTTCTAATGCCATAGAAATGCAAACCATGAAGGAAAAAAAGGAAAGGAGATTACCTTCCTGAAAACATGACCCTCCTTTTTTGCAACTCAGCCAATGACTTGAAAGATTTGTTTTGTGCTTAACATTGGAACAAACCTGCGGTCATTTAGGAACTTCATGGTTTCCATTAAACCGCCCAGCATGGACATTTGGAATTTCATGGCAACTGTGAAGTGAGAGTGTAGATCTTGCTTTTCCAAAGCACCAGCCTCTGCCGAGAGCTAACACCCACACACATTCACTCACATTCCTTAGCCAATTCATGTCATTAAGGAGACTTTAAGAACAGACAAAACAAAGAAGAAAAAAAAACACAACCAAAAAACCAAACCAACCCCACTTAAACCTCCTTCTTAAACACTTGAAAGCAAAATACTACAAGTGGAAATGTAATGTTCAAATGCAGTGAAGGCATTGTGTCCATCTACAGTATTTACAGCATTAACTCTGCAACTTCACTGAAAAGCTGGTATTGGAAACCACCTAATTACCCAAACATTTACCTCTCTGCAGGTGTAAATACATGGGCCTAATAAGCCTTCCCACTGTGAAAGCAGTTACTTAAATTATATTGAAATATTAAAAACTATTTAATGAGCTTTTTTCCCCTAAAGTAAATTGAGTGTGTGCCTTAACCTGCTTCAGGCAAAGGAAGTTTCAAACATATTGGTTTTGAAACTAGCCATTATTTCCCATGTTGCAAAAACGGTGATTTTATTTCCCAACAGCAAATGAAACTGTCAGGAAAATTTAGATGCAATAAAATTGGGTGGTTAAACCAACATGCTGGATTTGGAATAAAACTGAATTAAAGGAATTAAAATTAAGCATTATGTCAGTCAAACTTTATAAAAGCTGTTTGAAAGGGGGGGAGCAGGGGATGTTGGGTTTTGTTTCTGTTTTGCAGAAGTTAGGTTTTGGACTTGGTGAAGTCCACCCATAACTACCCATTTTATGTCCATCAACTGTGTCACATTTGAAATTTGCGCAATGAAAAATATTTTGCATAAAATGTGTTGCTTCTGGCAACATTTCTGCCTAAATAAAAAGTTGTCAGGCAGTGTGTGACTTTAGTGGTACAGAGTTTTAAAATGGTGGCTTCAGTCCAAGGCTAGCTAATAACGGCTGACATGCACTGGAATCTTGAGGCCTAAATCAACATTGTTTTCACAGCTGTAATTAAGCCACCTAATCAGAAGCACATTTTGACGGGACAGTTTCTGGAAGCCAGACATTACAATTTCTTATGCCTGGAGCGCAGTGGCTCATGAGAGGTCCTCATTTAATTTCAGGTTTAAAAAAAAAAAAAAAAAAAAAAGGCTGTAAAATGAAAAGACTATAAAAAAAAGCAGTGTACGGCTGTTGAAATGAAGCAGGCCTATGTGTTCATGCCTTGACCAACACTGCATCCCACCCTCCTTCGGCTCTCTGCCGAGTCCCCAGCTCTCAAGTGGCAGCTGCACACAGTGAGATTAAGGGCTTCTGCCAAAGTCAACAGATGAGCTGGTCTGAACTGGCTCTCTGTGTGTTCTGACTGTAAATTGTGCTGGTGATGATTAGAGAACTCTAACACAGGATGTCGACTCTTAAAACTGTCCAGAGAAAATAATTTTTTTTTTAAGTTCAGGAAATTTTTTTAGACTTCTTTTGTGGCTTGGTACATAGTGTTGTGTCTATAACTTTCAGATGATCCAAACATGAATTCGCACAAATTAAGTAACTATATTATTTTAAAAATACACTGTTACTTGCTCACAGCAAGATCCTTCATTTGGAGATGTTTACATAGCAGTGCTGCTGCTGAATGCAATTCTCTAACTAGTACGCTCTAGCAGTCTTGTGCTTCTACCACCTGCCAGTGGAATATACTCCTTAAAGTTCAGACTATCAACTATTTCTGTTGTGTGACTATCACTTCAGGACACTGTCATATGTGAAACGGCTAAATTGTCTTGCTCTTTTTCTGTAGTACAGCTACATTAGTAACTTTAACATAAACTTTCAACCCCAGAGGCCATTGTAAAACTATCAATATGAAGGCACCAGTCACTGGGGTCTGATTACATTTAGTTCTGCACTGTAATTACATATGGATTATATTAACTGAACCTTTTGCCTTATAGGCAACATTTTAATCAAATTAGTTTAATTTGCAAATATGTTACAATAGTCTGACAAGTTAAAAGTTCACATAACTAGAATATTGAGTATCCAAAAATTTTTGCATAGAAAAAGAAGTATTCTTTACAAAATAGCAAATTTGTTGTTGGATTACTGTAACTGTATTTTAACACCTTGCTTTAAATTACATGAGTTTTATAATATTGGTTTCATATTATATTTTTTTTTATTGGTACTACATAAAAAACAAATAGTTTAAATTACATGATTTATACAGCTTGGTTACAACTATTACTCATGTAAGCAATACCATGTAACATGGTGAGCATTTATACTAGGATACCCGCATTCCTTGGCTATGCAGTAAGGTTGGCAAGTGGTGCCCAATTACTTAAAGTCAGGTAAGAAATGCAAATATTTCAGTAAACAAATAGCTTCCAGAAGGTATTATTGCCTTGTGGATTCATCCTGATGGAGACTTCAAGATTACTAGGCATTATGAACACAGTTTTCTATTTTTGCCTGTACTGGTATTTCCACTCTTTCACATCTATTACCCATCTCAATAGTTGGGAAATTCTCCTTGTGGGCCTGTCAGATTTTTCTTTACTTACTATCACTTCAAGAACATCCATATGTTCACAGTAAATAAACCACACACTGGTAGCTAATAGCACTGTGTGAAAGTTACAATTATTTGAGGTCTGTATCTTACTGAATTCTGTCCTAGACTATTTCCAAAGAAACACTGCAAGACAGAGGGTAACAACAAAAATAATAAGCGTGGTAATTTTTTTGCAAGGCAAATTAAGAACTAGTATCTCCAAATCTTTCATAAAACCAGTTCAATTCCAAATCTTTCAAAAATATTTTCAGTTCAACTGTGCATCAGGCTAGCATGAAGTAGTGGAAAAGTCAAGCAGTTTTTATCCAGGACCTTTCTGCTTCTTGCAACATCTGGGAAGAATTCCCCCAGCTACATCAGTCATTCCACGTCCTAACACAAGAGATATGGCTCCAGCTCATGAAAGAATCTGACATTTAACACGACAACGATGCAGTGAGTGTCTTTCTCCTATGCGGCAAGTGAAAAGGCAAACAGCTTTTTTTTTCTTTCTCTCCAGTTCTGTCCTCATAATTCTAAATGTAAGACATTGCACCCCTACCCGATGCAGGGCTCAGCCTTGAAACACAGACTGAACTGGTGAGAAGGAAATGGGGTGTGGGGCAAAGACATGTAAAACCACTGCCCTGACCAGCCTAGCTAAGTAGGAAGAAACTGTCAGTGGTGTATTTAACTGGTAACTTCGAGTTTAAAATATTTCTTTTCTTTCTCCCCCTCATGAACAGCATTCAAGTAGATCATGAGAACTGATAGCTGACTGCTCTGAGTAGGAAGAAAAGTGTACATTTTGCTTAACGCAGTTCTTTAACACGAAAATATGAGAACATACATCAGTTCCTAGGTTCTCAACAGTAAGTATGGATTTTTCTCACATAAGATCATTCTACCTGCTTCTCTCTCCTTACCAAAACCTACAATTCCTGTATTTTCAGTACTTTAAGTGGTATCAGTAGCCATTTTCAGACAAAGGACAGACACAGCCACAACTGTGAGGGGAAAAAAAGTAAGGATGATGCAAAGCCACATAGAGCAATGACTGATTTCCCCTTCAACCCTCATTAGAAGAAGCCTCCAAAGGCAACAGTTGTTTTCATGGTTAGTTGGAAAACTCTGATCTTACAGACCTTCACTTTACCCCTCTCACCCATCTGAAACTCACCTTCTCCTTTTTTTCAGTCAAGTTACCCCTCTGGCCCCCCAAATTTCCATTTCTCCAGTGCATACAAAAGAAGCCTTTCTCTCTTCATCATCTTTAAAAATGACTGTATTTTCCCCTTCATTTTCCACTCTCCTCTGGTTCTGAAGAAAGCAGAAAAAGGAAGGAATATCACCAGATCAGCTGCACATTCAGGATCAGAGAAACAACTGACCACTTCCAATATAACAGTAGCTTCTTTTGTTTACTGAAACTGATACCAGAATATTTTAAATTTTTAAAATTCTGACAGCAGTACTGGTATTGGGCACAAAATCTCCAGGCCGAAAGCTGTGAAAACACAAACACTTTCTAGAGAAATTTTGAAATTAACTTAATTGTCAGTTCCTTTCACACGTGTCAGGTCACACTGGAAAACACAGTGTCACTGCACCTACTCCTCAGCACACTGTGCCTGCAGCAATGAACTCCCTGGCAGTACAGACACAATGAGTTCATATGCTTGCCAGATGACTGGTATGACGCTACTTGCTGCCCCACAGCACCTACAGAGTCACTGCTTATGACTATACCACTGCACAGCACAGCACTTAAAAGCTCTCAGTACAAAGCCTACTTGTGAGTGCAACTCTGAATTAAAGTGCAAGTATAATAATAAACTAATGTATCTGAAAAAGAATTAGAATAGATCTAAGCAGCAGAATCCAGTAGCGTTAAAGTAACTGGCAAGTGTTCATTTAATAGGAAACCCTGAAGCACAGTCCAGTTCTAAATGTTGCTGAACAAGAAATAAACAGGAAAAAAGAAATACAAGAACATTTTAGCTGATACCTTCTCTGCTTAAATACAGATCATGTGTACAGTTAGCTACTACCAGTGAAGTACTTCTACAAAACCTTCTCCTAAGCACATTAAGCATTGCTAAGGAAAAATCTTAAGAAGGCATAAAGGCAGAGACACGTAAAGGGAAACAACAGTTTCTTAAATTTCATGGAGAAAATGGCAGTGCTAGTCCAGTACTGAGTTCAGTGCTCAGTGAAATAATTTTCCATCTGATTTCACACTAAAGGTTGACTGCTGCCTTCTTGGTTCCTCTTCTGGCAACCTACATCCTTACTGTCAGGACTACATATGACCATATGATGGACATCTGAGCTGAACTCTTACTACTATTAGCTCTACCTTTTATAAATACAACCCTTAATGTGTGGATGCAACAAGTTATGGAGGACACAACTCTCGATGTGGTACTTGCAATTCAGGGACAGTAAATTTAAAAAAACAAGGAAATGGACAGAAGAGAAACTTATGGTTGCAGAGAAAGACTATTACAAATTATTAATGATTTGGTAACAGAAATAAAAGAAAAATACGTTTTAGAAATGTAAGGGAAAATTCAGAAGCATTTGGTAAAGAAAAAAAAACCAGGAGAAATTAAAAACAAACAAACAAACCAAACAACAAAACCAACAGAAAAGAGATACAGGAATAGGGAACAACAGAAGAGAAAAAAAAAAAAAAGAAGGGCTAGGTAGAAAACCAATAATCTGTATTTCAGCCGTACTGAATTTTAAAGAGCTGCAAGAATGAAAAAATGCACAGGGCCTTTCTCTGCACAGGGGAAGAATCAGAGACAAGTACGACACACAGATAGCTGGACACAGATGAAGAGTACAGAGACATTCTGCTATTGACTCCCTTTCACCCCACGCAATAATTCTCTTCTCTGTAGGCAGTGTTCCCAGCATTCGTCTCACCTCTGTCCATCATAATCATATGCCTTCCTGTTCCCCTCTGTTGGCATTAGCATGAGCACACACAGCAATCTCAGAATCTAAACACTATTGACTAAAAGGAAAGTGGTTGGACTAGAAGCAGACTGGAGGATGGAGATGTCAATTCAGAGTCTTAGATAAAAGATGAGGATCACTGATGTTGCCTTATGGCATCAGGGTTTTTAAAATTATCAGCAAAACCCAAAGCAGCAAAAGAGGAAAAACGGTGGTGTGAATAGAAAGAAAGGCAAAATAGCAAATTTCAGTACAAAAAGTTAAATTAGGAAAGCAATATTTTGTGAACATGGAAAAGATCAATACTGATGAATGGCCCAAACTTCGATGTGATGGACAGTTTTGAGGGTAAGAATTTTATGCAACCAGACAAGACATCAAGAGACAGCCACAACACACTGAGATAAAACCCAGCCTTATAAGGTAAGAGTCCACCCATGG
The DNA here is from genome assembly GCF_023634085.1 of Falco cherrug. Taxonomy (NCBI): domain Eukaryota; kingdom Metazoa; phylum Chordata; class Aves; order Falconiformes; family Falconidae; genus Falco; species Falco cherrug. The sequence continues at coordinate 35,407,975 of NC_073720.1, read as the reverse complement.
CATACATTTGAAATCTGTGTTTCGGCACTGAGCAATAGGTTACTGTTCTAGGAACACAAGCATGCATCATATGAAGACCTGCAATTAATACAGTCCAGGTGCTGTATTTGTCTCCTACATGAAAAGTTTTGCCTGCAATATTACTAAAACTGGATATGTGATTGAACATAGTGGATTGCAACCAACAGTGTGTACAATTCTGAAATCAAATAGATGCTCAAGAGAAATCATTATGCCCTTCCATTTAAAATAATCAAGCAAAAAAAATCTTCTTTAATAAAGAAAGGAATTCAGTGCAAAATTTATTCCTCAAAATCAGAACAGAACAGTATTGGCTGAATGTAAGTCACTCTGCAAAGCTGTGATGCTTGAAGTTATGAAGTGTTTAAGGCCAGGTAGATGGGGCTTTAAGCAAGCTGGTCTAGTGGAAGGGGGGGTGGAACCAGATGATCTTGAAGGTCCCTACCAACCCAAACCCTCCTATGATTCTACGACAAAGTCATGCTTGATGCAACCTTTGCAAATCTTAAAAACAAGCTCTAAAAAAAAAATACTACAAAACATACCATAAACACTTAGCTTTTTTCAAGGAAACTTGAGAATCTATCATTCTGATTTTTTTACCTTTACATTAGAATTTTAAATCACCTTCTATTAATGCTTATCTTAGGTTCAAATTAAACAGCATCTCAAGATAGAACTATTCTCCCCAGAGGGTTGTACATAAGGGCCAACAGATCATACTACAATGCAAAAAGCATCATCTTTACATTGATACTGTAGACAGACACAAATTTCTTTAAAAGCACTGCATATAATCACTGACATCGGAAAGCTGGGTGGGCAAGGTGTTTGTTTTCACTGTAACATATCAAGACACTGAGTCATAGCCCATCATAGACAGGACTAGCATAATCTTTGCTAAAAGCCCTCTCAAGCCAAATGAAAGCCAACCTTGCTGCAGCAAGTTTGGCAGACATCCTAATACTCAGTACACAAGTGGTCACCTTGATTTAAACAACAAAACAAAAAAAAAAAAACGGGCAAAGGAGCAATGCAATTTCACTGGGCACAGGCTCAGCAGGATGCATGTAAACCCAGCAGAAAACATAAAGAAAGCTGGTTGGAGGAGAAAAGAAGCTGTTTCAGTGAAGCAATTTTATTTAGTTTCTTAGAAAAGTGATGCAGGCACCAATAAAAAAAAGCTTTCACTCAACAATCTCAAGATCCTCAAACTGAAATTCTGCACTGATTAGTGTATTTCCCATTGTGCTCATCCAATTTAGAAGCAGCATAAGAAATTAACACAATTCTGTTGGTAACAACCAAAGCCACAGCCACAGCCTTTGAATATACATTTGCTGATGTGTTCATGTCATTTGCATTAGTGATGGCTTTTTTCTTACAGATCTTCTGTTTCAAAAAGAGAACAAACCACCCCATTATTTTTATGGTCCTTTGCTTCACAAGAATAAAAGAAGAGAAAGCAGGAAGGAGAGGAGAAAGAACAAAATTAAAAAAAAACCCAAACTCCAATGATTTCTCCTTTATCTAATGTAGAAAAGTTAAGAAAGGTGGAGAAGAAATACATGAAGCGTATGCAAGTTGCACAGTTCACAGTGTCTCATTCTAGATGGCTGCATATTTATGACAGTTTACATGTCTGGCCTCCTGCCTGTGTGACACAAGTACATCTGCAATCAGTAATCCCCCAGAGAGAGACCTCAGATCTGAAGAATCACCTTGTTAGCCTTAAACAAGTCAAAGTACCTTTGCAGGGAACAACATTTTAGACAAGACAACCTTGTAACTTTAGTGAGAAATATTATTCACAATCACTAAAAAAAAAAAAACAAAAAAACCACATCTCCTAATAAACATTTCGTTTATATGCACAGTTGACATTCTGGTTTAACCTGGTGCTGTATCTTTAAATGGTTAAATTCTTCAGGTCCATAATTCAACCGCTTATTGTACTGCCAAAACCAAAGAAATCACCATGTATACTTCTCCAGCCACAGCAGCAACTAACAGGTCCTTGCAGAAGATACAGTAGCAAAATTGATTCTGATGTTAATTTTTACCACCCCCTTTCCCCTCTCAAAATCTCTCAAAAGGTTTCTGTTGACATTAGTTTTACTGTTATGTTTATTATATATTATTGCATTTCCATACAGAAACTATGCAACACAAAAGGAGATGCTGGCTAGGAAATGACATCCAAATGACAAAAATTACTTGAAAAGCAGACTTACCAGTTGTAACCTCTCACCTTCATGCAGACAAGCTGTTTTGAGCTTGGACTTCAGGGCTGCAGCGTGAAGCTGATGAGATGCTATTTCTCAGTAACATGTCAATTCTGGAACTTGCAAGTTGGTAGACATCCACAAAACTTTTAATCATGGCCTTCAAAAAGTAAAATAAATAATCAGGCAGACGATATTTAAACGCCAAACAGCATACATCCAAACTTATTACAGAAGACCTACCTTTTATTAAACAGAGAAATCTAACAAAGCTTGGAAGCCAGGCAAAATTTCAGTCTCAGGACTTAAACATTAAAAAGGTCTAACACAGGATTTTGTACTCCTTCTAAAACTTTAAATATTTAACAGCATTGAAGAAGAGCAAATGACTGTGCACCCTAATTAGAAGGTGTTTTGATAAGCTGTTTTCAAACATGCAGTACTGCATTAAGCAGTTGATACAATTTTTCATTGTGTTTAAATGCAAGACTCAGTGCAAGTTCAATTTCTTTTCATAAAAAAATCACTATACAGTTGCAGGTAAAAGCTCATACTTTCAAAATGAGTCAAGTTACTAATCCTCCCACTCCACATTAAAAAAAAAAATGGACAGAAACAAAAGAAACACAGTAAACCTACAGGCCTTTGAAAGTAAATACTCTGATTATAATACAGGTAAGCAAATATAATTGTTTTCATGTATATAGTAGAAGAATGTCCCAGCTGTGTAATGTTGATCAGACTGATAATAAAGTTAGCAGCACAAGAGAGTACAAATGATTTGGCAGTACAGGTAACTTTATATCTACCCTAAATAATGTCACACTGGTGAGATTTTTAGTTGTCTTTACAAACAACCTACACAAACAGGCATTCACACATGTTTTATTCTTTTCCTTTCTTTGTTCTCAAACACACTACTGCTTTTTAGAATAAAAGTTAACATAGCTGAAATCAATCAAGTGATTTCATTGTCAAATGTAGAACACAGCAGTGGCAAACACCATCATATCTTTTCTGATCAGAAAGAATATCCAAAATGTTTTACATATTATAGTGTAGTCCTAAAAGTATATTTTGTGTAGCCCTAAGTCTGCCGCTGTCAGCTCTGATCCTGCTTTTAAAATTTTTCATTCACATTCAATGTGACTAAAATGCTGCAGCTCTTCACAAACAATACCAAGTAAGAATGTGGATATCTCTCACACTCCATATAAAACTGTCTGAGAGTCTTCATCTGGCAACTGCCCACATGTTAAAAATTAGACATATGTTGAAATCAGTCTATGGACTGGGCCTGTGACTCATAAACAAGGATTATACCAATGCGTCATAACAATCTGTGTCTCAAATTCACAAGGAAAAAAAAAACCACCAACTCTTACGTGTTCCTTTGATTAATTCCCACTTGACATTTAAAGATATCACTGAACTAGAATGCATAGAGATGATTCCTTACCTTCTTCCTTTTACCTCTGCTACCACAAAGCTAGTGAGGCCACGAACCAATACAGCCCCATCCTACACCTCCAGAGCCACGCAAAGTCCATAGAGTTTTCAATTCCTTGCTGCTCAACTCGGCTATTTCATTTGTTCTCTTGTTTAACGAGTCTGAAAATTTTCAATCTAGGAAAAATTTATTAATTCACAAGCTTTTCTTTTCAGACATGGCAATTTTTTTTTTCTAAGACACCTAGATTTTTTTTCTTTTTGATTCAGGAGGAAGTAATTTCTCAGCTATTAGCAATCCATTATGAATGTCTGAGGTAGCATTTACACACGTATAGGCACGCACTCCTTCCAGTATATCCCAAGCACATAGCAAAGAGTCAGGGTGAGTTTAGATTTCTCTCACTCAGGACCAGGTTAGGGAAAACAGTATTTTTGGATTTTCCAGTGGGCGATGTGGAATCCTTGATAATGAGTGTGTAGAACATTTATTTTAAATGCCATCTGGAGGAAGTCAAACACTTCGGGTTCTCAGACGTGCCATTGGAAGGCATTCATTTACACATGATTTTATGTAACTCGCGTCAGTCACAGATTGAGTCATGGATCTGTTTTCCACAATACAAAAGTTACGCTAATTAGCTTGATACACAAGGAACGGGCATAGAACCTGGTCATGTGCATGTTATAAGAACTGTCACATATTGAATAAACACATATCTAAAGGAGCTCAGAACTTCAATTTAGATCCCTGTTTGCATAATACAAATATATTTGTTCCATGATCAAAGTGTGTTGACAGAATTTCAGAGAAGTCACATCTAGTTCTGCAGAATTTCTTTCCTCTCCTGCTAGGAAGGAGTGTTTTCTTTTATTTTTAAGTACACATAGCAATAAGATACTTCAGCAACCCTCCTGATTAATTTTTATAGCATAAAATTTGGCTTTCATACATGTCTGCAGGATCTGCATTTACACGAGCACTTCTGGTTTTGAATGCATTGGTAATACTGTGTCATGCAAACTGGGAACTGAATGTGAAACAATAAAAATTTGTCTTCATTACAAATAAAAATGTTTTTTAAAAACACACCAAAAAATCACTTCTATTCAGAAAGGCCAGATGCAGTGATTCCTTAACATTACAGGAACCAATATTATTGCAACTCAGACCACTTTAAAAGTTACAACCTCTTCAGACAGATGGGTGTTATAGGAAAGTTAGTGGGCAGAAGACTTAACCAAGGAGGCCATAGCAATAGTGGGGCTGAAGAATACTAATTTTAAATATTACTGGCTGTAGGTGTCCCTGCTTGAGCAGGAGGCTTGGACCAAATGACCTCCAGAGGTCCAGACCCTTCCAACTCAATCACTGATTACAATGTCTTCCTAAAAATGGAACATGATGCAAGTGAATAATAGTTGAAATGTACATAGGACTTTTAAGAGCAGAAACTGTACTTAAATACTCTGCATTAATCAAAGAAAAAGAGGAATTAATCAGACAGCTGAATGGCTTTTTTCAGTGACCTCTTCCCTTTCTTTTTACTCCACACAATGCCTTGTTTTATAAAGGATTTCACTATTATTTGAAGTTCATCACGTGCTACTGATATGGCAGAAGCAAATTATAATGGTAGGAGTGTTTTCAATGTCAAAAGTGTCTTCAATGTGAGAGAAGACCCATGTTCCAACACTAGGTGAAGATACAGGCAGCTTCATGCAGATGTATGACTTTCCCAGATAACTGCCTGCAACTCACAGGATAAAAATATATTCATAAAGTTGGTATGGAGAAAGTGTGCTTCTATGCTGAACGTGCTGAACTAGGTACAAAAGTTGCAGAAGTGCCCAAGACCCATTTTCAAATATAACTTTCAATGAACAAGTTATTTTAAGCCTAAGTACTTCTAAGGTTTGTTTTTTTTTTATGGATATTTATACATTTAAAACAGTACCCCTATCTACAAAATCACTGTGAGCACTTTATCGTTCTATTGAAAGCAAATCTGAAAATTTTGAAAAATGCAGGTAAGTGCTATTCAAATTGAAAAAGGAATGAGTATTTTAAATTTCAGATACTTATTTAGTTTGAAAATGAGACACTGAAGGTTCTGAGCATTGCACACTGGCCCAGCTTGTAAAAACAAGGCCAGAAGACAGGAACATTGCAAAACCATGTAAGTGCATAGCCATCTACTAATGCTCCAATATCCTGAGAACACACAGATAAGCACGTAAACAGATAAAAGAGAACATACATAAAAGTTAACAAAAATTAAACATTTTAAGTTAAATTAACAGATGAGGTTTCAAAGCAGACATAAGGAATAAAGTCCTTATGACCTGTTCAAAGATGTCTCATCTGTAATATGAGGGTACCCGTCTGTAATATGAGGGTACACATAAAAACCTCTAGCTTAAAACTGCAGGTTGGTGAAGCTGAGAAACCTGAGTTGAGAATAAAAAGGAGACAAATTAATTTGATGCTAGTTTACAAACTACAAACCAGTGAACTGCGGAGCAAAATAGCAAAATTTAAACTGTGCTTTCTTTCTCTGGATTAATCTTTAAAAGAACTGAGAACACTTAACATTAGAGACAGTCCTCCAGAGGACACAAAAAACAATTTTTTCTAATATTCTCTCTGTGTATTTTTTAATAACTAACAGTTTCCTTGTTCTGTCTGCCATTTCCAGCACCAGTAATTTCAAGGTGCACAGTGCAAAAGATGCTTTAAAACAGCTTTTGAATGTATTACTGACTATAAACCCACAAGACTAGAAGACTCCAATCTTCAGGAGTACTTTATTTGAAGTGAAAAATGGCTAATACTGACAAATCATACAACATATGAAACATTAAAAGAAATTAACCCTTTTTTAAATTAATTGATGAAATTCAAAGGTTACTCAAACTTCTCAATTCAGTTATAGTAAGACATATAATGTATGTCTAGAAATACAACAAGAAATATACAGAGCAGCATATGCAAATTAGCAGAAGACCTCTCATCAAAGCTTTAATGTATTTATTACACATTATAAAACTGGCATTTTTAATTCCAAATTAAAAAACATATCTCTCTTGCCCTCAGTGCTTGGGTAATGAAAACACAGTTCACATCAATTTTTATTTGGATTATGAATTATAAGTAGTTGTGAATGGAAGTTTCCATTAAAGTTTTAAGCTATTCTGAATTTACAAATAAAATACCAAGTGATTAAGAATCAGTTTCTTTACTTTTATAGCCATGTTATATCATTAACTCAGGACCTTATTGGGCCTGCTGTTATCACAGAACTGCATCTCCTGTTTAGAAGGAACAAAACTAAACAAAGGAGACCTTATTTGAAATTATGCTTATTAAAAGGTATCAAATAGACTAATAGGCTGACAATATAAGCATTCGGTTTGTAACATCAGATACAGTAGCCAGAATAACAAGACCATCTACTCTACACAATGTGCTTAAACAAAAATAAAGTAAAAGAAAAAATCAAAATTAACGTTGACTGTTAGGTTCTCCCTTCTGGAAATTCTTCAACTAAAAAGAATGTTAGCAGGTAGTAAATTTACCTAAGGGCAACATATACAAAAAGATGAAAAAGAACAAGAGAAGGAATAATGAATGGACTTGAGAAGAATGAAAGATTAGCTCTGGTATAACAAAGTACTTAGAAGAGAATCTGAAAAGACTGAGAATTTCATTTACGGTACAGAATTTGGCTGAAGTGCAGTACAGGCAAAAGCAACTGGTGTGAAAACATAAATCTACAGAGTGGAGTTCTGCATGGTTAATGGATAACCAATAGAATGCCTGTCATTACTGCCTTGCTTCAAACTGACATAAGTAAGATTAGTTAAAACAAGTCCAGAAAACAAAACATATATCAACTACTTTTTGTTTTCAGAAGTAAGATTTCAGGATACTTATTATAAATTTAAGAGAGCTACATTTGAGGAAGGAAGGATTAAAATTCATTTTCCTCATATATTTTAGCATTTGAAAACCCATTCTGGCTGCCTTGACCCATAGTCCAAAATGTCTAGTGGCATCAGTGGAGGATGTAAATACAGCAGCTTCTCAGGCATCAGAAAAAACCCTCAAGGGAAACAGCATCCAGCAAAATTGCACTTTTGCAGCTGTTTGGCACTTCTTTAATGATCTATTCTCCTTGTATCTCATTTCAACACTAAACTTTTTGTTCGGTTCCATTCAAGCGTGGCATGCACAATTTAAATGTGCCAAAAAGCAGGTCAGTTCTGTTACAACTTTTTTTTTTTTTCCCAACGAAAGCTGACTCAGTGCCACACGTGGGGCCTAACTCTATCCCCTTTGCTTCAATAACAATTACTTTACCCCGTAGGTCTCAGAGGATAGCCCAAGGGAATGAAGATCTAAATAAAAAGCTAGATTCTCTGCAAGAGGTAATGACATGACTTCCTAAAAGAAAATTGAAAAGAGAGCATTGAAATTGACAGAGACTGAAGGGAAAGTACTTCTACTGGAAACCAAAGAAGATGGGCATCAGAACAATTGCCATGAAAATTATTACAAAGTGCAAGAGTTTTAAAAATAACATTGATCTTCTAGAGACTGATAAATGAAGACCAATGTGTTTGTTGGTATGGGCAGGTAGAAAGCAGCCTAAGAATCTTATAGCAAAGGAGCTACTTGCAGCCTTGACTATTTAGAAATATCTCTGGACCATGTAAGCAAATTACCACTTAATAAAACTAAGGAAATGCAGATTTTCATAGGCTCATCATGTTTACATGCAAAGACCATTCTCATTGTTGCACAAAGTCAAAAATAGCTGCATGCAAAATGTTAAGGAAAACCAGTTGCTGCCCTGAAGAACTTGTAGCTTAGGCTACAGCTATAGGAAAAACTCTATGAACAGTACCTCTTCCCATCTTCTTACACAATCTTGATACAAAAAGAGCATTTCAGTCGGTCAGGGAGGAAGAGAATTTCAAGTAAATGGTTTTGGTGAGAAAGGAATGGAAAATGAAAGCAGCTGCAGGCTGGTACCCTTCCTTTAACTTTCTCTTGCAGTGTATATTCTAGAGGGATGAAAGAAAGAGGGACAGGTAGTCACTGAAAATAATATGAAGTCATATGAAATGTTCAAGTGCTTCAATTGCAAGCATGGAAATCTGCTTAGAGTGAGGACAATCTGTTACCACTGATGAAAGGAACTAGAAAGCAGCAGTCACAACAGAAAAGCCAGGATGCAGTTTTACTTAAAAAATGGCAATGTCTGATCACACATTCAGTCTTGAGGAGAAACAAGGGAGTAAAACTTCTCATCAAAATACAGGTGAAAGGTCAACTGAAAGTACAAGTTGCCTGTATCTGAATGATGTTGCTTTTGGTCTACTGGAATGACATCTTAGAACCAGCAAAGATGTATGAAAGCTCAAGTAACAGAATTCTGTTTTCACAACCAAATTCATGAAGCATAATCACTTTTAAAATGTATATTCTTTTTTTATTTTTAAGGGACTCCAACATAGAGCTAGGATACCTTATATATAAGCAAACAAATTTTTATAAATAAATCTGAACTGTCTGAAATCTAATGGGCTAATTATAAGTGAAAGTGTATGAGAACAATTTAAGGAGGGGAGAGAAGCAGACGTTCATCTACCAAGTTACTAAGTAGGAAAATCTGAAGAAACTTGACATGGAGGGTAAATGTGAGACCTGAAAAACTCTTCTGTTCTTCTGGAATCCTGTCCATAGATTATCCAACATAAGTAACTAATTCTGCTATTTGCCAATGTACTAGAAACAATGATTTTACTGAAAATTACTGCTTTTTTCATTGGTTTTAGAGTGCTCTATTAATTAAGACCGATTTTGATTACTTTAAATAAATACGCTTTTCAGACAAATAGATGCTACTGAGACTTTTATTATTTTTTTTAGAAACCCATGAAAAAATACCAATTCAGTTTCAACCAGCGTAGAAAATGTCTATCACTGACTCCAACATAGGGAATGATCACCCCACAAAATCTGGGTTCAGTACAGGTATTTCCTCAAATATTTTGACTAGAGCTATGAAGCGATATAGATTATTCCTTTCTGGCCACAAAAAGCAGCTTTTCCATTTTAGATTAAAACATTTTCAAACTGAATTAGATAAAATATTTTACATATGCCTAGAAGAGGGAAATCTGTCCACTTTGTATTTTCCATGCAAAAAGATGATGACAATCTATGCTGTAGTTGCCATTCATTAGGAGACAAAGGTCCCTTCTGGCAGGTTTAGTTGATATGACAACTGCAATTACGTAGCTCATATATAAACAGCCAGTAGAGTCCCAATCTTCATATCAAATTTTAGGTGAATGCTCAACTCTAGTGGAGCCTAGGGGCTAGAAAACTGCACAAAGTTTTGTGATATAGTTACTTCATTTTCTTTGCTTTTCTTAGGAAGCGCTCATGGTAGCACTCTATTTTAATTCAACATAAATATTTCATCCTACATAAAGCCACATTTTGTAGTTTTGTAAGGAAACTCTAAAGTACACCTGTTAGGCTGGATAGCAACCTAATTTTTTCATTCTGGCTTCTCACCAAAACATCAGTTACATGCACAAATTCATGATGCCAGTACAGGAAAAAGCACCAGTCAGTCTCTACAGAGAAAGTAATGATATAGAAAAGCTGAACTGCACACCTCAGGTAAATGAACACACCCTTAATCTAATACCTGCTGCCACATGTAGGATGGATAAGTGTTCTCCCTTCATTCTGCTTAAACTCAGATGTTAGATAACTAGTTTGCTTCATACATTCTTGAACTTTATCAAAATTTGTATTTAAAAAAACACCATACAAATGGCTAGATTTTCAATTAGACTTGCTTTCAAGACATGATTTATGCCATGAAAATGTTTTACTAGAAACTTCAGGGACAATAGCTCTTGTTCCAACATCTGAAGAGTCAATGGAAATTTAAAGGGCACAGTACACCTACTACTACTGACCTTCACAATGAGCATACACGTGAGCATCCCTGTTTCCAAAGCAAAAATTGGAGAATATTGGCAATATCTCCCAAAAGTGGTATTAACACTGAGCTTGACAATTTGCAAACCTCCTCCCAAAGTTTGCTTTTAGCCAACATAATCTGAGGAAGAAGAACAAATAAAATTATCCCTGTCATCTATGAATACCTAGTTCTACTAACAGTGGAGGTATAGCTGAAAAAAATCCTTGCTGGGAAAAACTAATCCTGTTTGTCTAACTTTTTGGCATTTGTCATATAAATGACAGATTAGCTCATCTCAGAAAGGTATAAACCCCCATCAACACATGCTAAAAACTGGTGAATGAGTGAGACCACTATGAAGTCTGGGCTTCTTCTATTCAAGAGGTCAACCAGCTAAGTGAGAAACCTCTTCACTTGGAACAGCTTGAAATCAAAGAGAAGACGACACTATCCTCATTCAGACCAACAATTCAAAGATATATGTTGTTACTTAACTAGGTCTTTTTAGATAATATTTTGGAAGACATTGATTTTCTGCTTTGTCTTCAGCAAATGCACCAAGTGTTTTTTCATAAATGGAAACATCATCAGACTGCAGAATAGAATTTGAATTATTAGGTTGGGAGCCTAGCAAGTAAGGAACAGGCTGTTACAGTCCATTCCCCTCTCTGGCCAACAGCCAAAAATTAGATCCAATTCCTTAGAAGCACAAGAAATACAGCAAACTTCTGAATTGTGTTTATAAAACTGGAAGATTACAGCAACACTGAAAGGAGGAAAACTAAGGAGGATAGGCACAGTCATCTCACCAGTGCCTAGAGACCATAAAATATTCCTCAACAATAGGATCCAAAGTAAAATACCCCATATCATAGCGTGTTGTAACTACAGTGAGAAAGCTCTTTTTAACTAGATTTGGTAATGACCGCAGGCACCACAGCATCATGCGCTTGAGTGGTGACCTTAACAGTGGATCAGCAAAAGCAACTGATTCTCATCCAAGGACCTCAAGCTATCCCAACTTAGAAACACCCTGAAGGATAGCATTTTCCGAACTATCCCCAACGTTAATTGGTTACTACTTCCTTACCCATATTTCAAAGCTGGGACATTACTTGCAGTTAGATCATTTATGAGCAGTTGTGTCCATGTATGTTGGTAACATACAGAAATCACTTCCATTGCTTACCAAATCTAGAAACTACAGATAATTTCTATGGGTTTTCACCTTCTTGTAGTTTGGAAACCATCAAAGTAACTGGAAAATAAACAACTATTGAGGGAGTGACAGAGAATGGGAGGTTTCTATGATAGATGGTGCCAAACCATGACTAATATAAAGAAGGCAAACCAGGAATATTTTTTAACATTAACATAATAACATTTTAACATTAAATGATGTAGCAGAAACCATTCTTAAAATACACACAGAAAATACTATTTCAGAAAGGGTGTAGTTCAGCTGTGAAAATTCTTTCCACAAGTCATGTGAATACTTTGCTTTACATGGGTTCAAAAAGTAGTGGGACAACAAATGGCTGTTGAATACAAAATAATGAATTTTGTTTCAGGAGGTCCCTGAACTAAAATGGTGGAAGCAGGGAGAAATTCTGAGGACATTTTAGCCCTCTTTCTTATATTCTTTTTTTTTTTTTCCCCTTTCTCTTTTCCAACCTATTTTTAAGCCGGAACAACCAGATTTACTGCTATTGTATGTGCCCTCTAGGCATTAAATGTTTACTCAGTCCCACAGTCTACTTCCCAAAGGAGTAACACTTGCAGCAAGTCTCACATGGAATAAATGCAGAACAAATCAAGCATCTAGGATGCTTGTACCTTTGCCAAGGTACAAACAAACATCACATTTTGACATGCGAGAGACTAGCTGCTCAAAACCCAGTCCTGTGATCTTTGCAGGCATTTGTAAAAACTTCAGAATTTAAACTTCAATCTGTAATCTCCATCTTGCACAATATTAAAGTAATTTATTTAAAAAGTTATTCCTCTGAGAATGGGAAACTGGGCAGAGTGAAAGTCTGGCTCTATAGGCAGTAGCAATAACATGATGCTTTGCTCCTCTTCTCCCTTTGGTATTTGTCAATTATATGATCAAGAAAAGGGGACCTATAAATAGCTGCTGGTATTGGAAAAGAACACACAATCTGTCAAAGGTCAAAACTAAAATATAGCCTTCAGGCATTAAATGGGCATTGCAAGTTTGCCCCACAGGTGGAACGGGTGACTGTTCCCTCTTGATCTTTACTTTAAATCTGCACTTTTGTCAAAAAAGATCATGGTGTGGAAGCAATCCAAAGAACTCTGAAGTTCTATGAAGGTTCCAAGAGGATAAACAAATGGTGATTTTCCCATGGATATTAACTTTTTAAAAGCCATGGAAGACTCAGTCCTTTGTAGGTAAGCTTGCCAACTTGCAGGCTGCGTATCCCTACTATTAAGGTTTAAAAAATAGTTCCACGTTCACCCTCTTCCCATTTCTTTAGCATCCTCCAGCCCTCTCCATTTTCTCCCCACTCCCTAATTCCTTACCACCTTTTTGCTTCTAACGGAAGGCAACCATAATGAGACTATAATGAAATTGTGTACTGCAATGGACGACTATTCATTAAAAATGAGTGCCCTACTTCAAGCATATTTGTCCTGCAACACCTACAGCAATAAACCTTATCATTCGTCAGAATTTATGCTTTCCACAGTCCAATATAAGTGCTGGAACTTGTGACCTTAGGATTCTAGCAGCACATACCACTACACCATCAATCAATTCAGTTACTGAAAATCAAGACAACAGCTTCTAAATAGTTCATTACGATTCCTGCAAGACAATAACTATGTAAAACACAAAATTCACAGGTAATCACATATATGAATTTCTAAGCCACGATTTACACACTCCTCCCTTAAAAAAAAAAAAAAAAAAAAAAAAAAAAACCACAACCCAAAATGAGTTAGTGGCAAACTGATAAAATTTGGTAAAAAACAGGTTCATTTTTAATACTTTCAAAAATCGTCCTCTTCAAATTTCACTTCAGTGGTATACCACTTCACATGCTATTCCAGTCCACTTCTTCAATATAGGACAACTGTGGAATTAACAGAACAGCCTGGTTTTTTGTGCCTGGTTTTATATTCTGAAAGGTTTACTGTGTTTTTCTTAATCCTTAAGTTGCATATTCATTGCTGTATTTTCATCTAACTGCTGTCACTTATACTGTCATGCAGAAGGGCAAATCAAGGTCAGTTTATGTAAGCGGCATCAATCTGAAAAACTTCATCAGTCTTTATTTCAAGGTATTATGCAAAGAAAGCTGACATTAAGAGAGCCTTAACTGACAGCAAATGAAATCAGTCAGCAAATCACTAAGCCATAATAAACTCGCTCAAGTTGTAGATAACCCTTCCTCTTCCAGGTCTTTAATACAAGGACTACCAAATGTAGTATCTGGGCAGAAATGTCTCCCTTGATCCCATTACAAAATTCTTGCATTAATATAGTGCATTATTTAATAATTTTTTTCTTGCTTTGTAAGCTATCAATATGAGTAACAGATACAGAAATGTTTTATAATAATGGACTACTAAGCAATAAAGTGAAAAAAGGCTAAACAAAAGGTTCAGCATTTGAAGAAGTTTCTTTTTTAGTTTAAATGTAATTAAGAATAGAAAATACTTTTAATCTGTTTCTGCTACTAAGACACTTGTGTAATAAAGTCTATTGCCTTATTAACTCCTATTGCTTAGACTCACTTGCTCAGCACTTCTTAGCTTTTGAAATTAAAAGAACCACTATAAAAAAAAGTTAGACCACAGATAATTCCTAATCCTTCATGGTATTCACTTCACTAATTCATTTTTTAACCCACACAAGTATCAACAGTTGAACAGCTATGCTTCTGAATGGGTTTATCTGTGCTTCTGAATGGGTTTATCTGTGTTACAACAGTACCCACTGCACACAGTATCAAACAACACCGTCACATCCAAGTTATGCAGTGGTTATCTGGTAAAATTACTCCTTTTCTATATACACTGCCAAAGATAATCCCATGCAGCTCTGAAACACAGTATTTCTGAAGTAAGAAAAACTGTCTAACAAACAAGGTGCTGTGAAAACTACGTTTGTTATTTTGTGTTATTGAACAATGCTTTATTTTTGTAGTTACAGCACTTGAGAGTCTGCCTTTATTCACTGAAGCAGCTTTGGGTACATACTGAGATTACCATGACTCGAGTAATTTTTCTCATAAAAGATTAGTGACTAGAAGTCAGGAAAGATGCTTCCTGCTATAAGATGCAGCAACCTGGTAACCAGCTGGAAAAGAAAACCCATCCCAGGATTACAAGCAGAAGCAAAACTTAATAAAGTTGGTGAATCAAGATCATACCTTGCAGTCTTTAAAGAGCTTTCTTGCATAACAGCACAGATCATTCATCGGAGATTACCCACATGCAATAGATACAAATGTATGAAAAAGTCTGAGTGGGCAAAGGCAGATAGTTACATGATTGCTTGACAGGGTCAAGAAAGAAAATTTTCCATTAAGAAAGGTTACTGAAAGGTTAAATGATTATATACTAACTTTGGCATTCAAGATAATCAGCAGCAGATCTTAACTGAAAAGTTTTTACAAAACTAATAATGCTTATGAAAAAGGCTGGACAAGAATTAGTAGTTTCACAGACATAAAGAGACAGCTTTCAGTAATTGATTAATTGGTGATTACAGACACTGACTTTGGTATTAACGGTCCCACAGTGCCAAAGACTTAACAGGGTTGGGGTGCAATCAGTGTACCAGCTAACTACAAAGCCTTCTGAGAATGGTTCTTCATATAGTCTCTGTTCAAGGAACAAAAATGTGAAAGGGTGCTTGAGGAAGCAAAGGAAAGGGACTAATGATAAGTAGGGGAGAAACGAGGAAAGGAGAGAGCACAATAAAAACCCATACAGGGCAGGGGAAAAAAAGACTGCTAAAATAAATGCTGTGAAGAAGAGGGGAAGTTGGGAACACAGTTAACCCACAGAAAGGAGGAGGCATGTGAAACTCAAATTATAGAAGGCAAATTTCTAATATCACTGGCATTTTGAAGGTGCCTCATTTTTTGTTTTTAATTGTGTTTTGCTAACACACATTAATGTTATGTTGTAAAGGAATTCTAGTTAAAATAAACTATGCTAAAATGGCTTTTAAATATCTATCACCATGATACAACCTATGTGGAGACATGACTCCAGGTACCAGCTGAACATATTCAAGGAGATTATAAATTAGAGTTCTTCGTGTTATGTCTTTTCAGTCTGGTTATTCAGATTTCACTTTGCTGTTAATCATTGTTTCTTCAGCCCTGCACCAACTTTATTTTTGACAAACTGAAGTTCGCAAAAGGTCAGGGTTGCAAGAGGTGTCATCCCACTCTAATGAGTTCAGAACACTTATTTATAAGTATTTCAACTCAAGGAGCAAGTGCAAAGTATCGTTACATTAATAAAGAATCACTTCTCTCTTTACACAGTATATTTGAAGGCAGGCTCATGGATGGTCCAGAAGCAGCACACTTTGATGCTAGGTGGGAAAGCAGTCCTTTTGGAGAGGAGGAGAAAAGAGGGGGAGACAACGGCCCAGGTGCCGTTGATAGCAGCTGTTGAAATCCTGGAGAATGAAGACCCAGTTTTACCCAACTAGAAGCAGCAGCCTGATTGCACTGGAGGCAGCGTGCTAGCCTCTGTGAGGAAATGGGTACTTCCTCCTGGGGGTTAAATGGTGGAAGTAAAAAGGAAACACTAGAAGTGTGTGCATGCTGGGTGCAGGTATATACAAATGCACTATCTTCAAGACTTTCTTAAAATGATTTCTCCTTTCTGAAGTACTAGGTATTAAGGGAAAAAAAACACAATTATTTGTTCTTTTAACAGTCATACCTTTAGAAAATTAAGAGAAAAAGGCTCCAAAGCAGAAGTACAAGATTTAAAATAGCAATAATTCAGTTTTCAAGCAGCTGCTCCACAAGTAATTCATCCCATTAAGTCTTCATACCAGAAGTGGCTTATGTTTGAAAGATCTGCCCTATGCAGAGGATAAAATCCGATGACAGAATTATAATGTTACCTTTGAAACCACTTGCTTCATCAATTTGGTAAGAACTTTTTTACTGATAAGTAAATATCAGATTGAGAAAGCGTTTATTGTTTTGAGAAAAATTATCAGCAGAATTCCGCATAGCTTTTACTTTCTAATCTATCAAGCATAAATCTAGAATTAATGAACAAGTGAAAATAAAAGCAAATTAAGAAGCTCCTAACATTTTAAACTACCTTTATGTTTGGCCAATTAATTAGAAAAAGTGGGTCTACAAGACCATAAAATAATGCATGACTAAATCATACGTGAATACATAATTTACATAAAATAAATGGTAAAAACCTACCCCTTCATAAATTTATCATGATTATACACTAACACTGAAGACGTGTCAGTCGTTGGCTATCTTATCACTACCCCTACAAGCCTTTATGCTATTACTGCACTTTTCTTTCAGGTTACCTCAAAAACACCTGAGAAACACAAAGAAGCACATACAAACCCCATGTGGACTTCCTAAACCGACATGAACAGATGGACACATACTGAAGACAGAGGGAGAGGGAGAGCACGACAGAGGGAGCATAGGATGGGAGGGGTGGGAGGGAGGGAGCCAGAGGGACAGTGGGGACAGAAAGGGAGCGAGAGGCAGTGCAAGTGAGGCAGAGGCAGAGTAGGAAAGACAGGCACAGGTAGCAGGGGAGAGGGGCAGAGACAGAGAGACGTAGGCAGAGTAGCAGGCAGAGATGGACTGAGGGACAGCGTGAGCACGCACACAGCAGAGACAGCTGGCACGGCAGGGAGGGGGAGAGCAAGAGGTGCAGAACGCGTGTGCACGTGCAGCAGTGCACACAGCAGTGAGAGCACACATGCAGTTGAGAGTATGCACATAGGACAGACGCAGAGAGACAGCATGCAGCGGAGAACGCGAGCACGTAGCAGAGAAGAGAGACAAAAAGAGAAGGAGAGACACAGACAACACAAAGTGAAACCCTATCCATCTCAAACCCACCTGGAAGAGAGAAAGCACACCACAAGTGTATAGTACCTTTCAAAATCAAGGGAGAGATTAGTAATCAAAACCACAGATCTGCATACTCAAGTCCTTAGTTATAATAAACTAAAATTTTCTTAATATGCAAGTGATTTCCAACATTCAGGTCAATCTTACATCTCAGGTGAAAAGCAGCACACAAAGAAATGCTCTCTCCTAAGACCTGCAAATATTGACAAATACAGACACATGTATGCGCACCCTTTTTACACCAGAAGCCGGCCTATAATCTCATCCTCACATAGGCTTTTTCATACACCACGTCAACGCATTAAATATTCACATCATCATTAAAGTCACTCATAAAACTTGCCGATTTGGATTCTCTAATTCATATAAATCCTGTAAAACAGGAACACAAGTTCATCTGTGAATATCAGTTCTCTTCCAAATCAACATCCACGAGTCAGATCATATCTTTAGCAAACAGATATCAGAGGAGGAAGGGGCCCACCATGCCAAATACTGACCAAAAGCCACCACCACAAATTAATAAGGCCAAATTAATAAAATATACAAATCGAGACTTTGAAGACAGAGGTCAAGGTAGTTCCTATAACACAGAAGATTATTACTCTTCCCCTAATTGTGCATCTGCAGGCAGCTGCCACATGTGAACAGCAGTGGCTGGCTGATCCCACAGGCCTATGCACATCTTCTGGACATGCCGTGGATGTGATTCTGACAACCACAGCTAGTTTCCTGTTGTCGCTGTTTTTCACTGACAGTGCCTGAATAAATCTGCTACTTCCAGAACATCCTGCATAAAGACAGTGCTCCTTTGCTTTCTTTGAACTGCTCCTGTACCTCCTGTAAAACCAACCTGCAACGGTAGATACAGAACATAACCTACGTACACAGGGCAAAGCCACTGATTTGTATGTTGTTAGCTTTTTCCTGTTTGGGAATCAAGCACTTGACATACACATCAAGTATGTATTACACATCCTATAGCTATTGCAGAACTACTCTGAGGTACCTAAATTTGCTTCAAGGAGTTTTTTTCACACCATTTCTTACCTTTCTGTATCTACATCTTCAAAGAGAAGAAATTTATTGTGATAGTATACCAATGCTTCAGTATTTATAGATGAATGTTTAAACCTTATTGGCTTTATTTGGGGACTTCACGCATTTTTTTTAGATCAAATTGCTTGCCATGAGTATTAATTACAGATTTGATGTAAAAGTACTTGAGACAATTCAGAATGAATCTTCGGAATGACCTCTTTTTCTATAAGCCAATCACCTCTTTCAGAAAAGAGTTAAGAGAACATCATCCTCTTCCTAAAGACATAACATAATTCAATTTTGTATTTTACAAAGAGTTGATAACCATTACTGGTTATAATTTCAACAATCATCTGCCAAGCAGGACTACTAGAATTAGGTATCCCATGTTATTTCAGTTGCTTTTTTTCCCACCCTATAATCTGTATTTATTGGAAGCTTCACACAGTTTTTGTCTTCAGTGGGAACAGTAAGGCATAGCCAGAACTGTACACCTTAAACCCTGTTCTCATGTGTTTCAGGTGCTTTAAACTAATTTTCCATTTTCAAACATAAGTAACAAACAGTACAACTCCGTGACATAACATCCTTCACAGCAATTAAATGCCAGGTGAGAGTAAACTAAAAAGTTATAGCACTCATCATTTTACTCTTGGAGATACTGCACTTTTCTCGTTACGTATTACACTATCCCAAGTGACATTTTCAAACCCTTATAGTAATTCTTGTTACAGTTTCCAAGAATTTAACAAATGCCTACAAATTAAGTCATACTTTCACTACATGGATGGGGCTTTAAAAGAAATTCCGTACAAGGACATTCTTGTTGAGTAACTTACATTTCAATCTATTACATAATTTTGCAATTTAATATCCATTACATAAAGTGCAGGCTTTGGAGAAGATACACAGAATTCTGTGTCTCAATATTTCATTTCATGATCTAAAGGTCTATCACTAGAGTGTACAACAGAGTGTACAACACATTCTTCAAAAGATGCACACCACTTCCTATACAGTTTAGCGATTATTTAGTTTGGGAATGACAGGGCTTTTATTTGTGTGTGTTTGATCAGCCCTGTAAGCATTCATGGTATTTGGAATCTTGGATCCATTTGCTAGAAAAAACAACCTTCTGGTTTTACAAGATAATTAATTAAGTATGCCACTAAAAAATAAATCTCTGATAGCTTAGTTCACAGTCAAGTTCATTATGACAACCTTTTTTGCACTTGTCTCCTATAAAGCATATTTTTCCCAAGAAACATTCATATAGAGATAACAGCAATTTAAAAATTCCAAGACTTCCCACATTCCAAACAAGTTTGAGCCCATCGAGTAAATTAAGGATAGTAGATTTCATTCAAAGAGCCTTTAAGAGCCACTTGCTTTCTGAAAAATTTGGAAGATAACCTATGCAGACACATACACACATACAAATATACTAGCTTTTTTTCTTCATCTCATATGATGAAGTGATACACACTGAACCAATGAATGTAAAATTATTATTAATTAATTCCATCGACCTACTATAAAATGGATGCATGAATAATAAAAATAAAACAATGCAATTTTCTGTGAGTACTCATAGTTCTAACAGTCAGTGCTTCATCCCTACCATACTAACTTAGGACCTTAATTTTTATGCAATAAAAGAAACTATAAATGTAGACATGGAAAAAAACTCCTTATGTCTAACATTTGAAGAAAAATAGGCCTTTAACTGCAATGTGCTTGTCACAGATAAACTATAAAATACATGTAGTAGTAGCAGTTATAGACACCATGCATACAAACAATTCCACTGGTTTTAATAAGAAGTGTCCATAAGGCGATTACTAACTGCTTACTTCATTCAAGACTGCAGAATTGCCCTTACTATAGTTTTGCATATGCATACATTGAAATTAACATCAGTTAGCTGGCTTAGGTATAAAAGGGATTTTTTTTTTTTTTTATAAAATCTCTGTAACATAGTTGGAAAGTTATCAAACAGGCAGTATGTAACTGGAGATAAGGAGAGGGAAATTGAAAGGAGTAAAAGAACTGCACAGTGACACAGACTGTGAACCACCGACACTGTTCGTGTATGTACAGAGTAACCATGTGAAATTGGAGCTGTCAGGTGAACAAAAAGCATGTTTACAATACTGCACCACTAGTAAGCTACACAGCACACACATTATTATGCATTAGTTACAGCACCAGCACTTCGTACAAATGTGAAATGCATTTTTTTATATACTTCTGTTTATCTTCTTAGAAAGAAAGAAGGAATAGGCTGTCTTGCAAATTCTTCAACAGTCATTCTGAGGTCAAAAAAGAACAGGAGTTGGGATGTGACAAAAAAAAAAAAAAAAAAAAAAAAAACAGAAAAGAGAAAAAAAACCCCCACCCCCAAAAACCCAAAGGCAGCTACCATTGAATAGGCCACCAAATTAAAAGAGCAGTATTTAAAAGCTGGTGATTTCCACAGCGGCTTCTTTGAAAAGACGCTGCCTGTGGGACCTTTTGCACAGCCTTAAAAGTGATCATCACTGTACTGGGGAAACATTTGCAACTCTACCCTCTACTAGAGACATACAGCTGTGTTAACTAAAGTTCATGGGATCTCAAGGTGTTACAAATTACTACTCTATTGTGGAAATACGATAACACCCACATAATTTAAATCTTAATCATATTGAAATACATGCATGCAAGAGGGCAACAGTGAGAAATGTCCAGCTTAGAATCTGCCTTTCTTGAATGCTGGATGTTGTGTCCCTGTTCCTGCAATTATATACTGCATCTTGAACAGAAACTCCACAATTAAATAGGATTACTACAGATATGTACACGCATTATGCAGTTACCTGCATTGTCTGAATTCCTTGCACTTTACATGACCAGTCTTCCTCTCTGGTTCACATAGAAAAGCACAATGAAAGCATGTACTCTGCCTTTCGTTCTCTCATTGAGAAAACTGAATGCTCTGCCTTTAGCAATAGCGTACCACAAGAATTAAGTCATTGCGAACAGCTATAAAGACTTAAGTGATAGTTTGTGTATCAGACAAACTTAAAAACAGTAAGGAGGCATTTACACAGAATCAATTTTCAGAGCTGAAAATATGTAGCTTTTCAGTTCATTTCTCTTTTTTTCTCCATTGTTTTTTCCTAACGAAATTAGTATTTGGAAACATACAGGTCTTTAAACTTACATGAACAAAATAGTTTCTACATTTAAGTATTCCAAATAGCAGTTTCTTTTAAATTAGGAATGCTCAAAAAACACTATTATTTCTAAAACTGTAATATGGAAAAATCTGATACTAACCAAGAAGCAGCATAAGAATCCTGTCTCTCCTGCCCTCCCCCCCCCCTCCCCCCCCATTTTATTTGTCTTGCCTAAATTATGGGGAGGAGGAAAGGAGGGTGGGATACCATGATATTCATTTTCAAATATAGTATTTGCATTTTCCCATGGTTATATTCCCATCAGTTATTTAATATTATAACTGCAAAATTAAAAGTTCACATCATCTCTGCAACACTATGTTCAAGAGTATATATAGAAATTATTTCTCCTTCAACTGTTAACTGTGAAGTTTTGAAGCATTTTGCTCTCCACACATTCTGAGCAACCTAGCTTTTTGTCCTATCTCAGATGCAAAAAAAAGCAAAAAAAGAAACAGGATTATTTTAGTCTCTAACCTGAAATGCTACCACCTCTGGCCTGCCCTTCAGCCCTTCCACTGCAAAGGTCTCTAGGTGCAGTTTGGGTAGCTGCAGGGTGAAGTCATTCCTGGTTGCCGCAGTCTGTGACAGGAAGGTCTGATCTCTGACCTAAAGGGAAAAAAACAGCATCAATGGTAATTCCCCTTCAGACACATTAACTGGGATGAACTGGGTCCCCTTGAGCCCACTGAGTGGACTTGCATTGATCGCTGGACCTGAAATCCATGAATAAATTTAGGACTAATTGATTTTTCGTTGCAAATAAATCTCTAATTCAGAGTGGTGAGTGAGAATGTTAAGAAGAAAAAGCATCTTTCCTCTGGTCTGAAATAAGGAGGAAAGAAGAGGCAGTAAGGGCTCGCAAGCCCACCTGGTATATGCATTTCACAGATCCACACCCTGTAAAAAGCTCTTAAGAAAAGAAACAGTAATTGTACCGCTGATCAAACAAACAGCAGCTAAGAAATTAAAAAGTTCATGTGATCATACAAACAAGAAGCTGGCACGTGAGTTCTGACAACTGCAGGGAGATCATATCAGTCCTCCGCAATAATGTTCATTTAACATCAAATCATTCAAAACACAGATTAAAATGAATAATCCTCAAACAAAGCAAAATAAACCGACCTGTAGCTCTGCAATTAACAGGAGGAGGAAAAAAAAAAAAAAAAAAAAAAAACCACACCAAACCCAAATCTGCCACTAAGTCTCTTCCTGGGGACTCGCTACAAGAAATAATGCATTCATTGGTATTAATCTACTTTTATACAGTTTCTATCTATGCCAACCCGGCGCGGGAAGCGCTACAATTTTCTGTGAATTCAGACGGTTTGATATTTAGTTTTGCAGGCAGTCTGAAATGAAAAGGATAAAACAAAACCCCCGAGCAGCAGCCGCGCGGCTGCCAGCGGCGCGCGCGCCGGAGGCCGTTGGTGTCACAGTGCCACCTCCCGGCCGCGCCGGGAACGGCGGCCGCGCCGCCCGGGGCAGGCACGCGCGCAGGTACGGCTCCCGGCAGCGCGAGGCGACCCGCGCCGCGCTGGGTCAGCACCGCCGGCGTGCGCAGCGCTCCGCGCGGGGCGGCCGCGGGTTCGAAGGCAACGCTTCCGCCGCGCGCGACGGGTCCGTCAGCCTGGGTGTGACATGACACGCACGGAACACCCAACTCCCACGGACGCGCCGCCGGCGCGCGCGTTACCAGGCGCTGCCACGCACCCGTTTTGCGTGCTGTTCAACACAAACGCTATCGCGTCCACCTCCAGCAGATCCCAGCAGTCAGATCAGATTCTAACGCAGACGGACAGACGCACATACAAATAGGTACTGGTACAAGCGAAGAGATGTCACCCATTCGTTTGGCACAGGCTGGAACTGCTGAGTAGCAACAGCCAGTACTGCAAAAACAATTTACTGTCTTTAACAACAACACACAGTCTGATACTAAAGCATATACCAAATCCATATAAATCAACAGACACACCACTTGCTAAATAGTACTTCACATAAATTTCAGTTTTCCTGAGAGCCTCCCTCACCCAAAATAACTCACCGAACAAATTAAAACATGCGTCCATTCATTTTAAATCCCAGGTTACTTTTTTGTAACCACTTACAAAAATAATTTTTGTAAAACGTTTATTAGGAGTGAATATACTTCAAGTAATAGCACAGCCATTGAAATCCACTCTGAAAGAGGTACACACGTATAAATCTACTGATACAAAGAAGAAAAGATTTTATTTTATTCGTTGCTCTGTTCTGTGGAAATAGGCAGCCCTACATTTCCCAAGTTGACCTAAAGAATTCCTGTCAATACCTGTGGCTGCTAAACATATGCACTATGATGCAATTTTTATAACAGGAAAGGTCCTCTACACATTTTTTGCACACACAGTGCACTAGGTTCAGGATATACAGTCCTGTGGAACAAACATTCTCTCTGGAGTGTTCTGTCAGCATGTGTAATTCCGGTCAGATGTTAACCTTGCTGAATATAACAAAATGAGTTACTTTAAATACACACACATACACAGATATATACACACATGCATGCACATATATACACTTGATTTACATTTTTACAGTTTATATATCCCAACTTTTCAGTGTCTTTGCTGCCAGTATGCACACAGATAAAAGAAAACATTAATGTGGATTAAGGTACTAAGAATTTATCAACATCAAACCACCAGTGTTTTGCCTTCTACCCTTCTGAACTGTAGTCAATAGATCTAAATATTTTACTGCACCCTGGCCAATTCATTGTTTGATGTTTAAAAACTCACCCAGAATCAAAGAAAATTTATTAAATTTCAGCCCCCAAATGAGATACTATTAGCTTTGAAAGTCAAGTTTAACTGCGATATTGATGATTCTCTTTTTTCTGTGACAAAATTCACAAGGGAAATCCCTGTGTCAAAGTACAAAAGCAGATTGCTAATACTACGGGGGAAAAAACAATGTATAAGCAATGTAGGTATAATACACACACAATACAGACAGTGGAAGTCCTTTTAACCCTATTAGTTTCAAACTCTCCATTTCAGTATCGGGGCCTGACACTGAACAATAAAAAGGCAAAAGACAATTGTTGTAAATATATGTCGTTAATGCCACTGCACCAGAAAACTACACATTAGCGCCTTAAAGAGTATGATATTTGATATGAAGACTGACAATAAAAAAAAAAAAACCCAAAACTTTTCACGTTTGTAGGTAGTTAGATCATAAAGAGTGAATCTCATTACCCACATGCATATTAAGAAACAGAACACAAAGCTAGTTTTCCTTTGAAAAATACAGGAAAAATTATAAGAACAAAAGACTGGGTACATACTGTGCAAATAACATTGTTTCACTAAAAGTGAAAACAGCCTTCAAGCTGGCTACCTATTCAAGGAATGGAAAGCTATAATGGCCATGCTTGCATGGAATCCTGCTGGATAGGCTGTACATATAAGAAATCTTAATTAAGAACTAAATTCATCACTTCCTGGCTATTTCCTTTTTGAGATCCAGAAAGCTAATGACAGGAGCTGAGAGACTGTGATTATTTCCTAATTCTCTAAGAAAGTAAGCATGGTACTCACACAGAATCACAAACACATACAGGCAAAAGTAATTTTATTGAAAAAAAGGTTTGGGTTTTTTTTTTTGGCAGCTTGACAGGGAGGAAAACCATCCTACATAGTTAAGCTTTATGATGCAAGTTTCAGAGGTTTTTTTGTATTTAATGTCACTGGTTTTTTCTCCACATGAAATCTAAAGCAAGACTATTTTATCTCAGAGGTCTTCTTAGGCTAGAGACCTAATGCTATAATCTAAAAAACCTCATCAGCTAATCAGGCTTACTGCAATGATTTAAAAAAAGCCTAAAACCAGTTCCACTTCCATGTACTAAAAATTTAATAGAGGGGAAAAAAATATATAAATGTATCTATATTCAATGCTAGTGAAGATTTTGACTATTTCTGATTTTGAAAAATGTAATTTTGGCTAAGACTGTGAAAAGTTGCAAATGATTTTATATGGAGCATAGTTAAGTACTGTGACAGCGGGCTGGCTGCTAAGTATGCTCTTTAGATTTTCCAGTTTAGCCTTTGTGGTGGTTTAACCCCAGCTGGTAAAGAAAATTAACTCTATCCCAGCTGAAACCAGGGCAGCCTTAAATAAATACCATCTGAAAAGAGGCAAAAGCACAAAGAGATCCACACAACTGTACTACAAAACTCAAAACATTTTCAAACAAAGAAGCACAGTGACTTATGACAGTGTTTAACTTTTTAATTAATTTAGAGAGCAAGACAGAAGACAACACTATAGCCACTCAATTTAAAATCAATAAAGTACTGATTAATTCAGATCAAAGCTGAAACTGAATAACAAACTGAAGTTACATTATTGACTGAACCAAGGAGTACAATTTGATGGGCTAATTCTACATGTCCAAAAATGATCTTACAAAATTCTCTGCTGATCAGAGGTAACAATAGTTTTGTCTATAGTCCACTTTTGTGCTCACTTCTTTGTTTTGCCTCTGCACAGTTTGAGCTGCTATGTCCAGTTATGCCCATAGAGATACGGTACTAAATGCTAACAAGTTGTAAATGGTACTGAGATGTGCTTACCCCTCCCTCTCTCTTTGTCCCGTTACTGTCTGACTGGTATAAAACCCCTGAGATTTTAGTTCCTTATTTTGGTCCTGATTCAATGCTTTCTTAGGGTGGAAAGGTAAGATTATTTACGTATATAAAAATTCATTATGTAAGCTATATAGGAGAACTTTTTGTAAGTTCAAAGTTCACTGATTCTACATAAAAAACATTACTTAGAAAGTAAGAGACTGTGGGCTTACTTTCATTTCCTATTTTTAATAGCGTATCACCTACAATTTAAACAATGGAACAAAAAATAGAACGATGCAGTGATTTCACAATAAGTAAATTCAAACTGATTTAGTCTGCTTGACTTCAAGATGACCATGGTGCTGAGAAAACAGAAGCTACAAATGTTATGCAACCATTTTAAAAGAGTGCACACAAGATGGTTTCTGCCACACCGTTATGTTTTGCATGTGTCATACAATTAATAAAAATATTTTTAGAACTTCTTAAAATAGAAGGAGACAGTTTGAATACAAACCCCATCTTAATCTTAACCAAAGTCTTGCAAACATGTGGCTGATTTAGCTGCATAATGTCCATACCTCCAGGGCAGCATGTGGGATGGAGGCCGTATTGCACAAAACAAGGAGATGCACATCTACTGAACATGGTCCTTTGCCTTCCTTGATGAGAAGCACTTAAACAGAAATAAGTTACATAGAAACTCATTTGAATGGGCAAGTCTTTGTTACAGTGGCACAAATGATCATGGATCTAAGGAGAACAATAAAAAAGTATACACATTGGTGTAAAGAATTAAACTGTCATGAACACTTCCTAATTTTGTAATGTTTAATTATGAGTCATTGATGTTCTTTTACTCTATACTAAAAAATACAAGGGAATACACATGAAGGAATCTGCACCAACAATAGTATTGAATAGCACTGATAACTGTAGTTCTTCAATTAAGTTGCCAATACAGATGATCTTTCTAAGAATATATCCATACCCAGCCATTCCAGAGTACAGGCTCTCTGGAAAACAGTGATCACAGTTGAAGTGTTAGCCCTTTAAGGCAATACAGACCTCGTAAGTTCTGCCAAAGTATTTGGCATGTGCGACATCCAAGGAAGTATATACTAAAGCACCTTGTCAGAACCAAGAGACAATCGGTTAATATCAGTGCCTATAAACACCAGAGTCTGAATCTGCTCTCAAGAAATGTCTATTCATCTTATTGAAAGAGGGCCTGCCTATATGATCAGCGACCCGATTTTTTTCATCACGATGTTTCAGCAATCAAGGATCATTGCACAAGCAGAGAGACTGCCTGTGACAATACTGCATTGCTTAAATTGCTGAAAACTGAAGGTGCTTTAAGTCAAACATCAGAAAACTGGAAAACTATAGCCACAATTAGAAAGTGAAACAGGTGAGGAATGATGCTGGGAACAAAGCCAGTCAACTGAACTGGGGGGGGGGTGGGGGGGTGGCAGTGAAACAAAACGCCACCAAACCCTCAAACTCCTTTTTTCCTTTTTTTTTTCCCCAAGACCACCAAACTGAACTACACCAAATTGCAACATATCTTACTTAGACAAAATACTGCCTCATAGAAGCGAAAGGAAGCTATATAGTACAGTTTAATAGATACTTGTTATATGGCTACCACAGTTAGGTTTGAGTACTCATTAAAGGCCAGCAGATTGTTGCATACTTTCATCAAAAGAAGGAATACATCCTCACACCCAAGGGTCTGACTTCTGTTGATAGCGGAGGTTTTAAATAGCATTTGCATATACCCTACTGCAGGTAGCCATACATGAATGCAATTAGGTATACCAAATATTTCACTTAATTTAAAATCTACTAACAATTTCTGTATTAGCATACAGCTTTACTGACTATCCTTTTTGATTACTGCCATACAATCTGCATTTAATGACAATACAAGCCATTTCAAAGGTGGATTTTAAAAGAAAATTAATTACTGCATAACAGCTTTTATGTAAGGAGATGTATCTCAAAACTGATGCTTTGGGTACGCTTGGCTTTTTTTTTTTTTTTTCTTTCTCTCTCAAAGACTAGTCGAGATTCTAGAAATTAATTTTCAGAGTCGAATACCATCCCAGGCTTACCTATAATTCAAGCCTTCTCGTATTACTACACACACACACACTACACGCTCTGTTGAGTAAGATGTTAATTTGATCCAGAGTTTTTTTTTGCAGACATTGACCACCACGCCTAAGCTTTGCTGTAGTTGCAGGACGTGCACTATAATACATCCCCTATGAATGGATTTAAGTAACCTTGGGCTGAAAATGAACCTGTGTCTGGAGAAAATAACAGTTAATGTATTCAGTAATTCCACAATTCTCAAAAAAAAGGATTTGTTTCTTACTGAATACTTACAAATACAAAAGTATTCAGCCTTTAAAAGAAAACAAACAACAAAAGACAAGACAAATGCACCATGAAATTAGTTATTTAGATATGTCTAAAACTAAAAACAGTTATGCACACGGATATGACATTCGGCAATGTCTTATCTTTAGTTTGTCAAGGTTTTTAAATCCCATTTGAGCTGGAGTACCATTTTTAGCTTGGCTAGGTCAGAATGACACTGAACAATATGAGTGATGACACACTAGACAGCTATATGGACAGAGTTGTCATCAGCAAGCCAGCTGTGCTAACACCTGTATGTCCTGCACAACTGATCTTTAGGAACAAGGATCAAGAAAGTCAGATTACTAGAGGGGAGAAACAAAAGTCATTCACAAAACACTGAAATGAAGAGGTGCTGATCTGAAATAGAGAAGAAAAAAAGGTAATGTTTTTACTTCGCTTTTTTTCTTACCACAGAGAAATAATAGCTTGTTTCCTACTATAAACTTCTTACAGCAATCATTTAGAATTTTAGTATTGTATTTGGGTTTCTTTGTGATTTTACTGCATGTACATATACCCACTGTTTCAATAAGCTTGTGAAAAGGCCAGTTTAGAACAACCAAGGATCACAGCAATGAACAGAATCTGAGCCTACACACAAGCAGACTTCACCTGCTAATGTGTCTAAACACACAGAACCACCAGCTCCAGGAGCGACATCAGGCTAGGGAAAAAATGTCAAGTTGAAATCTCTAAAACAAGAGCTTTAAAATCATTGTTAACTAAATAATACCACAGACTATAAATCCCAGTTAATTGAGAGAAATGTGGCTGAGCACTACACCTAAAAGCAGCAGGTTACATCTGGTGAAGTCTGATCGTGGCAGCCAACCTAAGCCTCGTAACTGTTCTGTTTTTTCAAGCCCTGATCAATTTGTGGTCTTCTTGCTGAAACTAACAATGCCACTTACACTGTGTGCTTGCTGTTACTGACGTAGTCACTTGTATATGGACTTAAACCTATTGTAAATTAATTTATTGCAG
The DNA here is from genome assembly GCF_023634085.1 of Falco cherrug. Lineage (NCBI taxonomy): Eukaryota > Metazoa > Chordata > Aves > Falconiformes > Falconidae > Falco > Falco cherrug. Next base: position 35,377,842 of record NC_073720.1, on the reverse strand, counting down.
GCCATAAAACAACCATCATAAAAACAAGCATTTTATTGCTATGGACCACATCAGAAATAGCAAGCTAATGCTATGATGTTACTAATCCTCAAGTCTTCAATGGTCTCACCCCACATCCAACTGTCTCTCTGTCCTGTATTAAAAACATCATCAAATTGGGTAAAGAAAAATAGTTTTGTCTTTGTATTTTGCATGTGAGTAACAGGATGGATCATACAGTGTTCAGATTTCTTTTCAGCTGATAGAACTGTGGGGCCCATACCTCATGCATGGCCACTTTAGGGACATTTTTGGAGAAGGCAACAAGGGTGGAAGGGGAGCAGCGGTGAGGCAATGAAACACAATGGTGGAAGGATTTCAAGGCATGACTGCTGACAAGTCTGCATGGAAGCTGTTCTGCCAGCTGGCGTATGAACCTTTCAATCAGCAGAAATGAAGTGCATTACAGAAGTGGATAAAGAAGAATTTTTCAGATCAAGTGCCAAAAATAAGAAGGGCCGTACTGGATCGGTGCTTTAATCCCTGAACTGTCCCAGAATGTCAGAATGAGTAGATTGCTAACTAGTACAGGGAAAAAGATTTTTGAGGGGAGGAATCTTCTCATTTTTACTGACTTCTTATTACAGCTCATCAGCCTCCCAGGCCAGTGGGTAACAGTCTAAGCTTGTGAAGACACAGTTATTTTATTAACCTGTTAAAATGGCCAAATCTTAGGCAGCTGCCGCTGGGACAGGCTGAAAACCCTGCCAGCCCATAAGGCTTGTCAAGACTTTAACAGTTAAAGAGTACAACAGGAATCTGAAACCATTTTCTGTCTCTGTTTAGGCTTACTTACCTGAATGCCTGCCCATGGTGGTGTTTTGCACACGTGGAGTTTAGAAAGAAAGGATGCAGGGAGGCTGGGCGGTTACAGCGCTGCAGGGGTGCGGGTGCCCAGGCGCCAGCAGCGGGGGGCTGCAAGGTGGCCTCTGCGGGGGGCAGCCAGGGCTGCCCCAAGGCTCCTCAGCTGGCCCCAACAGACCCACCGCAGGGCATGCCGAGCCCCGCAGCCAAGACAGGGGCCTCCCTGTGAAAACGTATTTAAGAAAGGGCAAGAACCAGCACACAGGCTGAGGAAGAGGGAAGAAAAAGAGCAAGAAACAGCCCTGCAGGCACCAGTCCCAGCAGCAGTGAGGTGCGGGGGCAAGCGCTTGAGGCACCAGATCAGGCATTTCCCCGATGCTGAGAGGACCGTGCTGGAGCACATGTCCACGCTGTAGCCTGTGGAGGACCTCGCGCCAGAGCAGGTATTCTGGAAGGACTGCAGCCCATGTGGAAAGCACACACCAGAGCAGGGAAACAGCCAGTCGCCATGGGCTGGACTGCTACCCCCTTCCCCTCATCCATCCTGCGCTTCAGGACATGGGCAGAGGGGCTGGGAGCGAAGCTGAGCCTAAAAGGCAGGAGGATGCTGATTTTTTTTCTTTCTTTCCCACTATATAAATCTATTTTAATAATACGCTAAAATAACATTCCCCAAGTCAACTCTGTGCTACCTGTGACAGTACCCAGTCTGCAGTCTCCTCATCTGTATCCCAAAGCACAAGCTTTCTCATCCTCTTTCGTCCCCCTTGCCCTGTTGAGGGGGGAGTGAGAGCAGCAGGGTGGACGGCTGGCTGCTGGCCAAGGCTAACCCACCACCGACACTCAAACTGAGAAGCGATACAAAGGGAAGGCTGAAGATTTTAGCAGAGATCGTGTAAAATCATTTCTTCCACTGATGGGTCTACCATAACTATTAAGTCATTAATTACACATGTTAAAGAATCTAGCTGAATAAAACTAACAGATTTAATGTCTCTTGCAGTTAATGCAAATGTGATATTAACAAGTACAGAAAAAAAAATGAAATATAGTTTATCAACAAGTATAACATTGGTATATTTACAACAAAATCCCTCTCAGAAATATCTTGAGAAGGTGTTTCAAGAAATAATCTATTTTTCACACATAAAAAAAGGACTGCAGATGGGTTTTAAAATAAGACATTTACTTAAATGCTTTCTCTCTTGATGAGAAGACTGTTTAGGAAAACCCTTTTATGTTTGAACTTCAATCAGAACGAATTTGTTCTAAGAACTCTTCTAGTAAAAATTAATTTATTTTTGTTACCATTTTGCATCTTACATTGGGCTGCTTTTTTTTTTTTTTTTAAAGGAATTGTTCAAGTTATGGACACAAGTTCTCTTAAGTAGCCAATGTTTAAACCTGTTCTACTTTGCTAAGCTTTTTCAGTTTAAGGCTATCTAATAGATTCTAGGGAAGAAAAAAATGAAAAAAATTGCATCTACTTTCCAAACCTAGATTTTACAAAAATCCAGCTATTACCTTTTGGTCTTTAATATTGTAAGAATAAAACTGAACCAAAACAAAATCTTCCTGAGATAACTTTGTTTGCCCTTGGTGGTATTTTTTTATTATTATTATTTGCTAAAACATTCACGTTGCACTTTGAAATTCATCATTTAGATGGTATAAACCCAAAAAATATCTCCTATTTTAATGGTATAAGGAAACTGTCTGCAAACAATCTAGCTCCAGGAGTCAGATGAAGATAGCTAACATGACAAGACCCCTCAGGATGACACAAAAACTATCTATCTAGACACTATCTTGCAGACTATAAAGGATATGGAACTAGTTGCTAAAGCTGTTTCCTCTCTTAGCATAGCACATGCTCAAGTTCTTCAACACTTATGCTTCACAAATATTCATGATGATTTAAAAAGGTGGCTCTGTAATGGCCTTAAAAGAATAATTCCGGGCACGAGCACGCCCGAGCGCTTGTTGACGCAGCCAGTCGTGTGACACTAGATTTTCCATCCGGTCACTGGGGGGCAGTAGGTGCCGTAAATGATCCCTTAACTGGCGCTGTATTAGAAGCGTGCACAGAGGTGATCTCCCACAGCTCTGCTTCTTTTTGCTTTGTTTGCTGAATGTTACAGCCAAGTATACCCAAAGGCAGATGATCTAGTACCTACATTGCTGCCTTCTGGAATTCTTGCAGTGATAGAGTACAGAGAAGAACGAGGTCACTTTAATGGCTATCAGTGTACACCGTCTTATCCGGAGCCTAACTAAGATTACTAAGGATGTCTGTAAAATCCCTCTGAGCTCTATAGGCAAAAATTTAGCATTATGCATTGACAGCACAGATCCTACAAGTGATGCAGTGGAATTTTGCAGATATTTGCTCATGAATACATCAATGTAGAATAACGACAACGTTCAATTTCAAACTCTTATAAACATATCTGCAGCTAATAGTAATACTTTTCCAACTCCAGATGATTCTGAACTTACTTTTTTTTTTTCTTTTGATTCCTTTTTTGAAAGCAAAAGCAGTTCCCAGAATTTCTACAGGGGAAAAGGCAGGCCTGTGGTTCCTTTACTAGTATTTTGTCTACTGCATCATGTTCTGATTTTTCACTGTGTGAGAAAACCTTTAAGAACAACAGTGTAAACTTGATGGTTTACACGTAAGCCATGCTTATGTTAGATAATTAACTAACATTACGATGTAGGGTTCAGATATATCCCAAAGATAGATCAAGATTTTTCCTTTGTTCTTATAGAAGAAATGATGTGCCAAGTTATGAATTATTTACAATCAATTATTTTTAGTTCCTGCTGAAAGGAGCATCCTGACATTTCTAACTCAGGTTTTTCTCATTCTTTAGGCTGACAAACCAGAAAGGATAGATTACTCTGCTACTCAATAATAAGCTATTTGGGCCTAACAACTATGTACACCAAGAACTAAGAAGCAGATGTGGTAACTAAAATTCCTAAAGAAAGATGGACATTTCTCAATCCATTCACTGCACCAGGAAGATCAGTACTAAGCAAATGACCTTGCCTATAACCCTTCCCCAAACATTTCAATACTTGTGGATATACAGCACTGCTTTCTAAATCTAAACGTAAACTTGCAATGCAGAACAGTAAATTCTCAAGGCCAAGGACATTACATTCATATGTTACTGCAAAACACAGCACTTCCTGCATTAAACGCATTTCCCAATCTGAAAAGAAGCCAGTATGAAAAAGATGGGGACACAAAGGAAGTCATTACTACCAGCACAGTTTGCTGCAGCTAAAACATGCTGTTTAGGTACGGTCACTTTCTGTGAATGTTAAAGGAAAGAAAAACTTGAAAAAGGTACCTGAAAATTAACAGCAGCTTTGGTGGACACAGAAACTAAAATAAGGGAATAGATTCCCCTGTCGCTGAGAATTCAAGATGTGATAAGGGAAATGAACACTCCAAGGTAATAAAAACACTTCTTTTGCTCTGTGTTGGTCTAGACTAAACCCAGTTATAAAACAATTGACCACTAGAGCTACAGTTACAATAAGCCCTTTCTCCCAAATAATTAATTAATGTAAACAGCTTTGTTGGACCTTCAAAAATACTATAGCAGGGCAAAACAGTACAAGTCAGAGACAAACTGAGATTATTACTTCCATTTAAAAAAGGTTTTAAAATCAGTATCATGAAATTTTTGATTACGGGTTAATACTGTCTTTTCCTTCTTTTATCTATCATGTATCAAAGATTGAAGGAGCATGCACAAAGCCAAAGGTCTTAGGGCCATCACATATATGACCTCACCAGGTGACCTCCACCTGACTCAGTAGAGAGAGTTAACTCAGCAGCAGTTACCCATTGTTTGGAAGATCAATATCCTTCACTTGGTAATCAGAAATAGTGCCCACTGATTGAGGGAAGGAAGGTGAATTCTGTAGTAAGTTTTATTTCAAAAGTAAGAAGTCCATGTACTACAAAATTGTATTTTATTTCACTAAATATGAGTGGATTTGGAGATGAAAGAAGCTGAAGGTAGAAACTTAAACGCTAAGAAAAGGAAGTTGCTTTACAACAACTTCTATTCCACTCCTTCCCTGAGAATAAGCGGTTGTAAAACCCTTATGGTGTTTGCATATACAAATGCAGAGAGAAACCCTCAAATTCTTACCTTATGAAGAGCGGCTTCCACAGATCTCATATGACTAATAATCAATTCTTTGTCTCTATTAAAAGAGGGGGGGGGGGGAAACAGAGTAGTTAATAGAACTGAAGCTCTACTGATGTAGAAATTAATTTTCTGCTACTTTAAAAGCATCATGTCTTCAAAAAGAATTGTTGATAACTCAGACTCGTGTTTGTATCTCTACCTTTTGTATCTCCAGTGTAAACCTTATAAGGTAGCTCATGGACTACTGTTTGGCATGTTTCTATATGAAAGATGTTTCTGTTTGGGTAAGCAATTAAACTAGCTGTATTTACAGGCAAACCAATGAACAACCACCATCTTCTTGGAGAAGAAACTGCAACCTTGGATAAAAAGGGCATGCTGAATAACCCAGACTCTACCAGGAAGAGATTACATTCTCATGCTGGAAAACACTGACAAATTCCAGTTTTTACCAATTATATGGGCTTAACAACTATGTACTTATATGCATCTAAGTCTTCCTGTCTTTTCTAAACCCGAACATTCCACAGGTCCGTCTCCAAAAGAAGTCTAGTCAAGGATCCTATCATTACAAAACAGAAGTTTGGAAAATTAAATACTATCCTCATGAGTTTTTGTAGGTTAGGGCTTCAGTAAGAAAGACAGCTTTGATCAGTTCTTCTTCCACAAAAAAACCTTGGTCTCATCCAATGCATTGACAGAAACAGAATTAAAGTTGCATAATACCATAAGACTATGGAGAACAAGACAATGTGACCAACAAAACAACACAGGAAATCAAGTGGAAACCACGCCAGAAAAGCTAACACACCTTAATATTCCAGGACTGTCTTTTACCTTGCCAGCTATGTGAATATTTTGTTCGAGCTCTTACAGTTCCTAAAACAAATGTAATAGAAACACAGAATCATTTAGGTTGGAAAACATCTTTAACATCATTGAATCCAACCGTTAACCTAGCACTGTCAAGTCCACCACTAAACCATGTCCCTAAGCACCACATCTACATGTCTTTTAACTAGCTCCAGGTATCGTGACTCAACCTCTACCCTGGGCAGCCTGTTCCAATGCTTGACAACCCTTTCAGTGAATAAGTTTTTCCTAATATCCAGTCTAAACCTCCCCTGGCACAACTTGAGGCCATTTGCTCTCAGTCCTATCACTTGCTACTTGGGAGGACAGATGGACACCCACCTTGCTGCAACCTCCTTTCAGGTAGTTCTAGAGAGCTATAAGGTCTCCCCTCAGTCTCCTTTTCTCCAGTCAAAACCATGGCATTCTGCCTGGAATAACTGCTGCTTCTTCATTTTTTGATTCATACGACCCTAGCAGCAAATACCAAAAGTTGACCCTAAAAGTAGGACTGGCTTTTACACTCCTAGTAAAGCTGTCAGAGATTTTTCTCTTTTCTCCTGCCCTTCTTTGGACTAGATTGATAGGAACATGCTGTTCACCTTCTCTGTTGGCCTCATTTATGTAGGGACTGCTATTTCTCTGGGTGAAGTCAGTTCTAGAGAGCCAGTTCAACACCATTAATTTCAAAGTTAGTTACTGACAGAAAAGCCAGTCTTTTCCTCGCATACTCTCAAATGCTCACCATAAAAAGGAAAGTATCTTTAGATGGAATTTTGGATCCAGGTTAATAGGTGGTTCCCAGGTTCTTATTTTTGTGAACAGAAAGACCTCTGACTATGGTAGATTTATTACCTTAAAAAACATCTTCAAATCGAATCTGGTAATATTTATTTATAGCACCTAGGAAAATAGCTTTAAAAATTAATCTATTGCACCTCTACATGCCAGGATCCACATTTAGTTCACTGTATTTCATATATTCATCAACTGCTACACGTGTAAGGGAAATTGGAATTGGATCATAGAAGTATTCTCTGGGATTATTATCCAGAAATGTAGTTCAGGCACGAGGAACATGCTTTACATCATTTTTTATACAATAGCTGGGGTGAAGGTTTCGTAGGGGATTTCTGTATAGCAGAAAAATGACAAAAGGCTACTAAATTTCTGTCAAGTTCACTAACAGACACTTTTATTAATACTGCTTCCTACTCTGGAGGAAAGTGGAACAGAACTGCTGGCAACCACTGCAAGAAAATCAAGATAGCCATTCTCAGAATGAGCCAGCTATCTTGCTATCCTTTGAAGATGTACAAAAGATTATGAAAAAAACTTGAAAGACACCCATTTATTCCTTATAACCACTCAGGTTAAGGAAAAGGCATTAAAATAAGATTTTCTGGACAAAAGTAAAGTGTATTTCACCTATTTTGCTTATATTTCCGAAGAGGAAAAAAAAAGACATTTGTTATGAAGACTTGGTAGAACAATAAATGGTATGGGTTTTTTCTTTGTCAATACTCAACTTCTATACACAGAAATAAAGGCAGTTTTAAAACCACTTCACATTAAAATAACCTCTTCTGAATATACGAAGGGCCACAGGCAATGATCTTTACTAGAGTGCATAAAACAGGTTCGGGCAGGGTGAAAAGGGGCAAGCTTTCCAGAACAAACCCTTCTTCAGGTGACATCTGGATTAATACACTCATAACAAATAAGATTTATCATTTTAATTAGCATTAATTAAACATTTCACTGGTAACTATATGAATTATATTATTTCACTTGTGCATAAAACCCTTAAAGCTTCCAAGCTATTGTTCTTCAGAGGTCAAATGTATCCCAGGCATAATGAGAAATTTTAATTTTAAATTAAACTTACTGTAAATCTTAGCCATGGACCAACAATATTCAAAGTATGTGCTACAACAAGTGTAATGGATAAAAAGATAAATCTTTGCAGACTGTGTTATCTGAATTTATGACTGTAAAAGGATAGTAGTAATCTCATTCAAGTCAATGGAACATCTTTTGACTACCAATCTTTTCACGATTGGTCCCTGAACACATTTCCTTCCACGCTCCAGGTAATGGTATAAAAAGGCACGGGTTTTACGTCAAATCCAAAACTCTCTGAAACCAGCTGTAAGATCTATCCACAGATAGACTAGGTCCAAAATGGGTTTCAGCCCATTCTGTATTTATTATAAACAAATTTTATCTCTCTATAAAAAGTGACATGGAAATAGAAAAAACAAGCAATCATTTCTTAAATAAACAGAGCACTAGAGATCTGCCAAAAAGATGGTTGTCACATCACTAATTGGCAAAAAAAAAAAAAAAATGCCCATGCTATTTCAGGACCCAAAATTTAAAGCACTACGATGGGCTAACTACAGAAAACATAGCTCTAGTATCTTGAACTAACAGTTTTCTTTTTAGAAGACTATCACTGAATTTCAAAGAGAGACAGATGTACTTTTGTTTTCCAGCATTACATTAGCCAGGGCTAAAACCCTGTGCATGAAAGTAAGAATTGATCTTTTGTCTGTTTTAAGTGATCTCCCCAAGGTCCCAGCGCTCACTTCGCTGCCATGCAGAGGGCACTCTCTGCATCACGGATGCTCTCTTTCAGTCCACGCTTGTCCTGCTCCAGCTGGGCAAGAAGTCTATTGAGCTGACGCAGAGATTGATCTTTTCTTCTCAGCTCTGTCTCTGCCTTGGAGAGTCTCTGCAAGCAGACAGAAAGCAGAGTTACTTGTCAGCCCAAATAATTAACTTCAATTTATGCCACAGGCTATTAAACAAAGTGGAAAACAGACTGACTGTGAAGTAGATTTGGACCATTACATACTAAGGTTTTATGAATTCTCCAGCAAAACCATTACAACTCAGGACACACGCCCCCGTTTTAGTATATTTCCTATGTACAAGTATGTTTTATAAAATAAAGTGATTTGTTGATCAACAGAACATATGTAACAAAATACTCTCAAAACTTAATTTAAAATGAAAACTAAAGAAAAGAATTCACAAGTAAAGAAAGGGAATAAACGAAGTAGCATTTATTTAAATACTCTCCGTTATTCAGAAATTTCAGGATTAAAAAAAGAACCTAACATTCTTGTTAGTGCATTAAGCATAGTTTTGCTGTAATTCTTGCTAAGAATAAATCACTATTTTGTGGAGCTTTCACTATTTTATTGTAAGTTTTCCAATATGCAAAATACTACATGTATATTTTTTTAATGTTTCTCTCCAGCTTAGAAGTAACACAACATGCTTTAAATCAATTCAGATTAATCCAATAGATGACAAATAGCACACAAAACTAATTAATACAGAACACAGCTAGTTGCTACTCCTTTCTGCTGGGATAAATCAATACTTTTATAGACTGGAGTATTAATAATGTGATTTCATAGTTTGTTAAATGTGTATATTACTTACAGCTGTTAATTGCCTTTTTAGAAAGAAATTATAATTTGTGGCTAATACACATTCTTTTACAAAATGCAAATTCCCTGAGAGATTCTAAACCAAGACAGAAGGATACAGAAGGCTGCACAGTTGCAAGACTGAGCTCTTGCACCTTGTTTTTAAGATTTATAGACATATTTTCTGCTTAAGTTCTAAGAATGCGCTGCATAATTTGTACTCAGGAGTACTTGACCTGAATGTAGAACACGGAGAACATATATTATGCTGCAGATATGTATTAAGAACAGTATATACAAAACGCTGATGGAAATTTAGAAAACTCAACTAAGCTGAAAAAGCTTCAGGCCTAGCCAAGAGTCAAAGGCACTTCAAGAAACAGTATGCTAGAGAAAAATTCCCTAAAATAACAAAGAACACAATAACACTGCATAAACCTGCAAAATAAACTGAAATCTGTGGATTGGCATATGTTTTCTTCAAACTGTCCTGAAGACAAAAAAGCAACCCGTTATTTCAACAGTGTGATTGGATCGAAGGTACAGCACCACTACCCAAACTCCCTGTTCAGCAATTTACAAAATCCAGGCTGAGATTAATCACCGTGGTAAGAAAAAAAAAAAAAAAAAAAAAAAATCAGGAGTTTATTTAAGAAACTCTACCTCTCAGAAATGTTAATATTTGTCTTGCTCAAATTAATGCAGGTTGAATAACTCTCTTCTGCCTCTCATGTCATTATTTTCAATGAAGAATGCTATTTTTCATCTAAGAAAAGAGAAATGCACAGATCTCATTCTTCCACTGCATTATTAGCATAAAGACATCCAAAACTAAAGTGTTGCTTTCAGAAATTCTACCCTAATGCCACTAGCAGCTATCAAAGCTTTGCCTGAAGAGATGAATTTGTGAATTGTCAGATTTTCAGAAAAGTTTTTTCCAAAAAACCCTGATGTGGATTAGCAAGGATAAACAGAGTTGTCTTTTAATTTAAGAACAAAGAATATTACCTTCTTCCATTTACTGTGTTTACTGTTTGTTTTAGGCTAAGTCAGCACTGAGGGAACAGCTTTGGAAACAGAGTCGAGTTGTCCTTGTCCTGTCCCCTGTCCTGTCCCCCTGCCCACTCCCCACCCGCTCCCACCCCACCCCACCACTGCTTTTCCCATCTTTTGGCAAACAAAATTTATTGAACAGAGAACTATTGTCTCTGGTGACAATGCTCTGTCCACCCCACTTTCCCTTCTGACTGGAAAATCTGTTTTTAAGATGCAGCCACAGGTCTGAGCTCTGGACAATACAGAATACATAATTCTGCTAGTATTTTGATGCAAGCAACTTCAGATGTAGAGACTGCTGGAACAGAGTCTAGCTCCAAGATGCTTGTGGTCTAAAAGAGTGATGACAGACAGGACAATAGAAATATTATGCACATTTATTTCATTTTCATTAGCTAGCTATCATTCTACAGAGGCTGAAGAGTTGTCTGCTCCCACATAAAGGTTTCATCACTGACCACAAATGGTGAAGAGACCCTCTAGCTGTCAAAATCTTACGGGAACCGCTAACTAATCTTGCTTACCAATTGCAATTAATGAGGCAATAAAAGGCATGAAAGCATGAAGCCTAAACTCTTTCAGAGGCACAGCCAGCAATCTACACTAGCTAGTGACGAAGCAATATACAAGCGATTAAATCAAGTATCTCACTGAACAGCTGCTTTATTATATACAAGTCTTTCACTGTTATTTACAGAAAACTCCAAAGGACTCAGAATTTACCTATCAATAATAATGGAATATCCAGGCAAAACGTAAACTGATTTTAGCACTCTCAAAAGTAGTTCAGCATTCACTTGAAGCTCCTTGCTACTGTGGGTTAAAGTCAAGCCTTGGAAATTGCTCAACTACAGTGTGGAGCATTCTAAAGTAATGGCTGCTAAGCCTCTCTTTTTTCCTTCTTCAGATTGATCTAATTAAAACCCTTGATAAACTTTATGGACTCTAATATTTCCAGCTGAGTGACTGAAACCAAGAGGGTGTGCCGCAAGGCAGCAAGGCAACAATGATAAGCAGCAGGTTAGCCACTAATTTCTCAGCCAGGGTTGATTGTGAAAGTGTGATGTTCTGATATCCAAGAAAGTGTTCAGGAGAGAATAGGATAAATCAAGTTTAATAACTCTGCTCCTAATTGTTCCCTCAATGCTCTACTCTAATTACTTGGAGAACTCTCCTGACTGTCACCTGATATTAAGTTGTTGGAGGCTGAGTGTGGAGCAGTGAGATAATCAATAAACATTTAGTGGGGAGAAGAATGAAGATCCCGTTAAGCAGTGGGAACCTGCAGCACCCAAAGCCCTTCTGCTCATGAGAAAACCTATGGGAGAGCCATAGTGATTGCAAAGCAATAATCCAAAGCACTGGTTTTAGGCCTTGAGGCCTTTAGGCAACAGTACTTTTGAGAAAAAAAGGTTAACACGGTCACCCTAATTACAGCCCATTTTCACATTCTTCATATATAAGCTAAGACAAGCCAATTAGGTAGAAAGGAAGATAAGGGAAATTTTATTTGTATACTAATTAAACCCCTGATGAAATTAAAGGAAAAACATACAGCTCTGTAATTGTGTCTGAGAAAGGTCACTTCAGGTTCAGTTATCAGAAAAGCACAGCCTTGAGATATTTCACTTAATCCACAATATAGCCCTTATTTTGCCCCCCAGGTCTGAGTATTTACAAAAATAAGAAAATTTCAAAACCTGATAATACATTTATCTTTAAATGTTTTCTGTGGACAATTACAACCATTAGAAAGTTGAGGCTAAATATGATAAGAATGAAGGTTTTAAAAACCTACTATGTCTGCACATAGTTCTGTGAAGATGCTGAGCTTTCACTTTCAAGCACAAGTGATTCTGAACCAACTTAGAAGCCAAACTCCAATTTACTGACATTCTATAAACTGTCAGTTACCTGTTTCGTTCAGATGTTTAGGCATTCAGGTGCTAATTCAGACATCAGTGCACTCCTTCCTCTACACTCCACCAAAATCTCACAGATCAGTTGAGTTTTCATCAGAACCTTAGGAGTTCCCTTTAGAGATACTTTAAATTTAGGCTTTTCCCGCCCCTGCCCCACCCCACCCCCACCCCCCATAAACTGAGCATGAAAAAACATTTGTTGGAGAGAACAGCAAGTAACTGATAGCACCGAAGAAAAATCTCATTGGATGTCTGTTGGCTGGGTCCTTCCACAGAGAGAGTTAACAAGATTAGGCTTTGCAGTGAGGAATCTCTTCAAAACCGGTTACAAAAATAAATTGAAGTTTAACACTGTCATTCTTTACAGACAAAAAAGCACTCTATTCAAAAGGTAACAGATGGTCAATCATTCCAGACAAATGATGACAGTCATACAGTTTAAATCCCTGCAAAACATGTGCGACACATTTATACTGAGAGCATATTTTCCAAGATCAACTAAGTATATATCGAACTGCTTACTAAATCAGATTTAAATTACACAACCACAACACAGCACTACAAGATACGCAAATAAACTGCACTATGTGTATTATGAACTAATTTGTGAAATTAAAGATTTCACTTTCAGGATGAAGTTTTATAGGTATATTTTTCCATTTATATGCAAAACATTACTTTTAAAAAGAGCTGTACACTGAAAACATCCTGAAATTTGTCCTATACACATAACTAATAAAATTCCACAATGAAAAAATAATACATAGTTTAGCCAGCATCCATTCCTCCACCACTTGAAACACACTCCTCATTATCCCTGTTGGCAAATATAATCTTCAGGATGGTCTCCGAGTGCCCCTCAAAACACAGCATACAGAAAGATAAAGAAGTCTTGCGTCTTCAAAAGGTCCAAATCCAAAAGGTACAAGAAGTTACACCAATAGTTAATGTCAACTGTATTTTTAGTCTGCATGACTCCAATGCAAACCAAACTACATTAGCTCAAACCATACTGCTGAATTTCCACAGATGTCTTCTGAAAAGAATTCTTACTTACCAAGAACAACTTAAAATGAAACTTCTATAAAAATGGAAGATTAAAAAAATCTCAGGGGAAAAAGTTCTGTGGCCAGAAAACCCCACCCATAACTGAGACTTCTCATCAATATGTTAGAAAAAAACCAATACATTTAAGACATATATTTAGACCTATGTCAACAAATAAGATGGATTTACACTTCTCAACTGGAAACCAATCTGCAATATCAACATACTGTATCTGGATTCACTGTGAGTTTCACCATGGCTGCAGTAGTGTCTTAGAACAGTCTGAAATGAGCTCCATGGGGCTTCTGGGCTCTTGTGAAGCTGAGCTAACCTGAGGCTGACCACCCACGACATCCCTTCAATAACAAATGCTTTCACATGCTCTTTAAACTTCTCTAGAAAAAAAAAAAAAAAAAGAATATGAGTACTCAAAAGGACATCTGAATGAGCTATACCTGCTTTGTAGAAAAAGCAGTGATTTTTTTTAACCTCTTTGCTACTGGACTCTCATCCTGACAGCAGCAATCTTTTCATATGCTGGCAATCAGAAAGAAAATACCTGATGACTTCTCTGAAGTATGCAATGTAGCATGGAAGCAGTTAAACATGGCTTACAGATCAACGGTGTACCTAACTAGGTGCAAAATGGTGCAGACTTCATGTCTCTGAAAGTGCTCTGTGTAGTGAGGTCACAGACCAGAAGTGGGTCTACTATGCAGAACAGCACAATTATTTTCATAAATAACCAAGAAAATACTAGGGAATAAGGGATACGTGCAGACATATTCTCACATTTCTGACACAATGTCAAAAGCAATTGCTTGTAATTTTTTTATGTAAGAAACCCTCATGATACTGGAGCACAAACTATGCTAATACCAGAACGCTTTAGCCAAATCAGTAGAATAAAAAAAAAAAAAAAAAAGTCAAGCAATCATCTAAAGGCAATTGTAAGTTAAGTGATGGTGGAGGTAGCCCAAAAAGCAGCCGTGATACAGTTACTCTACCAAGATCTAGAATCTAACTATTAAGTAACTTTTCAATAACAATTTATTCAAGAGTCACTAAATAGATTAGATGGGGAAAATCCATCTTGCAAGAGATTTTTCTTACAAAAGTCATTTGAAATGGTAGGCCCTCACATTGTGAAAGTGAATAGCATTACCCATGTGTGTCTAGACAACAGTCCATTTATTGACTGAAGCACAGCTCTCAGACACCAAAGCAAGTTTAGGTACCACAAGCATTTTACCTGCAGTGGTTCGGGCTGGATTACAGTACCTCAAAGACTTAAAGCTAGGTTTAGTATATCTCTGTGTTACAATGCAGACCTATTTCTCAAGAGAAAAAATCTATTCTGATCAACAAGAAAGGAATGCATTTTTCAATTGCATTAACTCAAGGTGTTCAGCAAAGGATGACTGAAAATGCTTTATAAAGTCAATAAGCTGTGCATGCTTTAAAGTTACTGTCAATTAAAAGAGCTTATTAATTTAAACACTGTACCTATTCTTGAATAATTCCACACTTCTTCCAGAAGATAACAACCTATGTTCACAGGTCACTCAGCTTCAATGTAAGTAAAAGTAAACAAAACTTTGAAAGTTGTTATATAAGTAATCACAAAATATAAACTGCTCCCACATAGGCTAGATCCTTATAGACTGCTCACATCAGCAAACAAAAGCATCGGTGTTAAAATGTATTAGCCAGGTACACTGCTGCATTTGAAGAGAAATAGAAGTTGAAAAAAGCTGAAGGAAACCCTTTGAAATACCAAGATACACTGGGCCTTCCAGACAAACACTGATCTGACCAGAGATAATAATTAAGCCCTACTTTTAAACAATATTTTAGGAAATGTTAGAAGTATGTAATAGAATTTATGCACATGATAATAAAAAACTTCTATTATCTTCTGAGCCAAGTGAATTACATTAGTATTACTAGAAAGCCACAGAGAAGGATTATACCACCTTTATGGAATAAAGACAATTCTAGAAAAACTCAAGCTTTATCACTGTAAGTTTTCAAGTGTATTAGAAAACCCCTTGACATTAAGTAAGAATAAATTTTCGGAATCACATGCATGGTGGCATGAGTCATTCACTCCTCATTCACCTCTGACATGCTACCCCAGGCCTGATGTTTCTTTCTTCTCCCTAGAAAAGTTAATTCCTCTCCCACCACAACACCTAACGCTGCACAACTGCAGACTAGACAAGATCCAGCCCCGCAGGAGCGGCAGTTTTTCTGTGCTTTGGTAGTATCACTCACACCTTTACATCAGTTACTTAAGCACCACAGAAAAGAAATAATCCTGTTTTTTTCACTGTTACACTTTTTACCCTGACAATACTCCCAGCCTTATACTTGTTACAGTTCCAACATTTCAAAAAGATGGTTTATACCTGGTACTGCAAAAAAGGACTGTTCATAACTCTCTCACATACCTGTATGTGAGGCACCTAACTTTACAGGGAAATTCCAATGCTGCTCTGTAATACTGCTCTCTGCTATAAACAAGCATCTTCAATAGCTGTTGCCTAATTTTGCTATACATTATCTAACTGTGCACGTTATCACAGTGCAGAAGATAGATACAAACTTTAGACTTTATCTTTACTATGCCTTACAAGCACTACTATATCACATGTACATATACAGAAATATAGAAATATGATGACACAACATATTGCACCAGTTTCTTGCATTTCATTATCAGTAAACTGGGTTCAAACCATCTGTCTCTGATCATGTCCTACTGGTCTTAATGATCTTGCATTATCAGTAACATTTCTAAGCCCAGGAACAGACTATTTCAAGTTTCAAAAAAATACTCTTCCACTGAATCTGCATCACTCGATTTGTTTGGAATATTTCTAAATTGTAACAGTTAGTTAATTCAGAAAGAAGGAGAAACAACAGCAATGAAATTATTAACAATGACAATGAAGTATTACTTACAAATTAAATAACTGCAATTTCATTCCCATTGTTTATTTTGAAAGGTATACAATTTGAAGTCAGTGGGAATCTGGACACAGACTAAAAAGTCAGCAGGGACAGGTTAAATCACACAGCATTCTCCTTCAGAACTAAATTTAAGAAACTAGTATTATGGTACACTGGCTGTATGTCTTTACTTCAGACACTGATTCAAAGAGATGGGAATCCTAAGAGTCTCCAGAACAGTTTCAAGACATTTTCTAAATAGAACTTAAGGCTCAGTTCTGAGTAAGAAAATAACACTGTCTATGACCTCAATATACTGGTGGTCCCAGTTGTTTTAGTGCTTCTGGTCACTCTGCAGCAGTTTCTTGGAAGAGGCTGCTGCACAATTCCACCAGAAACTTGCACTTTAGTATGAGCGACCATACTAAACAGTTACGGACAACGTCATGTATGTCAGTTTATGCCACCTAAAGTTTTGATCTTTCTTCAGCAAGAGTTTTTAATTTTCTTTAACTAATAAATTGGACAAATTTATTTTAACATGGCACTAACATTAATGTGGGCTTCAGCAGATTTATCACTTTATACAGTCTACATTGAAATATTCCATTCTCCTTCAGAAGAGTTCTGACCAAACCGTACATTTGTATTCAGGTATATGTGTTTCTACAGACAGCTCCAAATGCTGTTTAGTGTATGCATATTTTATTTTAGTATTATGCCAACCACATCCTGCTGCATGAAGTATCTGCAGGGGGAAGAGACGCATACATGATTCTCTTTATCCATTTTACTCTTTAAACCTCCATAAAATAAGAATGAATTGATAAATATGTAATTTCATATTGAAAGGTCTATTCTTTTATACAGGTCACCCCTATCCCTCTCTTCATTAAAAACTGGAGACCAGTCCTCTTAGTAGAAAGTACAGATACAGTAAAACGAAATTTAACTAATATAAAAGGCCACTTCTAAATCATTCTGTGGAAAAAGCATCAAAGATACATTACATACCAATATTCAGCAAGGAGATCAAAGTGCTATGAAGGCATATTGATTGGGTGTCTCCCTTCCCTCTGGATATGCTTTGTGTCATACCAAATACTAACTGAGAGCACAAACCTTAAAGAAAAAATGTTTTTCTGAGCATGCCACACACAGATCCTGAAGGAGACTGACAGCGATAAATCACTGCAACTGTTAAACTGAATTCATATTCTTCACTTTTGGTATGCTTCTGAAGTATAAGACAAAATGGGACCATGACAGTACAGAACTTGGAAAATTGCCTGCTTCATTTACCTACAGAAGCAACAGTAATAAACACGCCTTCTTATCAAACACACTGGGTGATACTACACAACCAATTATTTTGGTAAATTATCATAAACTTTTTTAAGAACAATTATTTCTTCGTTCTCACACCTGAGACATTTCCTTGCTTGACAATGCAGTACTATTTATAAATAAAATCTTGGGACTGTCACTTGGAATTGAGAATCTGAAATTCCTAATTTTTAAATTACTTTACTACTTATTGTATTATTCCTGGGGAGATGGGGGCAGGGGGGATGATGACAGATGGACAACAATAAACAAGGTGGGTTTACTTTAGCTGGAAAGTTTTAAAATATTTTTTTAAAGTTCTTCTGAGACAGTAAAGAGACTCATGTGGCAATAAGAACTTCAGTAAGTTTTTCATAAATATATAATGTCAAAGTCAACAGAAAAATTTAAGCAACAAAAAAAATTTCTGTTTGGAGTTTGTTACCTTGCTACAGTGTTGAACAGGTTCCATGCTTTTCATCATTAAAAGAAGATAGCATAGCTATAGATTTTGGAAACTGAAAGTGGTACAAGTTTTGAAAAAACTTGTTGAAAAAATCATTGAATACCTAATGAAAATGGAGTGCTAAATTAAATTTAAAAAAAAAAACAACAAATTATGTGAAAGATGAGGCATGGCTGCTACAAGCCAAAGCTACATAGAATTACAAAGGGGACCAAAGCATAAAGGAATGCATCTCTTGCTTTAGCCTTATGTGAGTTAGATACATACTGAATTATATTCCAATATGAAAAAAACCACGAGGACCTAGAGATACCCTTGATAAACAGCAGCAAGAAGTAAATCTGTGTATGAAGGACTTGTATATGAAGAACCTGTAGAGCAGAAAGTCCTACACATTGATACCTAAACTACTAGGAAAAACGGCATTTAGAACATTTCTTTAAAAACATCACATGCTGTTTTAAAAAGCTATTGATCCCCTCTGCACATTTCAAGGTAACAAAGTTACTTTGTAGTGGACCCAATAATATAACAAAGATCTCCCAGGCACTGGATTTACCAAGAAGGCTTTCTGAATTTTTGAGTGGAAACTGAAACATAGCTGAAGGTCTTGAAATAACACAGATAAATGGTATGTAAGTACATATGCTTAATAACCACACACTGTAATTACACAATAATCCCGTTTTTCTTCCAAATACATGTCAATAAATCTTTCACTGCACTATAAATTCCAAGGTCATGGACAAAAGTGTTTATTAGTATAATTATGATGAAGCAATAAGACCATTAAGCTTTCAGATCCCAATATTGTTCCATTTATTCTCCCCTTCCCCCAAGGAAGGCAAACAGTTCCTGCAAATTGAATACGTAGAAAATATTGGAAGTTACTTTTAAAAGACAATAAAAATCCTCTGGTTCATGCAATTACTTTGTTAAAGTTTTCCTTTTTATTTAATCTTTGATAGAACGTGAGAATTTCTTCTTTTTTTACTAGCATGGCGCAGCAAATGCTCAAGATAAAAAGCATCCTCTGAAACAGGCAACATTACTACACTGTAAAATTATAACTACAGTATTCTACACTCTCTGCAGTCATTAATATATTTGACCAAAACCTCAAGGTCTTAGCCATCTGTTGAGAAGTAACATGCAGTCCAAATTATTGACTTGTTTCCACATTGGTTTCATTATTCCTGGGCACAATTCTGCCTGTCTTGGTTACTTGCCTTCCTCCGGAAACTAACAGCAGAAGGACACTTCAGTGCATGATTAGTAAAATGACTGTTGAAATCAGACTACTGAATTAAGACTAGCATGATCAAATTTACTCCGTTATTTTCTATAGAAGGGAAAACCTATTCTTACCTGGAAATTAACTCCTGGTCATAATTAACAAAAGTGATGTTATGTAATCATGTAATCATGACTTACTCCATTGCTCTCCCTCAGTGTTTAAATTACACCCAAATTGTTACAACACTGAAAGCATCTTCCTCAGTTATCTTAAACTCTTCAACACATTAAAAATTAAATACAAATTTTCCTAACATAGGGTTGTCTTTTCTTATTAGATAAACGATGTTTACAACTGACTAGTTTGAACATAAATGTAATAAACTGACAATTCCTTTCACTTTTCTCTCAATGTAAAGCAGAATCAGTTTTGGATATTATTTTATTACTTTCTTACTATACCAAGATAGTAAACAATTTGCCTGACAAAAAAAGCTTGAACAATATTTTTACCACTAACCAATAAAATATTGTGCAGCAAGATAATTTAAAAAATAACAAAAAACATTCTCTTGGTATGAATACATGTTCGATTTCCAACATGAAATCTTAAAATTGTTCACATTACAATAAACTATTACTGACATTCAACTTGCAAAATTGGACAAAAGAGCAACTGCTGAGTAATGAAACTAACGCAAAGGTAATGTCAGTATCTTTTCAAAACAAGAGCTTCTAATTAAATTATGTGTGACTGATACTGGAAAATTTTGAACTGTTGTACTGAATTTCATGTTAATGCAAACACATTACTAGTTCATAACCACAATTTTTAACTTTTTTTCTTTCTTCTATTTTGCTCATTACTTACATATTTTCCAGAAAAGTTAACGCAGACCTTCAGCAACTTGGATGTTAGTTGCTTAGTTGCCTCATTGATGACTACAGAGCAAATACAATACTTTCCAAAGGCCATGTACTGACCTCAGTCCCTCCAGAGTATTCATGCTGATACTGATGAATGTTCTAGGCACAGAACAAAGGAAATACACAGACCTAACTAACAACCTGGCTGGAAATAAGGTAGTTCAGCGAGGAAATGCAGGGATCAATATTCCTAATGAAGTGATCTTTAAAATAGAAACCAAACAGGGCAACCCTTGGATCCTGAATCTTGGAGACTAACCAGAGAAGCAAAGCCAGGAGAGCCATGCACAACATAAAGAGCTGCTTTCAAAGTGCTAAACAGAATGGAGTACAATTATTGATCTCCAAGAGAAGATTTAATGCTCAAGTTTGTAATTTTAAAAACAATAAGATAATAATGAAGACAGTAAGACAATGAAACAAACTCACACCATGGACAAACCACAGATGAGAGAAATTTAAAGTGAATTTTAAGTTTAGGTATCTGAAGCACAGGCTGAGTAACGGTCTGCAGACTCGGCCACAGTCACCTTCTTTTTCCTTCTGTGAAAAGCAGCTCTCAGGTCCAGTCCATCTCTTATTATGTAAAGACAGCAGCTACTAGAAGGAAGCTTGGGAATACTACCCCTTCCCATACACCTAAGTTTAATGTACAATGAATGCATTGCAATCTTTAAACAAGAAAGCACAGATGACCAGCTCCAGGGCAAGTCTTTACTTGACCTAACTATCTGAAGACTATCTAGCTAATAAGTTATCAGTAGTGGAAGTTATGTAACAGAACAAGAACAAGGAGGCTTGCTTTACAAATAGTGTTAACCCAAACTGAAACACATGACAAAACTGTTTAACCTGTAATTTATTGTGATAAGAAAACATATGACCTCTTGTGACTAACAATAGGGCAGATGGCAATGCTAATCCATCCTTACCTACTTCATAAATTATTTAGGTGTTCAGAACAGAGAGTATAGAAACTAAAAAAAAAAAAGAAAATTAATGAATTATGAATTTTAGTTTCTAAACTATTCAGAGGGGAGCTTGCTTCTCTTTAACATGCTAAGCTTGATTAATACAAAGTCTCTATTAAGTTAGATGCTAATGGTAATCAGCTACACTGCTTTCTTTAAAGAACAGCCCTCAACTTAACCAGGCAATACATAAAAATGCCATTACTTGAAAAAATGGCAAGCAAATTTTTGGGAATCAACAGTATCCTTCAGTGAGCTCTAATTCTGATGACCTTTCCAACATAGGATGTCAAGAGACTTGAAAAAAAAAATCCAAACCCCATTTCTGTTCATATACTGACTGTAACCTTTGCTCTTCTATTTGAGAAGCATGAAAATCACTTGGTCTTCCTTATGTAAGTGAGGTCTTTTAACTTTTCTGTATAAGTGAAGATACCACATCATTTGCGGAATAGCAAACTATAAAACTGACTTGCAAGTGTGTTCAATGGTATTAGTAAAAGAAATTGTATAAATAACTGAAATTATTTTCCAGGGTAAGTATGTGGCTAAAAAAGTATGAAAAGGAAAAGCAACAAAAAGAAGCAAATTGTGTACCACCTTCACCTGAAATCCACACCAAGAACAAAGAACCTGCTCAGTGAAAACAAACGCTTTTAGCAATTCCAATCTCCATCAGAATCTAATTAATTCAGATGTCTCTGTTTAGCAAAGGATACTATACTTTCTCAACACAGAATATGCATACTATGATTTAAATGAAATACATAGTAAAATAAACACTCCAAAGCTCCTCCTCAGACATTTGGATGAGATTTGTTTCTCATTGATGATGTCATAAATCAATGGCAGTTTCACTGAATTCAGCAGAGTGAATAAACCCTAAATTTAGGGTATCTTCTTTTAAAACATCTATTGAAGACTATTTTTGAGGCAGGTAAGTAGCAAGATATGTGATTTAACATATATTGCATTTGAAATGCACAAAGTTACTCATTAATGATTTACAGGACTACGCTCCATAAATTAAACCTAAAAAAGATACTTTTTTCTTATTACAGTACTAATATACCTAAAAGGAAGTAAATATACACACAGTGCTTCTCAATATGAAGAAAAATTATTTTACTGGAATTAAGACATGCTTGTATAAGCAGTAAAAATTGTCTGTTATAGATGCCTGTTTAGCATTTTTGTAAAAGTTTCTCTTCAAAGACAGGGGAATCAGAGCTACTGATTTACCTCATCTAATAAAAAAAGTGGTGTAGAAGAGCTGCTTAGTTCCAGTTGACCTTGAATCTAATTGGCTACCTTGGATGTCTCTATGGTATACACCATTAAGAAGATAAGAATATACAGGATTAAAATCTGAACCGATAAAGCTAAGAAATTAAGTATTACTCCTTTAATAAGCCTACTTTATGGAAGTGCATGAATACCAAAGTATCTCCTGATTGCTGCTGAAGTTTGAGTAAGTTTAAAAATAAGTTATCAAAAGTAAAAATATCTAATATTTTATTTTACCCCTTCTCACTTGTTTAAAAACTATGAATAAAGAATTCAAAGCAAGTTTTTTTAACTCCATGACACTATTCCATCTGAAATCATTTGTCCACTATCACATTCTTCAACATTTTATATATAATTTGTCTAGACTGATAGATTATTTTATATCTTAAGATGAAGATGGAGGCGTATTTTTTAGTTTTTTCAGTGCAACAGGTGGGTTTTTTTCCATACTTTGGTACTATTTAAGAGTTTAAAAGCTTATGCAATTGTTGAGAACACTGTTTTAAAAGGTATGGGTTGATTATTACAAAGATGAGATTGTTCCCCTGTACTGCAACACAAGAACTAAAAAAAACTCTATAATTTTAGGGCACAAAAACCGCTTGGCCAAGAGAAAAATGTTTCTTAGTTCAAACACTAAGGCAAAGGCAGACACTATTTCTGCCTTTTAATGAATAAAGCCATGAATAAAGTGGAATTGTGGTAAACATGGGAGAAAAAAAAAGCTTATGAAAGACTTTTTTGTAAGTTTCAAAAACCCAAACATGTAGACCTCAAAATTAAAAAAAAATGTCCTTTTACCTCTTGGTATCAAAGTAGATTGTGTTAGACTACTGCCTGAATTTAGGAAATACTTACGCAGCACAGGTTTGGAACTGTAAAAAGCAATGATAAAAACTGAAGGCAAGATGATGATTTAGGAAGTATACATTATAAAATAATATATGCATGATAAAAAAAAATCAAGAAACACAAGACCATAAACATGTGTTGCCATGCTACTGTAGCTGATCTTGTTTCCTTCCTTGATACAGTCAATGGTACAGGCCCATTATGACCACAAAACCATTTTGTGCTAATTATCGTAGTAAACATCACAAAGGAATTAAAGAGACATCAACCAGCCTCATGCTATAAAATTTAGGGACAGTACACAGTAACAAGACTACAACTGAAACTTGGTTCAAAACTTCTCCATGGAAATCGCTGAGAATTATAAAGTAATACAATCAGAAAACCAGATCAGTTTAACTTTAAGTGGAAAGTTTTTGCTCTAAGGCTTATTTTGTCAACTTTCTTATCCTCCATCCTATCACAACAGCTGTATTATAACATTGTATTGTATCTTTACAGATTTCAGCTATAATCAAACATCTTACAATGAATCAAGTTGTTCCAGTAGCAAACAACTGCTAGGGAGCTGCAGTATTAGAATTAATTTTAGGATCATTACTGTCTCAAAAAAAATTTGCATCTAGCCTTTAATTAATAACAATCAGAATCATCATGTAATAAATTTGTTTAAAACTCCAGCCTATATTTTAAATGCCTACAATTGACATTTTGTTTTATTTCCTCTGAACAAGTGTAAAAGTATGTCTTACATATAAATTAAAACATGGTGAAATACCATACACTAATGTATAAAGAGTAGACCCTGATGAAGATTTCAGATAACACTTACTTTCCACTCCCTCCCTTCTTTATAATCCTAATACTCATTTTAAATCTTGAATCAACTATTTCCCAAAGAAATCAAACACAGATCTAATGGCTTATATACACTGCAGTTATTTCTGAAACAAAAAAGTAACCTGACGAACATTACGTAAGTTTATTCTTGTATTGAAATGAAACACCCAAAGTTAGGTGCCTGGGAGGGAGAAAAAACATAAAAAACAACAGGTAAATTGGAAATGCCATTGTCTTTCATCCTTACTGAAGTAAGACAATTTTAGTAAATAATACTGCTAATGAAAACCCTCCTTAAATTTAACATCCTTCAGCTTCCTCCACTGTACATCACTTCAACTCTGCTGCAAGTCATCCTCCTCGACATCCATTTTCACTGTTACGTTTTCAACAAAGGTTGCTGGCATTTCTACTAGTTTTATAGCTTGTACTTTTTGGTTCTCCTCTTGCCTCTTGACCTTTCTTACCACTTCGTCTCTAAATCTTCCTCAGAATCACAAATGCTTCTATTTCTTAAAATACCACTGAAACAGACTCTTTTGCTCAACTATCCACAGAATACTGGGAGGTGGAAAGACAGTAGCAGGGCTGAACAGCAGACAAGCAGCAAAACTTGCTTTAAATAAAAAATAAACAAAAGCTGCAAAGCTCAGGTCACCACTGATTACTGGCCTGCCATCACAAGGTTCTTCTCTTTCCATGTTAGATAGCTACCTGGTTTCAAACCTCTTATCCTCTCTTGATTTGCTATCAGAGGTTCTGATAACGTCTTTTCCTTCATGACTCATTAGGTCTGGGGAAAATTCTAAATCCTGATGAAAAAGGATCTCTCTCTACTCTCATCTAGCATATTCCAGACTGAAAAATGCATTCGTTATGATTACATTCCAGAAACAGTTAATCCAGGCTTTAAAATATTATGATCTCTATCAAAAATTGAAATATTTCTATACTTACTCCTGTGTTCTTCCTTTATTCTTCCTATAGTCTGCAAACATCTGATAGCTAGAATTTGTATCTCTTATGTATCACATAAAATCCAGACACTTGACAGATTACAGATCCACCAATCCGAGTCCCAAAAACAGAAAAGGGAAGTAATAACTTGAAGTTTCACCTTGAAAGTTTTCTGAGTACCCAAAAATTCCAACGGCCTGAGAAGTATGTGTGCATGCATCCTATAATTTTATTTGCACAAGAACCGCAAGATTTGGCTTATTCAACAAAAGGTATATTTCTGATGCCTATTCCAGAAGGATAACCATCTTACCTTTACAGTTTCACTTAAGACTTGGTTTTTATCTGCTTCTTCACTGCAGTGCAGTTCTAGTTCATTTTTTAACTTCTGTAGCTGTTGCGCCTGTTCATTCAGAAGCATTTGTGCCCCATGTTCCCAGCGTAATGCGTTATTTAATTCTTCGCATGCACTTTCAAACCTCTCATGGGTGATCAATTCCTGATAAGGGAAATAAACTGTGTTTGATTATGTAACTACATTCACTTGTTTACATGCTTGACTTTCAGAGTTCCACTTGCAAATATCAAATTCTAAGACAAAAACTGCATATTTAGGGGTTTTAACATAAAGACAGATGACTGAACAATAGAACAGCAGACAACTTTTTTCACAAAAGCATTCAGGGTACTGTAAAAAGTATGCATTCATTATTCTTTTCTAATTAGCACCCCAGGTTGTAAAGAATCAATATTTAGAAGGAAATATGCTGACCCATGTCCCACATTTCAGTGCGTTAACCCTTGAAAATTATTAACCCTTGAAAATACCTTTCTGGACTCAATTCCTCCCTCCCCAAATGCTCCAGAAAGAAGAAATAAGTCTTCAAGGAAAATAATAATCTATATTTGATTGACAATCTAAAATTTGACAATTGCATCTAAGTGTCCCAGAACTGTAAGGGAATAATACTCATTAAGAACAAAACTGAAGATGTTTAGATATAACCTTGACAATTTGAGGGGAAAAAAATCCATTTTACCAACTAGGAATACGAAGGAGAATGGATGTAAAATTGTTCATTTTTCTTTCAATTACATATTCTCTGCTTGGAAGTGTTTTGGAAGGGACATACTGACAGGTCTACCAACTAGGTCTCAGGATGAACATTGGGCACAGCTACAGAAAATGCTGCTCATTCTGGGACACAACTGCTTCAGTTATAGCATGCACCTGTGAAGTATGTATAAGTATCCTCATCTATTCACCTTCTCTACAGACAGATCAGATGTGAGCTCAATTCTGAATGCAGCCTATAAAAGGAAGAGGAAATGAGTCCAGTGAACTTCCAGCATGTTAAAAGTAAGACAAGTTTCTTCCCCTCCAATAAGGACTGAAGGCACAGTTCCACAAGTACAACAGGGAACAAACTGACAACCCACAAAATGGCATTAATCCCTCAAACACCAAGTCCATTATTCACGACACTATGGTTTCAAGTGGTTACAGAACCCTTTTTGTTGTCTCTTCTCATTCTTGCCAGACAGTGCCATTTACAGGTTAGTGAACTCACAGTGTTTAAGTAAATCGATCAGTGACAACAAAGGGCCAGAGGAATTTGGTGCCTATCTGCTACTGAGAATATAGAAGAGGGCTTTTTTTTTTTCCTTGCCATAAACTTACTCCTTCAGGGAAACAGCCACATTACAATTTGCACTGACTAGCTCAGGATTAAACATATACTCAAAGTTACAGTAAAAAGTCTATCATAATATTCAGCAATATCCATGCAGAGTTTAAAATACTACATTTATGCTTTAGGGAATTCTCATTAACATCTTACTGGATATCCTCATTCCAGCTGAATTTACTCTGTTAAAATGAAATCTATAAATCCTTTTAGGGTATATAAAGCATACCAATGTTTTCAATATACGGAAGAAAACCTGGGTTGCTGAAGACCAAACATGTAATTTACACAGATACCTCATTCTACAAATCAAAGAGAAACTCATGTGGAAAGGAGATACTTACAAATACAGTTGACTTCTAGTTTAGTAAAATTTACAAGGCAAGTTTTCTATAAAATTTTGTGAATAGTAGATTGATTTTATACTTGTTTTTCAAAAGAACGCAAATCAAAGTGTGTGAAAAAGAGGATCTCTTAAGCACTCTTATCTAAATCAAATATACTTACAGATTGCTTAAACATCTGGCTCTGGGTTCTGTCAGCCTCTTTTTTCATCTCACTGAAATTCCATTCAAATTCTGCAAGTTTCAGGCGCAGTGCGCGGCGTTCCACCTCTGCTGTATGAAGTCTTTGTGTAAATTCAAATATTTGCTTCTTCAAGGATGCTATGCTTTTCTGTTAGTAAACAGAAACAAATTCATGTGCTATAAAATGTGTTATTTTAGCAATAAAATCAATCATATTTAATAGCCAAGCAAATCAGACAAAGCTGTCACTTTGTCCTCCATCTCTAAAAGGCACACACAAGTGTAAAAATGTGAACCTATTTCACCTACTGCTGAGGGTTACTGAAAATTCTGGTTTTTTGGAAGTACTTGTGTTCACATAAGGCCCACAATAATAGACAGATGATGTGAGGAAGAGATTATCCTCTCATTTTGGTGAAAGGGAAGAAGGTTATTTTTACCGCTAGATGGAACAGTCAGGAGGAGAAAAAATAGCACATAAAAAAGAAGATCCTTAACATTTAGTTAAAGCCAAAAGCAAGTTTGTCTTTATAAAGCAAATACAACTTCGATAGAACTTTTTTAAAAAACACCATTTTCTTGGATCTCTTCTTTTTTGAGAAAGATCTATTCACACCTTAATGGTTACGGATGTTGCAAATAAACTTCTGATTCTCTATACAGTTGACTACAATGTAATGAACTCATAAACAGTTTGAAACAAAATTAATAGTACTATCAAGAGAGCTTCACTGTAACATTCTGTGAACCTAGTGTTTACATGAAACAGCATTATAAATATGCATACCATAATGGGTAGTCTTTCACAGAATCCAGCTTCCACAGCCTGGATGTTTATTTTATGAAGTCCATGAGCCAGCCTCTGTACCAAGGAGTCTTTCTCCAGATAAGTAACTCTCCTGCTGCTGTCTAGTGAAACAGTCTCCATTAGTACAATCAGCTTGTCCATAAGTCTTGCAAAGGAGTTCCTGGCTGCGCTTACAAGTAAGTGTCCAGAAACCCAGGGCTCTGGATCTTTAAGAAACAACAAAATAAAAGAAACATCAAGTAGGTTATTAGTTTTGGGGTTTTTCAGTGGAAAAAAGTAACAACAAACAGCACCTTTAAAATAGTAGTAAATTTCCATTCAAGATTGGAAAATTGAGCTCACAGGAATCTCTCAAGACTGACTCTGGGACAAATTCTGTATTTAGCAATGACCACACTACTCTTATCAACCTTTGGACTGAAGGGTAGGATAAGATTCTAAAGAAAAGGATTAGTTTGTCAAATAATAGTTATCCTGTTCTTTTTATGTTGTCCTCCAATACTCTACTTTCTTAGTCTTTCTCGGGTGTTGCAGTTTCGTAATTCAGAAAACAAGTGAGACAAATGCAAGCCAGGTCAAGTATGTCAGAAGTGACAGCACATGGTGAATCACTTTATCGCAGTATTTACACCGCAAATTTCTGAGGGTTTCCTGACTCCTCTTCCCTCCCCTCTATAGATGTCTAAATCATTTGCTGTTCAAAATTAGCGAGGCTTGGTACCTTAATGCCATACTATTTATATTCTGAGACAAGAGAATATAATTTACCTTATTCCAAGGCAATTAAAATTTTACAGCTACAATTACTTATTTCCCCACAGGATTTTGGTAATCATCCTTCTCATATAATGGACTTAAGGCCCCAGCACACCCAACATGTCCTGCTTACTGCTAGATTCGTCAGGTCTGTAATTAATAATTGTGTTTAATGTTGATAAATAAAATTGTCAGTGCTCCTTCCACTAATTGGTATTCCAGATAACAGTTAATAGGTTTATTTATGCCTTAATAAAAGTCTTGTAATTTAGTTTTCCCTCTGCTAGGCAGGTCTTAATCTGTCATTACTTGTCTTATGATACTATCAGTGTAAGACGACAAGCATGGAGGAGCTTATTTACATTCAGTAGTACAGCAGATCTCCTGTTGCTGCAGTAAATTAAAATATTTACTTAAGAGTATAAACAGAAAAAAAAATGGCTTTTTTAAGTTAAAGAATTTTTTTTTATACATTTTGAGGATAAGTCAAAGATTCATGACTATTGATATTCTTAGATTATAATTCTCATCATAAATAATTTATCTTTTACACACATGAGATGACATTTATCTGTGAGCAAACAAAAAAGTGCACAGGATAAAATCAAATACTCTTTTTTTTCAGAGGCATTCTCCTGCTTGGTTTCAAAACACCACCATTTTAATGATTTCAGTACTTACCTGGAGTACCATTTTTGAGTATGTACTCTCCATAATCCCAGCTAAGAGTAAATCTGTCTTTTCTTCATGTCTAAGATAGCACTCTTTCTATTCATCTTTAAAGCTAAAAACTTATCCAGCGTTTTTATCTTGCACTTCAAATAACAAAACATCCTTTGAAATAAATATAATTATTATTCTCATACCTAGAAGAAACTGCCATGGTAATGTTCTTCCTACTTTGGCCAAGGCTCATCGCTTTTCCTTATGTTGGTTCTCTATTACTGATCATATAAAACTTTCATCATTTTAAGTCTTATCACAGATTATCTTCTCCTACCTGTCTTTCAGTTTCAAAGACCATCTCTTTTCTCCAGTCATTATGCATTCACTAGTTTAAATGTTTAGTCAAATAAACCTAAAATTAAAACTAGAACATTTGTATTGCCTTCCATGTAAGGTGACACCATCTTTTGCCATGTTTTTGGTAAATACCAAAACAAGGACACTGTCAATGAGCTGCTGTCCCTTCAGGTTTTTTTTAGGATTTCCACCTGGTATCTCAATTTACATGAGATTGTTTGCCTGCCAAAAAACACAGTGTTTCTCCATACGTGCAGTACATAAGATGGCAGGCCCTTTCCCTATGTCTAGAACCTCCAGTTTAACCATATTAAAGTAATAATAATAGTTCAGGCAATTATAGCATTTTGAAATGATCATTTCACTTCATAATCAGGATTCCCATTATTCAGTACAGTTTAGCACCCACAACTTAAGATACTTTCTTGGGATGGGAAATAAAAAAGCAAATCATCACCCCTGCTTATTTATTTGTTTTATGAAGTGCAGTTTGCAGTAAATACACAGAAATATGTTGATGCAAGTTACTGACTGCTTTGAATGATGAAGTGAAAATACAATGCAATTCCACGCAGAACATTATCCATAATCACTGGGAATATACAGTTTAAGTATATACATTTTAAGTACTTGCCCACAAAGGATCAAGGAATTACAATAAAAGCATTAAATGATGTACATTGTGATGTATATAAGAAATCACTAACAAATACAAAAGTATATCACAAAAAGCAATTAATTCTACCTTAAGAAAAATACAATGAAAAGCAACAAATCTGCTTCACTGACAGATGAAGAAAGAATTCTTTACTCTGTTTTGGTGAAATAGAACAATCAGCAGGATGAGTTTAAGAGTACTACAAAGACACTTTCATGCTAAGCTTCAAAAGCTTTGTATAAGTAACAGTTGACAATATTTGTAGTCAAAAAGTTTGACTTTTACTGTCTGTGGTTTATCACAGTACAGATTCTGTTCAAACCTACAAAATTAATCTTACAAAAAAACAAAGCAAAAAAGACCCAATGCTTTAATGAACCTATATTCAAACTGAAGCTAAGAGATCGCTCCAAGACATGCTGGAATAAGAACAAAACCAATGAACATTGTGAAGTGAAATGATCATGAATGTCAAACCAAAATTACTTTTTTAAAAGATAGAAGTTCAAGAAATATGCCTCAAACAACCAGAGCACACAAGCCCAAAAGTTCCAGCGTTATCTGAGTGATGTGGATTTGGCTTCTTTCAACTGCCCCAAATGGTTCCTCAGAACCTAGCCATCTTTAAAAGTAATTTTAAGACAATGAACCATTCCATATCATAGATCTAGATAGCATCTCCTGTGCCTGCTTCTCCTGTGATGTACAGACTAATCTGGAACTGCCATTATTTCAAGCTCAGAATAGAGCAGATGTCTCTCAGATTGCCTATTTAAATTAAATAAAAAATCATAATAATTTAAGTCAGTTTGAAGGTTTAAATCTTATTTCAAATATAACATAAAATAATTTCCTAAGTGTGCAAGCTTTCTTTCAAATGAATTCCTTCATAGCTTTATCACTTCAATACTTCTGGAAATTTCATGCCAAACTTTAAATTATTTATTACTCTTTTTTGAACGAAAAGTTCTTGGGGAGGCTTTTGGAATTCCGTTGCTCATGAGATCAAATAGCACATCAGCAGTTAGGTCTTGAGGTTCTGTGAAAATGACTTGAAATAGAGATAAGCTATGAAAGAATCACTAAACTGACTGTGGCGAAAACACCCTCAGCATGGGTTTTCCTAATTCTTAAAATCAAAACTGTTCTGAGTGCAAAGGTATCAGAGTCCACCAGAAATCTCATATACTTCAATATCAGCAAAATATCATTAGATTGTCACTTCAGCACATCGATGCTGCTGTAAAATTTCTCCTGATTCTTTTTCAATTTGCTGTTTTTACTCAACACAATAGACAGGAACATTTGCAGTATAAACCCCATAAATATTCTGAAACACAGTTCAAGCTTTGTTTTGTAAAGATGTAAATTAAAGTTACTGAAAACAGGATGACCAAAGAGAGCACCTGAAACTGAACTGAAAGACTTTTGATTCAATGGCTGACTTCTGGTACCAGGTTACTGTTCAGGCTTCTAGAACATGTCGCATCTCCTCTCTGTTCTGCTGTTTCCCTTTACTCATATAAATTATTGTTCCTTTAATATCCTTTGTTCTGTGACAGATTGTTTGGACTTTGAAACTACCAGGTACCAAAGAACTAAGGATGACAGCAATACAGAGGACCCAAGTGAGATACTGTATCAGTCCTCATTGCAAAGAAATCAAGGAAGACACTTAACAGCTGGGAATCAAGAGGTGACATTTCCAGAGTCTGGCACTAAAATTTTCCATAGGCATAGTAGAGATCTATACAAGGAGAGCCTAAGAAATTTAGGGAATCTAGACAGAAATCTAATTAAGCATATACATCGGGAACACAGAGACATAAAATAAGGACTACCATACATCACATAAATTGAGAGCATTTTTTTTCTCTTTCAAAAACCACAAGATAGCAAGTAAACCAGATGAAAATAGTATCCATCAAATTCAATTGCTTTCCAGATCTGGAAATTCCAGATTCGTATCATATAAAATACAGTAGGAAATTATTTCCTTCCAGTCAGCAGCAGTAATGTCCCAGGTTGAATATGTCCCAGTTTTAGAGCCTACACTTAAGAAATACAAAAATTAAATAGAAATTATGTAGATTTTCTGTACAGAAAAAAAATAGAATGAACTTCAGTGAAATACTTTTTGATTATTAGAGCAGTGGAACAAGGTGACTAGGAAGTTTTAATAAAAATAATAAAGCTTTTTATATGAAATATAATAGCTTTTTTAGTTTTTAAGAACAGGTTAGCCAAGTATCTATTGGCATGGTGTAGATACCTTTTTTTTATCTCACAACAAACCAGGCGAAACTGTTCATATGCTTTCTAGAAGCATTCTCCAGCCTTCTGTTTTCATGAATCTACATACTGAAATTATAAAGTATCATATCATCAATTAAAGAAAATGAACCCATTCCAACAACACAGCTCTCTATAGAGATTTAATCCAGAATAGTTTCACTAATATCCTAAAAATGGAAATTATGTAAGCGCCCTGATTGTTTCTTTTACCTTCTATTACAAAATATACTTTTAAAATTACCTGTTTTCTTTACAATATCCTGTAATTCAGTGACAGAACTGATTATTGCAGCAAGGAGGTTAGAACTAGTAAACCAGCTGAGTGCTTCAACACAGCGTATTTTTTCCTCTTCACAACCTGTGAAACAGAACTATAGCTAGCAATAAAACCAAGTTAGATAAGGCACACTACTATCTCCAGCTTTTTCAGAAACTGACCTAAACTAAGTATGTAAGACACAAACTAATTATGTTATTGGGACAATTTATTAAACATGCTTCCAGAACTACTAAAACAGAAAAGTAAATGGATCTTCTAGTTTGGGAAACATTTTTGATACCATTTATCCTTGTAGGGGGAAGCAAGACCAGGTCTGGTAACAGTAAGGGACAGGTAGACTACATCATCTTTAAAGAACATTTAGAAACCTCATACTAATATTTTACCTGAATCAGAAAGCGAACTTTGTGCATTTTTAGTAGGAAATAAATATTAAAATTTATTCATAAAAGAAGAGGAAATATCTTTTAAAAAAGTATGTTGATGGCCAATCAGTTAAGAAAATTTCAAGCTATTTACCACAGAGAAGATGCAGTAGCACCTAGTTCTGAAATCCGCAACACAAACATAAGGCATATCAAATAGTATGAGATCACGCATGTAGTTGTAACTTTTCTTTCAATGCTTAACAAACTAAGCATTTCCTTTTAAGGGAATCTACATTTGTCAGAATGTCGTTCAATTTGTCTTTACACTCTATTAATAATAACATTACTATTTGTTATTCACTAACTGTGTAACTTAACAAAACACCTATCAAAGAAGAAAACAATGAGCTTACTTGACAGATTACACTTGCCTTTGGATTCTCCTATACAAACTAGAATTCCAATGCCTTCTTTGAAGCCATTTACCCAGGAGAAGAGGGAACTAGAAGACCGGGCTAAAACTTTAAATCTGTTAGCTGCCAAAATTGCAATCACACCTCTTCGGAATACATGAATCAGTCCTCTGAATTTTCTTCCCTTCAGTTTTTCTTCATCTTGATTGTTTTCCTCTACAGCACACAGAGCATGAACAAGGCTCTTAATCTCCTGGTTCACTAATTCATAAACATTGACCTGAGCCTGCAGAAGGTCTCTTTGGGAAGACATAGCAAACCATCGGCCATAGAGAGGATACAGGGCACCTGCCAATAGCGCACAGGCTGCCAGGAGAGATGAATGCTCCTTCTGAACCTGCATTAACACATTTTTCACAGAAGTATTTTCAATGGCCAATTTTTCCAATCTTTTTTCAAGGACATACATTTTTTCCTTGTTTTTCTCTGCTGTTTCTTGGTATTCCTGGGACAAGGGGGAAAACCAAACAAAACCAGAAGAAATATTAATAGAACATATTTTTTAAAGTAACATCTTTTTTACCTAGACAAAAGCTAAAAGTAAATTATTTTTTTCAGAGTCAAGTAACGTATTAAAGGAACAAAAATTATTAGTAATGACTGTCAAAATGTATCTCCTAACAAAGTTACAGAACCATATATATAAAAGTAAATCAATAGTATGAAGAAAATTTACACTTCAACTACAAATAGACTCCAGTTTCTGATGATAATCCACTAGTACTATAATAGTCCCCAGAAGAACCAACAGTACTTGGTTGTCCACAATACAGTTTTATCAGTTGGCTTAACAATAAGCAATTACATGCTCCAATTTCAAACAGAACATTGCTCTTTAAAGCAGGAAAGAAAGTTAGTGTAAGGTAGAGGAAAAAAAGAAGGAAGACTCTGGAAGATAAACCTAGACAGATTGGCAGCAGCTGGGAAAGGAGAAGTAAAGGTGATCCCTTAATTACTTTGTAATCAACCCCCTACTTATATATTCACAGATTAATTAGGTCTCATACAGAATTCAGTTTTCAAAAGAACAGTGTAATATTGGTATTTTTATTTTGACTAGTGCCATGACAGATTTTTTCAGCCTGCAGAACATCTTTCATTTTCCTCTGTATGCCCTGAAATAGGGAAAGGGGGAGATTTAGAACAGTAAACCATTGTAGCAAAATGAAGCCAGGGAATGCCAGGACACAGGATACACCAGGCAGACTGCTTGCTTTTGATGACATGCAGTCCTTGCACAGAAATCAAGACACTATGCTGGACCTCAAGAGACTTAAGACTGGCTTCTCAATGCATGTGAGTCCTCTGTGATTGGAACAACCAGTTAAGGCTCCATTTAAACAGGATTCAGTGGTATAAGGAGATAAAAAAAAAATTAGGTACTGTTCACAAAGAACCCACAAATTCAAATTAAATGCTCACTCTCCAGTTAGAATACGTGCACACAGTAAGGCAACCATGAATTGAATTACAGGTCCATATGATGGAGGGAAGCAAGGATTATGCTAAATAACAGCTATCCCTCTCAGAGCTAAAAGCAATTTTGTTAAAAATCGGGTGAGGTTACTTATGTTAGCAGTGGCCAAAAAAGAAGGAGTATGGTTTCATCCAGCCACATTCCCATGTGTTTTGTTTGGTACAGGTCCCAGGCAAGCAGTGAGGGGGGCACCCTGGTTTCTTCTCCCTCCTCCATACTGCAAGCACAACAGGGGGAAAGAAATACATAACTATCCCTAGAATGGAAATTTATTTCCATAAAAGATTCCACGCTTCTACAGAGAAATACCCTAGTCAGTTCAGAATGTCTTTGACCAAATAAATTATTTTTTTTATAAGAGGAAGAATTTGTAGTGTTATTAAAATACTTCCAGTGATACAGAAATAGTGTAGGTAACAAAGATTTAATTACAAAACACAATTTACAGGCCTCATATGTCACTTCACTACTCTAAAATTAAGTATGAACATGTACAATACTTTCAGTGCTACTGCATTATTTACAGTGTTTGATTTTTACAGAAAAAAAAAAACCTGATAGCATGACTGGAAGGAACTGAAAAGGTAAGTTGAATTTAGAAAACAACTTACGGTTTCTGGCCATCACAGGTGAAAGGCCAATATCCGAGTAAACAAAGTGTGATCCCTACAGGGCTGTTGGGCAGCAATACTCACATTCAGTGCTCTGGCTAATTAAAGCTTATTTTTAAAAAAAGCTTAGTGTTTTTATGCTTATGGTTATATGTAACACGCAAAAGTGAACAAGACAATCTCTGACTACAGAAACGTAAAAGTTTTGTAAGAAAATACACCTTTTTGTTTTTACCAGCTAATAACTGCTTTTGTCTTACCCCACGCTGTTTCTAGAGTTTTCTTCAAAGCTTAAAAGCACAGTTTTTGCAAGGGACATAGAATTCCCTTCCTAAGTGCTGGCAAGCCCGTTTCCTTCGGTGTTTGCACTTTGCAGCACACCTCACTGGGTTGCAAAGCTTGGTGGATTCCAAGAATGCGTAAGAAAAATGCTACTATCAACATTGTTTTATCCTCCTTCTTACTGTGTCCTTGCCTTTTATTCTAGCATGAAAACAGAACTGGAAACTAGAAATATAATGACACTATGACTTCAAAAGGTTTTCCTGTGTTTCAGCTGTTTTATTTTTCTATATATGTACATCTATACATCTAAAAAACCAGTATCAACACCACTGTCCTCCACTTCTTTCCAATGTATTAGTACATGGGCCAGACATCTCTATCAAAGACATCCAGTGGGTCGGGAACAGTATAGTTACTCATACTTCTCCTCCTTTTGCATTGACTGCACTGACTTTTGATACAACTGCAAGATGTCACAGCCTTTAGCTATTCACCTGCCTTGCTATAGAAGAAAAGCTTCCAAACAAACAAAAATAAAAGGCCAATAAGAGAAAACACTTATTTTTCCTCGCTAGAGGACTTTTTCCCTTTCCTATTTGTTGAAATTAATATTTTTAAAGTAGTTACAGGATTTTCCTTTTACAGCATGTCTTTATCAGAACAAAATCCTTCTATTTTAAGTGGTTGCCACAAAAAATGGGGACAGATTAATAGATGTCTACACAATAAACAACAACTAATAAAACTCAGAGGATATTTCCTATGAGACTGTGCACAGTCTGAATAAATAATTTGTGTGAGGCTAAGGAACAGACATAGTAACATTTTCAAAATGGCACAATACCAAATCAAGAGGACTGCACTCCTGCTACATAACGCATTTTAAGCTCCACTGGCTCTCCAAACATGACCACTGACAAATAAAGAGAGGTTTCTATAGAGCACCTTGTTTATTGCTGATCTGTGATAAGGCTACTCTGTGAGTATACACCCTACAGAAAACCAGTGAAACTGCTTTCTGATTACACCATCCACCCGACCTATAGTAACAGACCTGTGAAATAGTACCTATTAACATCCACATATCTTATTTTGGAGCCAGGGCCCCTGAACAATACTAGATGGGAAAAGCAGCAGTGGCAGGTGTCACTGTTACTAAAACCTTCAGATTTTACAACGTTACATTTTAATCATAGAGACCATTCTGAAAAGCCCTCTCTAAGTTCTAAGAAACACCACCACTAATTTCCAAGACACGTTACTCATACTGCTGCGCAGTTAGAGCTGTCAGTTAATTCCTGAAAGTCTGAGCTGAGTCTTCAGTTTGCCTTCATAAATGAACCAACAACTGGAAAAACTTAAGAAGTCTCAAACCAGGAGCTCTGAAGAAAAAACATGGAGGAGGAGGCATGCAACGCTGGTTGAAGACAAAGCTACAAACAAAAGGGTGTATCCTATGATGTACCATTAGCTGGATGCAGGACAGCAAAAACCACTCATCTTCCCTTTACAGAAAGGAACCAAGACCAACAAGAGATTATTTCATTAAACTGCTTGTAATTAACACTCAGATCTTTGAATGGAAAATACAGCAAATTGCTACAGTTTCCTTGTAGTGCTAGAATAAATGTCCTAGAGTGATGAGACTCACAGTTCTACAATGAAATACAGAATACTGGCAAATTATATTCCACTTGCACCAATTATATGTTTCCTATAAAATTTAATGAATAAAGGCTGCTATAATAATTAAATCTAAATATTGCATACTGTATATTTATGTAAACACTGGCCGGTAGTATCTAAAAGACCCTTTGAAGAAATTCTGTAACTCGTGGCATGTTTTCCCCTGTTTCCTATGGAAATAAGAATACAACATTAGTCTGTCTGCGTATCTCTGATCCAACGCAGCAGTGATCTTCCAGACAAATACTGCTCACAGGCTCAAAACGCAATAGGTAAAAGACAGCCCAGTCTTCTGAAAAACAAGCAATCAGGATCAGGAGAGCCCTAACAGCAAAGACCTATGGACCCCATAAAAGGAAAGGCTTAATCTGGTACTTGCAGATCCAAAAGCGGTCACAAAATAGAAATCAGAAGAAATTAAGACTGTCTTTCTCCCAGATTGACACTGAATGGTAAGAAAGGCTAACTGAAATATGGCATGGAAAAAAGATCAAAGTTTTGTTGAATCATCTAAGTGTATGCAGACATTATACTGCCTAGATTACACTACCAGTTCGTACTCCAACACTTCATAACCTGTGTTAGAAAACACACCCAGATGTTTCTAAGGGAAAGCATTTCCCTTTTAGAAACCGAGTAGTACTGTCCAGCAAGGTGACAGATAAAGTCTTTTCCAGAAGACATGCCTAATGCATGCTCCACAAAAGAGTCGTGTTTTCAGTATACACTCTGCTTGCTGTCTGCACAACTCGGCTAAGAAAACTAGCAGGTTTAGCGCCATTATAAACTGCACAGCACCTGTTCTCCACAATATGCTCCAGTTGTGGAGATGACCTTTATGCAGCATCTATAGGAGGCAGAAATCTATATTGTGTAACTCCACTTTTTCTATAAGAAGGAAAAGTAATTTTTAAAATTAAAATTTAGCTTTCTCATTCATCATTCTTTTTGTTATCAATGATTTCATTAGGTGAAACTACAGGATGTTCGGGAATGTATTATGTCTGGATGCCACTTACTCCACACAAGGATGTTTTTAGCATTGCCAATAATGTGAAATGTAAATATCAAGCAAAAAATATAACCAGATTAACTAGTTCTCGAGAAATTATTATAATTTTTTCTGTCTAAAGAATACTTCATAAATACATTTTTTGGAGTGTAAAGACTTCCAAGTACATAATCTGAGTCAAATACAGCATTCTTCTGATGAAGTAAGTTTCAGATGGCAGTCATAAATAACAAAGAATATCTTATTTCCTCTATTTCACAACACTTTTACCTGAAACACATGTAAAGGAATGTGACCATAAAGACAGTGACTTGCGGTTGTAGAATACCAGTGAAAAATTTTAGATTGCAAATAAATTTTCTAACAATCACTGACAACGGTTTTACACTTTTGAACCACTGGTCACTGTAGTATCTGTATAATGAAGTCCTTTAATAATGTTGAAATCTACCATGTAACTGCTAATTGGTTCTTAGGGTCAGAATGTACATACCTAAATTTATCTCCACCACATTATCGTTACTCTACAGAGTCTTTGCAAAGCATGACACTGAAAAAGTAACTGCTGCCCTAAGTCTTACAGCTTTAACATTTTCAAAAAAAATACTAGCAGCTGCTAGACCAAATTAAGCAATTCATTTCTGGAAAATTTTTACAAAGTCATTTATTTATAATAAGCGAAGTTAATACTGGCACAGTGATTTGGGTTTTTTGGTTTTGATATTTTAAACATATATTAAAATTCCCAAAGAACCTTAAACTGGGTAGGAGCTTAAACTATTGAAATAATCCATTAAATATTTACAAGAGGAAAACAAAAAAAAAACCCAAAAAAAATCTGTTCACAGCACCATACCTGTGCCCTTGCATGAACTTCCCCAAGGAGACCAGAGTACTGCTGTTCCAGATACCTATTTTGTTTCTGCCAGCAGCTTTCCTGTGCTTTCATCTGTTCAGCCATTTTGTTAAAAGCATCTTCCTGGCTCTGCTGAAGCTCCTTCATAGCATCAGACTTGTTCTTACAAGCATATTCTAGGTGAGATATCTGTGTGACAAGCATTTAGAAATTCTTTTACCTCTCAAAACCCCTTTTTACTTTAATTGTACATATTAATTTAAGCACAAACTATTCCAGCATAAAAATCTAAATCATGATTTCTTCAACATATTTGTTAAAATTAAGTAAAAGCTTTTCACAACAGATTACTTCAACCTTGCAACAAAAATGAGACATATTTTGGAATAATGAATTTTCCTTGGTTTCAGTTTTGCCATCCTTAACACCACCTTGCAGATATCTGTTGCCTTCTTTTTGGAAACCTGAACTAGGCACTTCCCATATTTTTTAGAACAAGCACATTAAATCTTGTGCTGTTAAATCAAGTGAATCAGTGCTTTAGCAGATTGCAAGGACTGCAAGTAATAATGAAAAAACAGCCCTTAATTTTGTTTTACTGGAAAGCCAAGACATTCCATATATTATTAAGTTTTAAAATAATTTCAGGAAATTTCAGTGTACAGAACATTTTTCTCACAAGTAGCTCACTAGTTTATGATGTGTTCTCAACAAACATGAAGGCATTCACTTTGTGGTTTAACTCTGCAGCTCCCATGCAAACTAAATGGAGTAATGAATCAAGCCAACAATGACCTCTAAATACAAGTGCCTACACTTTGTTACTAGAAAATACCAGCAACATAACTTCCAAATAGATCACATAAAACTGCTGGAGAAAAATTTTGCTCTCAGAAAGCAGGCAGAACACAGGTAACAATACCACCCCAAATCCCTGAAAAGCTGGTAAGTACATGAAAAGAGCCCTAGAGACCTCACAATCAATCTCAATTACCACACTAAATTAAAAAGCAAGAAACAAAACCCCACAATTCCCCCAAACATTGCCAATGATGTTCACTCCCTTCCCTTCTATTCCTTTTTCTCCTCTACTTCAAAAGGAAAATATAAATGTACATCCAATCTGCATAATCCAGATTTTATACTACCCCTCTTTAGTAATTTCCATTGACTCCTGGGTTAGTTACTAAATGATGGGCAGAGTCAAAATGATTCACTGTGATCTGCCCTGTCTCTTACTTGGACCAGAATGATCAGAATTCCAGCAGATGAGGAATGTCCAAAAGATGTTTTCCCTTCCTGTGCCTAAAGAATCAAATGTCAGGGCAGCCAGGATCTGGGGTCACTCTACTAGACTGCAGGACTGGCTCTATCAGTGGGGCTAGAACATGAACCGAAATCCTAAAGAGTGGGACATGTTAAGCCTGTGGAGCAGCTTAAATTAATTAAAAAGAGGTCTCTTTTTTCCTAAAAATGCAGGGATTTCTGGGGAGAAAGGCCACATAAACTTACTCACATTAAAATCAATTCAGAAAAGCACAGCTCCTCTCAAACAAATATTGACATGTTTTATAAAAATAAGTACTTTTTAGTTGTATTTCTGACTATAAATTTCATAATCCGAAACTTACAGTTAAACCAAAAAACACACTGGTATTCTTTCAGATAGTACCTCTGAATCATAAACATGTAATTTAAAGATGACGTTCCTGGAGTAAGTGCATTTTGTTTCTGTTTTATGCTAAAATAAAGACTTGCTTTATTAGTGTAAATGACTAAATTCTTTGAATTGCTTCATCAGTAAGATTAATTTATTTTCTTTTAATTAGGTCCCTGTGGCTAATATTGGCTAGTACTATTAGCATGTCCTGCACAGAAAGTGGAGCTTAGAGACTTCATACAGACTTCAGTCACATTTACATGCCCACAGCAATGGCATCAAACTGAGTTGTAGACAAGCCATAATTAATGGTATTGAATTATTAACATCCAAATTCTTTTTGAAATAAGATGAATGTCAGTCCTTTTTAATGATACTGTGATGTGGACAAATGTCACTGAATTTAATAGAGTTAGCTGGTGCCTAAGGACACTTACCTTCTCATTAGCCCTGCTGAGGTCTAAGATCAGGGCATCAACATTCTCCTCCAAGACTGCACAAAGCTCAGACCAAGAGAATCTATCTAGGATGCCTTCCGGTTGTTTTATAAGCACACAGCCTGCTACCAAATGCTGGTATAAGTTATGGAGGAAGGTTAGCTTCTCCTGAGACAAAAAGAAAAATTAGCTGTTGTATCTGAACAGTGTTAGAATCCAAAGAGATGCATCATATATGTACAGTAATGTGAGCTGCACACAGCTTAAAAAAACCACAAGGCTCATTCCCAAACCTTTTCAGACTCCTCAATTTCTTGTTAATATTTGCAGTCATACAGATTAAAGCCACAGTAAGACAACAGTTTTTGTAAAATTTACCTAATTAGACTAAGTATATAGAGAAAGCCCAATCCTGCAGTGGTCACAACCATGACCTGGTACAGATAAAAATCTCCATGCTATTAGCAGATGCAATTTATTCATTAACATTAACACTTTTCAGGTATATTGAAATTGTGCCTACTTCCAATATCTGCATAACATGCAGAACATTGATTGGCTAGCAGCGCAACACACTTTATGCAACTGTGACTCTGAAGTTTTTAAAAATTATTTTTGCATGGATTATGTATGACTAAATAGCTACACAAAATGGGCATATAGCTTCATCAGTCAAATTCTGCAAGCTGTGCCTTATTCATTTACACTTAGCAGTGTAACAAATTGATGCAAATTATGAATAAACTTTAGCAACAATAGCATGCAACAGAAATTCCAGCCTTCATCCTTTTAGTACATACATGCAACTTAGCAACTTTAAGGTAATAACAGAAAGCCATGAGAAACAGAGCCTTTATTCAAAGTCAGTAAACCATTGTAAAGGTTCCCATTGCTTTCCAGGGGCCTTGGATGAGACTTTACATTAAGAAATTGTGGATGACCGAGATGAGGAAGTATGGTTTTTCTGAGCCCCTTGCATTATACTTAGATGCATTTTCTCATTATTATTTCATGTATTTTAGGCAATAAAAAACCTCCAGTTTAGTTTAGTTTAACTTTGTTTCTAACAGATCTCATAGTTCCCCACAGAAAATCCAGTGTACCACCATCATTACATTTTTGCCTGAACTGTGATAAACCAAGGATGATAATTATCCACTTGGTGTGAAAAAAGGGATCCCAAGACCCAAAATCAATTCACACATGCTGAATGCAACCACAGTGTTGTAGGCATGCTGACTTTACGATACAGCCAGGCTTCTAGTTTCCTTCACTTTAATCATTATCTGATGTGTATAACAATTCCAGCTGCTTCATGTGGACACTATTTAAATACCAGACTGTAAAAGAGGTGGAAAGAATGTTTCCTTTTAACTCAGTTGGCATCCGTGTCCAAATTTGTGGAAGTAATGAGCTCAATATGCACAGTAACTATGATAAAGTATATAATTTCTATTGCTAGTAGAGAACTGCTTTTTTTTTGGGGGGGGGAAGCAACAAAATTGACATCTGTAAACAAATATACAGAAAAAGATAATAGTTCTGAAGTAAGACTTTGTGAAGCAATTCCCACATATAGCACAGCACAATAAGCTAACAGCTAAGAAATAATTCTAGGTTTTGTGGCACACAGGCAAAACTACTTCAATTCCACAATTGCTACCGATTGCTATGTGAATCAGTAATTAATAACACATGATGATGATGCTCTTGACATGTTCCAATTGTGAAACACTTTTAACTTCCAATTTGAAATAAAGAAATAATTGTTCATCATGCATAGCTCTTTAAATAAATTCAGGTGTTCAAAAATTCAAAGCACTGGAAGGGTTAAGCTATTAGTTCTGATATAGAAGGAAGAAGAACCAATATTCCCTGAGATCCTGTAGATATTAAATACATATTTCAAAATACATATCTTAAAATCATATTTTGGGGACAAATCTGTTAAGAT
Source organism: Falco cherrug (assembly GCF_023634085.1). NCBI lineage: Eukaryota > Metazoa > Chordata > Aves > Falconiformes > Falconidae > Falco > Falco cherrug. Next base: position 35,333,830 of record NC_073720.1, on the reverse strand, counting down.
TACAAGTAACCATCTGATGTATGTAAATGTATAAAGTTGAGATTAAATAAAGACTCTTTTTGACAGTCATCTTGTCTCTGGTAATACCTCCATATCCTTCTGGTAAGCCCTGGTAAGCTTCTGGATTTCATTTTCAGATTCTGTGGCACGTGCTTTCTCCTTCTCCCAGCATTGTTGTACATTCTGTAGTTCCATTTTTAAAGCTCCTATTAAAGTCTCTCTGTCTGTACACTTAGCATGCAGGTGATTTAACTCTTTATTGGCATCTGTCAGGTTATCCTGAGCTTCCTGCAAAACAGCGGCATGGAACAGAGAGGCTGGTAAGAATTTTGCTCTATAAAATGTTACCTTAGTCCAGTGCTCAGCATCTCAGGAAGTAAGCAGTCACATAGCCACACATGTTCCAAAGACTCCAGGCTAAGCTGACTGTATCTTTTAATAACAGAATTTCAAAATTGACAATGGTCCCTCTCCGCAGCTTGTAACTAGACAGCATGAGAAACCCACCTCTGTGAGCAAAAAGCTCCATGATACAGTGATCTTCGGAATCCCTTCTACCCCCACAACTGAGATGTTGAATGCATGGACACAAGTCATCCTCTACAGAGAGGAGAGCTCTCATAGCTACTGAAAAGGTACATCATTTTCATAAGTAAATCTCTGATCTGTTACAGCTGAGTTGGTAGGCAACACAGAGAGCTGCTGTTACCCAATGTATTCTTTATCTACATGATAAAAAATGTGATGACTCTCTTTGGAGGTTTGACCATGGGAAGAAACTAACAAAAATGGTCATAAATAGAATCATTATGCTACCTGTACAAAATCTCACAAGGTAAGTAAAGAACTTAATACACTACACCTTTTCAGCCAAAATATTGCTGAGAGGGTGAGAACAGAAACACGTGCTTTCCTTTCCTACAAGCACTGGACTTCCAGCACTGCTAAAGTTTGCTAAAGGTCAAACTGAAAGCATTGTTTATTTCTCATAAAATCATATCTGCTTAGATAGGAAATATATTAGGAAAGATACTCCCAAATTCATCAGGCAATGTCAACTTCTTCTCAATGAAAATATTAAAAGATAAAAGTAATGTTAAATTTCTAACACAAATATTTTGAGACTGGACCTAGTTTTCACTCACATAGGCAATTTTATTACCAAAATTTTAAAGAGGTCAGAAACCGGCATATTGCATAAAAACCAGCACCTTCCCTGTGCAGCAAACTCAGTTTTTGCATGAAGAAGTATCCGTTACAATGGCTTGCCAAATTTTTAGGTATCTTACAAAGGTGCTGCAATGGAAACTGAAGTCTTAAGTCTTCTGAGCATAAATTAGTAAAGAAAGTTCAGATCAGATGACAGATCATGTGCAAGCATCAATTAATATGGAGACTCTGAGTGCTGCAGACTTATCTGTGACTAAACTAAAGTGACAAAGCAGCATATCCCCAGCAAAAGAATCTGAGAAACACTGGGAATAGAGACATTCTATTCTGGCAATAATGTAATACACTGCCATTGGGGAGATAAAGTTTAACCATGACCTCAGGACTTCCTCACTCCCTTGGCCACCAATGTAACCAGACAGGATGTTACAAAAGTGGTGTGTCAGCCAAAAACAGAAATAAAAATATTCTTGTTCAGAAACTAAAGAAAAGGCTTCTCAAGTGTTTTTATCAGCTCCCAGGTAGATTTTAGTCTTAAGAAATTCTGCACTGCACCTTGCACAACTGTTAAGGCAGACCTGACGCTTCAAACATGCATTAACTTTGATAAACACAAAAAAAAATTAACAAAAGAAAGGTCACCTTTACTAAAATGTGCTATCATATGAACAGCGATAAATTCTCTTCTCCTTGACAAAAAGTTAAGAGAAAAAAACTACCAATGCTGGTTTTAATATAAAACAAAATTTTGCAAATTGATAAATCTATTTTAATTATTTCAAAAGACCAATCATTGAAATCAGCAGTCAGGTAGCCTAAGGTGGTAACCAGAATAAAGCAGTATGGCTTCATACAAGTGTGCAAGGTAAACTAGTCTGCTCAACAGAATACAACGATACAGAGACTTACTCTGATAAGAAAAAAAAAAAAAAAAAAGATACCTTTAAATCCAGAAAGACACTTTTTGCAGAACTATAAAATTTTATGTTAAGTTCATGAAACCATACCTTAAGGTCTTGACTTAAAGCACACATTTTTTCTTTGGATATCTCAAGTTCTTTTGTCATCTCTTCACACAAAGCCTTCGTTTTCCCAAGCTATGAAAAATACAGAGGTCAGGCAGGCTTTTACAGAAAGGCTACATAATCACTTGAATATACACAAAAAATATTCTATATAAATGTAGAAGAAATAATTGTTTTCAATTCCTTTGACAATATTTATACTCCATATAATCTAAATAATGTGCCATTACAAAATAACTCTTTTATAATGATTTAAGATAAATAGCAGTAGCAGAATCCCAAACTGAGTCCACTACTAACTTTCCCATTAACTCTCAAAATAACACAGACTGAAATGCATTTGAAAATGTAAATGAATTCAGACTATGATCTGGGAAGTAGTCTGAGCAAACAAGTTTTCAAAGTCAGTGGCCATGTGCAGAAATCATCCAGCTGTGAGCATGGTCTCTACATTTTACTGAGCGCTGGACAGTACACACATACCCTAAAAAAGCAGCAATACTCCTGAGAGGTATGGCAACTACTGAACGCGTTTTGGTGCTACATGCAACCACCTTAGAGCTAGCTCATGACTATAATGTGTGCTAGCTTCACTTTCCACTTTCAAAGAAAGATAACACACCATTATAATCTGTATCTTTGGTTAGCTGATGATTAGGTTAGCAAGACAAATGTCTGAAAGAAAGTATCGAATAAACATGTATTATAGTGCAGGTTACTGCCAGCACTTCAGTATTAAGAAGCAACTCACAAGTAAAATATCCCATCTACAAGTTACTTTGAAAATTCTATTTTTGTTTGATCTCATATCAGGAGACCTGGCAGCACTCTCACAAATAATTACAGTAAAATACAGAATGCTATTTCCCGTCTTTTTCTTGGTTTACTAGCCTTTTCTCTCTCCCCAAACATATTCTAGCCTCTGCACTACACAGAAAGTCACAAGCTTTTCTGTGAAAAGCAAAACACTTAGACACCTTTCAGACACACTAATGAACTAGATTGTTTAATATTTAACACAGTAAGTTAAAAGTGACACATCAAGTTTAGCAGGATATTTCACATATACATACAGGTGTACCCGCACATTAGTATCTTCATCAATATGCAGGGTATTGTTGAAAATCTCTCTATAAACAGAACCACTACATAATTACTCAAAACTAAACCCTTACTGCTGTGTATTAAAAAATCGTGTTTTTACTGCACAGTGCCCTTCATATTCCTTTGTGCATTACTGTATTATTAAAAAGTTTCATTACTAAACATATCTATTATATAAAAAGCCAAAAGCAGTATTATCTATGGGGGCAGGGGTAATCAAGAAGGACAGAGCACTGCCCTTTCTGTGCACCATGAAGGTGCTCAGTGATCTCTGGCTCCATATGACAACTTCAGGGTCAGTCACACACAGTCCTACTGGGAAGTCTTGTGGCAGGTCATCTGTTGGTCCTGCTCTGCTTGCGATTTATTTTCCTTGACAGTTCATTCTTCTTTCTGTCAGAATACTCTCTTTGCTTTCTTAGCAGCCACCCCCTTGGTCTCCCCACTGCTGTCTCTGGCACAGTTTCACAACAAAGCACATCACTAAGCCAAAGCCTGCTGAGTCGACTTTTCAACTGTGCTGCCTATCACGTGACATCCCTCCTCCCAAATAACAATTCACTGTGGGTAATATGTTCCTAGTTACTCTTCAGCTTCCAGACTTGGGTCTCAGAAGAGTTTCATAATGACTATACACATCAGTTCTCTTACCTCACTGGGAGAGACATAACAGTGCTTGCTGTTTACAGGAGTATAATTGTTTCCATGGTCACTTATTTTTGTGCCCGTTGAACAAACTCAAAAGGTCTTGTGGGAGACCATTCTTTTCCCAATAAAAGAGGCAAACTGACATACTTTTCTTCCATTTTTTTGTTTTGGTTTGGGTTTTTTGTTTTATGTTTTTATCTTTTTGTATGTTGTGACTAGCTAGACTATGCATTTGTCATAGCAAAAGATAAAAACTAGGAATCAAAAAACAGTATTGGCATTGTTAAAATCTTATCACACCTTGCCTTTCTGTATTGCCAATTTTATCCAAAGACAAGCTAATTACAAGCTTGTACAGAAAACTTTAACATTGCCGTTAACTTCTCCCGACAGCCTTTAAAGCCACAATTTCATAAAACATTTACACCCACAAGGATTAATTTATCACATTAGCAATACAAATGAGAAAATAAATGCAAGATTGTGACTTTTCAGTCAGTGAAATAAAAGGCCAGTAGGACTGCATGGAAAACATTTTTTTTCAAAGGTAAGCCTTCCAAAATTGAAATATTTCCAATATTGTCTTAGATAACTTCAGAGAGTATTGTCACAGTCCTGTTTTATTTAAGACATCAAAATAGCACCGAAAGAGATTTCATCATAAACACTCTCAACTCAGAGAATTATGCCACTTTCTACATGTACAAGGGCATGCGCATTTACATAACTGATACCAATGACTGTTGAGGCTCAAGTGTTGCATATTTAGGAATATTGTGGTACACACTGCCTAACACTTAAATCATCATCTTTTAACTAATTTTAGAAGGCTTGTTTTCCTGCATGTTTACTGAAAAGAGCAACTCTAACAGGTTTAATAAGAAAACAAAACCAAACTAATTAAAAAAAAACACACAAAGGAAAAATTCTTCTCCCTGTCCCCTCAAACGTATGTGAAACTTCACTGTAAGGCAAGCTTAGAGAAACAATAGCGACAGAGATTATTTCTTTGGGTATATGTGAAGCTGTCAACTCAACAATCCACTCTTCTGACCTTTTTCACAAGCAAAGCATATGTACTGCTGCAGGCCGAAGGCAATACATACAGAGCCAAACCGTGCAAGTGTTACCTCATTAGACATATCTTCCAGCTTGTTCTGGTAAGCTGTCAAGGTACACCTCAAAGTCTCAAGGACAGAGAGGCTTGGAGGTTTATCTTTGTCCTTATAAGTGCCTGAAGGAAAATACAGAATAAAAATTAGGCCTTAAAGCCACAGAAAGAAAACTACTTGCTCTGTATGAGAAGTATTAAAATTAGAGCTACAGTGACAATACAAAACACCGAACAGCAACCTTGTTTGCCACAAGAGATGCAGTTGAATAGCCATACTTTCACAGCGAATACCACTGAAAAACATTTGTATAAAAGCTTTAATACAAGATACAGAACCATAAATTCTGGATTATATTTCTACCTAATGTATTTGGTATGCAGTCTCACATAAAATTTCTACTGTGGTCAAGTCTGTGTCATTCAGTCACAGCAGCCAACTTTAAAGCCACACAATAACACACTTTGAAAAACATGTCGCCTGAAAATTAGGTATGTTACACTTTTCCTGACATTATTTTGCTGTTGTGACTAAGCATGCATAGTATAATGTAGTACTTCATTTACTTAAAGCTTACTGAGCCAAAGATCACATGACTATCTTATGCTTGGAGAGATCTTAAAAACCTTTTAAATTCTCTTGAATTTCATTCCAAAGGAAACAATAAAAAAAATTTATTATCTGTCTGCACAGTCCTACATAACATTTAAATTATAAATCTTAAAGCTGATATATCCATCATATACACACTACACTTATTTATTAAACCTTTAGAAGGAGACTTCTGATCCAGTTGCCTTAATTAAGGACATGTGAACATGTTTGAGCATTCCAAAGCCCATAGTACAATGTGCTAAGAAAGCAAAACAACACTGTAGTGATCAAGAGGTCACAAGATGTCAGCTGATACTAAATTTCCAAGAACAAACTATTCATTTTTTTCTGCTAAGCATTTTTTTCTGTTAAGCAAAACACCAGGTTACTGACAGATTCTTTGCAGCATTATTTATATTAGTATGCAGCATTTATGAACTTAGTTTATAACAAATTAAAAGGTATTTTCTACAAGTCTTAACACATCCTATACGCAAAACCCACTTTACCAACACTAATAGCATCGTTATTCTGCAAAAGGAGTGAAAAAAACTGTAGCATTTGAAATCTAGAGAGGCTAAACAATCATAACTCCCAGCAGAACCAAATGATGATACAGGTGTTTATCACCTCTGAAAGGTCAGTGTCACTAAGCAATTTACCTAGAATAGCTCAAAGTCAAATCAGACACTAAACTCTAAGCCTTTTCTTTGGCTCTCCATAAAACTTTCTCAGCTAGAGGAGGTGCACTTACAGACTTGCAGGTTGGGGTTTTTTTAAGGATCCTATGGTTAGTATTATCTAATAAGCATGACACTCGAAGTGTTATAAAAACATGACAGATTTGTCCTGTAGGTTATACATAATGCACCAATGGTAGTCAGTGGAAAACTTACACATATGTACAAGTCAGAAAGTATTGCCAACAGCCATTCTCAAAGTTTGTTCAACTAATTAGCCTCTTCTTTCCCAACCCTTTGATAATACCAGAAAACAAATAGTACTATTCAGATTGGACACTAACTTTTCACTTTGAGTTGCCAGCCAACTGTTACTGTCAAAGTCACACCTGGTCAAACCAATGCAGGTTTCCAAGACTGCTTTCAGTAACAGGAGTAAGACCTGCTCTACAGCACGCAAGTGAATTTAAAAAGAACGCATGTCCCAGTGACAGACTTCGGCTCTCCCCTATTAGCCACTCCACTGGACATCTACTCACCACAGCTTCTAAATGTCTACAGAGTCAGCGAAAAGAAAAATCTTCTTCGTGAGACTCCAGTGCTCTTAACCAAACCTCTGAGTCCTAGAGATGTCTCAAATAGCCATGTTATCCTTAGAATCAACCTAAGAAGAATTCATAAAATCTGGCCTTTTGTGAGAAGTTTAGATTTCACATTTAAGGAAGAGACTAGTAGCACCTTACTATCATTTTTATCATTTAACTACAGCTATAGTTAAGGATGCACAGGGCTCCAGTCCTTTCTGCTCAATTACAGGAGCAGCTTCTCACTACTAGGAAAATTTTGCAATAATCTTGTTGCACAGAAAAAAGTGCTATTCCTCAATACTTCTAGCCCTAGAGAAGTTGAAACTCACAATTCTCGTTCAGTTTAAAGTAATACCTATACAGTCAATCGAGGGGTTGTCTTCCACCCCAGTTTTCCAACTGTCTAAAATGTACCTTCATTCCTAAACTCCCAGCCTGCAATTCTGTCACTGAAGCATGCCTCTGAACGATCTTAATTTACATCATGTTTGCCAAAACCAGACTTTTGCCAGTAAACTTTCCATTCTGGCATTCCTTGCCTTTGCTGCATCCCTATTTTCTCAGCGGCCCCGTCCACCAACAGAAATACCAGGTACCACGTTCCTGGACTTGCTGAAAACAAGCCTATGGTTTTAATACTGGCCAAATCTTGTCTGTCTTCGTATTACTGTGCAGGAGACATGGAACATAATCCAAACAACGCTCTCATGCTGGAGAAGCCCTACTTCAGCAACATGGGGGAAAAAAAACCCTTACTTGAAGCATTTGCCTGTTATCACCTACAAGTTTGGGGGAAGAATTTTGAGGAAATGACAGGTTCAACAGAAGTCTGCCAAGAGGTATAGAAGTGAGTAAACTTTTGAACTTGCTGCTTCAGACTTTCTGCTAACACCTTGCTAGGATAGAGTTAATTTTCTTCATAGTGGCTCATATGGTGCTGGGTTTCAGATTAAACCAAAACAGTACCGGTGGCCTGTGTTAAACAGTGACACTAACTCAAAGCAGGTAACATTCTTAATATTTTATACTCTGTTCACTTTATTTTCAGACTACTACAACCACAATTATTTTTTTTTTCTGAAATGAAGACAAATTTCCCTGAGCGCAAACCCTGTTGCTGAATAACTGCAAAGTATGGCAAACTGAAAAGGGACAAACTGAAATCATGCAAATTGCCCAGTAAGACTAACAATGCTGTGGAAAATTTATAAAGGTCACTTAAAAAAGACAAGTAGTGGATTTATGCCCATTATTCCTGAACATATAAAGAAAAAGATAACTTTTGAAAATACTTTGGTGTTTAATCTTAAAAATATAAAGTCTTCTCTTCTTTTTCCTGTAGATCCCAAAAATCACAGCCCAATCAGTACTTAAATGAAGGGGCTGGACCTTTAATACTGACAGATTTTTAAGGAGATGTCTCAACGACTTCAGCTGAAATGAAAAAAAAAAAAAACAAAACAAACAAACCACACAAAATCACCCCAAGACAGACTGCCCAGACAGCTGCGGCTCATGCAGCCCCTCATCTGCTAATTAGACTACAAAGATTTATTTAAAGATTTTTAGTTTTATTGGCACCTAGGCATTTCCATTTCAAATATGACTACATTAAACATTTTTTTGAAAATTGAAATAAATACTGTTACAGAATAAATTTACAAATACAACACGGTTAGGCAATAGCATTAAAAATTTAAGTTTCATGCTTTTCAAGCATAGTAAATAGGTAGAACAAATGTCTTGGTCAATGTCCACTTTAATATTAAAGACTCAACCCACAGCAGAGCTAAATTTGACTTTCTGCCTCAACTGAGCCTCTGCAGAGATGCTGTAGCTTAAAAAACATCTCTTTAAATCAGATCTTTCAGAGTCCACCTTAAATAAATTAATACTGAAATTATACTGTTACTGAATCCCTAATATTATAGAATCTGGTCAAAGCTATTCTCTGCGAGGTTTATCACTAGGGAGAACAGAAAACTTACTCAAAAGACAACCACTCCTCTGGAAACTGCACTTTGACAGCAGCATCCAGATCCCCCCATCCAGCTCACCCCAGAACTGCTGAAGCCCCTCTGGGCATGTGGAACTTTGCAAGATTGAGAAAAGCATATAGTTTTGAAGAGCTTTTCAGTCTGACATATCTACAGTAGTAAATCTAAGGTATTAACCACAGGAATTACATTCATAATTACAGAATAAAACTGACAGCAGTTCCTAAATAAAAAAAAAATACAATCATATAGCCCATGTGAGGAAATCAATGCATCACCGATTCAAGGCTAGGCTTTTAAGGACAACAGAAATATCAAGGAGTTCCTTTATGCAATTTTAACAGTACTGGGTCCTCCAAAAAAAAAAAAATCTCCTTTTGTGAAGACACAAAGAGAAAATATCTTCATTTAAAGATGTATACAACCCATTTTTGTCTACTGTTGCTAAGTGCAGGAACATATCGTTACAACTCACATAAAATAAACCCATTTGTTATTAAAGCAACATTTTGCCTGTCTTCTTCCAGTTTACTTGCACTATAAGTTGGGTGCATTTGTTGTCTAGTATATGATTTTCTAACAGCAATTACATAGAGAAGACCTTTTAAAATCTTTATTTAAAACTATCTATAAAAGCATACTATTTTCACTTTTTAAAAAATTACTAGCTTTAACATTAAAGTTCACTTTGTTTATGTTAGTCACCATTTCAAATGTTTAAGCAGGCAGCCGTATGTTGAGTTTGATACAATAATTACATATAAAGCTAGGCAGCAGAGTGACAACCATTGACTTGCGATTAATTTTAGAGAAAACAGAAAAATATTTGTTCTGTATTAGATCAAATGAATGCAATGTAGTACTACTCCACAATCAACAGTAAAATGTATTGTGTTACATCATGTGTCCTACACAACCTTTTTGAATATATGACCTTTAAGTTGCTGAAGGTTGCTTCAGAATTTGGCTCAGTTCAGGCAAAACATCTGTTCCCTTTGCAGGTATACTGTAAGGACTTTTTTCTCAGTTGGATTTAGAGCACAGCAAGTGAGCCCTTTTCTGACCGATCATATACACCCCAGCATTTGTAAATCAAGCTCTGGGCTGACAACAGCAGGTCCACATTCCGTCACCCTTTCTCAGCTAGCAAGGCCATTTGACTGCTGTGAGAACTGCTCTTATCATGTCATCAAATCAAAGCATGTTGAGAAGGGGGAATGCAAGAGGCATCTGCAGAATTCCCACAATGTAGTGACTTTGGAACATTGACAGATGCATCTGTCATTTTATACCTTCAACTAACCTGCTGTCCGCTGGCCTGACATGGCAAAGCTGTCCAAGAGTAACTCCAGTTCTCTCATGTTGTTTTCATACGTCTCTGTTAGAAAGACCTGGTGTTTCTTGGCCTTTATTTCACAGGAGATACAAACAAGACAAGAGGGGGAAAAAAGAAACCCATTAAAACAGTAAACAGAAGAAATACAGATCACAACATTATTTTTGTTTCCCTTTAAATTTAAATTCCTGCTGTATTTCTTATTATTCCTTTTCTTGAGCCAAGAGACCTAACATGACATCACAAATAAGTAACAGAGAACCTTGAAACACACTTAAAATAGAACTAAAGGCTTCAAGTAGTCAAAAGAAAAAGAAAAAAATGGCTGTACTAAAACCTAGTCTTGATCTTCTTCTGCTTTAAAAATATCTCAATAAATATTAACTAACTGCTGCCTATCTATGCAAGCAATGCAATCTATTGTTACACCCTACAAGGGCATCCAGAAAGACACCAAACTACTGGCAGACAGGCTAAAAATTCATGATTTGGCACTCAGTCAAATCCCACACCTATTCTCATTGCAAACCTGCCTTCTTTAATTCTTAGTATCTTCCATGCTTGATAGTGATTTCTTCAGTGTCAAAAACTCCTCCTTAAGCATGGAATATAAAGCAGCAAAGTCCTTCAGTTCCTATCACTGAATTTTCTTAAAATAAAGCTGTCCACTAAGTGTAGCCTATTGTTCAAACCAAGACAATGGCTTTATTAAATAAATCATTTAAATCAATTAATTTTAAAAAATATTTATGGCTGAAAGATATTACAGCAGATTTTTTAATCACTGCAATAGAAAGACTATATCAAATCATTCCTTCAATTTATATCTGATATTAAAACTTGTAATTTTCGAAGACATGAATCCATAACCCCAGACAAGAGCAAGGTCCTCTTAAACATATCTAGTTCTGACTTATCAAAGAAATGTACAATTTTAGCAGCTGTCAAAAAAGTAGTAACATCTCAGTAGTTCAGAAAACAAACAAAACAAAAAAGCCCCACCAAACAAAACCCCCTAATAGCCCCTCCCCCGCAAATAAGAGGAAACTATTTAAGTAACTTCACAATTTTCTTATGACAAAGGTGATGCTCAAAGATGCCTTATTACTGATAATCACTTGCATTTTTAATCTAAAATTCTACTACCTATGAATTTCCGTTTCTACTTGGTGATGGAAGATTACCTTTTTGTATTGAGAAAAATCCTACCGTTTTCTATCATTTCTATGAATTATTGGTTTGGTTATGCTTCACTGCATGTGTAAGGATCCAGTCAATTTCTCAAGCGTGGGAAATATCTTTCCCAGGAAAACTGCTACATACTGGTAGCACATAACTGTCAGACTAAAAAACCAAGAAATGCATTTAATTCTCTGCAGTGTTCTTCAGTATTCAGTTTAAATATTTTATAAATTTGCTTTACTCTTTCAATTTTAATTATATGTACTGTATATCAACTAATATATTATTCATATGTGTATTTCAATGTTAGGTCCCTTGTAGCATTTACACGCCTCTCCTTGTGTGAGAGTTTGTACTGCACTTCATAAAGAATTTCCAAACCACATCTATATATTCAAAAATAACTAAGTTTAATTCTTACTCTATAAAATTATCTATATAAATAGAGCTTGTAATTGCTGAGCTCCAGTAAAAATATTTTATGAGATGCAAACACATTAAAATAATTTAGTCCCATGTACTGATATCATCTCAAAGACCTCACATACTACAAATAATAAAACACAACAGTATGATCAGTATCACAATGAAATAAATACTCTTTTTAAATAAACTGCTCCAGCATAGACAAGGTAAGACTAAATCTTCCCAGAAGAATCTGTTCCCATGGAAGACAAATGTGAGATTTTTTTTCAATCTCCTCATCCAATTTTTTTCATTTGGTTTAGTTAATTTACCATAATTTAGTCAGTATATCGCAATCTATTCAGCTTTCACCACTCCTGTGCTTTATTTGCTAACTGCATCTACACTCCCTGAACCAGTTTCAGTCTCTCTTTTAACAGCAATAAAGATCAAAAGAAAACCCCTTGGAATAGCCAGTTTCCCTACAGTTCAGCTGTGAAGTGTGTCTTTCCTTTCTAACTCTCATTTTCAATCACTGTCCCCTTTGTCAGAAATTGAAGAAAAATACAGTAAAGCAAACTGCTGGAAATCCAGGCACAGTTTAAGAGTCCAAAAGGGTCTGAACATACCGATCTAACTTCTCACCTCTCACTGACTGGTAACTATTAAGAAAGTGCAGAGTCATAAAGTCATGGAGTAATTTAAGCCGACAGGATCCCTGGAGGTCATCTGGTCCCACTTCCCACTCAAAGCAAGGCCATGCTTGAAGTCAGATTAGGATGCTCAGAGCCCTGTTCAGTCAAGTTTTGAGTATCCTCAAGGATGGCGTTTCAACAAGCCCTTCAGGCAACCTGCTCCAATATATCACAATTCTCACAGTGAAGTTTTTCTCCTCTTACAGGTAATTAGAATTTCCCTTTCTAAAATTTCTTTTTGTCTCATACTTTCGCTGCACAGTTCTAAGGAGAGTGTAGCTCTGTCTTCTCCGTAAGTATGCATCTGAGAGTTCATGGCAGTAGGTATAACTCCCTTATTTTTCTTTTCTTCAGACTGAACAATCACAGCAAGTATATGTAACTCTTTAGTTTGAAAAGCATAATGGAGTCCACAAGCACAGAAGCCAAACATAATCAACTGCAGCTGCTAAAAGTTATCTTCTGCCAGATCCAGCTATTCCAGGAGATGAGAGTACTTCCCTCACAGCAAGTCCATCCATCATAATATATGTGTTAGAGGATGCCATTCCTGTACAGCTACTTGAAAGGTACTCGTATGAGTGTTCCTAGATTACTTCAAAAGGGAAATCAAGTGACAAAGTGCTAAAGCCTTTACTTAAACAGAGTTTGATTCCCAGACCACATTCATAGAAACAGGTGAAAGAACACTTGTAAAGTAAATCTTCTGCTGACTTTGCTTGACTTCCTGCACATCTGGGTGGACCATTCTTGACCTTGGAGGTGATCCTTGAAAACTACCTTGAGTATCAATGGCAGCAGGAGGCCTGTATGGATGCACAAGGAGCTCCTGATGAAATTCAAATATTAACAGGGAGCATAAATGAGGAAGCAGGCATAGGTGACCTGGAAGAAATACAGATGCTGTCCAAGCATGGAGGGATATACTTAGGAAAGCCAAAATCCACCTTAAGTTGAATCTGGCAAGAGACCTGAAGGGGAACATGAAAGGCTTCCTGAAGTACATCACCAGCAAAAGGAAAACTAGGGAAAATGTGGACCCGCTGCTGAATGAGGCAGGGCATCTGGTGACTAATATGCAGAAAAGGCCTTCTCAATGACTTTTTCACCTTGGTCTTTAGTGGTAGGAACCCGCCTTCAGGAACTGCAGGTCCCTGGGATCAATGGCAAAGTCTCACTATGAAGTTTGTAAATTGTAGCATACACAATGCTTCCCCAAGTCACACTTCATATCCTTAAGAAGGCTCCTGTTATCACAAAACATCCCTTGAGGACAGAAGAATTTTCGGTAGAAAAGTGTGTTTGGCAACATGTTTACTTAACTATCAATTTTACAACAGAATCACAGTTTTAAACAAATTAAATAGAAGCCAAGTATTTTTCATTGCAAGTACTGTAGACTGCAGCAAGGAGAAAAATCTTTTTTCCAAATGCTTTTTATCCTTATCTGTAAGGATAACCAGAATTATTAAGAAAGCCTACTACTGGCAAAAATTACTCTATCCACTGTCAGAATTATGCTAATCTTCCACAAGTAGGGTATCTGCATTTAGCTGGACAATTCCCTACTTCCCTGGCTGCACAGATATTTTCCTTAAGTACCAGTGCTCAATTTTCGTACCATTCCATCACCTGTTCCAGGACAAAAATGAAGTTCCATTCATTTTTCAGCATTTTCCAAAAGTCACTATTGAATGAAATAAATGCAAACGCTATGTACACTTCTAGAGTAGCCCACATGACTTGATGCTGCACACATGCATCTGCATTTCAAGTTCAGTAACACTGGAGGAGGGGGAAGATGGGTGGAACAGAAAAACAAACCATAGGCAGTTCAAGGCCTTTTCAAAATTAACTTATCAAAACCTTACTAGTATTATGCAGGGAACTGAGGGGTGCAGTCCTGCAACAAACTTGTCATTATTCCAAAAGGAATTTTCTCTACTTTGTTCACAGTCAGAGGGATTTTCCTCTGTGGCTCTCTTGCCCATGGACTAATTCATCCACTCAGTCTGCAGTACAAATCCCACCTGGTGATGGCAGAGCAAGTGCCAAAGCCAGAACTATCCACAAAGCCACGAAAAAGCAGTGTATGTTCAGACACTCCTTGACAAGCATTTGGGTAAATTATTTACAAAAGCATCACAATGTTTACCAGGCTGACCTTGGGGGAACCAAATCATAGCATTTATAGAAACAGGCTCCAAACAACTACTCCACAGTTAAAAAAAATTTGTTTTACTTGAGTTCTGCATAGCAAAATAGTGGCACAAATTTTAAACAACCAAGCATAAACTGCAGTATAAAAAAATGAAACCCTCACTGACAATCGCCATCCTCAGGCTACTATTTATTTTTGCTCAAGTATCTAACTATTGAATACTTAATAGTGTTTCCTTATTTTCTTACATTAGCTAGAACTTCCCAAAGTCTACAGAGGGGATCTTTAGAAAATGTCTAACCATGTGTAAATTAAATACAATTTCTCAACAATTTTAGTGTCTCAGTTTTAATTACCTGAAATAAAATTAATCAAAAAGCTCAAGTTTAATATGGAACTATTCCAGTCCCTTAAAGACAGATCTGTAACAACCTTTTGGTGGGAGATAAAGTTATGAAGCATCTCTGGTTTTTGAAGTTTGGGGCTTTTTAAGTCAAGAGAAAATTTTTCAAGAACTGGCAACTTCAAAAGCATTTTTTAAATTCTTGTCTTCAACCACTGGGACATCACAGCTTGAGTGACCTCTCCGCTTCCAGAATAAATTACAAAATTGGTTTCTCTGTAGATCATTTAAACATATGTTTCAGACTGACTGGTCTTCTTAAATCAGGACAATAACAGAAGTAGCATGTGGGTAAGAACACTCCATCCCTGAGTTAAGGCAAGCAAATCAAGGTAAGATAACATTTAAAAATCATTAGCACAAAACTAATGAAGACTGCATCTTGGATTTTTTGAATTCAAAGAAAAATCTCTCTTCACAATAAATCATCTAGATGATTTTGACATCTTTGCCACTGAGTACCAGATTCTACTCCACAGAATTTGTAAAACAGAATCATAATCTTCAAGGTGTTTCATTGTCTGTTCAGTCAAGACTCAAGACACTTCTTTTAGAGAACAACAGTTAATGCCTGTGTCCAGGAACTAGATTCTTGACAGTTCTGTTCAGACTTTCAGCTTACAAAAACCTACAAGGCTATTACAGACAACCGAGATGTATACAGCACATGACTGCATGCACAGCTGTAAAAGATTTATATGCCACACAGAAAAAGACAGGCTCTGGGTGTAATTTACTACACTACTTGTACACTAATTATGCTACCTCTGATAGTATCTATACAAAGGGGAGGAAATGAACACACAGTTCTTCCAAATTAAAAGGATTTATACTGAAATACCTATTTTTAATGACCTCAATTTCCTAACATGCGTTCTGGTGAACAGGTAAGTTCCCCAAATTTCAAAATACAGTTCTCATAAAGGTTCAAAATCTCCTGCTTGTCTGGTACTAAGAATTAAAGACCATTCACTACTAGGTGACAAAACCTTAAATATCCTAAGTAACTTTTACAACTGTAAAACTGTAAGAAGACACTTCTTATTCTTTCCATGGGGCAGGAATACAGCTGGGGCTGTTTCAATGTAAAATAAGTTCTGAATCATAACGGCCATTCTTCCAAATTCCTATTCTTCAAACTAAACATTTCTAAAAACCCAAGCTGGAAATAATGACAAGCTTGAGACTAACTTCCTCAGAAAAACATAATGGAAATCTTGAGAACCTGCTCATGCTGAATGTTCATAAGCAATTTTGTTTGATACCAACAGATCCTATCACATTTGATCCATGCAAATTTCTGGCAAACTTCTGCTACATGCTGATATTTAAAATTAAAAGCAACCTAAATACTTTACCATACATTCAACTGAGCCATTTAAAAAAAAAAAAAAAAAGTTTTCATGTAGTTTCCAAAGAATGTATTTTTTTCCTGCATAAGTCTGCTTCTCTAAAAACAATTATTTGGGTTTATTTCCCAAGTATTTTAGAAACAAAAACATTAACTGGTATTATAGCAGTACAGTGAGAAACCAATATAAGATTATCAGACTGGAGTGGAAAGGACACACTCAGAATGCCTAATAATACTATAAAATATAAGAAAGTAATGAATAGATCAAAAAAGCACAGGAGGGGGAAATGAAGGGAAGAGCACACACTGGCAATTTCACACAACTTTAGTACGGGTATAGGGAAGCCTAATAACAGTATATGAAATGTTATCAACACTTAGCTTCTGCTAGAGCCTTCTGTTTTTTCATTTTGGGAAGAAAAATAACTAAAAGCTGTCCAGACTGAGTAAACAAGACCACACACAGGCGTTCCTGTTTCCCAAACAAATACAAAAATCTTCAGGAAAAACACAAAGCCATCCAAGGTGATAAAAATCTAATCCCACAGGGGACCACTAATACAACTCCTCAGAAAATGAGTATTTTTATTACTTGTTCAAGACAGTCTTGTGGTTTGAAATTGTTCCAATAAAACAATTAAAATAACCAGCTCTGTGAATAAGACAGTTCTTCTAACTGAGACAATTTATTCTGCTTTTTACTTTTCAGTAACGTAATGTTCATTTTGAGTACACCATTCAATGCTGTTGCCCTCACCAGAAACCTTGATCATGCACAGAATTTTGTCCCGAATTCTTGTCAGGTATAACATACATTTTATTAAGGAACACAAAATGAAATCTCATATCACAGTGATGGCTAGCAAGTGCTCTACGTTCCTGGTAGAAATTTTTCAGCTTGGAATTGTATTTTGTATTTATACATAGCAATCATTATTGACTGTAGTTAGGGGAGACAGTTGCTTTTGTCTCTTCATATTCCTTTTGTGACTGATGACTTTTTCAGGTTAACTAGGCCAGTAAACGCCTTTTAACACATTAATACTTGCATGGAAGAAACTGTTATTCTCCCAGAAGGGGGGGGGGTGGGGGGGGGGGGGGGGGGGTGTGGTGTGTATTGAATTTTTCTTCCATTTATTAGTTACCAATATGTCTGGGAAGTGGGTAACACTAAGACAATGTATGGAATAACTCCAACTAACAGAAGACACCAGGAAGTCTGAAGATCCTCTGATGCTGGTCCCTGCTCCTGCTCACTGATTAGCACAATGCCTATAAGCAGCAGGGAATACACCGTATTTACCTTTCATATTCAGAGCTCCAGGAGAGAGAAAGAGGAGAAATTTGCAAGACAGTATCCAAAAGGTTTATACTGATGAAGTACAGAAATACTGTATATGCCGCTACACAATGTAAGGAGAGATGGTTTTCAAGATATCCTAAGATCTTTGCCTTGTCCCTGATGCTATGGAACAGGATGGCAAAATTGTTATTCAAATTTGAGGTGGGCAGAGACAGTGGGAAAGCCCCAACTGGTCACATAAACTGGAAAAAAAGATCAGAAAATAATCCACTAAACACATCCAACATGGCAAATCCATGCCAAAAAAAAAACCAACCCTCTACTTTGTCACCTTCAAACAAGCAATTTTCAACCAATTTTTAGTCAAATGCCCACACTAAAACCAATATGTTATGTGAAATATAAATAAACAAGCCTAAATGGTAGCTAGTAACACTTGGAGAAGAAAAAAAACTTGGGTAAAAAGACAGAATATTCTCTACAAGGAATCATAATTCATATCTACAAACTGTCATCTTTACTAGGAATGCAAACACAAGTTACTCTTTACTCATACCCCATACTTTTACAAAAACTGTTTTCCGCAAATAATCTTCAGTTAAATACATGGTGTACCACTTTAAATGCATTTTCAAATTAGCTTCTCCAGCATATTAGCTATATTTATGCATTTTACATGACAAAGTAGGAAGTAAAATCAGAGTAACACAATGGCAGAGTTCTTCCACAGTTCAACACAGCAAACGCAGATTATGTTCACAGTATGTTTAAAAAACACTAACAATGAGTGCCACAGGCCTTTTGTCTTACCACTGCAAGTTGCTCCTGTAATTCTCTGCAGGTTTTTTCATTATTCTCTAGTCTCTCAGAAAGGTCTTTAATTACCCTCTTCTTTTCATCAATCTTCTGATTCATTTGCTGGTTTGTGGAGAAACACTCTCTTTCTAATCTGGAAAGTTTCAGCATTAGAGAATTTTCATCAAAAATGTATAGTCAATTATACTATATAATTTTAAAGATGATAATAAATGGATATGGCACATATGTTAGTACATCATATGGCTCCTAAAATGGCAATTTTTTTTTTAACTGAAGGAAGTCATATATTCTAAGAACGAAGTTTCAAGAAGTGGCTACGCTCTTTTCAGTTACCAATGCTCGTATTAGGTTTCCAGTCATAAATTCATTTGCCCATTGGGATATGGCCTCCAAGTTACATATAATAAACAGACTTAATCACATTTTAATTAATAGTTAATTAAATCTTCATAAAGATTATGTCACATCTTGCATAATCGACCCTGATTTCACATACAAAGTTTGCTCCTAAAATTTTCACATACCTGTCTATACTGTACTCAGAATGGCATGACTTCAAATTTTCCCACCAGCAGACTGTTCCCAAAATTTCAAACACTTTTTGTACTCTTATCAGTTCTCCTGGTACTCAGGAAAACAGATGCATAAAGAGCCTGGCACGGATAAAAAGGCAACTCATGAGAAAGCTACAAGGCCAAACAGCAGCATACAGGAGACAGAAGCAGGGACAGGAATCCAAGGAAGAATTTAGAAAGACTGCCTGAGTATGTACACATGGTGTCAAGAAACCCAAAAATTCACGTAGAACTGATGTTTGCAAAGGATGACAAAGACATTGCAAACAGATCTTACCACTACATTAAGGTAAGAAAGAAAATACCAACCTGCTTCTACACAGACTAGGCAATTTATTAATAGTAGACGCAGAGAAGGTCACTGCACTCAATGCCTTTTTTGCCACAGCCTTCCTGGACAAGGTCACCCAAACCTCTGCAATCAGGAGAAGTGCTCAAAGAGGAGAACAGCTGCTAGCAGTAGGAGAGGATTGAGTCCAGGATTACTTGGAAGAAGTCAACCCATAGAAATTGAAGATGCCAGCTCACCTGCACTCAAAGGTTCTGACAAAACTGGCCAATGTCACAGCCAGGCTGCTCATTATCATCTTTAAAAGGTCACAGAGACTGGGGGAGGTCCCTGGCAAATGGAGAAAGGCAAATTTCACCCTTATATTCAGAAAAGAGCAAAAGAACAAGCTAAGGAACTACAGACCAGTTAGCTTCACCTCAGTCCCAAGAAGGTCATGGAGCAAGCCCTCTTGGAACAAATTTCTGGGCTTATGAAAGAAAAAAAAAAAGATATTTGGAACAGTCAGTGAGAATTTACCAAGGCTAAATCATGTTTAGCCAACCCAGTTATATTCCATGACAAAATGACCAGATCTGTGGACAAAAGGAGAACAATGAGACTAAATATAACAGCTTTATCAAGACTTCTGGCACTGTCTCACACAGTATTTTTATAGCCACGTTTTCAGACTAGATGTGAACTACAACACTGATAAAAACAGTTTGATGGTAAAGCTCTGACGGTGGTGGCTGATATCAATTACAATGCTCCAGGAGTCTGTATGAGAACCTGTTTAACATCTTTATCCATCACCTGGATTAGTCCAAGAGTGCAGTCTCACCAAATCTGCAGATAACAGTGAACTGGGTCAGGGTAGGTTACAACACTACACAGTTGATATACTCAAGAGAAAGGTGGCCATTCCCTACAACTTAGAGAGGAAGAACAGGCCAGCATGAACCTTCTGAGATTCAACAAGAACATATGCAAAGATCTAAACTTAGGAAGCAATAGCCCCCTGAAGCAATGTGGCTGGTAACTGACTGGGAAGCAGCCATGCTCAAAAAGAACCTGATAATCTTGGCAGACAGCAAACTAGCCATAAAGCAGTAGCATGGCATATAAGTAGACATAGGTAACAGCATCCTGGCCTCTATTACTAGTAGCATAGCCAGAAGATCAAGGGAAGTGATTAACCACCTTTTATTTGACACTCATTAAAACACATCTAGGATAATGACCACTTTTAAGCACACACCTTCCCTGTAACACAGGAAAAAAGGTGGAATGAAGTTGCAGTGGGTCACCAACATGGCTGGAGTCTGAAGTACGTACAAGAACTGAGGGAACTTGGTACATTCAGGCTGGAGAAGAGATAACTACAGGGTGTATAACAGGCCCCCCAGCATCTAAATGGAGGTTATCAAGAAGATACAGCCAGTCACTTTAAAGCAACACGTGGCTAGAGGACAAGACACAACAGCCACAAATCAAATCCAAAGAGATTCAGATAAGGAGAATCTTTCCACCTTAATGAGAGTCAAACAATGGAACAATGGTTCCTGAATATGTTCTGCCATCTCTATTCTTGGAGTTTTCAAGACCTGACTGTATGAAGCCCTGAGCAACCTGACCTCATACCTGATCCTGCAATCTATAGATCTCCTGCAATCGCTTTCAACCTGAACTGTTCTTTGATGTAACTCTTAGCAGCGTGAACATCCATCCAGGTGTCTTTTTTTTTTTTTGTCTTCTCCTATCGCTGTCTCACTAGAATTTAAAACAATGCAAAGGCCTCAAAGTTCTTCCAACTTTGAAACTTTTGAATCAGTATTGTCACTTTCTGACTTTGACTTCTTTCTTATAGGTCAATGTACCTTTTTAGCTGAAGGACTACTTCAGCAGTCCTCCAAATACCTATGTGCTTCTGCATCAGCCTGCCTGGTATTTTTTCTTTTAGCTGTAGATGGTTACTTATTCTTACGGAAAGAACTTGCCTGTTTCATCCTCCAAAGTAGCTTCTACTCCCACAGCTTTCAGAAATACAGCAAAAGCAGTTCCAATTTATTCTATGTCATGCTCTCACTCTTCAAGAAAAGTAAATTCACATGGAGACCCAAATCCCATGTTGCTTCCAATTTACATAGTGATACTGGATTCAGAGCTAATTAATAAATTATGCAACCCAGAAAAGCCTGTTTACTTGGTTTCAGTTATTAAAGCCATCTTTTCCTGAGAAAATAAATTCTAACAGGTTTGTATATCTTCCCACTTTGGTATCATGTACCCTACATCAAGTCCAGCAAAAAAGATATACAAGTGTTCTAGTGCAACAAATGAAAGTCTCCAAAACTTTCCAAAGACTAAGGCTTAAAGACAAACTCATGGGACTCTTTCAGAAAAAGGGAAAATTTGTTAGGATGCCAAACCATGGCTTAAAAGAAAAAGCCATGCTCTTGACATAGTCTGGAGTTGAAGGACCACAGCCTTCAAAAGTAAGTAGATCAAAGGCTTTTGTATTCTCTCTGAAAGGCTCTGGTGAAAGCAATCACTGATATTCACCAGTGTTACTGATACTTGTATACTTAAAAGAATAAAAAAGGCACGGGAAACAGATCAGGCAGTACATGCCACCCCATGGCTCAAGGGAACCAGGTATTTTGACATCAATCTGAGATAAAGCTTGACCTTCACTACCTATCTTCATAGAACTCCGGAAGTTTAGGTGACTGGACTAAAAAAATTGTAAGGATAAGCTGTTTCTTCAAGCTCTATTAACAAAATCATCTGTTTAACTGTGTTAACTTTCATGCCAAAGTTTGCATTCTCTGATATCACAGAAAATAATCTGTTTTTTGAAAACTCAGTTGGCAAAAGCTACTAGGAGTAATTGCCTGTATCGACAGACAACTGCATGTAGTGAAAGACACTGTTTGGGTGTTAGGCAAAGTTTATTATGATATCCAATTAACAAACAGAACAGGTGCTTTAAGTAGGCACAAATTCTTCTCTGTACAAAATGAAAACCAAAATAGGGCAAATCTGCTTTCCTGGGAAAGAAGTCTTGAACAGAATTATCCAGTTCAGAGGAAAAGAGGAAGGCTGTTTATGGTTCTTGTCGTATTTTAGTAACACAAGTACTTACTTCTCTGTAAGCACCAGTATCAAAGTTGCTAATGCAACTGGTACCATAACTATAAGAACTGTATTTCCAGGTGTTTGCCAAAACAAATACATATATTCAGGTATTTCCTACAGCAATTCCAGACAAAGAAATACAGTATCTGAAAAACAAATTTTCTTTTTGAGAATAAGTTCTCGCAGTCCCTATCTATCTTAGCAAATAAAATAATGCAATTCTTCCCATTTTTCCAAAATGTAATTTTCACAGACCAGAACTACCCTAAACACAAAAAACTTCACTTCTCAAAAAAAGTTTCATGCGTCTAGATAAAAGATCCTCACAAAGAATAATACACTACTGAATGCAGCAATGTCATTCGATATTTAACCATTATCCTTATGCTGGGTTGAATAATCTAATATAGAAAATTATCTTCCAGAGTCTCTCGAATACTTAGTTGGGAAATTACTACTTACAGATTTTCACAATTTTAAACTAACATTACTAATTTAAAATTTAAGAAGTTAACCTTGTGGTAAAACTTGTAAAGTTCTAATGGTCTGGATGTTTAAGGTGTAATTAAAAATGCTCCTAATAAGCTTACATTTTATCTCACAATTCATCTCTTGATTCTCAGAACATATTCATACTAATAATAGAATCATTCAGGCCTTAAAGACTCAAATGTCTGTCACTAACTTAGTGGAGTGTAATTTGCAATTTCTAAGTGTTTAGAAAAAAATACAGAGTTGTTGAGAGAGTACTCATGTTCACCACCTAAAGGGATAGTGGGGCTCTCCACATGATAACAACTGATCAGCACCACTCCATGTGCAGGCAGTACTCCATTTAAGGGTACTTCTTGAGACAAAAGGTCTTTGCTCACCTGAGAAACATAATTCAGAATTAAATGCTGTGAAAAACTGTTAAGGAAATTTAAATGCACACGCATACCACTTTGGGAGACTGGGATCTAGCATGGTGAAATCAACCAACCAGAACTGTTCTTAAAAATGTAGATGCAGTACTGATATTTTATGAACTTTCTGTGGGGACAAAAGGAATCTTCATGAGAGGAACTTGAACTGAAAACTATTACTGGGCACAGATATCTAAGATAAAATATCTTGTAGCAACATGAAAATGAGAATTTGCTAAAATAGATGGGCATACCTGAGAGAACCAGTGTAATCAAAGTTTAAAATAACTCAAGACAGACAAATTCAAGCACTAAAATGCTAAACACACTAGAAACCCTGAGAATCCACTTGTTTTACTGATACATAACTCCCAGTGTAATACATTTACAGTCCTTTCAGGACTGAGTATGTTTGCATGATGTGCTACGGAGTGAAGTAGCTTGTTAGGAAAAAACTACTGATCCAACAGCCATTCCTCCAAACAAGGCTGTTCTGAACACAAAAGAGCTTTTTTAAAGTAAAACAACAAAAAGTAAAATGTTACATCAGTGGTCCAGGCCTTCTCCAGTTCAAAGAAAGGCAAAGAACTTGGTATTGGTTTAGTGACATGTATGTTGCTGCCACAGAGCTCATGCTCAAAGCAAAAATAACCAGGCAGGATGGGAGTACAGTTTAATTAAATTATGTTATTTTAGGACCATAGAGAATCTTGAAATATACTTATTCAGTTTCCCAGCTGTGAAGACTGCAGTCTTCCTGAAGCATCACATTAGATTACTATCACAATGTATTTCACACATTTTCACAAATTTTTTTACATAAAAAATTTTTCCTTTCCTTAGGAAAAAAGCTTTAATTTTTTAAATACAACTCTGGTTTATCTAAATGCACAACCTTACATTCAGACTTCTTTTGGCCTTAGTTTAATGAAAAGCTCTAAGGTGTTCATAATACAGCACAGGTTTCAACTATATTACTAAAAACACCTCTGTAAACATGCATACAGAAAGACTTCCTCAGGCCCACAAACTTCCTTAGTTCTAGGAAAACCAGTTTCTTTTGTTCTCAACTATTGTTTGTATGAATACGTCAACATAAATACCTCTGTGTACAGACTCATATAATCCTAGATAAGAGATGCCAGCTCCTTTTCCAGCCCACTCTACTAGCTTGAGTCTCTTCCCACAGCCCCATTGTGCACCACCCACTTCAAGTCTTCTTAAACCTCCTCTTCCCATAAACTTCACCTCCTATCATCCTTTATTTCACATATTCCTCAATTATCTATCTTCCAACGCCATTCTTCTTCCTGACATTTTCTCACCCCAATATATACTTGATTCAGCCAGGGAAGAAGACTCAGTACTGCGCATCCTATACCTGCCTGGGGAATATAACAAAGCCTTCAAATTCTTCCAAAAACTGTCTGTTACCACAGACACAACAGCTTGTGCTGAACAGGAAAGGAATCCCAAGTAATTTCATCTGCTCTCACACACTTCAACCCCTTTTTTCTATTTTTCATTACCATGTTAAAAACTTCCTACAGTTATGCAAAAGCTGAAAACGAAATTATCCACTATAAATTACACACAACTTCTAGACAGAAGTCTTAGAGATTCATCTGGCTCACTAAACTGAAAAGTAATGTTTTCACAAGAATGTAAGTGTAAACAGAGAAAAGAAGTGTTATAAACCTGCAACTTATGTTTTCGTCATAAACATGTATGTTTTCCTCCCAAACACTACTGGTGGGCCAACCCTATCATAACTATAATTTTCAACACTTTTGCTTTGGCACATAATCTATAACAGATTGGTTATTTTCTCTGCCTACCAATCATATGTATGGTTACTGATACGGACCCATTATAAATGGAATGCCAGGTTCTGAACCTTGGCTTGTTTAGTAAATTGCACCAGACTGTGTTGCTTTCTTGTGACTGAACACTATTGAGAATGTAAACTGCAAGTGGTACTCAAACCATCTACTGCCATTTTACAATTAATTTGAAAGGTAACTTACACATTGAGTTTTTCCAAGTTCTCTTGGGCATTGTGTTTTTCTCTCTCATATGCATTTTCTACCTCTTTGAACTCTTTCTTGATCATTTCTAAATCCAAAAGAGCTTCTGAGTGGCTGGCTTTTTCCACCTGCAAAGCTCCTTCAAGGTCTCGAATTCTTAACTACCAAGTGATAAGAAAGCAATTAAAGCAAGTTAGGAAAAACTATCATAACCTTTAATGCTGTTTACATTCTGTTCTCCTTTACAGGTAACTATTCCATTAATTCTGTGTGGAAGTATAAACATAGAAAGCATTGAACACATGTAAAATTGTATGAATGCATACAGTTCAAAATGGAGACAAACAGGTACACCGACCAAAAGCACCTTTTATTTCTTTTGGTGGTAGACTGATTTTTCCTTTTTCAGTTACTACTGAAGTTTTTCACGGGAATTATAATTTTCAAGTAGACTCATGAAAGTGTGGGATTAACTCCCACTCAGCACAAAGCACACTTGAAGCTTCTTCATGTATATCAACGAGGAAGAAAACTTCACTAGCCATTCATTTTAAGGAATGTTACCCTCCCAGCGCCTTTGTATGTTGTAGAGAGAGGAAAATAAGAAAACTAAATCTTTGCTTTCTACTGCTAATCGTCACTTTAAAAAATTTAAGTGCCTATAAATAGAGAAAATCATGAGAATAAGAAAATAACTAACTGAAGAAGAGCAGCATTTATTTTTGTTACTCAGAAAAGAAGAAAACAGGTAACAAACTTCCCTTTTTTTTTCCCACTTAGTGTTTCAAAAGTCCAGTCTGAAAGGCTTGTTAGTTAGTATGAAATTACCAGAGCAACCATCATTTAGCTTTTTCTCTCTTGCTTTTTAAAATAAACCCATTACTGGCATGCTGGGTCAAACTCCATGAGAGAGTTTAGCGATACAAAGACTTACTATTCAAGTCTGTACGCTACGTTTTTTCATATAATCAATCTTTACTGGTAACTGCAGATACCATAAATTTGATTGAAGCTAAAATGTACTCTGAATAATTATACTTGGAACTGCAGTTTCAGGATGCATTGAACTCACTCCTAGAGAAGCTGGATGTATGCACTGCATCGCCAAATACCTCTAAACGCCCATTCAAAAGATACAGGGCAAGACATATAAACAGTAGTATAGCGTTCAACTACTGTGAAACATTTCCTTTCCCCTCACTATTTAACTGCTAGTGGGAATTCTCAAACTTACAAATGTGACATTTCATTATCTATTATAATAACTTTAGTGTTCCCTGAAAAGCAGGTATTTTTCTATTCTCTCCTTACGTATTAGCTATTACAATTTTGACACTTGTTGCAGAAAAGACTATTCAGTTTTCACTAAAGTAAATAAGCAGTCTTAACATTTTTGGAAGATTGTATCTTTACAATGTTATCAACTGTTTTACTGTAAACATCTACAAAATATTTAACAAAAAGTTTACCTGGATGATCTCCAAATTGAATTTGGATTCCAAATGTGCTGCTCTCTCTGCTTCAATGTTTTCTTGCAGTTTCTTTATTCTCACTGTAGCTGCCTGAAAGTGTATTTTGAAGAAATTTAAGTCCACAGAGGTGGTAAACATGACACAAAGACTACTCTATTCATTCAGTATATCACGACGCCATACAACAACCTGATATATCTGAACTACTTGTACTTTGGAACTGTGAGAACTCATACCAAGAAATACATATAAAAACAAATTCTACACATCTAGAATATTAAATTATTATTTTTTATTTATTTAAAGACATTTCTGTAGCATTATGTTGTTGATACATTTTTTTATAATCACGAAAACTGCAGCTGAAGTCAGAAAGCAGAAAGGCCAAGTTAAACATTCTACTTACTCCCTGATTATTTGCTTTTACACCAAGGTTGTCACCTGAAACAAAATAACCACACCCTGTATGTTCCAAAATACGAGGTATCAATAGAGTATCTACAATTTCAGCAACAAGGCAGATGAAGCACAGAGAAGATACAAAATTCCTCAAAAATATGTTGGCTTTGGCACCGAATTTCCAGGCAAGGTGCCCAGAACAGATTGCTTTGCAGCCCTAGACTAGTCAGTTTCCTTACAACAAAAACCTGTAAACTCTCTAACATTTCAAAGCATTAACCTAGTATTTTTTTACTGCTATGTTCCTTGACCTGTAACTCTTCTGTTATGATTTTGTCTAGCAATTATCAGGATGCTCATGATCTCATTTATCAAATACCCGAGTACTTTAATCTGTTACTATATCTCATTACACAGAACACCTGTACATGCATGCATAGTTTAAGCAAAATGGGATTCTCCAAATTAAGCTGCTACATCTTTCTTATCCATTCTTATAAGATTTAGAAAAGCACAAAAATGCAAATGACTATGCTAAGAATCTACTTGGAAATTTGGATTGCCTATAAAAAGTTCAAGTAGTTTATATTTTTTTCAAACTTTTAAGTGATCCAAGCTGAAAAAAATTCAAGTTACAATAAACACAAAAGCAATCACCAGATCAGTATGCCCAGACAAAGGCCTAGACATAGAATTTCATCTGGAAAAATACTTTTACCAAAAGCAGTAACTAAAGATCTGCTATAATGGAAATGCACATGCAATTTTAGCTACACTGTTTTCTATCAATAAAATCTTCTCTTTTCACTTTCATAATTGGATTGAAAACTAAAAATCATCCCAAAATGTCTCTTGGCTTCAAGTTAAATCAGGCAGATCAAGAAAAAGGAATTAATATTAAAAAGTCACTTAACATAAGAAGGTTATATAAATACAATGAAAGTTACAGATTTTGTAAAAGTAAAACAAAGTAGCAAGTATGCAAGACTGCATTTTGATTCTGAACATTTAAAAGAAAAGAGAGAAACATTAACTTGTTAAAATAAAAGCTCTTGGCATAAATTTAAACTTTGTATAACCACCCACGCACACAAAAGGAAAGACTTTTGAAACTGACATCCATGGAAGGCCTGCTAAAGAAAAATGCAGCAACTGCATAGAGCTTACAAAAGCTCCTCCACAGTAAGGGCTGTCAAAAGGCTTAAACTTTGCCTCTTCCCAGGATTCTACCTGTTTAACACACTTGATAAAAAAAAAAAAAAAAAAAAAAAAATCACAAATCCTGCACAAACATTGTCCTTCCATATTGCTAAGATTCTTTTGAAAAATAGCTTGATTTAGACTCTTCGCAGTACTACTCCTTGCAAACATCAGATCCTACTCCTCTTTGCCCTTAATGAAGAACTGGCGAACTACCTCCTGCTTCAATTTGGAAGGACTCCTTAGCATCCTCCAACA
Organism: Falco cherrug; assembly: GCF_023634085.1. Lineage (NCBI taxonomy): Eukaryota > Metazoa > Chordata > Aves > Falconiformes > Falconidae > Falco > Falco cherrug. Next base: position 35,305,010 of record NC_073720.1, on the reverse strand, counting down.
GGTCGACATCTGTCAACAGGATGGTTTTACACAACAACACTGCCAGCCTAGTAAAAGCAGTCAGTGAACAATAAATATGAGTGACGTGGATTTAATTTCTTTTTTATTAATATTTTAAAAGTCTGCCTGAAAATAATAAAAGTTTGAAGAGAAGAATAAAGGAAACAGTGAGGAAGGTACCTATCACAACATTCTGAAAATATCATTTTTAAAAAACAATTGGAAAATTAATTTTTTTAAAATAGAGTGAACAGAGATTTCACTGAGAATATTTCACTGCATACCCTCAAGAGCAAAAATGCTTTTCTGTTTTGTTCAAGTGCCTATTCTCATAGTGAACGCTGAAATGGAAAAAGAAAAAAGTGATTCTGCAAGTGAAGTTTTTAGGTATAACTTACTAATTCACTAGCTCTGTACTGCATTTGAATTAACTCTTACTTTATTTCCTAAGCACCAGTCCAAAGTAGAACTATGCCTTCATGTCAGCCCCTCTCCAGCTGAAACCAGAGATGCAAGACACTATCAAAATGACTAACACACTCTCTCAAATGAAGCCCCCCCAGAACTGATTTCATCAGTCCCAAGAAGAACAATAACACCAGGAAGAATAAGTAACAGCTTAAGTGAAAGCATCTGCAAGAATTAAAAATTGGAGCAATCACATTCTTCCAAACAGAGCATACAGGTATCAGTTCATGGTACTTTAAAAGCAGTCTACCTCCTCAAGCCAACATGACAGACACTAACTGCAAGGAGAAGACACATTATACAAAGGAGACAAACTCCCAGAAATATAGAAACTTCAGTCCTAAGAAAATCCTGGGACAATGAGGGAAGAGATGCAGAAGCAAGCACACCTTAAGAGGTGCCAACATATCATTCCTTTGCTGTCCTGAAATAAAAGCACTTCACTTTAGAAACAGACATACTTGTAGATGGTTCATTTGTTTTGAGTTGTCACAAGTCACTGAAGAATCAATTAGCATGCCCGTAAAAAGAGAAACACTGGCAAAACTAGTGTTTCAGCTACATACGTTTCTGGTTGTCTCTGGAATGTGAGAAACAGGCTCCTAATTACAAGCAGGACAGTAAGCCTGGCCTACTGTAAAAGAGGTACGAACCCTAGGCACTGACCAACCAAGAGCTAGATGTACCTGACAGGTATCCCAATGGAAAGTATTCAGAGATTTGAGATAGTGCACATAGGGTAATTAAATTTTAAATTAGAAAGCAAAATATTTATTTGGCAGGTAAGTATCATCTTACAGATCACATCACTATATAAAGGCAGGAGAAAATTCACTTGTTCAAAACTGGGGTTTCTTCACAATGTTAGGAGTCTCAACACCTTATTCTTGCTTTTAAAGCTCATCATCTTCTACAGTTTGATTCTTTAAAGCTTTGCTATGTACCAGTAGTTTGTTCCAATTTTGATTTTTAAAACCTTTTTTACACTAGTTCACTGGACCTTCAGAAAATAAAGATCTAGGGAGAGAAAGAAAATACATTTTCATTCAAGGCAAGTCACTGTCAGGGATCTGACAGGAACTGCCACCAATTTCTTGTATCGCTAGAAGCCAAAGATGAAGAGTGAATTATGTTCTCTTCAAAAGCCTCAGAGTATTACTCAGGTAAATCTTTATCTTAGCATATCAGTATAAGCAGCTGTCTTACACAGAAGAGATTTAGATCCTTAAAAGAGCTTGCAGAAAAATTACATATGTAAATTGACGAAGTCATGTAGATGCTGTCTGTGTCTGGTGAGACAATGAATACTCTTTTTGCTGGGTTCTATGATTTGATTGCTGAAGTTTATGGTTCACCATACATCTAGCAAATTTAAACAGTCAGAAGCCAGCAAGTAAGTGGGAAATTAGTGGGAAAACAAAAACTTCATGAGAGATATCTAGCCAGCCATTAGCACATAAGCTTTGCTAAGCAATACAGAGCTATTAAATATAAAGAAATTCAGATTTGCTTAGAGTGCTCTAAGGAAATGAATCTTGTAATTGCTATTTATCTAAGTGCACATCAGCCATAGAAGTTGCACCTGAACTCCAAGCTGAGCCTGAAGATTTGTTTGGGAAGAACACAGCTGCAAAAAAAGACTATATAGAAAATCTTGTCTATTTTGCTAGTAAAGGTTCAAACAAGCTCTGCTGATACTTACATGCACTTCCCCTTGCCATGAGAAGCTGCATGCTCTACCAGTGAGGATGATCCATTACGTACTTCGTAAGGAAAAGAAAGAAATGTCAGCCATGAGCCTAGCCTGTAACACCATACTAACAATTCCAAAAAGAGGAATGAGATGAGCAAAGGAGTTTTGTGTTCCCATCTGACAAACAGAAAGAAACTGTTACCAGAAGCATGTTAGCCATGCAAACCTCTTTGCATCAGACAAAAGGTGAGAAACAGTACCCTTAGTGAACTATGTGTCCAAACACATCACAACATCTACCTAGAAAGAGGTAGCTGTGCGAAACCAGGACAACAGGTCACAGAGAAAGGCTGCAGGTCACAGGCATCTAGACCACAGTCTTTCAACTGGGTGCCCAATAGGAATCCTTTCTGATTTAGCTTGGAAAGCTTCTTGTCAGGACCAAGTCACAGAGATCTATTTGAAGGACAGATCCAAAAAGTGGGTTCTGCAGTGGTTACAAAGTGTTTCCTTATACAATACTGAAAACAATTCAAGGAGATTCAGTCACTCCTTATTTCCACGTGCACCTAAATAGGACAGATGAAGGCAGACATCCTAAGTAAGGTATCACACACAAACTCATGGCATCTCCAAAGTTTCCTTAGATATTCAACTGAGTCAATTTCAGCCTTAATCTAAGGAACAAAGGTATCTGGGATCTGTTCCCATAATGGCACAGACAGAATTGTGACTTAGGAGAAAATAAAAGTGACTAAGAAAACTTCAGTGCCAGCCTTAGAACTTGTGCACGACCATGCTGTATGTTTAATCTCTCAACATTCAGTCACTTTTTCCAATGTCCTGTTGCAGGTCAATGCTAATATGGTTTCTAGGAGACATTTTCTGCATGCTAACAGTTTGCAGTACCATTTTCCAAACTGGCCTTTGTGGCTTCCACTTTTCTGAGTCCCTCACACCTGCTCTAAGTACTGCAGTATTTGTGAATATTGGGGTACTCCATACTGAATGAATACTGAAAGAGTAATCCAGTATCCTACATTTGTGCAATGCCACAGCCATGAAAATGTAATCATTTGACATTTGAATTTACATCAAGATACCCTTTACCAGAGAAGCAACACAGAAAACAACAGGAGAAAAGATAGAAGTACATTTACAACAGTTACTAAGTTTAGATACAGTAATACAAGTATTTTTTTTTCTTCTCTGCTTCTATTTAGCCCACAATATGAACAATTTTTCAGTTTTATTTTACTAACAAGTTGTCAAGATACTTATACTTCCCCATGGCTGAGGTCCAACCTCTATGTGAAATGCTCAGCTAAATTAAAAGTTTCAAGAGTGAAGAGGACATACCTCATATCTGGATCATCATCCACTCATTCTGTGTGCTTCAATATTCAGATTAAGATCTTACTTCTTCCTACTTAAAAGCAATTCCCTATGATTCATAAGTCAAATCAGGAGGCCAGGTCTAAACATATCTTTAGAAGATGTGCTGACCACTTCCACCTAGCGTTAGAAAAGTTGATGCCTCTTGATTGTGGTAAGGTGGAGCCATCTCCTGTCCGGATAATAAACAACCTTTCAATAACTATAAAGTTACTTAACTACTTAACTACAAACAATCCTTAACCACTTAAATAAATGTTCTTTCAGTCTGACCGAGTGTGGTCAACCTTCACTATAAATATTTCCTGTATATGAAGTCTAGAGTAACATCTGTCATTGACAGAGGAGCCATATTTGACCTGCACAATACCACATAAACAACTTCACTGGCATGGGGGCTGTAAGATAAGCCATATGCTTGGCTTTACATTAAAAAAAAAAAAGAATAAAAACAACTAGGACTGCTAAATTGACATAATTTGGTTGCCTTTGGATAAAGTCCATTCCAAACTGCAACTGAGCTCCTTCCTGCTAGTGAACTCATCTGAACTGCTTTCACTTTCTACAGTACCTTGAGGGGAAAAAGATGACCCTTTTGGTTCTCATGCTTAGTAGCTGGTAAACCCCTTAACAGTACATGAACTGACACTGTTACTTTATACATGCACATACACAAGATTAACACGTGACTTGTTACTAACTCCCGCTAAGGGCTACATAAGACAGTATTCAAAGAACTTCAGTCTCATTGTGAGGCAAGAGTGAACAGCCTTCAAACTGGACTTGAATAAAATGCATAGGAGTTGATAAAGAGGAATTTCCTCTCAGAAAGAAAGTCCATTGCGTCAATAAGCTTGTCACTGGAGAAACCTGAACTTTGGAGCCACCACAGAGATACCACTACAAAAACTGCAGCACTTAGAGGACATACAAGACAGTCAGAGTAGCTAGAATTCCTAGATGCCAGTTGTGCATTGTGCAGACATTAGAAAGCAGTGGATTAAGCAGGGATAAGCCATCAAGAGTGTGTAGTCATAAAAGACAAAAAGTAGTTTAACCAGCAGCACTGTTAATTGGCTTAGGAATGTGGCCTCTCTTGCACTGCTTGGAGCTTTCTCAAGTCTTTCTTATGAGAACTGTAACTTAGCTTATGCTACAATTTATGGTAAAATTAATAACAAGCAGGGGGGGGAAAAGCAGTTCTGCAGGTTTAGGAGTTTGGTTTTATTTTTAGCTGGGACCTAAATTTTGTGTTTGATCGACTCGAATACAGTAAGAAATGTAACACACCCACAGCCTTAAAGTATGCACATGCACCTTCTGCAAATACAGAAACGGACCATCCCTCAAGTCTTTGCCGCCATCTCTCCATCATAGCAGCATCACCAAACAGTAGAAGATAACACATTTAGCAGGACATGAAAAGGTCAATATGCTTATGGGTGGGGAAGCAGGAAGGGCAAAGTGAAAGCTAAGTGAATGGTCTTTAAATGGTAACTCAAAGTCTCAGAAATATGGCAACTTACTCAAGTCTCAGAAATAAAATGGACCAAGTTATGGGATGTTTTTCAGGCCCCATGAAAAAGGCTTAAAAAATTCAAAAGACCTTGAGCTCCAGCTTACTAAGAGTTGGCAGCCTCAAATGCATAAAAAGAAAATACAAAATCACTATTAAGAGAGAGTTTAAAATTTATGAACCAACAATTCCGTTTCTTGTGGTAAAATCCACATTAGCATTTCTTTCACTGTTTGTCAAACAGTTTTCCCATGCAGCTTTTTGGCAGCTAGACACATCAGAAGAAACACTATTTTATATAAAAATTGCTTTATATTTCCCAAGAAATCATCCTTCCAGAGCAGTGAAGCTAAAGGCTAAAATAAAATACACTGGTTCCAGGAAACTGATTATCAGAAATAGTAGCATCTTGTTGAGTTCAATATATACACATCAGGAATTTTTTTGACTACTGAATTGAAGGCTAAAGATACATAATAATAATAATAATAATAATAATAATAATAATAATAATAATAATAATAATAATAATAATAATAATCATAAGGTTCCCAATTTAAATTTTTCTGGTATAGTAAGTGTTCCACTTCAGAAGGACTCCATGTCCACGCAGTAATATACCACACTGGTATCACTGCAAACTGAAAAGCTAGCAGGTTCAGCTGTCTTTCAAGTGAAGAGTCCACAGGAACTTGCTATTATTCTTTCTCTTCAGTTTTAATTCCAAAAACTAGAAATGTCTTCTTTTAGACCATGTTCAGAATAATGATTGAAGCATAAAACCATGCGAATATTAAAAAAGAAGAGGAGGCAGACTTTCTTCACCTTGCTTTCTTTATAATATAGTCTATCAGATAATGTTTTCATAAATATAAGTGCCATTGTACAAAAAGATTCTCAATTTAACACCTCCTTTCATTACTTAAGCAATTATTTTCCCATGGATTTCTCCCTTATGTCCAGCAGAGGGTAGTACAGGAACAGCCTTGTGAACTCCAAAAAAAGTTCATCCTTACTGCATATTGTGACAGTTTAACCTCAGCCAGCAATTAAGTACCATGCAGATGCACACTCGCACCCTCCTCCCCGGAGAGGTGGGGAGGAGAATCAGGAAGGAATGTAAAACTCGAGGGTTGAGATAAGAAAAAATTCATAACTGAAATAAAATAAAAACAAAAGAACAGCAGTAATGATAGCAGTAACAGTTATATTGAAAAGAAGAGAGAAGGGGAGAAAAATGAAATCCAAACAGAAGGGAGGAAAGAAAACAAGTGATGCACAACAAAACCACTCACCACCTGCTAATGAATGCCCGGCCAGCCCCACCTACCCCCTAGTTTATATACTGAGCATGACATCCCATGGTATAGAATACCCCTTTGACCAGTTCAGGTCAGCTGCCCTGGCTGTGTTCCCTCACAATTTCTTACACCCCTCCAGCCCTCCCACCGGCAAGGCCTGAGAAATCAAAACGTCCCTGATTACACTGTTCCCACACCAAACCCAAAACACAGCACTGAACTAGCCACCAAGAGGAATAACTATCCCTGCCGAAAACAGGACACATACCTAATGTATAATATAAAGATTATAAGATTGCCTTTTACTTAGAATTACACCACGCTTCACAGAAATCACCCTTAAGTTCACTCCCATCAAGAATTTAAGTACTAATTTTCTAACCAAATGCCCATTAACACAAGGTACTCCACGTGGAAACTGAAATAAGGTATGTCTCCTATGTCCATCCTCCCACAAAAAACAACTTTCAATCTTGAAGCTACAAATTCCATGAACAAATACAGGCTACTTCATGAAAAAATTTAGACTATACTTTCTGGGGTGTATTGCTTTAAGGCTTCTGTACCTGAATGGAAATCCATCTCAAATACTGACATCACAGGCAAAAATACAAACTGTATTTAACCACAGCTGGAAGTACAGGACTAGTCATCAGAAATTTATCCGTACCTCTAACATGGGTAATACTTATGCCTATACGTTAAGGAGTTTTAAACGGACAGCTAGAACACCACAGAACTATGTGAGAGTAATACCAAATGGGCAGAAACACAAGGAGACCTTGGCATGTTAGCACACAGTGAAACCTACTGCTCAGGCTTTAGTGCCCTTCTTTAAGGCCTCTTCCAGAACGTATGGGAAGAATTTGGCAACTAAGAATGTGATCCACAGAAGCTAGCATGCTAGTGAGCAGTTAAGGCAGAGAGGAGGAAATTCTACTGACATCAATGTGTTTAAATCCCACAATCTCCAGGCTTCACAGAGGCACTTCTTACTTGGGAATGCAACATGCCCTTTTATAAAGGGCATAGTCCTTTCCTTCAAACGCAATTAGAAGGGAAGATTGTGATTATCTCCCCCCTCCTTTATGCAAAAAGTCTGTCTTGAACAGTCCCCCATTTCCTTCCCTCTCAGCCTCCAAGCACAAAATTCCAGTAACTGAGCTACAGAGCAGATTTGGTCCCTTTGGTTGAGGTCTTTCCACTCTGTTTCCGCATGAAGGACAAATACCTTTGCTTGACTGAGTTCCAGAAGGTAAGAGAAGAAGAGGAATGACACATTTAAAAAATCAAAAAAAGGTTGCAGTTAGGATTCAAACTCTGTTAATATGAAAGTGTTTCTCAGTATACAATAGGTGGGGAGGGGACATGGATGAGAGAGCAACTTAAAACAGATTTTATTAACCTGAATTTTGAACTTCAGAATGCTTGCAGCCTTTCATGACCACAGAAAAGGGAGAACAAATTTTGCACTACAAACAGCAATGCAGAGTACTGGTACCTTGTAAGATGCAGGTGATGCTGTTGTCACAGACTTTTCTGGAGTTTGAGTCCACTATCCAATATGAAATCTAGAGTAACCCATACTGAAAACTTAAAAGGATCTAATGCTTTCGCTTCTTAAAGAATAAAGGTATTTTCAGAGTTCCCCATTAGTTCACACCTCTGATTTAAAGTATCGAATGGGTAAGTTATTTCTGTAGGCCCTTTCAGACACTTACACACATGCAATTTACCTTTAGGATAGTAGAATGAGATGGAAATGGACCAAAGCGTATGCACTACAGTCTAACTTGGACTTTTTTTTTTTTAATTCATAGGGACTTGTGCTTATTTGTATGAAGTTTTGAATACAAGAGGTTTCGTCACAATTTAATAAAAATTACAGTATCTTAGCTGACTGTGGTTAACAGATAGCATTCCCTGATAAAACCATCTCCAGGACACAGCATTTTCAAGGAACTGATTGCCTCCTTTCCAAATTTACAGATTGTGAGTACACCAAATCAAAATACTTAGAAAGATAAAACAATTCACTGCCTTGCTCCTCCTGCTTTCAGCTCATGATTCCTATGTTAATATATTAAAAGCCATGAAGCCACAAAAAAGCCCTTGTTCATGTCCTTGGAAGCAAAAATCTTTTTTTTTTTTTTAACAGGAGTATTGGAACTTCACAGTAAAACAGCATTTTCCAGCTAAAGGTAGTTCTGCCTAGGCCAACATGTGCAGCGCAAAATACATCACAATAGATTTCCTGTAGATCTCTCCGAAGGCACAGAAGTCTACCTTGTTGGTCAATAAGTCAGTGGTTTTAGCTGATGAGCTTTGATCTTCCCTGTAGGAATTTTCTTTTGTACTTCACCTTTAATGGAGGGCTCTACCCACATAGCAAACAATGCTTTAAATACTTTTTTTGCCTTTAAGGGATAACAGAACTAACACAGCTGAAAACTGTATCTCACTTATTTCTTTAAGGGCTCCCAACATCCTGCAAGTGCCATTTCTTTAAAATTTGTTGCAGAAAATACTTAAAGATGCCTCTGGTAAAAAACTTAAATCAGGATAAAGAATCATCTGGACCCTGTGCCTTTCTGCACTGACAAATGTTCTGCCAAGGAAGTCTTAGTCCAGACTGTACATACAGATAACATAGTTCCTACAGAGCCTACCAGTGGACAAACAAAGACAGAAATAGCAGTTTAGTGAAAGGAATACATTTACAAGTTATTAGTCTTAATTCCAGACTTCTCAGCAACAGGGGTCACTCAACAGACAGGCAAACTAAAACTATCTGTAGCGTTTAAGTCTAGATAGAAAGAGGTTGCCGTTAACACCACTGTGATCTTCCAGTATGCTATTCTCTCTACCTAGCACACCATCTGGTGACTCTCTCAGCTCCAGTAGATTCTCCATCACAAGTTCACTAGTTCTCAAAATCTGTTCTTAATGCAAACAGATAGAAAGATAGACAAATGGAGAGGTTAGGGAAAAGATGCAATTTCCTAAAGTTAGCCTTGTTTGCACGCTTACATAAACCTTTTCCTATCTGCTACTCAAACACCAGTCTCGAGTCAGGTACACAGTGTAAGTGGCACTTGCCTGTTCAGGCTTTTCCACAAAACATAAGTTCAACATTTTGTTAATCGAGTACTCAGAATTCATAGCATAACTGGGTGATTCCACCCCTCAAAAATGAAATTGCTTAGTGTCAGTGCTTGTTGAGACTAACAGCAACAGTCAAAAAGCCTTACTTTAAGCTCTTTTTTAAGTCGCTCCTCTCGTTCAACACTGTATTCAAGCTCATTGGCCTGGCATCTCAGCAACTCAGTACAGACATTGTGTTCCACCTCCACCTCTTTCATTTTCTCACGCAAATTTTGCAGTGTATTATTCTGCTCCTAGAAAAAACAAAGCATAGAGATACTTTTACTAAGATAAAGTATTACAGTAAACAGTTCAAAAAATAAATACTTTGTGAATGGAAACTGCATTAGATTGGGTTATTAAAATCTAACACATCAGCATGTCAAGAGAACCATTTACCCAACAGCAGACATGCTCTTCATTCACCAGCAGGTAAAATGTGTTCATTCAAAAATCACTATAAGCATGACCTGTGATACTAAAATCAGAGCCAACTACTCACAGGAAAACTTACTCTCTAAAGAGTACAAGACTGCTCTTCCAATCTCTTCTCTCCTTCAGCAGAATGGCAATGATGGAAGAGGAAAACAGTTAAGTATGATTTAATGATACACAGGGACAGAAGTTCTATTTTGTTCTGGTCTTAACTGTCAGAACTTGAAATCAGATCAGAAATTTTTAGAAGTAGTTACTCCCATAGATTAAATAATCTTCACTTCTGCTACTCTGAAAAAGACTTTCTTCTGTCTATAAGCTGAATTACTTCAAAAAACCATCTACATGAACTACGAAGTTCTCAGTAGAATAACCAAGTTGTTTCCCACTATTTCTGCATTCAGAAGCTGAACCAAGCTACAGGCTAGGATAATTACTAACACTACGGGACTCTGCAGCTTTGTGGAGTCACTGCTACAAAATCCACATTCACAACACACCAGACTCAGAGGAAAGTAGCCAAATAATGACCCCCCAGTAGCCTAGTGCATGCTTAAGCTGGAGATCTGAGAAGTCTCAAAAGGAATAGCTTTGGTCTAGTGGACAGGAATAAGCTTTTCCATAACTAGCATCAGAAACAAGACACAAATCCAGTGATTTAGTTGGGGTACCTTTGGAGACCCAATTTGTTAAAATTACTTTCTGTGCAAAACACGTAAGTTCTCTTATTCATTTACTTCTACTCAACACCATAGCAAAAGAAGAAATTTTGTGAAAATAAACCAGTTGGTCTGGAAATTCTTCTATTCCTCTTACATCACATAATCTTGATCCTAGAAATTACTAATCATAAGGCATCTGCAGAACAGGGGAGGAGAAGGAGGAAACTAATTATTCATACAGAATGATTGCTTGGAAGATTGAAGTCTGACAGAACCCTGTTAATACATGAAGATTAAAGAAGTACGAGTCTTTTTCAAAGTTTGGAGGAACTTCCACTACTTGTTTTCCAGACTGAAGACAGAACACTTTGGCAACTCAAACATGACAACAAGGGAACCATGACAGGGAATCATGCCTTTTTACAGTGCCAAGTGTTACCGATTACTAACAAAAAAATTGTTTATTTTCTCTCTTCTTTCATGTGCAGGCACTATTTTTTGGCATCCTCTGAAAAGACAAGAAGTATGCATGTGAAACTCATGCACAGAAAAAAAATGGGGGCCTCCGTAAATTAAAGTATTGCAAAAATAGAATACCTGGATATGGACTAAATTTAAGCTAATCCTCTAACTTTGCCTGTAACATCAAGCCAATGTGGAGGCTTTTTACAATCAGCATGCTAAAAAAAAAAATGTTTAACCATTTTTATAGAAATCTGAAACTACTCTGACTCTCTCCACACTATAAAGATACAGAGATTTTATCTTTTCACCTGTATCCTCCAGATATTAACAGAAGTGAGCTGGGAAAAGCATACATTAAATAAGTAACGCATAGCTTGCTGGAAAATACTTAAAAGCATTTTATAATGGAAATGTAGTTAACCAGGCTAAAATTGACATGAATGCATCAAACTTGTTATGCAAGTCAACATGGCTGTGGAATTTCAGAATCTTAAAGAAGTGTCTGAACTTTTCAGACACGTAAAAAAAATTATATATATGTACATGTATACCTGCATGTCATATACACACTTACTACATATATATGATTATGAAAAACATGTCTGATTTTTTAAAAAAACACTTATGTAAGCAAGATGATTTCTCAACTGATCTAAGGAAAAATTGAGTGCTTCTGTGAATATTATATTCTGACTAACCACAAGGTGATGCTATTGCACCTACTATGGAACTCCAACGTCTTTTATTATGAAGCTGATGGTATGTCTGCTAAGCACACCCCACAGAAAGCACTCTACAAACCTGTTAGAAAGCCGAGATTACTTTTCCTCCATATCTTACAGACCCGTTTCAATAGGTTAAGCTGACTTCATTTCCACGCATACCTCAGCATTTTCATACCCAGGTTCAGAATTACAGTTCGTGAAGTGCAACTGTTTCAAGCAGGATTTGCACACATGCTTAAAATCTTGTTTCTATGTACTTATTAAGACAAAAATTCAATTCACCTTATCTAGCTTTTATTTTGTAACTCAGAATACCTATAAAACTATTTAAAACAGGCCTGTAAATACACAACACAAGACTGGAACATATCTAAAGCCATAATTTATAAACCCAGATCTTTCTCATATTTATCTGCCAAGCTTAAATCAATTAAACTTTCAAGCAACAACTAAGGCAGACAAGTCCATATTTAACATTTTTTATGGGAGGTTTTTATTTGCTGGAAAAGTCCATATTTAACATGTATGTTATATTTTTCATTTGCTAGAATTTTATAACTATCCCTAAAACCTGTAACTATGGCTATGGGCAGGGGAACACCTACAAAAGCAAACTGGGAAAATATAAAGTTTTTACTATTGAAACCAGATGAGGAGTGCACACCTAGCAGTGAATCACATTTACCTTAGAAGTGATCAGTTTTCTAGCTTTACTACATTTACCAACCAAACACCTGCCTCTGCAGATGACCTTTACTTCTGGATATACATCCATTGCCAGATGTCCCATAGTGTTCCATAATGTCCCAAGCAATCCACTGCTCCCTTGGTTCCGAGGCCAGCATCACTTCAGAGAGTGTATCTCTCCAACATTGCTCTTTTTATACAGTATTAAACTCACCGAACGTAGCTTCTACCAAACACTGTACAGAACCTAAGACAGCTCCATTCCAAAGCCTCCTCGACGTAACTTAGCCTACTATTAGCCAGAACTCAGAGCCAAAGCTCCACCCTTAGCTTGCTTTACCTGGTAACTCAAAAAAAGAAAACTGTACCTAAAAATAGGATTCCTCATAGCCTATACCTAACCCTACTTTTTCAAGCATCAACTTTGAATGGAAACTGAATCATGTTTCTGTTGGTTTGAGAAGGACCTTTAGGGTGTCACCTGTCAATCAACTCGCTTATCTCCAAAGCCTTCTCCTTCCTCGGCTTTCTCTTCTCTTTTTTTTTTTTTTTAAACTATTCCTTTATGGTTCTCTTAACTGTTCTTTAAAGCACTGCTCTACATATCCACAAAATTACTCTCTGTCCTTCATTCAGAGAAAATCCAGTTCAGTGTGATCTTTCTCCACCATCACGGCTTCTGATCATTAAACCAGCAACAGAGTGCAACTCCTTTTGCAGCCCATGCACAGAAACACCACATATCCATATGGTACCTGATTTCTACTTCAGGTCTTGTTATTCTACCTCTCTTTCCAGATCCTGCCTTCAAACAAACAGCTGAAGGGTCAGCACACATACTTTGAGAAGACACCTAATTAAGGGATTCTCTCTGCCTTAGTTTTTTAAGACCTACAGGTGGCATACAGAATCTGACCAACAGCACTAAATGTAGAGCAACAGGCAGGTTTGCTGTCAGAACTGTGCTATCAAGCTGCCAGGTAAGGACTGTTTTGTGTCATTTGGGAAGACCGTTTGGTGAAGTCCCAGACTAGAAGCTGACAGCGTGGGAGCAAAGCAGGGCTGATTTTCTGCTGCTTGACTAGTGCCCAGACCAACTGAGATAAGTCTGCCACATCTTAAAAGTAGCTAGAAAAGAAAAAAATATGAATGTAGGAAAAGAAAGAGTTTCACTAAATACAGTGATTCTCTTAGTACCAATCTGTTCTCTGCATATGTCATGCATATGCATAAATGGCTACCAGGCTTAACAGAGCCTCTATATTACACTTCTTGAAAAATATAAAGGATAACTATAGCTGAATACATGCTCAGTTTTCCTCATATGGTATTATACATTGCTAAGATTTAAGATAATTAAATTGTCAATTAAAAAGATGAAAGTTGATATAATTGTTTGCGTCCCTGGAGAGCAGGTAAAAGTTGGGTACTTTTTGTACTGAAGAAACTCAGCATTACCACACAACACTACTACAAGACTTCTTTGAAATATAATTCAGTTTTTAATAGTTTGACTGTATTTAAAAAGTGTAAAAAAAGTCTGCATTTCTATTATGTTTTACGCATTTAACACCTAAGGGATTTATGCATACCAATGCAACTCAACTTTGATAATTAATTTTTTCATGAAATACACTGAAATTCATTATCTGAAGAATAAAACAGTCTAAAACAGATTATAAGACCATCTCTTAGTATTAGATGATTTTTTTTCTAACCAAATGGCAGAATTTCCAGTAACAGGCATTTTTCATATGTGGCATGGAACAAATAATGTACAATACACAGCCAGAAATCCCATCATAACTATATGGGTTTCCTGACAGGACGTAGTCTCCATATTATAGAAATTATTTTCATGTTAACAGGCTATTAGATGTCAGACTGAGGTGGTAAGAGGGAAACAGAGTTGGAAGCTAGGTGTTGGGTGTCCTTGATTTTACTGACTTAGATCTGCACAAGAGCAAATGGGCCTCACTACCACTGTGCGTGCACTGGTAGCTCGAGTTTAGGTGTTTACCATGAAAATCAGCCACAACACATTCCACCAAAGCAAGAAAGACTCTGACACAGTAAGTTTGACTTTATAAAGCTATATTCTTCAGAAATATTCTGCAGTATTTAGCTACTTGGGGGATATTTTCCCTAAATCAGAAAAACTCCAAGCCACCACACACTCTGTACCAAAAATGTTCCAGCCATCATCTCAGGAAACTTTCCAATTATTATCACATCATACCTGCAAAACACCTTCTAGCTTGGTTCTTTCCTTAACAAGCAATTTATATTCATTCTTGCAAGTTCTGTGGATATCATCCTTCTCTCTTGCAAGTCTTTGCTGTTGTTCTTTCCACTTCTGCTGAGCAATGTGAAATGTTTTCTCAGTTTCTGCCACTTTCTGCTGAAGTTTTTCATTCAATGCTATTGTTTACAGAAAAAGAGAAAGACAGACAAGTAGCACTGCAAAGCATATTCAGAAAAAAAAATGTATAACTATCATCAGTTCTTCTGTGTATTGTGATATCCTGTGGAACACTTGAACATCAACACTTCCAGAGCGCACAACCTTCACTACAAAGAAACAATCAAATCTTGTGTTCTTATAACATCTTTCACAGAAGGAGATCTGAATACTTTAGAGATTTTTGCACGTTAAAACTCTTCTTCCGTTGGAAAAGAATAAAAACTTGAGATAACTCTTTCAAGTAAGGTCTCTATAGCATGGAGGATTTAATTTCAGGTTTCTGATTTGGTCAGCTTATTTCCAAATGTCTATTTAATATAGATATTAGTCTGCATCAGTTACTATCACTTCAACTGAGCTCAAAACTAAAGACAGGCATGTGCCCCATGAAAGGGAGTACAGCAAAACCTCAGACAGCTTGGGCTAGCAAGCAAAGGCTTAGCTGTTCCAAGGAAATTTATTGCTGCTCACCAGATTTAAATCTTGAGCCCAACAAATGCCCTGAGATAGAAGAACATTGTAGAGGAACTCATCCACAAATGCTTAAATGCCACAGAAGCCTTCATCATCTACGGCTATTTAAGCACTATGACTAGGAACTTTGCTTTGTTTTAGAAACTGGCTTTCAGATGAAAGTACTTTGTGTCAGCTTTTCATTTTACCAACTATAACTCTAACTCGCATTTAAGGGATCACCACTTTCTAACAGATTTATATTTCAAATTCACTCCAGTTTTCTGAAATGTCTTCCCAGTCAAAGAAGGATGAAACAAACAGAAGAGGCATATTAGGACAATCAATGAACACAATGATGAGAAAGGACTGTATGACAGCAGAAAGTCAAGCCTCACTGAGAACAGCAGAAAAACAATTTGGAGGAAATACTGATGAGGACAAGCCACAAATGAGGCATTCTGTCCAAGCAGCTTAGGTCGGGGTCACATCAAAGCACCAAATGAGGTGAGGAAAGCTCTGAGTGACCAGGGCAAACATGCAGTAAGTTATAAACTGCAAAAGAATTGAGGAGCAACACCATGATGATTTGACTTCTTGACAACTCTCACAGAAAAAACAACAGTTTGAGGAATTTCAACCAATGTAGTTTACTGTCTGTTAAAAGACTTCTAATTACAGATTCTGGTATTCAAAGAAATTAACAAACACACAAGAAAATACTCCTTGCCTCTGCAAAACCTCTCCTACCCACTTTTTGCTCTCCAGCCTCCTCACCACACATTAAGTTATAACGCCCAGTCCCTTCAGAGAGGTAACAGGCAGCACAGTGGACTGGGATTGCTGCACTGTGGTTTCCTCCATCAGCAGAAGTCCCTTTCGAGTCCTGCCTCTTGGTGCCTGCATGGGCAGCTACTACTTTGGCCCCAGCCCCTGCTCAGACTGCTGCTCTGTTCCCGTTTCTCCCGCTGTTTCTTTTTTTCTCTTTCTCTCTTCCTCTCAGCATTTACCACCCTTTCTGAATCACATTGTGGCAGAGGTGCCATGCATTCCCCGGTCAGCAGTTTGGAGCAAGGTGGTGGGTGGGTTTGCCTGTTGTGGAACTGGCCAGGACCAGCTTTGGGCAGACCCAGAATGCTTTCCTCCTGCACAGGTGGCCCTGCAGACCCACATCCACCACCCACACCTGCCAGCAATGCCCAATACAGTAGCCAATGAGTTTTCTAAATTAAAAAACACACACACACACACTACTAAATTGGCAAGCAAACCAGCAGTAAAGTGAGCATGCACAGAAAGAAGCACAGCTTTCCTTTAAGTGAGAAACAAGCCGCTAAAGTCTTCCGCTTGCAATCACAGGGGAATTTCCAAATGGAACATAAATGCCTTCTTCCAGCCTGCAATCCATAAGCTATTTTTCCTGTGTGTATGTTCTCCAAAGGAGTGAGAAGTTCAGCTTTCCAACCATCTTAAAAACACCTGGTATTTTAAGTACTTGCAAGTTTCCACATCTCTTTCTATTCTTGGAAGGATAAAATATCCAGGAAGAGTGCTCTGAACTTTTCATGGAACATCAAAGGTTCAGCAAACTCAGAAATTCATCTCCTGTACTAGAACAAAAAGGTATTATACCTACTTAAGTAATTAAAAATGCACCTTACTTGTAAGAATGAGAAATCTTTGTTAAGGAGGACCAAGGACTGAATAGAAAACCAGTAGGGGAAAAAAATGTCTAGGTAAAAACCCTCACTTCCACGTATTACTGTCACAACAAACATGTTCCATTACCTATAAAAAGAGAAATAAGGATGGTAAGAAAAGAAACTAGACACAAAAATTGAAAAGCTTGAGACCTTTGAAAAGGTGAAAGAAAGAAGAAGTATGATGAGAACTTCTTGAAAAAAGTTATGGAAATAGTGCAAACAAATGAATAGGAATAGACTTTCTTTTTCCCTGAAATGGAAAAGGAAGAACTGCTGGATATCGTGATAAACAGGATTACGATTCTGCACAAGGACAGCAGTGAAAGAGGGAACAACAGAAGGTATGGGGCAAGAGGAAAAAGGGTTGACAAGTTTAGCCAGTTAGTTTTAATTCACACATGAGACTGCAAGAGTTTACAAAACTCTTGCAAGTTTACAAAAGCAGACAGGTAACAGAAAGAGATCCTAGAAAAACAGCAGTAAGTAGAAAATTTAATTAAGTCACTGCTTCTCACTTGTCTTTCTGACTTGGAACTGACTTAGCCTTCATTCCATGTTTGCTTTTTTGAAACTTACCTTGCAGTTCCACAAGTCTGGTTTTTGCATCACTCAATTCCTCTTCTGCAGCATATGTTTTCAGACGAGCATCTTTTCTGGCAATTGCCAGTTCATACTCCAGACTTTGTCGAACAGCCTCTCCTTTCTCAATTTCCAACCGTAATTTGACTATCTGGCTTTCATAGTTGGATAGCTAGAAAACAAATTTGTTTCAGAAAACGGCCAATGTGCTCCTTTGAAAAAATGCAATGTTACAGAAATACACCCACAGAGTATTTTAAAAGATATTTTGAATTGCATTTATAGCTGCCTTCTTATTCCACTTGAATTTGAAATATAGTCTTGTAAATGCACAATTATGCAGGTTTTAAGTACTTTCACTGTTGTTTTCTGCAAACTCTTCCTACTCCTAGATTAATTTTCTGTACCTTAAACATACTCCTCCATTTTTCCAAAAATACACTATCGTAAGAAAACAGAAGTCATAATAAAGCCATCTTTCTGCACCTCAAATGAAAAACTGCATCAACAGAAACATATTCCACAAGCATTCTGGTAACTTTCTTTAAATTTAACACTTAAAAAAACAGTCATGTTGGAACGCTAGACCAAGATGTCTAATAACTCACAAATATATTTATAAACATAAAATTCAGTACAATAATGTTCAGTAGTCAAAACAGAATGCTACTAAATTTAGCACACAACAAACTAAGAATGGAAAATGCTTCAAAAAGTTATCTTTTCCAGATTAAGAAACATAGTCTAGTCATTGCTGCCAAAAACTGAGTCTAGAAAATCAAGTTCAAGTTATTTCAACACAACAAAGTGGACATTAAATTAAGTATTTCTCCAGAATATCTACAAAGTAGCCCTTTTAGTTCAATAGTATCACATGTAGGTAACTTAAGCACTTCCATTATCTGTAACTACACAGTATATGGATAGGGAAATAAAAAAAAGTCTCTCAAAGTAGTTTATCTATTTAAAATGCAACCTAACTTTGGGGTGCACATCACAACAGAAAAATGGTGCAGAAGATCCTTGTGCACCCCCACCTTTCAAATTCTCAATGTAAGAGGTGGTTTGGGTTTCTTTTTAAATCCAGGTAATTCCAGGGATCTATTTATAGAACCGCCCCACAACTGATGGGGCAATGGGTAAAAAATGAATTAACTAGAGCCCAAGAGCAAGTAATTGTGGAAGAAGCAGGAATCTCGTAATTTTGTACACACCCCAATACAAAATGGATATGGAACAGCAAACTTGGTTTATTGGCTGGATTTCACCCAGAAAAGATGAATAAGCACCCACACCAACTGCTCCTAGCAAACTGCTAAGAGCAGAATCATTATCTGCACTAGTAATAATACTTCTGCACCAACAGTTTAAACCAGGATATCAGCTGCCGGATTGGCATTAGCAAGTGTGGGAAGAATCTGAAGCTGATTACAACTACTGCTGTACTCAGTGCCCACCTTTCCTTACATATACTATTACAAAAGCTGATATTCAAGCTAAATAAAAGATTAATTATTTTCTTCCTACTACTTCATTTCAATACTAGTTAGCCACAACAGCACGAGGGAAAACCTTTGTAATGCAGGTAAATTATTTCCCTATGAATGAACTTCTCATTAACAAGTATGAAGTTATTGACAAACACATCACTCCATTTATACATTACACATTGTTGTAGATACTGAAAACTGAAAATTTGCGCAAGGTGAGACACTGCAAGACTTCCAAAGGATATACCAGCTGGATCTGGTGTACACAGACACACACATGCACAAAAACACTGTGCTAGGTTTGAGTTGCAGAAGATTTCCATAGAATTAAAATGACACTCTAATACTCTACAAACAACAAAAAAAGTAAGACCTAAATAACATCTTTTTATGAGGCTAGATTCAAGCTGTGCCTTTTATTTATTTGTGTCACCAGGCAATTTTATCTAACAAACTACTGGTAGCAGCAGTGACTCCTTTCCCTGCAGAAAATTTGCACTCTGATTGGGGCAACTGTAACTACCAACAATAACAGCAGAGGTGCTAACAGTTCCTATGAACAGGCATGGGGGCTCTGTACAGCTAATGACTGTGCTTTTTATACACCATGCGAGAGTATTACTTCAATGAAACATGATTAACATGTATTCCAAGAGTAAAATAAAGCAAAGAAAAAAGTCCTTACTTCTTGGTTGTGTTTAATGGATAAGTCTAATTTTTCTTTTTTAGCTTGACAGAGTTTCCTTCTCAGATCTTCAGCAGTGTCCAGTTCTGATTCATTGCTATTTTGTAGTAACTCTGACTCACACCCGGCATTATGCAAGCTGCAAAATTAGAACGTTTTCAAAAAATGTAAGTATTCCTTCTAAGTTTTAATGCTCCCTTATTTCAGTGATCAGACTGTGAGCCCAAAGTTTCTAAACATTTGCTTAGGTAAAATTATGCCACGCAGCTGTCATAATTTTGTCACAATATTGCTCTTTGAAAAAGAGTTAAAAATATTTTTTTACATTATTATATATGTCATTTTTCACATTATTTTATATATATAAGACTGGCTACCATAATTAGTTGCTCCATGCAAAAGCACAAGTTGTCAGGAGCACTAAATATGAAATACACTGTACAAAAACTTGATTAAACTAACCACAAAGTTGCCTTCAGTTCATACAGAACTCGAAGCACTGAAATAGCTCACCTTTGTCTACATTAAGTCTTACGTATTAATTACAGAAATGACAGTCTACAGGAATTTAATTATTTGGTTTTTCTAAATAAAAAAATCACCATTTTACCCCTAGGTTTGTGCACAGGCACCATTAACATTTTCCATGACTGAGAACTCTACCTGAGGATATAAGTTCTCACGTAAGTTGACTAGCAACCAAAAAAAAAAAAAAAAAAGGCACAAATGTCATCAACAAGGGTAACAGCAATTTATATTGTGTTGTCCGTAAAGACATTACTAATAACAAAGGATGAAATTTCAGGGGTTTAGCTGCAATCTATGAATATTTTATCATTTAATAAATACTAAGTCTATTTCCAACTAAAACCAAGATGGACTTCATCTACGAGATCAGAATAATTGCATGCCATCAGTAACTGTTCTACAGGGTGCCATGTACTTAACACATTTTATACATTTAATAAATGTAGGAGATAAGGATCATTAAAACCTGCATGTATTGCAAGAAAACCACAGGCACATTATTCAGCTTTCAGTGTTTACCATGAGAACCATACCCAGCGGAACTAACATTACTCAAAGGGCAAATGATCAGCAACAAGGTAAGTAAAATCACATATCATTATTTTACACAAGTCTTAGCTACTGCTGTAAGAAGAGACAGTGGTAAAACAAGCAGGAAATAAGAATCTGAACAGCCGGAGCATCTGTAAACTGTATAAAAGCCTGTTGGTGGACATCGTATAATAGGTTTGGAAGACCTTTATTTTTCCATGGCTGGGAGAAACAGAAATGAAAGAAAGGCAAGTCATCTTATTCAGAGATGATGCACATACCTATCTCAGCTAAAGACAGCTAAAGGCCAGATAGCTATGTTACCAAAGCACGAGTGAGGGAGAAAAACAGGACCCAACTGGAAAACTGGAGAGGACTAGGGCAAAGAAAGAAGGGTTATCGAAAGGGTAACCATTTTGTTAAGTTTGCAGGCAGTAGGGAGGTCGTTTTGCTTCTTTGATCCTGATGATATTTAATACTTCTTGCATAGACAGCACACTGAATGCAAGCAAGGGAATGAGTACTTTTGTAAAGTAAATTTAAAAATACCTTTAAGTCTTCAAAGTACATGACATTGCTTTGTACAGCAATCAGCTTCAAGAAAGCTGGTCCTTCCAATTCCTATATTAATTATCCAGGGGCAGGGAGAAAGAGCACAATGGAGATAGTGCACCACAAAACTTCAATTCAGAGGAACATTTAACTATGTGATTAACTGTTGTGCTTAACTGGAGGGGGTGGGGGGTGGGGCACCACACACAAACCAAAACAAGTTACAAAACATCACAATTAAGAGTAAATTAGGGACATTACAGAAATGAAAAATGTGCATAATGGCATTAAAACACAACAGCACAACAATAACTTCTGGGAAAAAAATGTTGAACTCATTAAATAATGTTTTCTGCACAGCTTCCAAACTCACAACGCCACTACTGAAAAATTAAAAATGTACTGAGAACAAAAATAGGGTTTTCTGCTTTATAGAATCAAATTTAATCAGCTACTAAAAAAAAAAAAAAAAAAAAAAGGACGGACTATTACTATGTTAACAACTTCATTATTTTATTTGTCTACTTAAACATTTCCAAATAAAATAGAGATCAGCCTTAAGAACTCTTATTTCTGTGGTATTTTCTTCAATCATCACAGCATCCTCAGCACATGCAGTACTTCATGAAAGCTTCATAGTACCTATTGTAGGGGATTTTTCCTTCCATATTCATATTACAGGTAGAAGTGCTATAAGCATAAACCTCTGGGAAGCTTAAATCAAAGACAAAACCACACAAAATCCCTGGAAAGTTTCACAGAATGTACAATTTGCAGTCTGAAAGGAATTCAGAGAATGCTTTGTACTTCCATTTTCATATATTAATAGTTCATCAATCATTGGTTTTGAATAAAAATACATATTTTACCAACTACATCGTATCTAATAAACCATTTTTAGTAGTTTTTTAAGAAAGCATGTAAGCAAGTGAAATCACTTTTGAGTTCTACATTGCAGAATGACTTTATGTAACTCAAAAACTTGAAATTCACATTCACTTTGCACGTCACAATTCACACTGCATGTTACAGTATACATAGAACACTGCAGAAAAACATGTTTTCAGTAGCTTTTCTTCAATATGTGGCAGAAAATGTAATTTTCTAACAGAGATAAATTTTCTTTCATTTATTAGCTAGCAGTGAAATTTTGCTTAACTTCCCCAGCTGAAGGAGTAGTCTGCAGTCTCATTTCCTAACCAAAATTCATATTCATGGAATGTTGCTGTTCCTGTATCATTCGCAGTTTTGTATAATCAGACTTTAAATGTGACAAATAGCTCTCACAGCTAAGGTAAACTTCATGAATTAATGCTTACTTTAATTGCACCAAAGATCAACACATATAAGGTTATAAAAAATAAGAGCCATGTGCAAGACCTAAAGCTAACCTCTCCCACCACAGCTAATGCAGGAAATCATTCTGTAACTCCAGGTAGATGTTCCTAACTGCAGACATGAACACCCTCTTATCTCTAAGTCACATCTCCTATGGTCCTGTGTGAATTCTTGCACATGGGATGACCAGTATACATGTCTTCAAGTAAATAGTTTCATCTAACAACTACATTGACATGGCACAGCTTGCATAGCTCTCTGGTTCTTCTTCAATCTGTATCATATCATTTCAGGGATCTAGAAAATAAACCACAAAAACATGAACCTCATAACTAGACTTAAAAATACAGAAGTGGGGCTTACCATTTAGCTTCCATGACAACGTAGCTGACTGGAGAGGGCAAACTCACAACATCCAATATGCAGCTTTTTAAACCTATAAAGTCTGGAGAATGAACATCACTTTCACCCATATATACTTCTACTTGAAAAGCTTCAAAGATTACTCTTTTTCCTGTTATAATAACATCAAAACCTGTAACAGAAACATGCTTTAGTTTATTTGGCCACATAATAAAAGAACCACTTGTTAACACTCACAAAACAGTTACCAAACTGTTACTGCTATGTCAAACAAAGAATCACCACCAATTGGAATCTGACATCAGTTTTAATCAACAAAAAGTGGTGGTAGTCCTCTAAGCTTCAATATTGCAGACTAAAAAAAAAACAAACCATATTTTGTAGTATATCCACTGCCAGAGTTTTCAAAAGGGTGCCAATACAAAATGTTACGCTTGCATAGATTGTTCCCCTACATTCTCTATTCTCCTAAGATGATCACAAACTCCATTTCTCTTCAAAATAATTTTAGAGGAGATAAATGCATGTACTATCATTTCTTCAGTAGGTCAATATCCAAGGTTTGCTGTCTAATAGCAGCCTCTAACATAGCAAGTCTCCTGTTTCATAAACCTGGAATTTTCTACCTGAGTTTATTTCTGCTGTATTAATGGTATCAGCACTATTTAGGGGTATACAGGAAGAATATTGAATTGGACTGTAACTCAGCTCACCTTGAAAAGAAACTCATTAAATTAATGTTACTGTTCCTGTATCATTCGCAGTTTTGTGACAAGAAGAAATCAATACACATATTTGTTACATAAGCCCTAAAAAAACCTTCAAGATTTAAAGTTGAATAGCAAACTCATTTGTAAGTTCTTTCCATTAATTAAAGCAAGGTAACATGAAAAACAAGCAGTTTTCAACAGTCAAGATTAATGAGCCATGAAGGTCTGCTTGTCCATCTGCTGTGGAGTTCACATCTATAATAACTAACTAAGGGTAATTTGCTGATCAAATGGGCTTTTAACAAAAGGAATGATCTTGCCGTAACAGATCTGAGAATGTTTTGTCTGGTGAGAGAAGAGTTAACCGTTAACCATGAGGTTGGAGATGTACCTCCTCAAGACCAATGTTAAACCATAATCTCAAGTTACTATGACAACTTTTGTCTTTGTCTAGACTTTACTGTAAAAATAGTTTAGTTTGTAATGTACAGCTTCTTGCCACGGGACTGAGAGCATAACTGTTTGCTTAAACCGGCCTTGAAGCTGAGATTAAAAGGGCTGTGTTACCTGTTGGAATTTGCCGGCCTGGATGGAGCTGTGACTCCCCAGCCACCCAGTGCGCTGTTTTTGCTTTCCTGCCTTAATAAACACTTAGCAAATTTATTTCGAACTCTGGCTATTTCAATTTCAACTATAACAATATCTGTACTCATGTCCATAACAAGAAACTACCCGGGACTCCATCTTTACCATCTCCAGCTTACAGCCACACGTTTGCCAAGTTTATTTCTGTTGGACTGAACACAGAAGTACTTGGTGTAATATATTAATTATAAACTGATTTTGTCCATTCCATCTGCTAATAATCTGCACTAGAAATACAGAGGAGAAAAAATGCACTTCTGCTTCAAACCATAATTTTAACAGAAAAAATGCACTTCTGTTTGAAAGTATAACTTCAACAGAACATGCAGCAAGAATAAACCTATTCTTTCTAAATATTTTTTTATTACAGAAAAGCATAACAACTGGTGTCCACAGTTATCATACCGCTTTATATTCAAACATGCAGTTATTCCAAAATGTCTTCAAAATCAAGTGGAGTAATATGGGCCAATGTCACATCCACATCATTCTGCAGATTGACAACTACCATAAACTACTGAAGTCACACGGGGGGGCGGGGGGGGAGGGGAATCTCTGGAGTGTTTTCTGGGAATCCTAATTATTTTGGATATGCAACATCCCTCTCTTAAAATATCAACAGCTCGTTTATTAGTGCACAAATGGATACACTCCCAAACCATGCTATTTCATTTAGTAAAAGAAGTATTCAAGAGGCATGGAATGGCTCATAGGAGCGCCACAATTAAACAAAGCAGTCTAAGAAATGTTTTGCTTGAGGAGTTAATACATTTGATGGGTGTCACCTAAAAACAATTGTGTCATAATCTCCTCACGAACTTCTGAATACCCTTAACAAACTTCACCACGGCTGCCGATTTAGATTGAATACAAAGCAAGAAATTGTTTACTGTCAGGGTCGAGTCACCGCAGCAGGCGGAGCAGAAAAGCTACAGATGCTCCATCCCTGGAAGCATCGGG
Source organism: Falco cherrug (assembly GCF_023634085.1). Taxonomy (NCBI): domain Eukaryota; kingdom Metazoa; phylum Chordata; class Aves; order Falconiformes; family Falconidae; genus Falco; species Falco cherrug. Next base: position 35,279,518 of record NC_073720.1, on the reverse strand, counting down.
ATGAGACTGGACGGGGCCTTGGGCAGCCTGGTCGAATGAAAGCTGACCCTAACCGGGGGGGGGGGGGGGGGGGGGGGGCGGTTGGGGGCGAGGAGCTGGACTAGATGATCTCTGAAGGTGCTACCCAAGCCGTTCCATGATCGAGACTACCCAAAATACCTCTAACCATGACCTTAAGATGTACTACTTTCACACATATAAAGCCAGGCATAATTCACGTGTCTGCGCTAGAACCTACAGAAACTCATCGGCAACTGTTTCAGCTAACAGACTCGCCAGACATTCATTAACGTAGACCAAAAACTCTATGCAAGCCAAAAAGCAGGGCAACAGCATAACTTTACTACGCTTACACCAAAGTTTACACTCGCTTCAGCACATGCCGCGCCCGTTGCCCGGGCGGTGCGTCCGGCAGGCCCGCGCCTCCTGCTCCGCGGGAGGGGGGGCGGGCGCCCAGGGAAGGGCTCCGGCAGCACCGACCGCGGCCGCCGCCCGAAACCCGCCGCCGACCAGAAACCAGCAGGAAGCCCCACGGCCGCTACCGGCGCCCGGAGCGCCGAGCGCCGCCGGCCTGGCGGGGCTCTGCGGGGCGGCTCCGCGGCCCGCCCGCCGCCCCAGCTGCGCTCCAGGCAGCGCGCCGCCAGCGACTAACGCTTCCGCACGGCTGCGGCGGCCGGGGCGCTCGGGAGCCATGCGTGAGGCGCCCGCGCCGCTGGCCACAGAAGGAGCACGTCCCGCCGACACACCGCCGCCAGCCCCGGCCCACCTCTCCGCGGCCGCCGGCGAGCCGCGCCATCGCTGGGGCCCGAGGCGACCGACGCGGCGCGGCCCCGCCCGGTCCCGCCCTTCCTTCCCAACGGCGACTTCCGGCTTCGCCCGTACCTCGAGGCGGCGCGCGGTGGGTCCTAGCAACGCCGCCGCTCCTGGCAACGCCGCCGCTCGGCGCTGGCGGGCGGGGCATCGCGCATGCGCCGGGAGGGCGGCGGGACGCCCGGCGGGCACCCGGCAGCTGCCCAGTGCCGCGCCCCGGGCTGTCGCCTCGCTTGACCGCCAGCGAGCCGCCGGTATCCCGCCCGCCGCCCCCCGCCCCGCTGCCGGGGACGGTTCCGGCTCCCTGGGAAGCGGAGGCGCGGTGCCGCTGAGGAGGCCGGGCGCGGGGCTCGGCGCGCCCACCGTCTGTGCCGCCCTCCCTCCCTGGGGGCTTGCGCCGCGTCCCGTGGAGAGGTCCCTCCGGGGCTCCCCGAGACTTGGAGTGCGCCCAGGTCTCCTCGGCCCGCTGCGGCGCCCGGCTGGGCACGGGCTGGGTGCGGCCGGGCAGCTCCTCGCGCCGCTGAGGCCCGGCGGCTACCGGCAGCGTAGGTGGCGTCCCCAGACACCTCTGCGTGGACCCGGGGGTGGCTGTACCCTCCTCCCAGGGCTGCTGGCGTGTCTGCAGCCGGGCAATCCTAGGCATGTTTTAGGGATGCTGAATCCCTAAAACAGATAATGGGGAATGCACAGGAAATGAAAGTAACCAGCTAATGTGAAAGCCAGGTGGAGACTTGGATGTCCTCAAGTATGGGGTGGTGTTCTCCACCCAGTTTATGGAGAAAATCAAGTGGGTAATGATTTTGAGAGACCATGAGACACTCGCAGCAATGGGGGAGATGGGTAACAAGGCTACCGCTCCCTCTCTCTTTGCCTGGCTATATGGATGGAAAGTTTCCTGTAAAACATGCGAACTGAGAGATCTCAAGCCCCAGATGTAAACATGTGTGATGTCAAAACAACAACAGCACGAGATGCTGAATAAAATCCACCCTACAATATCCTAGAAAAGTGGACATGGTATTCCTCTGGAAAGTGTCACAGGCTGAAGGGAATTAAAACAACTTTAAGTTAGCATTTTCAATAACTAACATTAATATATTGTCATAACTAGATACACATTCAGATGTTACTAACCAGTAATTTGAAAGGTACTTTTTATATATTCTTGTACATGACCAGAATTTCCACAGGCCCAGAGAAATCTGGGTCTTCTTGCATGAGCAGGGTTGAATTACAGCTATCACAAACCACATTTGGAAAAGCATCAGTTAAAATAGTCTCTTAAAAGAACGTGGGTCTGTATCTGAAGAAGAAAAATGTATAATGATGTCCATAGATTACCAGGTTATCTAGGAAATAAGTAATCCACAAATGCCTGGGTTAATTTTAGAAAACACAGTCTAACAATGACCAAATTCTTTGAGAACACACAGTCCAGAAGGTGAACAAGTCGCTTAAGAGACAATAATATACGGATGGATGGTGCACAGAATGGGCACATGTGGAAACACGGGGGAAAAACACTATGAGAAACTCAATTATCCTTATCTGTAGAAGGGATTACATAATTTAACTGTAACCAAAACTGACCCCAAGCAATAGCATAGGTAGAGACACATGAAGATTGGATATATAAGACTCCAGTGAGCCTACATGACTCTTGAGTTGTGTAAGCTGCCGTGTTTCTTCAGCACTGAATATGCAGCACCCATCACTCTTGACAGGCTGCGTGTATTGTATTGCTGTTTATGTAAGTACTGTTCTCTTATCACTATGGGGAGCTGTGTTGCATTACCTGTTCTCAGGTTTTCTACGTTGTATTTGGTCTGGTAACGTCCGCTCCACCTTTGATGTTACTTTTTAATCTGGATGCAACAACTGGAAACAAGCAGAATGAAGTCTTAGCCTTTCTTTAATTCAGACTTGAATCTAAATGTGTCAGATTTTATAACATCAAAAATCTACAGAGAAATACTATTAGAAATTTAAATTAAAACATAGCTTACATTTATTTTTATGTATTTATAAAAACACTTTAAAATTGTTGGGGTTTTTGTTCTAGTTGGAATTCCCTAACAGGAGCAATATTACGCTAAAGATATTTATGAAGTTAAAATCAGCTTCTGTCAACCACAGAGCTGCATTTGGTCCTCACTCAGAAAAACACTCACACTGAATTCAAAGTACAGCTAATTGCTGTGGCTTACAGGTCAGCATGACTTCCCTTGTAACTGCAAGTACTGCCATAGCACACAAGATGCTCTATCACTTTTTATTCCGAAGGGTTCCCTGTTGCTTACAACTGCAGAAATACCACTTTGGACTAAAATTTTCTAAGACGTGGTGAAGTGTAGCCTGATACTGCTATCCTTCAAGGTACAGACTGAACCTTTAATTGCATGAGACAAAAAGCTCAGTTATATTTTTTACACTCTCAGAGGTAAATCTCAAAACTTGATTTCTAGTTTGTGACCTAATCTGTAGAAAGTGGTCTGTGACCTGTAAAGTGGCTTTCAGCTGTGTTTTGCTACTTCTGCATCATGCAGTTATTTTAAATGTCTTGTGCCAAATCAAAGAAGTTCTTTGCCCAGAGTGCACAAAATCGGAAGATTTCATTATGCTGTAGTTATTTTTTTTGCAGATGAAAAATACATCTGCTGGTGTCTGATGAGCAGTCAAAAATTGAACATGATGCAAAGTGGCCTTGGCTAATGAAAAATTATAAATTATGGGTTACTATGGAAGGAATCATAGACATTTAACACCATGTCTGCAAGTTCTAGTGTGGTTTTTGCACCATAATAGCTTACCAGATGCTGAACCATGAGTTTATCTGCCCAAAATAACACATGTATTATCTTTTAACTTGATTCATAAAAATTACAGTAGACACAATACTGCTGCTACATGCATGTAGTAAACAATCACCCTTCTTTCCTTCCCCACTGAAAAACACATCTTATATAGACACTTAGGCATTTCTTCACAGTTCAAGGAATATTTTGGCTAAAACCTACATGTATTCAGGATAAATGGAGTTTTTTTAGAAAGGTGGAATCAAAACAGAGCTGTATCACAGATGAAATTCATCATTAACTTATTTCTTATTCTTCAGAGAGATTTGTTGATGGATGTGTTTAGAAACTGCTTTACATGCAGGATAAAGGAGGGAACATGGTGCTTCACTGTGGCTCTGGCCCTGGTACATCAGGAAGCAAGTGCTTCACTTGCAGACAGGATACCAGCTTTTTGCCATGCAACCTAGGCCACATCTGCAGGAAATTGGTTGGCATGGCTGTTTCAAACAGGCAAACTCAAGACATACAACTACACAACTCCTCACAGGAGGTACTGGTTTTCATCTATAAAGGTAATTCATGGCTTCTAACAATATGTATCAGCGTACTGACCTCCTAGTCCAGCATCAGATGGCAGGTCTGGCTGAAGCCCTACAGATTCTGTCTTCACAATGAAACTGTTTGCTAAAAAATTCTGATATGGTCCTAAAAGTTTAACAGCATCAGTATGGCATGGGACTGTCAAAGTAGTGTCTGGAATGCAAAAGATATTTTTTTCCTTCTGTTGTGTCTGTACTTGAACAGTTTACCTTCAATCTTATGTTTATGTAACGTACAAATGAGCTCAACTGCACACAAAATATAACTTGTTCAAACAGTTTTATTTTTCACTTTTTAAATCGAATTTTACTTTGTTTTATTTACCTTTTAAAAAGGCTTTATTCACATTAGTCTCTTTTGAAAAGCACACTGCTTTTCAATGAAGCCAAGTAATCTTGAGTTGCTTCCTTAATTAGGAAAAACAAAATTCTTAGCTGCTCTCACTGATTTTAATACAAGGTGCAAAACTTCTGATTCTTGAGACACTTCAGATTCAAAAGACTGTTTCCAAAGACTGTCCTCAAGAGAAGCATTGCTTCTTCAAAACTAAAATATGAAATTATTTAATCTGATATGGAATACAAATGTAACTATATGATTAAACAGAGTAGTGACTTAGCTAAGGGAATCCCTGCAGATTCTCAGTTCCTGCATAGCAAAGTATTAATATACAGAGTTTTTGCAGTACTCAACACTTTCTCATTTAGGAAAAAATACAAAACTATGTATGCTGCAATAGGAGTGATTGAATATAGCTAAATAAAGACTAAATATCTGGCAATGAGATACAATTTCTACCACTGTGAGACTTCTATCTTCCTCTAAACAATTCTAGATGTACAGTCTACCTTAGTCTTAATTTTTTAACAACATGTGCCACAACTGGTCATCTGTTTGCGCATAGGAAGAAAGTTTTTTTCCTGTCTAATATGCCGATGATCTATTTTCTGATGAGCTCTTCTCTAACCATGTAGAAAGTTGGTATTTATGTCAGGGTTATGAGCTTCACAACCTCCAAGAAAATCGACTGAATTTGACTGGTTTAAGGCATTGGAAAACTGCAGTTTGTTCCTGGTCAACACAGATGGAGTAAAGTATTTCAATTAACATTTGTAAGTGACCATTTTGCATTTGAGAAGAAGAGAGCCTAGAACAAAGCACAGTTTGCTCTGGGGCAACTGCAGTGGGAGTTTCAGACACGAGTTGAGTTTCTGTACCAAAACTGAAAGCAGTAAGGTGATTCTTCGCACACAACTTAACTTTGTGTGCAAGTAGGAGGGAGGGAAGCTGGCAGAAAACCAGACTGTAAAACTTGTGCATCAGGCCACATGCTGAGGATGATCACTGAAGTGCAAAATGGTCAGGTATGCCCCTGTGAGCCAATGTACTTGTGTAAGAAGTAACCTTTTGTGCTGCTACTCCTACAGCTTTTTGCTGGTTTTGGCACCCGTGTCAGCACAACACACGGTACAGTGACTCGCAGGTGGTGCTGCGTGGGACCATCTATCTGACAGAGAGCTGACAGGCCGGCTGATTTTCAGTGCAGAGGGAGAACTAAAACTAGACCCAACAGGGCGGGCAGACAGGGAGAAAGAAGCTGCTGAGTTAAAATCTGGATCCAAGGTCTTCTGTTTGTAGAAAGGTATTTGTGGGGGAAAGTGTGGGGCGGCTGGAGGTACCTGATGCACTCAGCAGAGGCTGGCCATCTTGACAGACAGCAAGGGGAGAGGAGGATGCAGTGGCTGAAATGCTGGGAGAGGAGTGAGCTTCACACCGACGGGTGAACAAGCCAGGAAAGGGTAGATAATGGAGAGGACAAGTGGGGTGGGGTGGGTAACACAAAAGCTGAACTAACAGTAATCCCAGAAAAAAAAACCCAGGAGTTGATAGCAACTAAGTTGTGGGTAAGAACTTCGTAGGCTGAAGAGACCGAAACTGTGGGTTGTTGGATGCTTGGGGAAGTCAAGACATCGAGAGCAGCAGGTAGGTGAGCAGCGCTGGGGGAGCACGAGCGGCTGTGGGGCAGCAGCACGACGGGGTAAGGCCCGGGAAAGGGGGGGCTCTGTAACAGGGCTCGTGGGGCAGGAGAAACACAAAGGGACCGGTGGGGACAACACACCCGCCCAAGGTACGGCCAGGGGTGGTGACCAGTCTGCGAGTGGGGCGGCGTTCCTGGCTGGGAAGGGCCCCGTCGCGAGGCCACGGACTCAGACGCCGGTGAAAACAACTCTGGGGCAGCAGCCGCGGCTGCAGCGGTGCCAGCCCCCGGCCGTGCCCGTGGCGCTGAGCGAGGGAGCGCCGCCCCCGCGTCTGTCAGCCACGCTGCCACCGGCGCGACCCCCACCGCAGCTCGCCCCACTCTGGGGAGCCCGGGAGCAGCGTGGGTCGTACTCGCGGGGCCGGCCGCGGCCGCCGCCTGCGGCCAGGAGGGGAAGCGGGGCGACACACGGCCGGGAGGCCCCCGCCCCCGCACTACCGCCGAGGGCGGCCCGCGGGGCTGCGCCGCGCCGCTCCTCCTTCGCCGCTCCGCCAACCCCGCAGCGCCGCGGCTGCCCCGCCCCCGCGGAAAGAGGGAGGAGCCACTTCTACGATGCGGGGAGAAACCTTAAATAGACTCGATCGTTTCCTTCCTCCATTGCCATCTCGGGGCACCTAGGTAAGTGGTTGCTTATTGTTGTGGCTCGCGTCCTCCTCAGGCTTGCGTGGGGGGGCCAAGTCGTCTGTTTTCTACAGGGCCTGCGCTGATTCGCCTGGGACACCCCCGCGGCCGGTTGCGGCGTGCAGGTTGGTCCCGCCCCGCCTGGCGGGAGGAGGGAGCGCAGCCGTGTCTCCCGCGGCGGGTGCTCCTGCAGGCGGCTGAGGTGGGCTGCGGGTCGGGCGCCAGCGCGGTGGGTGGCGAGGCGGCAGGCCGCCGCGGTGGAGGCGGTGGGAGGACGGGCAAGCGGGTAGATGGGCAGGCGGGTAGGTAGGCAGACGGGCGGAGTTTACCTTCCGCGCCATCACGCCTTATGGGGGCGGGGGGGGAGGGAGGGAGCAGGCGGGCTTCGCGTCCGTGTGGCGGGAGCCCTGCTGGTTGGGGAAGGGGAGCTTCGGCCGCGGCGGGCGAGCAGCGCCGAGCCGTGTGTGCGCGGGGGCGGGCGAGCGGGGGGCGGGCGGCGCTCCCGCCTGCGTGCGGCCCAGCGCGGCCCGCGTGGGTTTGTGTGCAGCGTCGGAGCCGCGGACATGCCGCGCGCGGGGCTGCGGGCGCGACCGTGGGGCTCCCCGAGGGCTCCCGGCGGCGGTGGGAGCAGGCGCGGCGCGGGGTCCCTCGGCAGCCGGTCGGGAGCGCGCTGTTAATGTTTCTCATGTCTTGCCCTTGACTCCGCTCCCCAGCCCCAGTGTGTTTATTCCGACAGGGGTAGTCGGACGGCAAGCAGCGTCCCGGTGAACGCTGCAGAGCGTCGCGTCCGGGAGCAAACATGAGCCGCGAGTACAAACCTGGAGACTTGATCTTTGCCAAGATGAAAGGTTACCCCCATTGGCCCGCCAGGGTAAGGCGCCCCCTCCCTCCCCCGCAGGCCGCAACGCCCTCCCGCGCGGTACCTGGCCCCTGCGCCGCCTCCCCCGCCGCTGGCGCTTTGTGCCGCAAGAAGCGCCTTCAGACACCTGTGGAGAGTAATGCGGCTCAACCATGTCGCACCTTCAGCCTCGCCTCCTGCCAGGGAGGGCACGGTTGCACTCCCGTGGTTGGCAGCGACTTCTGAATCGCACTGCATATCCTGTGCTGTGCTCTGGCTTGCTGTTGTCTTATGCTTATCTTGTGTCCCTTCTCCTGTAACAGACAGACCTCTCTAGGAGTCGTTAGTTGGCCTAATTTGCATAATAACTTTTAGAAGTGAGGGGCGCTGTATGGTAGCATGATGCTGGAGCTCTGCAGGCACCTAACTGTATGGAAATACTGTTCCGAATAATTGTGCTTTTTTGAAAAAAAGAAAAACATAAAGTTATGGCAGGGTAACTCTTAGTCAGCTGTTCCTACAGTGCTGCTTCTAGCATAACCGAAGTGTATGCAATGAGTTGTCCAGGCCCTTTTTTGCCCTCTCCCTGGGAAGAGCCTTGGCAAGTTCTGTGATGGCTGTAGGTCATTTGCCAGTTGTGGGAACATAGATAAAATTATGAGATACATAGAAAAGGTGCTGGCTTAAGAATTTTTTTTGTAAACGCTTATTGACCTTTCCTCTTTGTTGTAGTTGATATTTTGGGCTTGGGCAAGTTACCAGCTCTCCCCAAGGGTAGGAAGTCTAGCTGTTACTTATGCTCTAAGAGGGACAGTAGTTGGGTGGAGTTGAATTGTGCTTTTTACCTGTATATCATGTCTCTCACTTGTAAAGAAAGTGGTCATGTGAAAAGTGTTGCCGTAACATAAAGTGGTGTAATTTCTTATTGTTGGTAAGTCTTTGATTTTTGTTGTATTTTTTTGATTTACAGTTAAAAAGAGATCTTGAGACCTCCTTTACTTCTCTGTAGCTTTTTTCCCCTTTTACTTATTTTCCCCTAGACTGTTCTTAAATGTTACGTGACTTGAGTAATAGTCTGTCTTTTCCTTAGGTGGATGAAGTTCCTGAAGGTGCAGTAAAGCCACCTGCGAATAAAATGCTTATTTTCTTTTTTGGCACCCATGAGACGTAAGTCTGTTATATTTAAGGGTTGTATTATTTTCATTGTAGAATGCCATGACAAGAACTTAACTGCTTGTCTGAGTGCAGTGTATTTTAAACTATAGCATTCAGTAGCAGACCAGCTCTTCCTAAATTAATCCTTTGACAAGACATGCTTCTCTAACATTTGCTTAAGCTATTTAAGGCATTGGTAAGACCATAACCATACCATGTAGACTTTCCTTGTCAGAAGAAAAATAATTGTACCCACAGTGGTATGACTGGTAGGTTTTTGTTTCTTAAATAATGGACTTTCATTATAGTTTCATATATCCTCAAAATTCTTAACACTAGATTGTCAAAATGCAGTAAGGCTGAGGACAATGAAATAGGCAAAATTTGAGAAACAGACAAATAATCATGTATTATGTTTTGGGGTGTTTTTTCTGGAGAGGTTTGGGGTTGGTGGGTATTGGTTTTTTATAAGATCTGGAGAGAAAAATGAGGCAGTGCAATCAGCTTTATACCTGCAGTTTTCAAAATACTTAACTTTGGGTACTTTCAGCCATGCTAGCATTTTGAATTTGTATAGTGTTTACTTTGAGGGACTGTATTTCTTCCACTGCTAAATTTGATTGTAAATATGCTGAATTTTATGCAGTTCTGTCTTTTTGCAAATTATGCTACTTTATAGCATGACTAGTTGTCCTAATGTAGATTTCTAAGACTTCAAAGTCAGTGCTACGTTTCTTGTCTGAATCTTTTGTTAAAAAGAATCAAAACCTATAATGGTGTGGGTTTAGTTCTGTGCTTTTTCTTAAGGAAATGGCAAATGATATTTAAACAGGTCAGAGATAGAAGTTCTGTGTGCAAGTACTCCTGTTTATTGCATTTAGAGTTATAAAATGATTTGGGTTGGAAGGGACCTTGAGAGTTCTAACTCTCCTGCCATGGGCCAGGACACCTACTAGACAGGTTTGCCCAAAGCCCCATCCAGCCTGGCCTTGAACACTTCTGGGTATGAGGCTCTGACCAACCTGTTCCAGTGTTTCACCAAACTCACAGTAAAGAATTTCTTCATAATATCTAAAATAAAAGAGGATAGGTTTAGACTAAAACCACTACCCCTTGTCCTATTGCTACAGGCAGTACTAAAGTCTCCCTGTCTTTCTTACAAGCCCTGTGTAGGTACAGCGTGGCTGCTATAAGGTCTCCTTGGATCCTTCTCTAGGCTGAACCACCCCAAGTCTCTCAGCCTGTCTTTATAGGAGAGGTGCTCCAGCCCTCTGATCATCCTCGTGGTCTTCCTTTGGACTTGCTCTAACAGGTCCATATCTTTTTGTTGGGGGCTTCAGAGCTGAAAGTAGTATTGCAGGTGGGGGTCTCATGAGAGCAGAGTAGAGGGTGAGAATCCCCTCCCTCCACCAGCTCGCCATGCTTCTTTTGATGCAGTCCAGGACATGGTTGGCTTTCTGGGCTGCAGGCACACATTTTTGGGCCATGATGAACTTCTGTTCCACAAGCTCCCCTAAGTCCTTCTTTAGTCCTTCTTGTCAGGGCTGCTCTCAATGCATTCTGCACCCAACCTATATCGATACTGGGGGTTGCCCTGACCCAGGTGCCGGACTTTGTGCTTGGTCTTGTTGAATTTCATGAGGTTTGCATGGGCCCACCTCTCAAGCCTGTCCGGGTCCCTCTGAAAGGGAGGAAAGGCTTTGGGTTTTTTCTTCTTTTTCTTTATCTTACTAAGTATTTATTGAAATTGCCTTAATCTAGTACTTCACATCTGTCTTTTAGTAAGCCATGCTAAGACAAGATACATTGCCCTGTTGAATTAAAGAGTAAGCATTCTCTACTCTGTTATAACTTGTTACTTGTTCTTTGTTTTAAGAAGTGATTTCTGTGATTCTTCTGTGAAGAAGACTTCTATATGTTTGGCTTGTATGCCCATGCATTTCTTTAACTGTTACTATCTTTCAGTATATTGAAAGTGTTGCTTTTTCTTATTCTGAAATTTTGTTTTAACTGGATTATTTTTAATTCAATTACTTAGAAGATTTTCTTTGTTAGCTTGGAGCTCTTTTTTATCCTTTAAATTGTTCTCTTGCCTTACATTGTCCAGATTCAAAGATTTTTTTATTAACATTTAAGCCTCTTTTTTTTTTCCTAAGAAAGCAGCTGCTTTTTCTGTTTGTTTGTAAACTACTCAGTTTTTAATTGTTCCCGTTTTACAGTAGTTAGGTGTCTTATCAGCTTCAGTCTGAGATGCAGCTTTGGCTGTTTCTTGCTCAGACACTCAACGCCCTGGGAAACAGGGGTCCCGTATGTGTGGTGCTAGTAATGGAAGACTTGAGCTGTTGAAGGCAGAAGTTGAGAAAACCAAAGATGCTTATGTAGCAGAACTAGTTGTTGCAGTAGTAATGAATTTTGTATCTTAATAAAATTTGGTGCTTACTGCTTTGAAAAAACTAACCATTTAAACTATGAAATTTTTTCTTGTTTGTTCTCTCCTTAAGGGCATTTTTGGGACCAAAGGACATATTCCCTTACCTTGAAAATAAAGATAAATATGGCAAACCAAATAAAAGAAAGGGTTTTAATGAAGGTTTGTGGGAAATCGACAACAACCCCAGAGTGAAGTTTTCTCATCAGCAGGTAAGAGTCTGCAAATGAGTCTGTATGTAGAGGCTGCAAATCTTTGTTGCTGTGCTGTTGTGGGGAGTGGGGGAGGGAAAAAGGCAAGGAGTGTTTCCCAGCTGTAGGGTAATGAATTAGTGCTGTTGTTCAGCTGTGGGTTAGACCAGTTGTGTTTTTTAAAAAATACTTTAAATCTAATATTTGTCATAAGAGGTGGAAGGTGTTTAAATGGAGATACCTGTTTATTGTAGCAAGCTTGTGATGAATCATGTGGACAGTTTGGGAACACAAGGCTAAAAGTTTTAACACTTTACAGTATACATCAAGTTTTACTTACAGCTATATATATGCTTATAACTATGTCTATTTCTCAGATACTTAACTTTGGAACTATACAGCTGTGCTTGAAAAGTGGTAGTTTTTTTGAATCTCAGTCAACTACTTCTTTCTGTCCTCTAAACCCAAGTGCTTTTCTCCACAAGTATCCTTGTAATAAAGTAATCCTTAGTGTATAGTATTATCCTTCTAGTGGTTGGAAACACTGTGATGCTTGAATTTTGCCCCCAAACTGTGACTTGACTTCCTTGATTTGCTCCTCATTTCATGCTTTCTTGGTAAATCTTCCAGGCTTAAACTGGAGCTATGCAGTGCTGCCCATAGAAAGACCCAAACTTAATCAAGAAATTGTCTTGCTCATTTTCTTTGCCTACCTGCTGTGAACACTTTGTAGCCTCTTGGTTTTGCAGTGTGCACTGGACCCTGATCACATTGCCTTGTAGGGAAAGCTGCAGTAATAGTAAAAAGAATTGGTTTCTTTTGGTATTACTTCCTGCTCTTGCAGGATGTGCCAGATTGCCATTTTAGCACCAGTGAATCCCTGCTTTCATAAGGTATCTGAAGTTACTATGTTTCTAGTTTGAAGGAGAACATGGATAAAGAGTTTCAGAGTTTCTGAAGTAGAGTTGAGAGGTAAGATAATGTATTCCAGATGTGCATTTTTTCTGCTTCAGAATATGGAAAGATGCGGATCCCCTCAGCACAGTGGGAAGGACTTCATTAATAAGGGACAGATTCTTTCTGATATTGCAGAATGAGTCTGTATACCTTCTTGCTTTTTTCTTTGTGACTGTTTAGGAGAGATGCTCTGTGGGTGGCTGAGGCAGTTGTGAACCTTAAGTGAGGTGTATGTTACCAGTCATTCTAACAAGGTGAAAATCGGGGTATAAACAAGCTTGTCTAATACTTTGTTTCGCAGCAGGAATCAGTAACTTCATTAAGCAGTGCTCTGCATTGCTTGTGTAGCATGTCAGACATTCCGAATACATTTCCAATTGGAAAGACACAACATACTGTCAAGAGATACTTTCAGACTGCTTTCCTAGTCTGGCAGCTTTTCTGCAGGGTAGTCCTTTCCACCTTTTGAGTTCTGTTCAGATACTTCATTCAACTTCAGTGGCAGATCCTACACAGATGCTTTCTGTGAACTGGTCAGGTTCTGTCTTGTAGCCATTGGCTTGTTCTTTGCTATTTTTTCCCCCCTGTTGCTTTGTTTTAAAAAAAATCTTTTTCTGCAAGTTGTATTGAAAATCGGCTCCTATAAGTGAGGCTTGAAATTACTAGAAAAAGAAACTGCTCTTAGTAGGAATGTTCAAACTGGAATATTGTGTCCAGTTGTGGGCTTCTCAGTACAGGAGACACGGACATACTGGAGAGAGTCCCATGAAGGGCCACAAAGATGATGGAGCATAACATCTCTGCTCTGAGGAAAGCCTGAGAGAGCTTAAACTATTCAACCCTGGGGGGGCTCAGGAGAGATCCATCAGTGTATACAATACATGAAGGGAGGGGGAAGAGAGATGGAGCCAGGCTTTTTTCAGTGGTGCTTAGTGACAGGACCAGAGGCAGTGGGCACAAGCTGAAATACTGGAGGTTCCCTCTGAAAATGAGCAGGTGGGTTTTATTGCTATGAAGGTGGGTGAGCATGTGTGGCATATGATGCTAGAGACATACCCACAAGCATGGGCACAGGTTGCTCAGGGAGGCTGTAGAGTCTCCATCTGTGGAGATAGTCAAAAGCCATCTGGAAATGGTTCTGGTTGGCCAGCTCTGGGTGTCACTGCTTGAGCAGAAGGGTTGAACCAGGTTGAATTACAGAATGAAGTAATACAGTAAACTTGCACAAATTTCCTTCTGAATTTTAACTCTAACTTTAGAAAGCCTTTCTTTTGATAGACTTCTCTTTCTAGCCTGTGCTGTGCATTGTTAAAAAGTTGGAGTAAATTACAGAATGGTTGGGGTTGGAAGGGACCCCTGGAGATGATCTAGTCCAACGCCCTGGTAAAGCAGGTTCTCCTAGAGCAGGTTGCGCAGTCATGTCCAGGTGGGTTTGGAATGTCTCCAGAGAAGACTACACAGCCTTTCTGGGCAGCCTGTTCCAGTGCTGTGTCACCCTCGAGTTCTTCCTCATATTCAGATGGAACTTGTGTTTCAGTTTCTGCCCATTGCCCCTTGTCTTGTCAGCTGTCACGGCTGAAAAGAGCCTGGCCTTATCCTCTAACACCCACACTTAGATAATGGTATGCATTCATAAGATCTCCCCTCAGTCGTCTTTTCTCCAGGCTAAACAGGCCCATCTCTCTCAGCCTTGCCTCATAAGGGAGATGCTCTAGTACCCTTATCTTGGTAGGCCTCCACTGGCCTATTTCTAGCGGGTCTGTGCCTCTCTTGAACTGGGGAGCCCAGAACTGGGCCCAGCACTTCAGGTGTGGCCTCACCAGGGCAGAGTAGAGGGGCAGGATAACATTCCTTGACCTGCTGGCCATGCTTCTCCTGATGCGCCACAGGATCCCATTGGCCGCCTTGGCCACCAGGCCCCACTGCTGGCTCAGGGGCAGCTTGCTGTCCTCCAGGACTCCCAGGCCCTTTCCCGCAGAGCTGCCTCCCAGCAGGTCAGCCCCAGCCCGTGCTGGTGTGTGGGATTATTCCTCCCCGGGTGCAGGACCCTACACTTGCCTTTGTTACATAAAGTTCCTCTCCATCCAGCTCTCCAGCCTGTCCAGGTCTTGCTGAACAGCAGCACAGCCTACTGGTGTACCAGCCACTCCTCCCAGTTTTGTGTCATCAGCAACCATGCTGAGGGGACAGTCTGTCCCTTCATCCAGGTCACTGGTGGATGAATTGAACAGGACTGGACCCAGTGCTGACCCCTGGGGAGCACCATGGCTACAGGCCTCCGGCCAGACTGTGCTGCTGATCACAGCCCTTAATCACATCTGCCAGCACTCGCAGCACTCGGGAGTGCATCCCTTTGGGGCCTGTGGATTTGTGGGTGTCAGGTTTGCTTAAGTGAGCTCTAATGTGATCTTCCTCAACCAAAGGAAAATCTTCCTTTCTCCAGACTTCCTCTCTTACCTCCAGAGCAACTGGAGGGTTAGTCTTGAAGCAAAGGCGGCATTCAGTAACTTCTTGCCTTCTCAGTGTCCTTCATCACCAGGGCACCCACCTCATTCAGCAGTGGGCCCATGTTTTCCCTAGTCATCCTTTTCCTGCTGATGTACTTGGAGCCTTGTTTTTGATCTCCCTTACCAGATTTAATTCCAAATGAACCTTAGCCTTCCATGTTGCCTCCCTGTGGTTCTGAACACATCCCTATATTCCTCCCAAGTGGCCTGTCCCCTCTTCCACATCCTGTAAACCTTATTCTTTTGTTTGAGGTTGCCAGAAATTCCTTGCTCATCTATGCAAGCCTCCTACCTCCTTTGCTTGATTTCTTATTCATATGGATGCATTGATCTTGAGCTTGGAGAAAGTGATGCTTGACTACTAGCCAGCTTTCTTGGACTCCCCTACCTTCTAAGGCCCTAACCCGTGGGATTCTTCCAAGTAGGTCCTTGAAGAGGCTGAAGTTTCCTGAAGTCCAAGGTTGCAGTCCTCCTTGTTGTCATACTTCCTCCACTTGGGATGCTGAACTCTGCCATCTCATGATCACTGCAGCCAAGGCTGCCCCTGATTTTCACACCTCCAAAGTCTTCCTTTGTTTATGAGTACAAGGTCCAGCAGCATGCCTCACCTCATTGGCATCACCACCTGCATCAAAATATTATTGTCAATGCGCTGCAGGAACCTTCTGGACTGCGTGTGCCTACCCATGTTGTCTTTGCAGGGACATAAAGCTAAATCAAGGCCTTAGTCAGCATTTAGCCAGCTCTTGTTACTTGTGGGCAGTTCTTGTTGGTGCTGAAGGAACACATATGCAGCTGACTGGCTTTGACAGTCTGTAAAATTGGGATCTAAAACAGAGTAAGTGTTACTTCATGTGAAATAGAACTGCCGATAAGGGTATGTTTCAGAGATAGCTTTACTATCTTTGTCAGGTTAATCAGTCAGGGATCTTCCATGGTTTTTCACAAAGCACTACTTTTTGGGTTTAATTCTTAGAATGTCAATATTATGTCAGTGTTCCACCAAAGATTATAGATGAGATGGAGGAACATCCCACTTTTCCAAGAATAAGAAAATTGTAGTGTGATGTTTGGTTTTTGTTTTGATTTTACTTTTTTCAGCTTATGTGCTGAAATTAGCTTTATTTATTCAGTACTTTGCAGGATAACATACAGTTCACAATGATGACACTTGAGGTACTTTAAAGTTCTTGTTGGTTTCCTTGATGTTTTGACTATGTGGCAGTTTTCCTGTTCATGAAGATGTTGCTTTAGCATCCTATTCTCAAAGTGGAGAAACAATTACGTACAGTTTCTCACTTCTAGTAAAAAGGGAAGGATGCTTATCTGCTTGATAACAGTCTCTGTGGCTATCTTGATTAACAGCTAAGGGTTTTCTGAGGGGTTGGGCTTCTGTATATTTTGATTGGGGAAGGAAGTTTTAAGACTGCTTGATGCAGGTATTTAGTCAGTTTTACTGGGAGTTTATGGGGAAGCTGATACCTGTTTTAAGGGTAGCAGAGTGGTTGAAATTGGCTTCTGAGGCCTTCCTTCCCATCTTTGCCAGAGGGGTATGGTAAGGCAACAGAACCACTCGTGCTGGGGGCTTTGGCACAGTTTACCCATTTCACATAAGCTTTTGTTACTGATTCTGGTAACATGAAAAAACAAATGTGTAGGAGAAAACACAGCAGCTTCCCTCCAGCCAACTCTGCTCACTAGTCACCAGTCCCTTTGTTGCACATGGCAGTTGGTCCCTTGGGTGAGGAGATGGCAGTGCAGGAGACTGATGCTACTGTGTAGGGGTTACTTTGCTTCTGCTGTTCCTCCTTTCTTACTCAGTTGCTCAGGTGTGGGCTTCTCTGTGGGCTGCCAACCCTTCTGTCCCTGCTCAGGCAATTCCTCTGGAATGGAGCCTGGCTTGGGTGACCCCTTGGGTGCCTCCTGCCTTGGCATCTCAGTTGGCTCAGTGTCCCTCATGCCCTGCACAGGCATCGTGTCTGTGTCAGCAGCCCCTTCTGCAGCACCTTCAGCCCTTCTCAGGCAGGTGCTTCTCTCCTCAGTGATTCCCTTCCCACAGTGGTGGTGTGAAGGCACTGTGCATTCCTGGCGGGCAGGTTTGGGGGTGTGTGGTGTGTGTGGCTCCGTTTGCCTGTTGCTGAGCCAGCTGGAACCGGTTTTGACCAGCTCAGGGCAATCCTAGGCTGGGTTCCACACAGGTGGCTGGCAGTAGGTGCTGACACCTGCCTGATCTTCTCCCACACACTACACCAGGGAAAATGGCAGTGTAGGCAGCAAGTGATCTCAAAAATGAAGTAGTTGTTTATGAAGACTGAGAGGAAAGGTAGGTAACATAAACAGTGTCTTGCCAGTATGCTTTTCTAACTATATATTAGTATATAACAGCCTATTAATATGTTGCAGCATTCAGTACACATTGGTGAGTGGAAAAGATTTTTTTTTTTAGCGAGGTCTGAGATGAATGAATGTAGTTGAAGATATTTCTTCCATCTCTATATTTGATCCACATGCAATTCATTGGGTTTAGAAAATATTCTTAAGAGTTAAGTGAAGCACAGTTACTGGACAGTAGCAGGGAAGACAGTTCAGTTGTCAGAGCCTTAAAAATTCAAGGGGAGTAGATAATTTCGTGTTTGGCTACACAGCAGGTAAGGTCAGAGGGGATTGGGTAATCAGATGGAAAAGTTGGCAAAGTCGGGCTTTTACTCTGGATACAGTAATGATATTAAAGGGACAGACTTGTCAGCTATTCATATAGAGGAATTCACTTGCATGTTTCCCCCCCTGTTCTTTTACTGGGCATATTTTGCCTTGATAAGTTCTTCCGAGAGCTGCTTTTTCTGTTTAACTGCCAGAACTGGCTGGAATGTTCTGAAAGCATTATTTATACTTTGCAGATGTTGCTTGTAAATGCTAGTAAGGGAGGTGGAGGGCAGAAGGGAGCTTGTGGCTTGGGCTTAAATCCAAACCCACTTCCTCAGTGCGGGGAAAAAATTAAGAGTCAGGGGCATTCTGCCAGCTTTGTTTGAAGGAGGTAATGGTGAAGATTGAGAACGTGATACATAATGTAATGGAATAAAAGAGTAATTTTAGCTTTACTTTCTGTATTTCCATGTTTCAGACTTGATGTCTCTAGCTTTTATCATGATCTCTTTTCTGCTCATGTTTTCAGGAACAGGTAGTTGGCTCATTTAAGATTGTCTCATGTAAAAAAGCATTTCTTGACCATAGCATCACAAGTTTTATTTGACCGAACCCAATTTTTTAAAATTATACATAAGAGAAAACTTAAATTGCACTATTTCTAGTGTGAAAAGAAGTTACAGCATTAGAGCTTGGAAATTTGATAATGATGATGCAATTTAAATAGAAAAATGGAAAGTAATGAAATAAGATATGTTGTAATATTATTGTAGTTCTGCTAAGGGGTTCCTTAGCATGATGCTTCCTTCAGTAATGTACCGGTGGTAGAACACTTCTCAGTGTCATTATTGTAGCTCAGGAGGAGATTTGGATCTCATTTTTGATGTTTTTGTATTGAAGTCCCATCCATCTGTTAACGCTACCATCAAGGAAGCTGTTCAAGAAGGTGGTCAGGAGCCTGCTGGAAGAAGTGAAGAAAAAGCAGTAGCTAAAAGAAGAAAGCCTACTGTCCGGAAAGTAAGTGACTGAATGTTTTGTTTTTAAAGTCAAAACTGTGTTGCATTGCCAGTGTTCAAAAAAAATGTAGAATGTTGACATGAACACTTAAAAGTGTTCAGGTAATAGTGATACAGTGAAAAAGTGTAGTGTGTAGTTACATTATCATGAACACAAAGTGAAATTTTAAGATCCACTATGGTATGTTGCTGGTTTTTAACCTGTTCTGACAACCATCAACAATCATGTACTGGAAAAAGTGGCCCTGCCTTAGGCTTTTAGATGTGTACCTAAAACTTGTGTCCAAGACAAAGTATTCAGAGTAAAAACCAGCCTGATGGTTATTAGTGTGTTCTCTTTTCACTATGAAATACTTCTAAATGTGTTCTTTTACTCTATATTGACTCTTTTTACAGTTACACTCTAAACAGGATAGTTACTTAACTACAGTACCTGGAGTGGAAGAGAAGGAGCTGGGTACTTCTAAGGAAGATGATCTAACTTCTGAAAAAAACAGTAAAGAAGTATGTGAAAGCTTTTTCTGAGTACCAAAGAACATATTAATACAATGTGTATCTGTTACGAAGAAGCTATAGTTAATACTACTGTAAGAGTCTCAGATGCTGTTTAATTATATAAAACTTACGTATTCACTTATGTTTATGCCTCTCTTTGAAACTAACAGGAATTGAAGCTTTCATCTTAGGAACCTTTTAGTATGGCTTGTCTATAAGATCAATTAAAACAGGTGTAACAGTGTGGGTTTTATCACTTTGTATTGCAAATGTACTTTTTTAAAGGACTAGAGAAAGAGTTTAGACTAAAACATACCTTTATTTAAAAGTATTATTTATTTAGTACTTATTTCTTACCTTCCAGAAGCAAATCCTGATTACTAGGTAATAATGACTTTAATAATTTAAAAGCAGGAGGTGTCTTCATACATATTATGGGGTTCTTGTCTAAATTGTATGCCAGAGGCTTCAGTTGTGGAAAATACTTAGAATCATTAAAAATATATTTTTGTGAAGACTCTTAGCACCATTTGTAACCTTGACAGGATGTGGTGAAAACGAGTGATGATTCTATTCCTAAAGTTCCTAGAAGAGGAAGAAAAAGAAAGGTAACAGTATGTTCCTTTAATTATTTTTATTACCTATATATAATATAAAAGAAAACATAAATTATATATATGGATTGTAAATATCCATATAAGTATTTTATTTTATATATAATTTATTTAATTACTTCACCTCACTGGAATTTTTGGATGTGATATTGGATATTGTTTTCTTTAATGACAGACTATGTGTAAGCTGTGTTTGATACTCTCCTCCCCCATTTCAAATGGCTGAAAGATTTGGAGGAATGGAGGTTTTCCTAGAGGATGCTTTACAAGTTTTAATTCTGTTTGAACTTAACCAGTTCCCATCTTTTCCCAAACACTCCATTGCCAAGTAGAAAAAACTAAGAGATAAACTGTTGCTAGACCACTGACAAAGTAGTCTGTTCTGAAGCTCTGAAAAAGTTTAACATGTTTGTCATACTGAACTAACACCTGAAATACTCCCTCTTCTTGTAAGGTTGTGATTTTGTGGTCTTTTTAACCTGGGAAAAAATGGACTTCCTCTGAAAGAAGCAGTTTCACCTGCTTGCTCAGCATGCTCCAGCCTTACTGTTCATGTGGTCACACAGCAAGCCAGACTGGGGAACTGGCCCAACTGAAAACTAGTTTAAAGTGGGGTAGAGTTTAATTTTAATCTGAAACCATTTAATTTGTAACATTAGTGCTGATAGCAGGGATGGGATGAGTGCAGGGTAACTAACTTTAGTATGTTGTCACAGGTAAGCAACATGCTGAGTATCATTTGCTTAATGGAAAAGGGAGATAGTGCCTGGATGCTATTGCAGAAGTGACTTGAATATTTAAACCACATAATTTAAATAATACTTTATTTTTTAAAAATATGTAGACTTACATAGAAATCTAAAATAAAATTCAAAGAAAGCCTCCAGTCTGAAACAAGTTGAATGAATGTCTGTGACTATGCATAAAAGTGATTTCAGCTTGTAAACAAGAGAAGCCTCACAGATGGCACACAAAAAGATCTCATTCTTTGCATTTTCAAAAAACACTGAAATTGTATGGTTGTGGTGCATTTTTCTTTTTGTTTGAGGTGGGGTGTTTTTGGCATCAGAAGTCACTGCAGGCTTAAGATTTCCACTGTCACACTAGCTTCAGCTGACAGGCTTGTATTTGGCATGTGCTGTATGGGGCAAGGGATTTAATAAGAAATTTGCATTACTACAGGCCATTGCTGAACAGAAAAAAACATTTCAAGGGATTTGGTGTATGCCTGTGGGTCAGAAAAGAGTTGGATATGCAGTTACATGACTTCAAATATTTCTTACTTGCCTTTAAAAACATGGTGTTCTTTTTCCTAGGATTGTGAAAAAAGCACTCTAGCAGGTATTTTGTCTTCATTTAAGAAGACTTTCTGTAGGCTGATGAAAAGCACAGTATGAAAGGTGTGCTTCTACTGTGTTCTAGATTGGTCTCTAGTCTTTAAAATTGTCTTATTATAGGTGCCCACAAATAATACAAACAAGTACCTATTTATCTTTATAACTTCTCTGTTGCTGCTAGCTGATGCACCTGCATCCAGGATACTAAATCCAGTGAACATTTTCTCCGTTTGGGATTTTTTTCTCAGTTCTTGTTTTCATGCATGTATGGATATGGGATGTTTCTGTAGGGAGATGTGTTGTTTCATCAGGATTTTCTTTTGTGATGAGTTCTATCTGTCTTTACAACCAAACTCCATAAAATGACTATGTAGATGGGGGGTCATTATGTTCAGTTAGTGCAACATACCTTTTTTCCTTGCCAGTAATTGGCTGTAGTGCTTTTTGGAGGCAGATGTTTTTCCGAGTAGCGCCATCTACTGGCTTAATACTGTCGTTGCCCCTAAAGGAAGGTACTTCACCTGGTGCGTGAAAGGTGATCAACAGAGTCGAGATACTTGTTTATTTCATGTGTGCGCCAAGATGGGTGCTGGGTAGTAAATCCACAAAGCTAGCACATCTTTTCCTGGTTTTAGGAGGTTTATTTACAGCAACTTTATATGCTTCTCAAGTGGAGATGTTAGTCATTGTACATGATTTCCTGTAACTCCTTACATAGTTGTATATATAATACGCATGCTCCAGTGTTGGGGCTGCCTTTTCAAAGTTTCTGCTTCAGCAGAGGTTACTCTTACTATTATGTTGTAATGAGGATAAGTTACTTTCAGGTACTTTGTCTCAGCAATTGGTAGGTCTGAAAACGTATTTCTTACCCTAGTTCTACAACACTGACTCTACAGGGTCACTGTGTCTGTGTGTTAGCTTATGAGTTCCTTGGATTATTTAATATTCCTTCTTTGGCCATCTGTCATCACTTTGATGCAGCTAGGGGAGGTAATAGCATTTCAAAGAGTATTTCTATATGGGTGATGGGGTGTGTAGGGAAATATGAACTTAACCTGCTTAAAACTGGTTTTGGCATGCTGTTATGGTAATCCTAAAAATACTTACAAATAATGTTTTTCCTTTGTTGTACCAAGATGGTTTATTATTCTGAAGTTGAATGGGCTGGCTGAAATTACATGAAACTTTACTATGTGATGGTATGGAGAGAGTGAAATTAGTGGTATTTAAATACAAGCTGTTACTATATTTGGAAACATTTTTCATCTGTACAAGCAATAGCATAATAATGCATTTCTAGGAGCTTAAAACTGTTGTTTGAGAAAGTAATTGAGAGATTGGTGCCCTGTGTTTTTTCACTTACAAAAATCCATTCTTTAAATTAGGCTGTAAAACAAGCTGAAGCTGAGGAGGCAGCAGCAGTTCCTGTGCCAGTATCTCCAAAAGTAAGCCCCAAAAGAGGAACTGAGATATTGGTGCCCTGTGTTTTTTCACTTACAAAAATCCATTCTTTAAATTAGGCTGTAAAACAAGCTGAAGCTGAGGAGGCAGCAGCAGTTCCTGTGCCAGTGTCTCCAAAAGTAAGCCCCAAAAGAGGACGACCAGCAGGTAACTTGAAAAGGAGGATTTATTTTTTTTATCCCAGAAATGTCTTAGTAAAATTAGTCAGCTGTCTCTTTACTGCAAAGTGCTACTGGAGTGTTTTCTCATGCTAAATGTGGTCTTTGCTAATAGGTTGTAATGAGAAAACACCTCATGTCAAACTGACTAATTTATGACATAAATGGGTTTAAAGTGTTAGCATTAATGCTCAGTTTTCTAAGTATGACTCGTTGGTTTTGGGTACAAGTATCATCTTTAGAAAAACCTTCTTTATAGAATACCGCTGAAGTGCGGAGATGGGATATAACCTCTTTGTGCATTGTTGCTCCATAAAAGTTAATATTCATTAAAGGTCTGTAAAATACTTTGTGTTAGAGTATCCATAAAACATAAGGTAACTAGGGGGACACACAGCTTGTAGGTGGAGCTCAGAGAACAGTAAAAACAAAGCTGGAGAGACTTGCTTGAAAAGATATTTAAGGCAGTCTGTAGATTGAAATGAAAAGGAGATAGAAGTGCTTTTTTTAAGATGTATAATAAGAACCATTTGGTGATAGTTCTGCAATGCTTGCTTCAAAGTAGCAATGATCTAATTAATTGCAATTCTTGGGTAAGCTTGCAGATATTCTTGAATTGATTATTAGCTACTACTTAGTGCTGCGAGAACTGCCTTCCAAAGTACATTGTATGAGCATCTGGTCTAGAAACAATTTATACTCATCTGTATTGGCTGACCATTTGAAAATGACTTTTAGAAAGTGCAAGTACAGTTAACTAGGCTTGATTACCTTGGAAACTGAGGAAACAAAGAATTACTTCAGCTCCCCTTCTCCCTGCGCACCCCCCCCATTTCATTTTTATTTGTATTCATCAATATTTGTATGCGGTTTAGCTTATTTCACCTTCTGTAGAAAATACCTTTTTATAAGATGTACTATGCAGCATTTTCTGGTGTTGATATGATGCATGCATCTCTTGCTTAAGCACTCCATGCTAACATCAGCAAGAGTCCCAATACTTGAGTATTAGGTTTCCTAACCACATGTTCACTGTGGTATTGGGCAAGTATTTGGAGGATATAAATGCCAAGAAGGCAGATAACAGTATTTGTCTAGTCCCCTAATAATGTGATGAATCTGAGGAAGTGCAATTTTGCAGCATACTGTAGTGTGGTGGCAGAACTTCTCGACAGTGATTTGTTATCAAGAAAAGTGATGGAAGCCCCATGATAAATCTAAAAATACTGTTAAGCAGAGTGGACAAATGTGGACACTAAATGGCTTCTTTCCATTCTCTTAATTTCAGACCTACTCATTCTCTAATTTGAGTCTTGTTCATACTAGTTATGCAACATGTGAAGCAAATTCTAACTGCACAGAGTGCAAAACCCACAAGAATTTATAGTTGGAGCCTGTGGCTAAAAAAACGAAAGTTTTTAATTAACCAATGAAAAATACTAACAGTTCAATTTTTCAAAGAGATCTTGATTGAAGTTTGGTATTCAATTAACACTTGATTTTTTTATGATAACAAAGTTAGTGTCTCTTTTGACTTTTAAGTGTAGCTTCTGTCTGAGGGAGAATCTTTCCTTATAGATGAGGAGCAGATGGTGATTGTGGACTAACCTTTTATTTCTATATAAATACTAGCTTCTGAAGTAAAGGTTCCAAAACCAAGAGGGAGACCCAAGTCTGTGAAAGTATCTTGTCTTTCAGAGTGTGACTTGTAAGTTCTGTTTCTTAATATAAAGCTTCTTCATTGTAAACTGTGTTGTTCCTTTTGTTAAGACTTCACAATTAATACTGAGTTCCTGACAGGGTTTTGCCCCTTGAATATTCAGTGTGAGTTACTGTTTGTGTTGATGTTATTTATAGCTCAAGTGATAAATACAGAGTAACTCAAGGTAGCACATTTCTGGAACAAGAGACAGAAGATCTTAACCTTCCTAACTTGTAAAATCTGTGCAAAATTCTTTCTATAATTGTATACTGAGTGAAGAGGAAAAGACATTTACTAAGGGAGGAGACAAGATAAGACAAAATTAAAATGATTATTTTTGTAAAATTTTTTCAGAAGTCTTGTGATGAAATTCCAACACTATTTGTTTAACTTTATTTATAACCTCTTAGGGTCTTGTGTCAAGTCCTTAGTGGTTCTAGTAACTGAAGGAAAGCTGGGCATTGGTGTAGTTTTCTATAGATTAGCGGATGCATAACTTCAGCATATGTACACCTTAAGTATACTTCATAAAACTAATTTATGGTGTATGCACTCTTGGTCCAGCAGACAGATGTGTGCGGAAAACTTCTGAACATTAACTCCCTGGTTTTGGATCTCTGCACATATGTTAGTGTTAGCTTCATTAAGGCCTCCATGCTATCATTTCTTTTTTTGCATAGGTAGTGAGCTATAATTTTAGGAAGACTGATGGTTTTTTTCATGAGTCATTAAATAAACTGAGATTTAATGAATTCATAATTTTTAATATTCTGTGGCAAAAAAACCCCAAATTCCTGAGTTAATGTGATATTTTAAACTCACTGTAGACAATTGATATGCCTAAACACTGGTCATATTTTAGTGTTAAGGAGGAGGAGAAGGCAAAGAAAAAAGGACCAGAAGAAAAGCCAAAAAAACAAGGAAAAAAAGATGAGGAAAGTCAGAAAGAAGAGGAGAAATCAAAGAAGGAATTTGACAAAAAGGAAGGAAAGAAAGAGGCTGAACCAAAAAGGAGAAATACTGCAAAAGTGGGTTCTGCATCAGCTTCTGATTCTGAAGGTGATGGAGAAGAAAAAGGTGACAAGGTATAATCTTGTTTTTCTGATACATTTATTATAGAGGAAAGCAGAACCACTGCAGATCTGTCTTGAAGGTAATGATAGAACTTGGTAAAGGTCTGAGCCCTGTGGCTGACTAATACAGATTCATAGAATAAAGGATGTAGAACTTCATTTTGTCAAATAATTATTTCAGGAACTTTAGTATTTTTAAAGAAAAGCATCTTTTCTAAGACACTTTATTTGTTGAAAAGGATTTGAATATATTTAAAATTTAAATGTAACTTATTTTGATAATTTTTTTCGATTTCTGTTCCTTTGAACACAGACATTTTTTCCTTGGGTGTGTCTGAGAATTTGGCTTGAAATCAAGGTTTTGAAAGGTATAAAGCTGTCCCTAGCTAATTACTGGGAAGTCTTAATTTTGTTGATGCTTAGGATATTTGCCTTCCCTTAGAAAAGAAGAAAGGGCTACAGAAATTCAGAACATAGCAATATTTGGAGGTTTTGTATTTAGTTGCAGGGAAAGCCAGCTCTTGTTGAATTGTTCTGTGAAGCAGTGTTGCTTCAAAGATATGTAGCATAGGTAAGTTCACCTGTTAACAGAAACAAAGATTTAATAATCTTGTTCTTCTTTCCAATCCAAAAATCTCATATAAAAACAGAAGAAAAGGGGAAGGACCTGCCTGAGCACTTATAGAAGATGTGCTTCAAGAGGCCAGCATGAAAGGGAAGGAACAGAAAGAAAGCGTAAGCAAGAGGAAGAAACAGTATCTGAACTGTGAGTATGTTTTAACATGTGTTGTACGCAAGTTGTAGGAGTACATTGAAACTAACAAGAGAAGACAATACCTGAAAAAATTCCAAACTGATTTGCAGTGTTCTGTTGTTCTCTCCCCCCACCCTTTTTTTTTTCTATTTTAACGTAAGTGGAGAGTAAAAAGCTCCTTTAAACTAATAGGTTCTGTTGTGGGAGGATGGGAAGAGTTGAACCTAGTAATTAAGTGATGTCAGTTTTCAGTGACTTAGAGATTCTAGCAGAAGACAGCTGGTGGGTTCTGTTTAGAAGTAACCTAAGAATATCCATATGAAAAGGGATCAGTGTGAAAAACTGTTCGGGACAGCCATACATTTTTCTGTCAGATTGAGAAGTGGTAGGACCTATCAATCCATGCTTATGGATTTTTTGATTGGGTTGTGGAATGCACAGGGTTACCTGGAAAACATTTCCTCCTCTGTCTGGCAGCTGGAGCTCAACCATCAGAAAAAAAGGAACAGATAAGAATTATTCTACTGTAGAGCTGCAAAGCCAGTTGAGTGATACCATGAGCAGTCTGCATTTGGAAGATAATTTATCAAATGAATCAAGCGTAAGAATGGAGAGAAGATTCTGCCAGAAACTGGGGGGGTGGGACAATAGGAAGAAAACTGACTCATTCTCAAGAACTATTCCGCAAATGAGCGAAGAAGCCACCACCACGAAAACGTGATGTTGCCATCCTCACAGTTGGTGGGAGGGCAGAAGAAAGGGAGAACAAGGTAAACATTCAGATGAAGAGGAGGATAAAGGTCCCCTTCACCTTTTTGTAACAACAAAATTCTAACTTTTTCACATTCATTAACAAGAATCATGTTTGGGGTGTTTATTTAAATCCTCTAGCCCTTTCTTCTCCTCTTCCTGTCACTCCTTCTCTGGAAACCTAATGTGATTACTCTACTTGCCTGTAGCAAACCTAAGTGTTTTCAGTTCCAGAGATATTAAATTGTCCTTAGCACCTTTGCAGCTCTGAAAATTGCACTCTTTAATAAATAAAAATTGGACTGTTTAATAAACATGGCATATGCTAAATGACTACAGAAATCAGTCATACATTGCTCTGGTTATAATCCAATCTCCTCTACTTTTAAATAGCGGTCGTATTTTATGCATTGGAGGGTAGGTTGAGCTTTGTTTCGGTAAGATAAAGAAGCAGTAGTTAATGAATGCATAATTTAATTATAGCTGATGACTAATACCACAAAACTCAATATTGATAAAACAAAAAACAGCTGCTTTTTGTGCTGTCCTTAGGTTCCTCTACTAATATACTGAGTATAGGCTGATACCATTTTTGGTTACTTTTCTCAGCAGCATAATTTCGATTTAACAAAGTAGCTAGAAAGACTAGAAATATTTACATTGAATAACAGTGCTTTGTACACAGTTCTGTGCATATACAAAGTGTACATGCACTGTTTGGACAGCATGAACTTGTGCTACAGAATAAAGTAGATTGTCTTAAGTACTTGAAAACTGTTGACTTGTAACTGGATGGAGTATGAAAGGAACATGGAAGACTATAGACATGCAGGCCTGGATGTTTTATGGATGCATACTGCTATGATAGGAAGATTAGTCACAGAATATTTGCTGCAATTGAGAGATAGGACACAGCTTGATGCAAGCAAATGTCACTTTAATTAGCCTAATGGCTTGTTACATCCTATTCTAATAGGTTCAAAAACTTGCTTATTCTATAACTACATGGCAACTTGTGCAAAGACCTCACACTAGCTATTTAGCAATTCTGCAATAGTTAAAGATAACAGTGTCTGCAGTTCTTGCACCAGGTCCTTGTGCAAGCTGACAAACACACCGCCTTATTCCTTGTATAGTCTCAACTTGATATTTAGTCCCTGTTTCTATACCCTTCAGTATTCCTCATGTCCCTTATCACCAGGGCTTGTGGCCCACAAGCTCGAGCACATTCCTTCCAACTGATTGTTACTTGAGGTCCTGCTTCCCAGGCCCCTCCTGCAAATATTGAATTGTGATATGCTGAAATATGCAAATTCTAAAATGAGGATTTGAAACCCTTCAAGGTAAGACAAGACTGAGGAATTGCTAAACTCACTGAATAGAGTTCAAAAGCTTGTTTGAAAGACTTCTGCCTGTCTTCATCCTGTAACTGAGAAAGAAAAAACTTTTGGTTTGTTTTTCTTGAGTCCCAGCTTTATTTTCAGTGATAACACTAGAGAAAGAGTGAAAGAACCAGGAGATTTAAATGAATTTGTAATAAATAGTCTTCCTTTATTACTCTTTGCTTTAAGGATATTTAAATTATCACTGATACATTTATGGCCAGTTGTAGGATTCTTTCACTGGTAAAATAATTATATGAGAAGATAAGTAATGTAGGAACTGATTATGACCAATTGGTCTGTTATAGCTGAAATTGAAATAGCTAGAGTCCAAAATAAATTCACTAAGTGTTTATTATGGCAGGAAAGCAAAAAAAAAAAGCACTGGGCGGCTGGGGAGTCGCAGCTCCATCCAGGCTGGCAAATTCTGACAAGTAACACAGCCCTTTTAATCTCAGCTTCAAGGCCGGTTTAAGCAAACAGTTATGCTCTCAATCCCGTAGCAAGAAGCTGTACATTACAAACTAAACTATTTTTACAGTGAAGTCTAGACAAAGGTGGTCATAGTAACTTGAGATTATGGTTTAACACTGGTCTTGAGGAGGTACATCTCCAGCCTCATGGTTAACGGTTAACTCTTTTCTCACCAGACAAAACATTCTCAGATCTGTTACGGCAAGATCATTCCTTTTGTTAAAAGCCCATTTGATCAGTGAATTACCCTTAGTTACTTATTACAATTCCCCCCCTTCTTTTATTTATAAGTGATTTGCTGGTCAAATCTAAACAATGCCTCACAAGCTGCGTCTAATTCAGGACTTTCATTTGGTATAATTTTCATTTCCATTTCTGATTGTTTCATTACCATTAGCTGCACTTTTTTAACCTGTTTTTAACAAAAGTTATAATTCTATTGATGGTGCAGGGTCCAAAAGTCAGAGTCAGTAACATCATTGTAAGGAAAATTACAATAACTTTTTCCTGGGTTTGAGTTTGGACAAAAGTAATGAGGCCACTGGTGAAGACATGGTTGTGTGGGCACTAAATCACAGAGATCTACCAAGAAACTTGAAGCACCGGCCGTAACATTAATTCTCAATGTAACAGGACCCTCCCATCGACCTAAGGTCCAATTGAAGGGTTGATGTTCATTTTCTAAAGTCGTGGTAATTAATATTATTATCAGGATAACAGCCTTCATTTTCCCCACTGTTAGTACGTCTCTGCCTTTCCTCATCTACTGTGTTGCAGAGAGCATCGGGATATCAGTGTCTTCTCGGCAGCAGCAGGTAGTCTTCAGGGGAATTTGCTGTTATCCTGCAATAATTTTCAAGGTCTAAAGAGTTAGTTATTTCTCAGATACATTTCCACCTGTTCAGTTGTTGTGCCCGTTTCCAGGATCTTATAGTACACTGTCCTAAAACTCTATACCAGTCTGTTTCATATACTTCCCAAAGTTCAGGTACTGACAGTTCCCATCCACAAAATAATTTACAAATTCTGTTTGAGCCCATTGTTCCCTGGTAGGTGTCAGATTATTGCGACATTTCATACAATAAGGTTGTCTCTTAATTGAAACACAAGACCACTTTTTATCACAATTTAAACATTGGCAAACAACCCAGCATAAGTGTCCGGAAGTGGGGTGTTTTAAACAGGGTATTCCATGGATGTCTCCTATACCGGATGATTCAGGTATACCTGTCTCTGCCTCACAGCAAAAGGGAAAAACCTGAGCAGTTCCTGTCAGTTTATATGGTCCGGCTCCCCCCTGTTTGATCAGGTATTTGTTCTTCACTCCAGGGTGCAAAATATACCTTTTGTAGGGTAATTCCAGGTGGTATTTGGAACCATTGATATAAACTATTTCTTATTTCCCTTCTGGAGGGGTTCATTTACCAGCCTCGGTTTTCCTTATCTTCATTTGGAGGTCTCCTGGTTCCAACGTCACAGTCCACGTCTCTGGGAGGATAGGTCCCTTAATTCTGCTGGCGTGAGTCCATCCTTTTTCCGCTGTTCATACAGCTGTACCTGTAGTAAGTAGAACAACAAAAGGCCCTTCCCAAGGGTGTTAGAGAAGTTTCTTTCCACGTTTTTATCAATACCTGGTCTCCAGGTTGAATTCGGTGTATGGAAATATCTAAGGGAGGACTTTGTACTATCAAACCCTTCTTTCTTAATTCCTGTCTCCTTTTTGTGAGTTCTAAAATATATTCTGTTATGCTTCATGCTGAGGACTCAATTTTAATTTCATCAAGGGCTCGGTAACCTTAGGGGTCCCCAGCAAACAGAGCCCCTGACCCCCCTAATCTTCTTTAAAAGACTTTTTCATCCATGCTCCTTTTTTGACAATTCCTTTGTAAATGCCCCCTCTTGTGGCAATAGAAACACTCTACATCTTGTGAGCGGAATTCCTTTCTTCTAGGATTTTCTGGGCCCTTCCGGGACCTTTCTCCTCTCCTATCCAAATTTTTTCCTTCTCTTACAGCTGCCATCGAGGTTTTAGCCTGTCCCTTCTGACTCTCTCCTTCCCTTCCCACATACACTTTTTGGGCTTGTTGCTATAGTTCATCTAACCCTTTTTCCTGCCAATCTTCTATTTTTCTCTAATTTTTTCCTTATGTCGATCCAAGATTTAGCCACAAACTGAGTTTTCAGCAGGGCTTGACCCACTTGACTATCAGGGTCTAGTCCAGAATATAGCTGGAAACCCCTTCTCAGCCTTTCTAGCCACCTGGTGGGGGTTTCATCTTTTTTCTGTTGTTCGTTGAAGGCTTTATTTTGTCCTCTGGGTACAGAATCGTGAAATCCCTGAATTATCATATGCCGGAGATCGACCATATTATTTCTATGTGCGGGATCTTGATTGTCCCAATTGGGCCGCTGTAAGGGCCATTTTAAATCTCCGGCTGGGCCATGTGGATGTCCCCAATCCCAATGTCTCATGCCTGCCGTTCTGATCATCCCTCGTTCTTCATTTGCAAACAATATCTTTAAAATAGCCTCCATCTCGTCCCAAGTATAAATATTAGGGCTGAGGGATTGATTAAAACGTTCTGCTGCCCCTAATGGGTCTTCTAACAAGCGTCCCATTTCTTTCTTAAATTCTCTCACATCCCCAGAGTTGAGGGGTACAGATACAAATCCGACTCCGGGTTGTGGTCCCCCCATAGCAGTCTCCCTTAATGGATATAATAGATTTTCCTCCCTCCTTTCTCTAGTTTGACTTCTAGTTGTTATTTGATCAGAAGGGGCCTCTTCCTCAGGTTGGGGGGGTGCTGTTGGAGGAGGATCAGGACCCTGTAGTGATGGAGGAGGGGGAATATAGGGTGGGGGAGACACTGGAAGTTCGTCTTCCTCCTGCCTTTTCTTCCTATCCTTTTTCTTTTCTTTTAATGGGAACAAATTGGTGGTCTGGGCTGTACCCAGGATCCATAAAAAGGCATATTCACTCTCCTCCTTATTAAATGGCTGTTTATCGTTAACATACATATTCAGTTGTTGACATATCCAATCCTCAAGGGATCCAAAAGTAGGGCAATGTAAATCCTTTCCTATTTGTTTTCCTCCCCCTACTTCCATACAATAATGGATCATTTTTTCCCTGGACTTCCCCTTTTGAGAAGGGAAGGCGTCCCAGTGTTGAATCATTAGGCCTAACGGGCTATCTTGGGGTATATCAGGGAGCCCACCCCCACCCCCTATCTCCTGCATGGAACCAGGCGCCTTACTCTTTTTCTGGCCCATCTTCCGAGAGTGCCACCTTTCACACAAAATTCACTCGCTTCCCTCTGTTCGTGGCCCACGCCCTCGCGGACAATGGGAACTGCACTACAAGGAGGCCCACGCTCGCTTCGCCCGGTGGACTACTAAGTCCGGTGGATGTCTCAGTCACTCGCACTCCGGGTACCCAATCCCCGACCGAATGGAACCGCAATATACTCACTCACTCACGAGTCTTTGTCCAGCTCTTTGTGCACAAAAATTACGGGGAACTCACTGAGAACTGCAGTATCTTCTTTCTCTTTTCTTTTTTGCTTTCCTCTCTCAGTTTGGAAAATCCAGGTGAGCTAAGTCGGAATCTCCTCCGGGACCATCCAAAGATGGGGCGCCCTCCCAGAGTTGAAGTCCGAGTTGGCTGTCTGGATCCAAGTCACGGCACCAAATTTGTTATAGTTGAAATTGAAATAGCTAGAGTCCGAAATAAATTCACAAAGTATTTATTAAGGCAGGAAAGCAAAAAAACCAGCGCTGTGCAGCCGGGGAGTCACAGCTCCATCCAGGCTGGCAAATTCTGACAAGTAACACAGCCCTTTTAATCTCAGCTTCAAGGCCGGTTTAAGCAAACAGTTATGCTCTCAGTCCCGTAGCAAGAAGCTGTACATTACAAACTAAACTATTTTTACACTAAAGTCTAGACGAAGACAAAGTTGTCATAGTAACTTGAGATTATGGTTTAACATTGGTCTTGAGGAGGTACATCTCCAACCTCATGGTTAACGGTTAACTCTTTTCTCACCAGACAAAACATTCTCAGATCTGTTACAGCAAGATCATTGCTTTTGTTAAAAACCCCTTTGATCAGCAAATTACCCTTAGTTACTTATTACAGATCTCTCCATAATTCCCTGTGGTAATATTAACTAGTTTTACTCTTTTTGTCATCATAATAAGAATATTTTCTTTCTCCTTAAGTTCGTTCTGTACAATGCCAGTTTACCAATTTGTACATGCAACCAAAACAGAATACAGTTTGGAAATGTGACTTGTTTTTGAAATCCTTTAATCTGCTGCTTCTAGGGAAGACTGTCGGTATGCAGGATTTACCTGCAGTATCTCGGCTAACTAATTTTGTTAATTTAGTTTAGTCTTTGAAAACCAGAGTTTGGCTCTGTGGTTTTTGCATGCTAATATTTTACTGAGATATACCTCAAAACACCATTCTGTGAAAAGTTGGGGGTGGGGGTGGGGCGGCGGGGCGGGGGGAGGGGGGGGGGGGAAGACTGAAGAACAGAATTAACAGCATTGTAAAAACACTTTTAACATTCTTTATAGGCAGAGTAAGGAAGAAGGTAAGAAAACAGAAGTTAAGAAGATGGAGAAGAAGAGAGGTTAGTTGAAAGACGCTAAATGGTATTTTCAGTAATCTTAAATTTTGAACAGGATTAACTGCTTGGATAACATAATTCACTGCTAAAGGTGGCTGTGTGGTCTCTGTTAGATATGTTTGAGCCATGACTGCTTGCTTCAGGTCTGTGAAACAGCACGTTCTTGCTCTTCTGTGTTCTTTCTTCAGTGTGTTAGAACAGGTCTTTGCTGTTCCCATTTTACTGTCATTCAAGCTTTTAAACCTCGATCATCCCTTCTGTTTGTGAACAAACCCCAAAAGCTCTTACTCTCTGAAGTGAATCACTTTTGTTCTTCCCTTCATTTTCCTTTCTGTCTTCTCGTGACACAGTCTGAGGGACCTCTTGAAAGCAGTTGGATACTATCTCTTACTAAGCAGGAGGCCTGCTAAGCAAGAGGCTTGTTCTTCCTTAGCAAGAGGCTTAGATTCAGATTACTGTGATCTTGTCTATTAACCCACACTTGCAAACTGACCTTCATAGGGATAAGTCATTCCTTTTTTAGTACTCCCATCTTTAAGGGCAATCCAAACCAGTGACTGTAGTATAGTACAGCTCCGGGGGGGGGGGGGGGGGGGGGGGGGCGTGGACTCCAACCAACCTAGTGTTGGCAGGGGAAAAAAGTAATTACCTAAACCCATCCAAGTTGGATTGGACTTGAAGGAAGCCATTTGCTTGCAGTTATTGTTCAGAATATGTACTACTTGCTTAGGGAAAAGTCCAAACAGGCATTTGGCAGGTGAATTAGAGATGGACATGTTCATTCATCTTGCACATCAGCTGGAGTATGTGTACTGGGAACACTTTATTTGGATGAATTTGGACTATAACTTGAATGATGTCTGATTTACTGAAAACAAAACCCATCAATATCCAGTTGTCCTGTCATTAAAGATTTTTCAGCTTTGTAAGTGTTAGTATTTATTGAAACTTCCTTCTAACCTGGCCCACAAGTAGACAGTGACAGGTGACAGCTGTATGCTGAAGTAGAAAATTCTTTTCCATTTGTAACTCCTAAGGAGAAAACTATGTAGGCTTCTGATAGTGCCCGATTTTGCATACTTCTGGTAGTAAGCCCTGTGGTGTATTTGTGTGCAGCTGCATAATGAACTAATGTAGAGTGCCTGCCCATGTTTTCCTGTGTGAAGTTCAGATTTGTAGAAAGGTTTCCAAAAAAACAAACCTGATGTGACTCTCAAATACTCATGCATATTGTTTTTAATCTTCAGAAACATCAATGGATTCTAGGCTTCAAAGGATACATGCAGAAATTAAGAACTCCCTGAAAATTGATAATCTTGTAAGTATATTTTTTAAAAACTTATACATGTATGTAATTCCAGTAGGAAGTACTTGGCATAGGTGTTTGTAATTAATTTTCTGAGAATTAATGGATTTTTTCAGTTTGAAACATAACTCCTGCTTAAATGAGGTTACAATGGACATAAAAAGATCAGTGTTGGCCAGTAAAACTGGTCTTGTTTGAAAATACTTCATTATGAACTATTTACCAGAAGCATTCAGACAGAATTCCGTTAAATGAAGCTTCTATGCCAGGTCAGCCTGAGCCTTGCAGAAGCACCAGAAGGTCACAGTAAGTGCAGTAGTGGCAGAGTCCCTGATGCAAGGGATGGAGGCCCCCATCTCCTGACCCTGCTCATTGTCAAGGGAAGTCTGCTCCTTGCTGGGAGCTCAGATTTGGAATGTTACTGACAAGTGGTTGAGGCTTGTCTGGCCTTAAGACTATTTATCAACTACTGCTGCTTTTATATGTGGAGCACCAATGACATGGTCAGGGGAGACCTGCAAAGTATCAAGCATGACTGTGACTCTGAGCGTGATGGCCAGGGTATGGGAACCGAGGTGGTGGTCCCTTTCTTGAGGAAAGGACTTGTAAAGGAATGGGTAAGACTCCTAGGAGGTGGCAACATCCACCCAAAAGTAGTGCTGCCAAGAGGCTGGCCGACCTGGTTAGAGTGTTAAACAAGGAACAGCAGCAGAGGAGAAAGTGAGGAAGTGGTGGAGCAGGATGGCAGTCAAATGATGGAGGGTGATGTAAGCAGAATTGGCGTTGTAATCAACAGAACAGGACTGAAGTGGCATCACCACAAGCATATGCACAGAAGTGAGGAAGTGCTGGCAGCACAGCATTATGGGGAAAGCTCTCGTAACCTTTCTGCAAAGTGAGCACAACTGGGTGCCTTTTTGAAGTGGCTGTACACTAATGCATAAACGTGGTGAACAAACCAGAGGAACTGGACATCTGTCTGCAGTTGCAGGGCTGTGGTTTGGGATAGTTCATAGGACTGGAGCATTGCCATGTGTGTATTACCGGCTCTTTAGGACTAAAGATAGGTGCTGGGAAGACAAGTTTTGGGTAACTCTTTGTGTGAGACCGGTGGGAATGTGTGGAGCTCTTCACTGGGACAGATGATAAGCCAACTGAGAGTTTATGGGTCAGGATTTTTGGGCAGACAAGTATGGGTGACATCAGAGGATATCTACTGCACATCACCTTATCAGGCAGAAGCAGAGAGTGAAGTCAGTCATCTGAAGGCAATCCAGAGACACCTCTTGCTCAAAGGCTGTGGTCCTCACTGGAGGCTTGACCCATCCTGGTATCTGCTGAAGGGACAACATGGGGATTATACAGCAATCCAGGAAGCTTCTGGAGTGTGATAACTTCCTAACACAGGTGATCAAGAGAGCTGACAAGGGAAGACATCCTGTCAGGCCTGATTCTTATAAACGGGGAAGATCTGATTAGGGATATGAAGGTCAGGGGCAACACTGGCTTCAGTGATTGAAATGGTGGGGTTCAGGATCCTGGTAGGAGGGAGCAGGGAAAAAAGGGTCACAGACCTAGAGTCGGGAGAGTAGACTCTGGCCTCTACAGAGGCCTTTGCCCAAGGGCTCTAGCTTAGAAGAATCTCTGGAGACACCAGTCTGGAGAGGAGGGTCCAAGAGAACTGGTTTACTTCTGGAGATGACCTCATTCTCAAGATTGATTCATCTTGACAAGGGGGAAAATAACCAAACTTGGTGGGAGGGCTGCATGGATAGACAAGTAGCTCCTGACTATAGCCGGGACAAAAGAAGGAAGCATATAAAGGAAGTGGAAGCAGGGACAGGTGACCTGGGAGGAAAATGCTAACACTGTCAAGCATGGAGGGATGTGCTTAGCGAAGCCAGAACCCACTTGGAGTTAAATCCAGAGAGAGATATGAAGGACAACAAAGCTTATTCAAATACCTCATCAGCAAAAGGTGCAGAACAGGGTGAGGAAATCTAGTGAAAAGCATGAGATGGCAAAGGTACTTAATGCCTTCTTGACCTCAGTTTGCTCATACGATTCCTTTCAGGAATCCTAGGTCCCTAAGACCAGTGGAAAGTCCAGAACAGGGAAGACTTGGTGCTCAGTGGAAAAGGATCAGATTCAGGAACATGTAAACAAAGTGGGACTTGATATGAAGTATACCAGAGTGCAGAGGGAGCTGGATGATGTCATTGTGCATCCACTCCATTTTATTTTTGAAAAGTCATGGTCATAAGGGAGAGGTTCCCAAGGACTGGAAGAAAACAGATGTCCCCCTCGTCTTCCAGAGGGAGGATCTGGGAAACTGCAGGCCAGTCAGCCTCACATAGATCCCTAGGGAGGTGATGGACCAAATCTTCATGGAAGTTGTTTACAGTAATATGAAGGACAGTAAAGTATCTGGAAGTTCTTGGCATGGGTTCATGAAGAGGAAATCATGCCTGATCAGACTGACATCCTTCTGTGAGATGAATGGCTTGGTGGATATAGGAGAGCAGCGGACATGGTTTATATTAAAGTTTAAAAAATCTTTCGACACTGTCTATTTTAGCAGCCTCATTAACAAACTGATGAAGTCTCGACTCGAGTGGTTAGCAAGGTGGACTGACAGTTGGCTGAACTGCAGGGCACAAAATACTGTGGTCAATGGTAGTGAGTCCAGCTAAAGGCCAGTCACCAGTAGTCAATACTGTTAAAACTTCTTCATTAATGACTGGGGTGATGGGGGGGGCCAGACCACACCCATAGCAAGGCTGCAGATGATGTGAAACTGAAAGGAAAGATTGATGGGTGTGCTGCCATCCAGGGGGACTTGGACAGGGGAGAAATGGGCCAACAGGAACTTTATGAAGTTCAACAAAGGTTCAAGTTCTGCACCCGGCGGGGAATAACCCCATGCACCAGCACACCACATGTGACGGGGACCAAGTGGCTGGAAAGCAGCTTGTCAGAGAATGACCTGTGAGTGTAGATGGACAGCAAGCTTACCATGAGCCAAATATGCTTTTGTGGCAAAGGTGGCCAGCAGCCTCCTGGGCTGCATTAGAGAGTAGAAAAGGTGATGGCTGCCCTCTACTTGGCACTGGTGAGACACTGGATCCTGATTTGGGCTCCCCAGTACAATGGAGACATGGACATACTGTAGGGAGCGCAGTAAAGGGTCTTGAAGACAAATTAAGGGCTTGGAGCATCTGTCATAGGAGAGGCTGAGAAAGCTGGGACTGTTCAGCCTGGAGAAGATAAGGCTGAGGGGGGGATCTTCTCCATGTGTGTAAATACCTGAATGGAGTATGGGAAGGTGACAGAGCCAGACTTTTCTTATTAAAAGGACAAGAGACAACGAATACTGAGTGAATACAGGACATACTGCTTCAACATAAGAAAAAACTTCTTTACTTTTTTTACAGTGAAGGTCATCAAGCACTCACATACATTTATCTAAATTATTTGGATTCCTTGGAATCCACTGTTAAGGCTGGGATGTGAAAACAGATAGGGAAGGACCAGAGCTATATCTTTTTTTAAGCCTATTTTAATTTTTGTGCCTTTGGTGCTTCAGAACAATACTACCAGGTTTTCTGAATTCAAGGTTATTTGTGCTTTTGTTGGTTTTGTTCAGTTTTTTCTCTTAACTGAAACCTCATATCGTGAGGCTAGACCAAAAATACTTCATCATCAGTGTCTCTCATTTCAAGTGCTGGAGTGGGCTGCGAATCTTCAGAAGCCCATTTCCATTTACACAACTGAAAAAGCAAATAAAAGGCTTCATTCATTCTGTCTCTGCCTTTATGTACTGCTGAAGACGAGAAATTCTCACTACTGCTATTAACTGGCTCAGGAGAGGTGTGAGAGTGGCATCAGTTTGAGGACTTCCCTTAACTGACTACATGGCCTTTTCAGAGTGTCATTGCATGGGTGGTGCTGAAAGGGAACCAGCCTTTGGTTTAGCATCTTCATTTTGTGAGTGCTGTTTGTGCAATGAGAAAATGAGTGTCAGTGAAGTACAGTAGCATAAGAAGCAACAAGCTGCTCCAGCTGGAGGACTTGGCATTGTGTTGGGTGTCAGAGGCAAGGTTCTGTTCTGGCAGTGGGGACAGCGGGCTGCCCTGTGCTGGAGGCAGCCAGGTCTAGCTGGCTCCAGTGGACCTACTGCAGGGCACAGCTGAGCCCCTCAGCCAAGGTGGTGGTGCCTCAGTGGAAACCTAAATTTAAGAAAGGGCAAAACACACTGGGCAGAGAGGAGGGAAGAAAAGTGAGAAACAGCAGAGGTACATCAGGGTCAGAGGAGAAGAAGAAGGGAAGGGGTGCTTGATGTTGCTGGAGCAGGTATTTCCCTGCAGACTGTGGAAGAGACCATGAATGAGCAGATGTTCTCACTGTGGCCTGTGGTGAGCCCATGCTGGAGACTTCTTCTGAAGGACTGCAGTTTGTGGGGAGAGCCCAGGCTGGAGCAGAGGAGAATGTGAGAGGGAAGGAGTTGCAGAAAGGAACTGTGTGACCTAGTGACCATCTGCCCTGCTCTGCACTGCTTGGAGGTGGGCTGGGGAGGGAAGTCTGGGCTGAAGTTGAGCATGGGAGAGGGGTGAAAGAAAAGTGTTGATTTGATGTTTGTCCCTGTTTCTCGTGACCTAAATGTACTTTAATTGGTAATACATTTTCCTTAAGTGGAGTCTGTTGTGGGCAAAACAGTAACTGGTAAGCAATCTCCCTGCCTGGATCTCGATCCATAGGCTTTCTCATCCTGTTTTCTCCCCCTGCCCTGTTAAGGAGTGGAGCGACAGGTGAGTGGCTGGGTAGGCATCGGGCTGCTGGCCAAGGCTAACCCACCACAGTGTTAAATATGAAACATTCATTTCCAGTATGGCCTATTCTTAAAATATTTTATTTAAGTCTATTCCAGTACTTTGTCTCAAAAAAATAGCTAGTCTTAAATATAAATTTCTTATTTCACAACGTAATGGTTTGGCTTAAATGAATCACTTTTGTCATGGACCAGATAGTAAATTCCCCTAAAATAGTAAGTAAAACCAGAAAAAGACAGAGACCCCCCAGAACCCCACCAGGCCTCTTGATTCAGAGGTGCAATGGAGCTTTGCTACCTTCTCAGTGGCAAGTCATTACACATTAGCAAGAATTGTGTATGGAAAACACTGACTATGGAGAACAGCTTCTAGCACGGAAGTACTAGAACTGTGAAAGCGGCATAAAGCTTGAGTTTCATTTTTAAAAGTATACAATTATTTGTAAAAATTACAACTTACTCAAATTGTATCTGCCTTTCAGAAGGAGCTGAAGGGCAACTTGTAGTAATTTTTGTTCACAGATTTGGCTGTATAAATTGTTCTAAATTAAGTACTTAGTCAAATTAAGGATATTATAGGCAGGTATAGCTGAGCATGAAAATGAATTTAGTATGGCTACTTAAGGATTATTAACATGTAAGTTAAGTCTCCAAACTAATTTCTTGTTTATATACAGGATGTGAACAGGTGTATTGAGGCTCTTGATGAGCTTGCATCCCTTCAAGTCACAATGCAGCAAGCTCAGAAACACACAGAGATGATTCTGACTCTAAAGAAGGTGAGATCTACAATGTTAATTAAAGTAACCCATGTGCTTGCTTGAATTGGTATCAGTGTTATTTACTGCTGGAGTACTGTGTTCAATTCTGGCCCTCAAAATTCAAGTAATATGGACAGACAGAAGAGGGTCCAAAGGAGGGTCATGAAAGTGATCAAAGGGCTGGAGAACCTGCCCTGTAAGGAAGCATTGAAGGGGCTTAGGTCTTTTCTTCCTGGAGAAGTCTTGTTGGGGGGGACCTCATCACAGTATTCCAGCACTTAAAAGGGCAGTTACAAAAAGGACAGAGGCTCTCTTTTCACAAGGAGCCATGTGGAGAAGACAAGGGGCAGAGGGTACAAGCTGCACTGGTAGAGGTTTCCTCTCAGTAGAAAAAAAATTTTTACGCTGAGAACAATTGTTCGGTGGAACGTCCTCCCCAGGGACGTGGTAAAAGTCCCTGTTGCTGAAGGCTTTCAAGATGCAGCTGGGCAGCGTGCTCAGCAGTCTCATCTAGACTCCTCTTCCGTGAAAGCTTGGACCAGGTAGTCTCTCAAGGTCCCTTCCAACCTGAGCTGTTCTATGATTCCGTAATACTTCAGAGAGTGTAAAAGTCTGTGATCTCATTTCAGGTTAAATTCAGAATTTCACCTTGCATGTGATGAAATCACATAGGTATTTAAATACCTAAGTGGAGCTCATTGTTTTTTTACTTTGATTTTTAGATACGGAAATTCAAAGTTAGCCAAGTTATCATGGAGAAATCTACAATGCTATATAACAAGTTCAAGACCATGTTTCTGGTTGGGGAAGGAGATTCTGTTCTTTCCCAAGTACTAAATAAGTCACTTGCTGAGCAGAAGCAGCATGAGGAAGCCAACAAAACCAAAGAACAGTGGAAGAAAGGAGCAAACAAAAAAATGGAAAAGGACCAAACAGGTAAGTCACTGTGGTTTTTAGTTTCTTGTCATATAAAAGACTTAGTCTTTATCAATTTCTGAGCCAGCTTCAAAAAATTCTTGATGTAGGAATTCTACCTATCTATTAAAACCTCTACATAACTGAAATAACCGTAACTAAGTTTCAAGTTCAAGGGTATAATGTTTTCTGTGGTTATTTTACCTTTATTACCTGAAAGGAAGGGCTTTTGCAAGAATTGTTTAGAATTTTTACTTCTCTGTAGGTTGTCTAACTTTATTACCTTGTGGAATAAAAAACCTGTAAACATGAGGTAGGACAACATACTACCTTCCATTCCTCAAGCAGCCTTTGGTGCCTGGACTTCCACCTATGCTTTCTTTCACTAGCCTCTTCCTATATCATGTGTGCTACTATGTGTAGCAGCAGCTTTTAACTACTTACATACTACTTCCGTGATGCAAATTTAGTAGTTCAGTCTAACAGTAAAGGAACAATCATAATTCAGGGGAGAACAGGCCTTTGTGCTCTCAGCAGTACTGTTGCAGATTAAGCATGAGCACTTGTATTTGTACAGCATGGTACTGAAAGCTTTCCATAGTAAGCATGTTCTACCATAACTTAGGTCAGTTTAAAAAAAAAAAAAAATACAGTAAAATAGATACTTGCATTTTTCAAGAGAGGAAGAAAATGAGACAGATGCTGGAAAGCTGTTGCAAACAAATTTAAATTCTTGAAGATGCAGTAATTCTACCCATCTATTAAAATTATTTAGATCCTTGACCTCCACAAGCACTGGACAGAAATTATATTTACTTTGAACTTGAATACTGGGAGCAAAACTGTTTCAGAAAACTGTTTAAAAGTTAAACCACGCAGATCTGGAACAAACAACTTACTGTAACTGAGGTGATTGAAGATACCAAGGACTCAGAATAACTAGTTGAAATGCCACTGTATTTGTAACTGTTAAGAAAGCAAGGGTGATGATAAAATCCAACCATTTCACGGTGAGAGAAGTATGTATGATGTAGATGTTCCACACAGATCTTTCCCCAGCCCAGTGATCAGCAGAGCTAATACTTACACAAGGAATCTAAACTGAAAGACTTCCTTCACGTGGTGTGACTAGTGAAGTTACTTTGGATAAGGTTAATGCTAGACTTAACAGAACACGGTGAAGGAGTGTGTTACTGCCTAGTCAAACGGAGAATGGTAAGTAGTTTCATCAGTAGGGGGATATTTCATAGAAGTAGATTTTGCTCTGATTGCTACAAAGACAAATTCTGGTTCCTTATGTTCGTACTTCTGCCCTTTTAAAAATGGAACTGCTGAACTTTTACAATCTTTACAAAGTGCAACAGTTACAGCAGTCCAGAACTAATTCTGAGCAGGTCTAAATAGGTCAACTACTAGAATGTCCTCTTAAAATGATCTTGCCTGCTTTTTAGCATCTCTTAGCCTGTAAGTATACAAATGAATCATGTCTTTTATTTTTTTCTTGCTGTAGTACAGTAGTTTAATGGGGGAGGTTGGTAAACCTGCAACTTCAGATAAAACGGACTGTCAGTTCTGACTTAGTGACATTCCTTAACCATTTACTTAAAATTCGCTGGTTTGTAATACCAGAGCAAAACATGTATTCATCACAGAATTTTAAAGAGGTTAAATATTTCTGCTTTGACTTCAGTAAATACAGCTTCTGCTTGGTGCTTTGTTTCCTGCTTGACAATTGGAATCTGTAACTCTTTCACTCTGCGATATACTAATACTATACATATATATATATGTATTACCATAACTTTTACTCTATTTATGTATAGTTTGTCCTATTTTGATTACATACAAATTTGTCAGAGTTCAGAGTAAATGAGAATCCATGGAACTAGTAACTTCTCTATTTTAAGTATCAGAAATCCCCCCAAATTGTTTGACGAGGTTAGAGTGCTAACAATGTACTACTGAAGTATATTCTCTCACTGCTCAGAATATAAATATGCATTAGTCCTATTATCTGCAGCCTAACAAGCACAAGAAGATCTCGAAATCGCATGAAATACGTACACTACTTATTTCCCATTATTAAAATTATGGGATGAGGCTCATTGCATGGTATTTTCAGAAGCTGAAGGCATATCAGTTACTGCTTTTTGATTTGTTTCAGCTGCTGAGTATCAAGGTGAGGGGAAAACTCTTAGTGTTTGAGTTGATGAAGGTAAAGAAATTATCTGGGGCTTTTTATAGCACGGTTTTGCTGTCTGCAGTACTGTTTTCTTTCTCTACCCTTTCATTTTAAAGGTTCCAAGGTTCTGAATGGAGGGTCTGAAGCTCAAGACACCAACCAGTCGCAACACAATGGAGAGAACACTGAGGATGAGAAAGATAGGCATGAAGTTGGCAGTAAGAGAAAGTGAGTTAATAACCTTACTGAGCTAAGGCTCTTTTCTGCTGGAGCAAAATGATGTGAAATTAGAACACCAGTAAACTGAGGTTACTTAACCATGTTGAGGTACTGTTTTCTTTACAGAAAGAGTTTTTTCTCAACTTTAGGGACTGATAATACCATGCAAATCTTCTGTTAAAGTTTTGAATGAACATTTTAGAAGTTACTTCACTCACTGCTATGGTGGAGACTTAAAGAAAAAAAAAATCAGAGGAATGTCCTATTAGGAGATACCAGCATGTGGTGAGACAGGGAAAAGCGTAAAGCTTTCTTTTATGTTTTAGACTCTTCGATGCTATTAAGCTGGAAGCAAAGGAAGCCTGAATCAAGTGTTACCGAACCTAATGGGATTTAACAAGTTTTTTTATGGTCATGTATTCTAATCAAGCCAAGCCATTTTAGTATATATATATGTAGTGTAGCTATAGAATTGCCTAAATGCAGGTAAACTGCAGGCTAGAACTTTAAACCTGTGACATTTCAGAACTCTGAAAGCTTTGTAGAGGCTGATACATTTACATTTTCTTCACAAAAAGTCATAGGAATGCTTGAATCTGTCAGGAGGTAAGTGTTTAAACCTTAACCTCACTGGAAAATGTTGTTTTGTAAACAAGAAGAATCTAGTAGAATATGAGAAATACAATAGAGTTTAGTAAACAATGAGAAAAAGGCCCAAAATTATCCTTGAGCTGAACTGTTTTGTTGAAGTACCACTTAGTTTTCTTTAAGGACTTCTGCACGTTGTGCTCGGCGATTCTTCTTATCCACCAGTATGTACTGAAGGAAACTTCCCTTTCGAGAAACTGCAGTTGCCTGGCAGTCTTTGGCTGTCTGCCAAGTTAAAACTGTACAACTAAGTGGAATATTGACAGTTATTTAAAAGAAGGTAAACTTAAACAGAACAAAACAAAAAAAAAACTTAAGAAGAACTACTCACTTCTGATTACACAGCTGTCAGAAGTGACATTTGGGAGTTTTCAACCAGTGATGCCAAATACTCATTTGGTCTGAACAAGCAGCATGTTGAGGGAACATGATGAAGGCACAAGTGGAGGTTCCTAACACAGGTTACACAGCCTAGCATGCTGCTTAAATAAGTGTTTGGCCAAATCACGGTATGGTACTGATAGAGTATGCTTGACCACATATTTAAAAATAA
Organism: Falco cherrug; assembly: GCF_023634085.1. Classification (NCBI taxonomy): domain Eukaryota; kingdom Metazoa; phylum Chordata; class Aves; order Falconiformes; family Falconidae; genus Falco; species Falco cherrug. Next base: position 35,234,667 of record NC_073720.1, on the reverse strand, counting down.
ATGACGACTACACTGGTTCTCCAAGGTAGAATTTTTTCATGGCCTGCTCTTTTTCCTGCAGAACTTGACAACACTTGGAATTTTAGGTGGCAGAGAGACAATCTCAGTCAGATTGCCCTTTATAATGCTGATTAAAAGAATTAAAAATATTTGGGTGCATGCTTTGGTCATTAGTTGGTGGACACTGGTCAAAGGAAATTTAAGGCAGATAGTTCAGATTGTTGAAATACTATTGGAAAAGGCTGTTGAATATAAAGAGTGTCAAGTACCTTTGAGGCAAGGCAATTAATAACTTTCGCTATTTCAGCAATTGTGATTGTGTCTGTATAACTTGCAAATACATCTTTTATGTACGAGCTAGAGAGGTGTCATGTTCTTCTAACAAACGTCTGTCTCTTTTTAAGTACATGCGGTGTTTGCTATGGCAAACTACACTCCCAACATATTCTTAGACTTCATTCTCTGACCCCATTGCCCCTCTCTGACTTCTACAAATAAACACACTTCACAACAAAACTTTTGTGGCTACTTGGGAGAAGGTTTCCGTGGACTCACATTCATTCCTGGCTAACAGCTATAAACCAGGTTTTTTAACACCTCTTTGCAAATACCTTGCATGTTGGGAAATTGAGAAATGCATCTGTGTACCTGTTTTAAATTCAAGCAAGCTACAGACTGATGTCTTTGCATCATACAAACTTCCTTTCACTCAGGATTTTTTCATACATTTTTATTTGCAATATTCAGTTTCTTAGAAGTGAGAAACTAGTAAGCAAAATAAATATGAATAAATCATCAATGTTCAAACAATCCTGCAGTTCCCACTACTGACTGTAGGCAAATAATTTGTAAGCTGCTCAAATCATATGGCTGTCTATTAATTTCTAAACTTTACTCCCTTTGATAAATGGAAGCAAGACATATCTGTACCTTTCTGAAGGTTTAGTTTGGAAATTTTGGAAGACAGAAGTTCTGTAACTTCACACTTCTGAAGAACATTTTTCTGTTCTCGTTTGGTAAAAATACATAGTGCTTCCTGAGGTCACCTTAGTGTTTGGGGGACATAGATTATTTCTGGCTGCTAAGAAAATTTATGATTGGTCAGGTACATTAAGCCAGAGTGCTTTTCTACCTGAGCTGACATATATTTGGCAGCAGACCAGGGAGGACTGCCTGAATGGAACACAAACTCACTTCAGAATGACTGCCATTCACAGCAGGTCACATACATTAATCACCACCGGCGTAGCTTCACATTTGGGGGCAGTCAGCGTGAGGGAGCACAGACAGCTGGCATCACTACCTGCTTCGCTTCTCTAGATTCCGTGTACTGCTGGATGTACAGCAGCATCACTTACTCTAGACTACAAATTCATTTGGAATAAGTCTTGCTCTGCATCTGTATGTGATCATTAATGTTGCTTTATTTTCTTTCTAGGACATGTGGTGAAGAGAGAGAGCTTGAAAAGCCAGCAAAAGATTCTGCCTTTGAAAGCAAATGATGCCACTGGAATCTTTTCTTAAAAAAAAATATCAAAGATGATTGTTAAGTTTTGCATTTGAAATCTATAGACTGCTGAAAGTTTAAATAATTTTATAAGCATAGTATTTTGAAGTTAAATTTTGTGGAATAAAAGCCCCTTTAATCTTGGTTTTGAAGTACTTAAACACTTTTGCAATAGTTTTGTCCAGTATTAACAGGTAACACATTTCAAAAGATGAAAATTCCAGTTAGAAATGCTTAAATGTTACAGGTCTTAGAGTTGTAGTATATTTTTACCTGACTACTGTATGTTTGTCTAGCTAATAGCAGGAAAAAGTGTAAATACTTTTAACTGCCCAACTGCTTTCTTTGTATAAAACCTACTCTCTTCCTATGGTACTGACGTCTGTTAGTGCACAGCTTTTCAACTCTCGTGGGGATGTATTTTCACTGTGTTTTGTAGGAGTTGGAAGCACCGTTTTTCTAGCCGTTAAAATGTTAATGGATACTTAATCACTTTCTAAAAACAAGTTTGGTTCTGTTTGTGCAAAACGCATTGTGCCATCTTACTGCAATGTGAGTTTATGGTATGCTTTTGGTCTGATAAGTATACTAGAAAGAAACGTGGTGGTCCCACAGAACCTCTTCATGCACACTGGTTGGAAAACACTGTCTTGAATAATTGAAATTAAAGAATTTTGAACTGGTAAAGAGAGACTGGTTCTTAATACTAACTTGTGTAGACAAAACCAATCATAGTAACAAGTGTCTGTTTTTAATGCTATTTCAATTTTGTTGCCTTGGCATTAACTTGGGGATATCTGACTTGAATTGAAATTAAAGAATTTTAAACTGGTAAAGAGAGACTGGTTCTTAATACTAACTTGTGTAGACAAAACCAATCATAGTAACAAGTGTCTGGTTTTAGTGCTATTTCAGTTTTGTTGTCTTGGCATTCACTTGGGGATTTCTAACTTGAATTTTAACAGAAACACTGGCAGAGTATTTTTAGTAATTTTTCTTAAAGTCATGAAAGGGAACGAAACGGGTATAACTGCCTCTGAAAATTCTTGAAGTACCACCTAGCATCAGAACTAGGAACAACTTGTATGTGACTGGAAAATGGTATTGACAGAGGCCACCTGGGCTAGAAATTGGAATTTTAATAGCACTAAGTATCTTGTTAGGGGTATCAGGGGAAGTAACAGTCTTCCAGGTGTATGTATTGCCTTGTATTGCATCACCTTCAAGGGAGCAACAAAGATTAATCTGCCTGGTGCAGACCAGTACTTCTGAAGCTTTAACTTGCATCATTCAATAAGGAAGAGTTTTCAGTATTGCAGCATGCCAAAACAGCATGGTATTTAATACCAAGAAGTCAGATTATTTCTTGTTTACATGCTGTGTAAATTGCAGCCATAGCTGCTTCAGTCAGCTCACCTGGGTTGTTCTTTCGTTCGCACCTAGGGTGGTATGGAGAACAGGGATTTCTCATCTATAAAGCAAGGCATACAGCTTTTCCCCATTCAGCAATCTGGTACAATCTTTACTTTTGTTTGCAGTTCTGCTGATATAGTAGTGCTAAGCATTCAGTAGGAGGAAAGAGTAACCTCAGTGCTCAGTATGTCACAACCAAGTAAAGGTCAGCAACCTCAGCATTGATTTCAAACTTTTTGTGTTCTCTGTTTTCTGGAAGTGACAGATTTATTTTGAGAATCATGCTTTTTCTCCCACTGAAATCATGCACTACTATGAAGTAACTTCTCCTTATTCTCCATCTCCTAATTGTAAAGAGATGAAAACTTTTTTCCCTAGCGTTGCCTTTTTGCTGTCCCCCTCCCTGCAAGAGACTAGAGTAGTAAACCACATAATAGTTTTAGGATCATAGTCCTAACTTCTTCTCTTCACTTGCAAGATTTAAGTAACAGCAAAAAAAATATTCACCAGTGACCAGAGGCACTGAAAAATTCATGAAAAGCCTGAAAATCAAACCTCTAGTACCTGATGCTCTTTGCACAAGCAGCGTTATGTTTATTGTGTTCAGAACTGCCACTTTGTCAGTTTGCGAGCTTGCACTACTTCCTATTTTTATATAACTTTGCCAGAATCCATCAGTGAATGTTTTTTTCCCTGTTAAATACACCAGTCCTTCAGAGACTATGTGTGCAACATGTAGTTACTACATGTAAGCTGCTGCTGCTTCCTGTTCGAAGTAGTTTGACCAGCTTGTAATTGTCCATTTACACAGTGGTACACCTAGGTGATGTTAACTGCTTCCATAGGCTGTCATTTACGCATAACCCATTACACTTATTTTTGAAGTAAGTAGTCTGTCATGTTAAGATGAGGCAGGATTATAGGTTTGGTATGTGGAAAAGGCAACACAATAGTATTTCAACATTCAACAACACTGTTTGCTCGCAGCTGAATTTACAGCACCTGTTGTGCTGTATTTGTACAGCAGACTTCTCAATATTGGAGTATGCTGCACACTTCCTAAAGACTTCACTATATTAAGAACTTTTATAGATGCAAGCATGGTTTTTATCCTTCCTTATCACTCCACTCTCACTTTTAAGTCAGGGGATAGAGAAGCATGTGCACATGTACGCATCTGCACCCATCTTAACAAAAATGTGTCATTTGTGCATATTTACAACACGGTACTATTTCCACTCCGCCTTTCTGCCCAAAGTTGCAAGCTGCTTAAAACTGTATTCTCCCTTCACAGCTTTATTAACCAGACAGGGGAGAGATGTGCAGCATGCCTGGGGGAAGGGCTCCATGTTGTTGCTCAAAGAATCGTGCCCACCAATGGCTTTTGCATGAAACGCACCAGCACTCAGTTACAGTAGCGCTTTGTAGTAAGGCGCTGGCTGCCTTAGGAAATCAAAGTACCAAGTTATAAGCATTTAGAATGGTTCATGATTAAATATTGAAGCTTATATTTTCAAAGCAGGATCCACTTAAGTGATTACTGGAAGTTAAAACTCAGCATGGAAAGTTGTTTTAGTTGGTAGCAGTACATTTAAGATTTTGAATATTGCAATCCCTACACAAAGGTAAAAACATGCAAGTCGTTGCCAAAAGCTAAAATTGCTTGCAGAGCTTTCCATGTGCGTAGTTAGTATGCACTTGTGTAATGAAATGGAAGGTGTTAATATATCAAAACTGAATAGCTTTCCGGTCTTGAAGACACCCCCAGGTTAAACCTGGCAGATCAATAGCCCTGGCAGCTCCCAGTATGAAAATGTCCTCAGCAGATGACCAGCACTGCTTGGCCTCCACAGGTGCGAGTTTCCGCAGTCTCTAGCATTCCACAACAGACCGAAGGGAGGGACTAACACGGCCACACAGCTAGACCGTCAGACCATGGCACTCTCCTTCAGCTTCGGAATACAGGTAGTTACTATACACTAGATTTTGTATATTTCTACATACAGCTAGTCACAAGATGTATTGTATTGCCTTAGGAAACTAAAGCGACTTCCACTTTCACCCTCAAGAGTGTTTCTGTGAAGATGTTAATGCAAAATAAATGGGAATTCTCACATATGTGCTTCCCGATTTTGACCACTCCTTTGTATCAAAACCCCTTTTACCACTAAAAAAGTACAGCATGTTCAACAAACTGGCCAAACCCACCCTGTTTTCACACAAGTGTTGATGAGCCAACAGACGTCTGTCTTTCAGCACTGCTTCAGAGACAATGAGTCAACCATGCCACTACTTCAAAGGGTTACTTGAGATGGATACAGAGATCAAGCTTCTGATGATACGCTGCAAGTGCCAAAGCCATGCTTTCATCCATCCGTTCGCCTGTGTCGTCTCTAAAATGTGAGTCCATTCCTGGTGCGTGCAACAAGCCACTCCAACACGGAGGTGAGCTACTGCTTCATCACGGAGCTGCGCAAGCCTGGATGCCAGCAAAGCTGGAGTACCATGGTACAAAGTTAATCATACACAAAACCTTATTGTGCTTTTCCAGCTCAGACGGTGGGTCCATATAGCTAGTGGGCACAGCCATTACCTAACTTAACCTTACTACTACTAGCAGGCTCTCTGAGGAAGGGTCTTTTAGTGGGCCTAGGTCTTTCCCTTAGGGGGTGTGATTTTTGGTATTATAATGAGGATAGCTCACTTCTAGGGCAAGGCTAAAGACCGTAAGAGCTGACTCATCAGAGTTAACGTGAACAAGATAATCTTAAGTACATGTTAAATCACAAAAATGGGATGTTCTTTGTTCTGTCACTCCCAAGGGTGTGATTAGAAGTCCCTTGATTTGTCATTCTTGACAACTCTAGAGGGTCATCTTGCCCTAAACTCTGTGCACATATTTGTTCAACCTATAGTTAAACACTAAATTGAGTTCAGCACTAAATCAGAGTTCAAGAATTTGGGAGTTTAAACAACACTTGGGCCTTTACTGCCCCAATTTACTGCCCATTTACAAATCAGAAGTAACCTAAGACTGTAAAAATGGTCATCTCGCCTTCCAAGGTGCCCGAGTGTCCATGAGGTGTCTCTTGAAAGATACAGATATTATTTCCGAGAAACAAGAACTGACTAGGCAGCCAAACTTAAGTCTCCTAAGGAGGAAGGCCGATGCTTTTTGCAGAAGGGAAACAAACCACAGTTAATGCACACAATTCAAAGCAGAGTTAGCTTCAACTGCAGCATCCCTCCTTCAAGAGTCATGTTCACTACAGCTTGAAATATTATGCAGCCCTGTTGAGCTGGGCATCATTCAAGCGTGCGAAGGGCCGCCCTGATACTGTTACAAGTGCCCAGCCAGCAGCAGAAAGCGACACTCTATGTATGTATCACACCTCGCTTTCGAACTTTAAACCAACCCGGAATCAGAGGGCCTCTCCTCTTCCTCAACATCACGTCTTGTCAGCAAGGCAAAAACTTTCATTAGGGAGAGAATCTCCAACACCTTTTGGAAGTCTGAAGTAAGTTACAAAGGTTCATGCTGCCAAATCACTAAGCATTTAAAGAAGATCAAAGTAAAAAGCCAACAGAGATTCAGGTTAATGCTTTTCAGATTCAACTACAGTTTTTATACTCCAGCCTTTTTGCTGCCCCCACCAAGTACAGACACAAGTCACCTGTCAGCAGACAGGGCCTTTGAAGTTTAAATATAACTCAAACAATCTTCAGGTTCCAACCCCTTATATCTAGTTTATGTAACAAGAGATTTATAAGAAAAAATTGCTGATTGTGGAAGACAAAAACATGACAAAAGGCATAAATATCAAGCACACAGAGAAGTGATTATTAAAAATATTTTCTCATTTTCATCATAAATCTGTTTGGAAGTTTTGATCACTGAAACGCTAAATGCATTTAAAACAAGCAGCCAAAACACAAATATCCAAGTGGTGTCACAGAAATTTAACTATGAATGGGCAGCTGGGTATGATGCTGAATTTCACTCGGAGAACTCACTCAGACACATTAAATCAAGACCAGACCCAGCTGTCCTGTGACTTCCCAGCTCCCGGGAAGTGAAGTACTTTTAAAAACTGATTTAGTGTAAACTTTTTGTTCCATTTGTCATTTAAGTTGAATCATTCAATATGAAAGAGGACCAGAACACACGAAGCACAGCTTCTCCTACAAGGAGTTCTCTGCTTTGTAGTTAAGCACAACTCCCACACCCAGATGTGGCCAGTTCTCTTTGTGTTACTGGAAGTATGGGACTGGGCCCTAGAAAAATTCCTTAATCTGCAGGGACAGCAATTTTGAAATATATTTGACCATAACTTTTTTACTGGAAAGAAGGTAAATTGGTTGGGTGAGAGATAGCACACCGAGGCAGAATTAGTTTAATGAAAGACTAAATTCACATTTTTCCTACTACCTTCTGCCTACTGCTAAAAAAAAGAAAAAAAAAAAAACCAAACAACCACTGCCACACACAAAAACCCTAGTGACTGCTGCCTTGTAGATCAGCATAGGCAGCCATCAAAAAAGCAAACAGGATCTTCAGAACGATGCCAGCTGTCTACACGATCTGCCTGAATACTGGATAGGACTGAGTTGTTGTGTTGTCCCATGTTACCAGGAGACAGCTGAAAGAGGAGGAGGTCAGGGAAAGATTAGCAACCTATGAGGCAAACACTGAAGTTGCAGCCAGAGTTGTATTGCAGGGTGTCACACTACGGGGGGTGTGTGTATGTATGGGTGTATGTGTTTCCCCCCCCAGTGCTTTAAGTTCAACGAGTCTGTCAACATCCCAGGAAAGATGAGACCCTTGCATCAACCAGCCTGTCAGAGCTCACCACAGGGACTTTCCTGGGCAGCACACTGCATCGGAGGGTGATTCACCCGCCCTGTGCAGGGACGTGCGCTGATGGATTCGCTAGTCAAATCAATTATTCAAGCTTCCAGAAACGTACACAGAAGGCATCTCAGTTGAGAATTTTTTATTATACAAAACCCATGACAGATTTAAGGTTCCAGATTGCCATTGATAGTACACTGACTGCAAGAACAAGTGTGAAGTAGTATACACACAAAATCTAATCACTAATAAAAGCCAGCTGGAGTTCATCATTAAATGTGCGGAGTACAGTTCTTACCCGACAGGTGTCCTTATGGGGAAGATGGGTTCAGCCCATCCACCAACACCAAGAGTTACAACGGAGTCTTCCCTAACTTCTCCCCTTCCTAACTTACTTATATAGTACTTCTTGAATTCCAGGTGGAGCTTGAGTGACTCCAGTCATACAGACTTTGGTTACTGATGGGTGCAAACTTATCTTGCTTTACCTTTAAAGGCACAGCTGATTAAGGGGTGGTCGTACCTTGGAGGCAGGCGGCTTTGAGATGGAGGTGTGCTTTGGTATTACAATGAAATTATAACGAGCAAAGTTCATCCAAAGAAAGCAATTTCACCACAGTTGCTGGCTCACTGCAGCTGCTGGCTCAGCAGCCGGTACCTTCCCTTATCTTCCTTGTTAGACAGCTACTACGCATAAAGTTTATCAGTACATGGTACCACCAGGCTCCCCTTCCTGCAGGGAGCACAACAGGGTCTGGGCGCAGTGTCTCCACTCTGCTCCTCCCCCCCGCGGCCCTTCACCTTCTCTTGGCATGTCCTAAGGTTGCAAGTTGTGCTGGCTGGGGAACTACTGGCGAGTAGAGCCTGTGCATACCAACTATATTCCACCCTGGAAGTAGCAGCTGCAGTTTTACCCTAAAATTTCCTTAATATTATAATACAACTTCAGTAATTTTTCCACGTGGGGTATTTAACGCAGCTGCTACAGCACCACAAAGCAGTCCAGCCCTAGCAGTTTAACTGGCAACAGTTGCGGCAGGAAGGGCGCTCGCTCCCTCTTCCGCAGATTCCTGAAGGGTAAGAGAACTACCACCACCTGCTGCTACAAGTGCTTGGTTCACCACCCTGTTACCAAAGTACACTGGCCAACAGCTGGCTGAGCTAACACACCACTGGAAAGCAGTCAGATATGAGAGTGATGCATGAAGTCCTGCAAATGCTTAAGACACTTTTGTTTCAAGACATCTCAGATAATCAAGTGAGCGCTTACACAATCTGTGGCCACAGGACCTGAATACAATGTAATCTGTCAAGTACGTTTCTGTGCAGAGGTTATCAGAGCTGGTTGTCTCTTACACCAACCAGAACGAGACTTTTTTGGAGAACTAGCTGAAGCTTTCAAAAAGAAAGCAGTTAGTGCTAATAGCTTTACTTAACAGCAATTATGCCCACTAAAATCCTCTGAATTGCAGATTACTTTAAAAAGCAAGGCACTAGATAAGTATGTTCTGTCTTGGCAAGCAGAGTTTCAACTTAACATCAAGACTAGCAAGTACAAATCGGTCACATTTTAATAAAACCCAACAATATTTACAACAACAGAATGATACTAAAAAAAAGAAATGCACAATGAACTCTACTTTATGAACAGTTAAAACTGCACACACTGTGAACAGTTAACAGCTGTTTGAAAGGCAGGCTACAATTCCGTAATCAGCGAAATGTAGTTTATTCTTCACAGGATCAGTCTTCAGAACGCAAGGACAGCAGTGGCTTACAGATGCAAGCATGCCCTGTTTGCAGGAAAGACCTTAAAAGTTAACAAGGATTCTGAGCTTCTCTCAGAAAACGCTCTGCTCCCCACAAATGCAGTGCTATCCACCCTTGTTCAAAGATGACAACCTGCCAGAGTTTTCAAGGTAAGATGTCCAAACACTTTGTTTTCATCCTTCAAGGTTAACAGAGACTTAGATGCACACAAATTCTTAAGACCAGGGATGCTTTTGCAACATCCATATTTTTAGAGTCCATAGTCTCCGAACTACTGTATTTTTGTCAGTGCATTAGAAAAAAAGATGTAACTGATTAAAATCAAGTAGATGTCTGAGAGTATTTTTCCATGCTAACTTATCTCTTAAAACCATTCTTACTCAGAAAAGCACGCCAGCAAGACTTCAAGTGCAAAGAGCTCCTTTGACCTAAGGGGAGAGAATTAAAAGCCTAACACAAACCCCAGCAGTACGCTCAAAACTCAAGCTGTCTGGTGGTTTGAACAGCCAGAGTAACTGATTCACCAACGTAGCTCATCGAATTAATTCTGGCTGTACTGGGTCTGGCAGAGCCCCACGGCAGCCCTCACAGCACCGAGCTTGTATTGGTAGCTGGAAAGGTGGTGGTAACACCCAGTGCTTTGGCTAGTGCTGAGCAGCGCTCACACAGCACCAAGGCTGCCTCTCCAACCTTCCCCCAACACACACCAGTGGGCTGGGGGTGGGCAAGGTCTTGGGAGGGGACACAGGCAGGACAGCTGACCCGAATGGCCAGTGGGATATTCCATACCACATGCCGTCTGCTCAGATATGAAAGCTAAGGGAAAGCTGGAGGAAGGGGGACATTCGTTATTTATGACATTTGTCTTCCGGAGCAACTGCTACGCCCGCTGAAGCCCTGCTTCCTGGGAAGTGGCTGAACATCACCTGCTGATGGGAATTAGACAGTAACATCGTCTGTTTTCCTTCTGCAGACACACCTTTTGCTATTGCTTCATTAAACTGCCTTTATCTTGGCCCACGAGTTTATTTTTTTCCATCTTATTTTCTACCCTGTTGTTTTGCAGACAGGAGTGACAGAGCGGCTTGGTGGGCACCTGGCATCCAGCCCACCACACTAGCTCACGTCAGTTTCAGCTGAAAATTCCAGGATCGACATAAGGATATGCAAGAAACTCCCCCAGTTTATTGCCTTCCACATCATAATGGAGCATCCGAAAACAAACATCACAGAAGAAACAAGGATCCTCTGGTGCCAGACTGTCTTTGTTGGTTACCCACCTGCAGGTTACAAAATACAAGTATTTTCTGTGTGAGTCAAACACTTGCGAATCTCACTTGTGACAAACATCTCAACATTTTACCTGGAGTTGGGGATGGCAGCGACAAACATCAATAATTAATGTTATATTGACCAGGTACTGCCTATATTGTCTATTTCCCACCCCAGGCATACAGCTTTTTTTCCAAACTCACACCCACACAGTGCCAATCCCAGCTGCTACCTTACACTGCTACAGCAGCATTTCCTGAACTCCTCTAACCTGCGGTAGCTGGTACACTGCATAACCGAAAAAAAAACCCCCAACCCACCCCAAAATTAACAAGAATCTTCTGTCCACCCTATGACCATTTAAGTAATGAAAGAAAAAATCTGTTTTCCCTTAAGGCAAGAAACTGTGATACAGAGCAGACACATGACTTGACCCAAACTACTCTCGAGTAGTAACAAATCCATTTATGACTCCAAAAGAAGCACCTGGATGATGCAGACAAGACAAGGAGAAGATTGCTGCATACTCCAGCAAGCACTGGAGTTAACATGAACACAGGTGCCAGTACAAGGAGGGCCTGCCATGCCACGGAGCAATTAATTTATGGTAGCACTCAGCGGCCACGACAGCTCAAGGCCTCTAGTGATTAGATGCTATCTGCACAGATTAAAATACGCAGGACAGCCAGCCAAAGCAGCTCTGCCATCCATGGTTTAGCATCTCCCCACTTCAGCTTAGTGCTTTATCCTGGTTTTAATTTAATGCATTTACATCACCTCTGGTAATGCCCTCCCCATCCCATCTTTCCCCCATATTGACCCTTTGGCTCCACCTCCCCTTATGGCCAAATGCCTCACAGATTATAGCTGCTTGTGAAGGCATCCTAGGGGCTCTGCTAGGAACCCTAGGATGGGCTCCCATCACAAGCGGAATTGGCTCCTTGCCTGATTCCAGGGAAGTCTAAGGCCAAACAAGCAAGATAACAAGGACACAGCTGCTGTGTCAAACTGAGGCTGAGACTGTAAGCTGCTCTGGGGGGAAAAAAGGAGCAGTGGGTATTTTTGTAAATACATCATTCAGACCTATAAAATCAGAGAGCCTAGCCTAGTCTGTAGAAATCCTGTAGAGAAATTTCTACTGTGTCTATTGAAAAGCTTTATCATGTCTAAGTAAACAGCACTAAAGCAGATAAAGAGCACCAAATTCACATTCTGCTCTCTTAACTGCAGAAAATCTGTGCATCACAAAAAAGTTCCTTCAAGTACAGCTGCACAGCAGGGTTTTCAGGTAGAGGGTTAGGGGTTTACCTGTGGGCAATGCTATACGCCGTTCTGAAAAAATACCTAGATTTTACCATACTCAAGTTGGACAGATCCATGCTTCCCTTTACTCAGATGCTAGATTTAATGAAAGCTCTGTGAGTCAAATAATTAGCCACTTCATCATTTCTTTTGATCGACCTGAATCATCATCTCCAAATGACTGCTACCTGCAGGAGGCCTTTTCCTGGGTAGAGAGTGGACAGCTGCTTGAGGAGTAAGATTTCAAAATACTTGCATGAAGATTATTCACACACCTTATCAAATATATACAGAGCTTTGATTTTTAATTATTTTTTTTCAAGTTAGTAGCAGCACCTAGAAAGACTCATTTAAGAGGAATGAGAGCGTAGCTTACCTGGCTGTATACATTTTGCACACAAAGCATTTTCTGGTACATAACCAGTGTTTCTTCATCAGCAAGGGATAGAGGTTCCTGTCCAGGCAGTCATCATGATGAATGAGCCTTGAGGGAAATAAATAATGCATAAAATAAAGACTCAGCAGTGTCGGAATTTATCTGGATATAAGCATGGACATTGAAGATAAGGCATAATTTACATTCCTGTGTAAACTATGACTAGATTTCTGCTTAGCATTTCAACACAGATGAAGACCTCGGGATAGACTGCTAGCTGCACCATCTCTGGATTTTATGGTCAGCAGTAAATTCAGTTTGTGCAGTAACTCAGAAGTCTTCATCTATTTTAGATGGTATTTTCAAAGGTTTTATCTCTTATATAGACTAACCAACAGGCAAAATCGTCACCAGGTGAATGTTCAGAGGTTCGTAATCCCGAGATCATTTACTTGCAACATCTATGCCCTTCTTTGGGTTGTGTTCCTCTTGGGAGGTATCATTTATTGACAATGCTTAGATACATTAGGCTTCTGGAAACAAAAAATTATCTGTCACCCACTACAGACAATCAGAGGAGTGCTCTCTCTACCTGCTATGCACTGAGCAGAGGACACAGCAGTTCTGTTGATGGGGTTGCCACCTTTATCAGCTCCTCCTTCTCTCCCTTGCCTATCCACCTCAGCCCACTATTTCCACTTCTCTGTTCTCTTTTCAGTTCCTTCCCCTCGGCATCAAGTCTAAACTAACAAGTGCAGCTGACTCCAGCCAGAGCCATTAACAGCATTCTGCTCCCTGGTGCTCCGGAACCAGCATGTTCATCTGCCACACACTGGCTCTGCACAGAAAGTGCTTTTCACTGTGGGTGCCATTCCTCCCATACCATAGTCACGCCATGCTAGTTAGAAAACAATCTTTTTATGCAGACAACTTATAAAAAAAAAAAAAAAAAGAAAAAAAGTACCGGAGATTACTTTCTTCCTTGCAGAAGTAGTCACATGTATGGACTGAAGTCTTAAATAAACCCTGCAGAAGGCTGCAGAATAATCTTAAAATTAGTCTAACAAATACTCAGCATTTAATGTCTGAAGTTTGTCCACAGAAAGCTTGCATTCAACTGCCTAAGGACTACCAAAGAGCAGTAACCTACCTTATATCTGTGACGATAATGATGTGCTCACAGTTCCCTTGATGGCAGAAAAGGTATGGAAAGCCAATTTTGAGGGACAAATCATTAAATGTGTAGTCCTCCATTTTAACAGACTGAAGACTTCCATAGCCTCTGTCATGAGATTCTGACCACTCAATAACTGTCCTAAAAACAGAAAGGTATTCAGCATAGCAATGCTATAAACTGTGAATGCAGTGAAAAGGAAGGCCTTGGGGAACATGCAAAACTCTTCACTGGGACACAGTTAAAAAGATGGAAATCAAAACACCTCGCATTTTGTAATAATTTAAGGTAATTTTACAGCAATACCACTGCCCCACAGAACTGTGCACTGTTCTTGTGGAACACCCATCTTTAAATCCCCACCAGGCACCTTCCTGAGAGTGTAAGCTCCTGATGACACCCATCCAGGTCTGGTTTGCAAGCGCAACAGTTCTCAAGCATTCCAATAATTCAAGTTACCAGCAGGTCATTTTTGCTCCCTTGGTCAATAACTCTATTATAAAGCTTTTTTTGGTTTTGCCAAGGAGAAACACAAAGCTGCCAACTGCACAGTTACATTTCCAAAATTTGGCACTTGAAGGGCACTGGCCACTGCTGCAATTTTTTCTTGGCTTTTCAGCATATTCCTACATACTTCACTTCTATAAACTATGTATGTTATCACAAACCCTTCCATGAAGGCCACTGCCGCTCACGGACAGAAAGAGAAGTGGCAAAATAATTTCTCTGAAGTCACACTTAAGTCTGGCATATCAAGAACAGATTCCAAACTCACAGCTCTTCCATCCATTTTAACATCTTGATCTCCTAAATCTCACTAGTGTGTCAGCAAGCCCATACTTCCGTAAAATAAACCACTACGTACAGTTTAAATGGACATGACCTGTGCTCAACCAGCGTGAGCTATAGATCCAAACAAGAGATCCCAGAGACTCTTGGCAATGTCATCTCAGATTTCTTCTCACAACAGTCACACAGTCCCCTTGTTGACTTTACCATGAAGGCATTTAGCTTGTTTTCAAGACTGAGCAGAAATCTTACTTCTACACAGCTGAGCTTGTCTTTCTGACCCATCTTCTACCTCACAGGCAAGTTTTCTGGTGGTCATCACAACTAGGGAGGGCACTTAATAAGCCAGTACAGACTGGCACCTTGCACTTTCCACAGCAATCCCATCCCAACAAGCAAAACAAAATTTGTGGGGAAAAAATGCGTTCATCCCCTTTTCAGAAAGGAAGTGAATGGAAGGAAAAAGCAAAGCAAGTAAAGTTAAACCTCTATGTAAGAATCAATTCCACATGAAAAGATCGTAAAAAAAGTCCATTCCAGCTTCATACACTAGACGTTCCAGTCTTCAAAACACCAGAAATCATAAACAAAATTAAATAAATCTCCTGTCCCTTAAGGTTTTCCTTAGTCAACGTCTACAAATATTATACCTGCTCAGATCTCTGCACTCTGGGTATCTTCTATCATTATAAAAGATGCCTTCAAAATAAAAGAAAGCAGATTTGTAGAGATCCTGAGAGAAAGAGATAAGTCTGCATTAGTGTTATGAGAGATTAAACAAAAGAACATGTCAAAATCCACAAAATCATAGTATCACTTAGGTTGGAAATGACCTTTAAGATTACCAAGTCCAGCCACTGACCCAGGACTGCTAAGTCCACCACTAAACCATGTTGCTATCTATGTGTTTTTTAAACACCTCCAGGGATGGTGATTCCACCACCTCCCTGTTCCAGTGCTTGACCACCTGTAGAGGAATTACAGAGGAATGAAGGCAGGTTAATTAACATTGATAATATACAGCTACGGGCTTGCTTCAGGGGTGGTGGGTTGGCTGAGGTGGATAACATGCAGCTGTGGCTGGTTCCTGTGAAGCAGTTAAACAGCTCTAAGGACTGTGTGAAGGGTGGCCAATGATGAGAGACCTGGGAGAAGCAGAGGGAGGAGAGAGTGTGCCCTGGATGGAGGAGAGAGAAGGATGCAGCAGAGGCAAGAAGCAGGGTGGACTGGCCTGAAGAGGATGAAGAAACAGCACAAACAGTAAATGAACTGTTGAAACCTTGTGGGGGATTGGTGGCTGTGCTGGGGCAACGTGTGGTAACTACCTACTGAGGTTAACCTGGTATGTGATGGTAAAAGCCTTGTTGCTTGTGCAGTAACAACCACTCTTTTAGTGAAGTAACTGTTCCGAAGATCCATCTAAACCTCCCCAGCCTGACTTGAGGCTTTTCCCTCTTGCCTTGCCATTGTTATGTTGGAAAACAGACCTGTCCCCACTTGCTTACAACCTCCTTTCAGGTGGCTGTAGAGAACAGTAAATTTCTCCCTGACTCTCCTCCACTCCTGACTAAACAGCCCCAGCTCCCTCAGCTGCTCTTTGTAAGCCTTGTGCTCCAGACCCTTCCCCAGCTCCGTTGCCCTTCTCTGGCCACGCTCCAGCACCTCCATGGCCCTCTTGCAGTGAGGGGCCCAAACCTGAACACAGCGTTCGAGGTGCGGCCTCACCAGTGCCCAGGACAGGGGGACCATCGCTGCCCTGGTCCTGCTGGCCACACTGTGTCTGGTACCAGCCAGGGTGCTGCTGGCCGCCTTGGCCACCTGGGCACACTGCTGGCTCATGCCCAGCCGGCTGTGGACCAGCACCCCCAGGCCCTTTCCCACCAGGCCCTTTCCAGCCGCTCTGCCCCAGCCTGTAGCGCTGTGTGGGGCTGCTGTGACCCAAGGCAGGACCCGGCACTGAGCCCTGTTGAACCTCACAGGAATGGCCTCGGCCTGTCGCTCCAACCTGCCCAGATCCCTCTGCAGAGCCTGCCTGCCCTAAGGACAGCAACACTCCCCCCAGCCTGGTGTCACCTGCAAACTTACTGAGGGTGCACTCAGTCCCCCCATCCAGATCACTGACGAAGACATTAAACAGGACTGGCCCCAGGACTGAGCCCTAGTGAACACCATCTGTGACCAGTTGCCAGCTGGACGTCACTGCATTCACCACCGTCTTTGGACTAGGCTGTCCAGCCAGCTTTCAACCCAGCATAGAGCACACCCATCCCAGCCATGAGCAGCCAGGAGAATGTCATGGGAGGCAGTGCCAAAGGCTTTACCAAGATCCAGGTAGGCAACACCCACAGCCTTTCCCTCATCCACTAGGCGGGTCATCTTGTTCTAGGAAGAGATCAAGTTTGTCAGGCAGGACCTGCCTTTCATAAACCCATGCTGGCTGGGCCTGATCCCCCTGTTGTCCCGCACATCTGTGTGACGGCGCTCAGGATGACGTGCTTCATAACCTTCTCCTGCACTGAGGTCACACTGACAGACCTGTAGTTCCCCAGATCCATCCTTCTTGTAGACGGGTGTCACACTGGCTGACCCCCAGTCTTCTGGGACCACCCTGGTTAGCCAGGACTGTTGATAACTGATGGAGGGTGTTCTGGTGAGCTCCTCCACCGGCTCCCTCAGTACCCTCAGGTGGACCCCATCTGGCACCATAGACTTGTGTGTGTCTAAGTGCAGCAGCAGGTCACTAACTGTTCTCTCCTGGACCATGGGGACTTCATTCTGCTCCTCATCTTCATCTTCCAGCTCAAGGGCTGAGTACTCAGAGGGTAACTGGTCTTACTATTAAAGACCGAGGCAAAGAAAGCATTAAGTACCTCAGCCTTTTCCTTGTCCTTCCTTGCAATGTTCCCCCTCAACATCTAATAAGGATGCAGATAGACCTCTGCTCTCCTTTTGTTTCCAATATATTTGCAGAAACATTTTTTTTATCTTTTACAGCTGTGGCCAGCCTGAGTTCTAGCTGGGCTTTCGGATCTCTAATCTTTGCCCTGTATAACCTCACAACATCCTTATAGTTCTCCAGAGTTGCCTGCCCCTTCTTCCAAAGGTGGTAAACTCTCCTTTCCCGCCCCATCCCCACCCCGAGTTCCAGCCAAAGCTCACTGTTCAGCCAGGCAGGTCTTCTTCCACACTGGCTCACCTTTTGGCACATGGGGACAGCCCACTCCTGGTGTCATTAAGATTTCCTTCTTGAACAATGTCCACGCTTCCTGGGCCTTCAGGACTGTATCTCAAGGGACCTTGTCAACCAGGCTCTTAAACAGGCTAAAGTTGGCTGTTTGGAAGTCCAAGACAGTGACTCTGCTGACCCCCCTCATCACTACTTTGAGAACTGAAAACTCTTATCTTGCAACTGCTATGCCCAAGATATCCTCCCACCCCTATGTCACCCACCAGTCCTTCCCTGTTCATAAACAGCAGGTCCAGCAAGGCATTTCCCCTGGCTGGCTCACTCACCAGCTGGGTCAGGATAATGTAATATACTGATTTTGTATTTTTTATATTTATATTTTTATATTATAATAATATAATACAATATAATTTAGAAATCTAAAGTGCTTAAGAGATGTCACTGTACAGATTTCTAAGAAAAGCTTTGTACTGGTTTTAGATCCTGATGTGACAACAAGGTTTATATGACTGCCAGCTAGGCAGCTGCTCTGCTGATACTGTGCTCAAGCCATTACAGCTTATTTTAGTGTTCTTATTTCTACATCCATTATAGCAGTTACAAATTTCTACAAAAACAGAGAACAAGAACACAGGCATCATTGCACAAATTAAGTAACTGCAGTCGCTTTCCATGATTAACATGGTGACCAGCTCACTCCAATTCTGTAACTTGCTCATTAAGTCACAGAATCCTGATGAACTTTTTACATGTCTGTTGCGAAGCAGCCTATGACCTGCAAGAGCTTACAGTGGAAAAGAACAAGTAGAAGGCAAGAAGTGAAAGGAATTACTTTACAGGCTGGCTGCAGAGGCATAAGCAGACTAAATAAGAATCAAACAGCAAAACCATGGACAACTAGGCACTCTGGATCCCCAGACCAGTCTCACATGTCTTTATTAAGAAAGAATGAATGCTCATTTGTGGCCAGAGGTCTCTTTAAGCTATTAACTCCAACATGTCAAAAGATGGGAAACACAGACACTGGGGCCAGAGATGGGGTCCATGACTGCAGGTGACCTGCACAAAGGCACAGCAGTAGGAATGTGTTTTACATTCAGACAGTTTGTTTTGGCTCTGTTATTGCCACCATCCCTGGCTCTCCAACCACAAAATGTTAAGTACTGCCATGCTCTGACACCTCCCTAGGAATTTCTGTGGGTCACCGCAGTTCTGAGTTAGCTAGTCCTTTAAAGCTGCTCCAAACTTCAGAAAACAGCTGTTTGTCATAGTGAACAGAAGAGAGCCACTGTTAAAAACTTCTTGGGAGTTTGATTAGTGTTGGCCAGAGGTATGACTCAGACATTCCTTCCTCCCGGACTCTGCATTAGGCTTCACTTTGCAAGGAGGGATGCCCTATTACATTTTCCCAGGGAACCCTACCACTAGCAGTAACCACATGAAGTATCCAGGATCCTTGTTAAAAGTATCCATATATGAGGAAATACCTCAATATTGCCCAGTTCTCTCAAACATCCCCCTGATGCTGGTTTTACTAAGGGGTTTGTTAACAAACCAAACCAAACAAGGCACATAATAGAACAGAACAGAGTATTTCAGTTGGACGGGACCTGTAACGATCACTTAGTCCAACTGCCTGACCAACTCAGGGCTGACCAAAAGTTGAAGCATGTTATTAAGGGCATTGTCCAAATGCCTCTTAAACACTGACAGCTGTGGGGCACTGACCACCACCCTAGGAAGCCTGTTTCATGATTTGACAACCCTCTCAGTAAAGGTATGTTTCATAATGTCCAGTCTAAACCTCCCCATCACGGCTTTGAACCATTCCTACACATCCTATCTCTGGATCCCAGGGAGAAGAGACCAGCACCTCCCTCTCCACTTTACCCTTTTAGGAAGCTGTAGAGAGCAATGAGGTTACCCCTCAGACTCCTTTCCTCTAAACCAGGAAATGACACAGTTCTCAGCCATTACTTATAGGACATGCCTTCTGGCCCTGTCACCAGCTTTGTTGCTCTCCTCTGGATGCATTCGGGTACCTTCACATCAGTCTTGAATTGCGGGGCCCAGAACTGCACACAGTACCCAAGGTCAGGCTGCACCAGCGCTGAATGCAGCGGGATAATCCCCCCTTCTGACCGGCTGGTTACGGCGTGTTTGGTGCCCCCCAGGACGCGGTTTGCCCTCCTGGCTGCCAGGGCACGCTGCTGACCCAAGTGAGCTTAATGCCCACCAGCACCCCCGGTCCCCTTGCTGCAGGGCTGCTCTCCAGCCACTCCTCTCCCAGCCTGTGCTTGTGCCTGGCATTACTCCACCCTAGATGCAGAGTCCAGCGTTTGGACTTGTTAAATTTCATCCCTTTAATCATTGCCCAATGAAGAAAAAGCAAAAAATAAAATCACAAAACTCAAAAGGAGCAGGAATGAAAGAGAAGTTAGGCCTATCTATGCCAATAAAATCCAGAAAGTCTCTCTAACTCTGTCCGTACCAGCTGACAAGCTGCACTTGTTTACTTAACCAATGAGAGCAGCAACTTGATCCTTGTGCTCAGCCTGTGTACTCAAGTGGTAATTCAAGAGAAGCAGAAGCTGACATCAACACCTAACTTACTTACACAGCCTCTTTCCTGCAGACTCTCAGAGCACCATTCTTATTTGTATCAGTCTCTTTAACATCCCTAAAGTAAACAGAAGTAATTTTCTCTATTTGGAAAAGGTAACATACTTTTGGCAGGTCATGGTGCCACTTCCTAGACTGAAAGGAAGAAAATTCTTCCCCACCAATGGCTCATTACCTGGTTTCTGAAGCAACTTGCAAATTTTATTGTGAAGACTTACCACATACTGAGCCTATACTTCAATGCAAACTGTAAATTAACAATCATGCTTGAGGAAAACAAGTAAATTGAATGAATGCACACCACTCATTAACAGCTCCTGCTGGGAGGCCAGGCATGGTGGCATGCACTTTACTTTGGGGAAATTACTGAGGTGAGGAAACCTAAATCCAACCCTGTTGAGGCCATGACAGCCTCACATGACTCCTCTGCATCCCCAGGAGGAGAGCCTCAGAACTGTCTGGTCTCAGAACTAACCAGCTAGTGCTTTACTAGGTAGTGGCAGAAAGATTCTTCCATTTACTTTACGTAAATGAAAAACTAGTATCTGGGATGTATTTCAGTCTCCTTAAACAAGGATGTATTACCTCTTCACTATTGTGTATACAAGTATGTGAAATCCTCTGGTTTCTCTCAGCTTGCATGTCGTATATTATTTGATGCCTATTATATTGATAATATATTATATTATTAATACATAAGGTTGGCGGAACAGCTGGGTCCTAAGGGTAATAATCAGTGGAACAAAGTCTAGTTGGAAGGCAGTAACTAGTGGAGTACTTGAGAGGTCAGCACCAGGTCCAGTTCTGTTTAACATCTTCATTAATGATCTGGATGATGGGGGCAGAGCATACCCTCAGAAAGTTTGCTGCTGACACAAAACTGGGAGGTGTGGTTGATATACCACGCTGCCACCCAGGGGGACCTCGACAGGCTGGAGAAATGGGCCAACTTCATGAATTTCAGCAAGAAGTGCAAGGTCCTGCACATGAGGAGGAGCAACCCATGCACCGTTTGGTACTGGGGGCCCCTAAGCTGGAAAGGAACTTGGCAGAAAAGGACCTGGGGGTCCTGATAGAAACCAAATTGACTGTGAGCCAGCAACGTGCCCTTGCAGCAAAGACAACAAACAGGATTCTGTGCTGCATTAGACAAAGTATTGTCAGCAGGTTGAGGGAGGTGATCCTTTCCTTCTACTCAGCTAGTGAGGCCGCACCTGGAGTCCTCTGTCCAGTCCTGA
Organism: Falco cherrug; assembly: GCF_023634085.1. Taxonomy (NCBI): domain Eukaryota; kingdom Metazoa; phylum Chordata; class Aves; order Falconiformes; family Falconidae; genus Falco; species Falco cherrug. The sequence continues at coordinate 35,213,165 of NC_073720.1, read as the reverse complement.
GGCTCTCAGTAAGAGACATGGACATACTGGAGAGAGTCCCATAACAGCCATGAAGATGAAGGGACTGGAGCATCTCTCCTATGAGGAGAGGCTGAGACAGCTGGGACTGTTCAGCTGGAGAAGAGGAAGGTTCAGGGGGGACCTTATTAACACATATAAATACCTCTATGCAAGATGCAAAAAGGACAACACCAGGTTCTTTTCCCTGGTGCCCAGTGACAGGACAAAAGGCATTAGGCACAAACTGAAACACAGGAGGTTCCCTCTGAGCATCAGGAAACACTTCGTTGTGAGGGTGACCAAGCACTGGTAGAGTTGCCCCAGACAACTGTGGAATCTCCATCCTTGGAGATATCCAAGAGCTGTCTGGACATGGTCCTGAACAACTGGCCGTAGGTGGCCTTGCTTGAGCTTGCACCAGATGACCTCCAGAGGTCCCTTCCAACCTGAACCATTATATGTGATATATTATTGAAAAGATGCATTTTTAGTATTTTCAATTAAAGTACTTTCTCTCTATTGACCCCTTTTGCATATCCCCAGAGCACACCTGGCAATTGGGCAAGAGGGGAATAACCTTCATTCCTACTTTTGATTAGCACCCAACTCCAAACACCAAAGCATCAAAGTTCAAAGGGGGATGATCTGCAGATTGTTTTCTACTGCCTCTGGTGTCTTAGACTATAGCTTAAAGTCAAGTTAGTCCACAGGGTACATCTATGCAAAAACTCACCACCAGTGTTACTACATCCCAGCGGTAGCATTAAAGGTGTTTTTCTTGACATGGAACAAAACAGATCAGCTTGGTAGTGCTACCAGGAAGTATTAACTTGCAGTGCCACCCACAGGCAGAACCAATTTACTGCTGAATTTACTGCTGAAAAACATCAGAGCAAAACTCTGCCTCCCTCTCTCCTGTATATTCTCAAAGCTCCTGCACATGTAGAGGTTTCCACATAGAACATTTTACCTTGCTGATGTGCTCTGGTGCTTGATCTGGCTGAGTGCTGAACTCACCACCCATCTGAAGGTCACTGACACAGGAAATTGAGTCTCTCAGCTCAGTGAGCTTCTGGCTGCCCAGTACAAGGACTGTCTGATAGGGTTTGTGGTGTTTATGCTACAAAGAAAAGGGCATATAAGCTTCAATTAAAAATCACTTGTTATCATCAGTACTGCTCTTCAGTTGATAGCTTGAGGTCAATAATGGCAGCACACAGCACACCCCCTCTCTGTACAAGATTTTAAACGGCATCTTACCTCAGCCTCTCCTAAGGCTGTCATTTATTAGTTTCATTCATAAACTCAAAAATTACAATCCCCATTAGAAAGTGCCCAAAAGATATAAAGTCTAAGCACATTCATCCCAAATCCAGAAAGAATACTTTAGTTTTTATGTATTTAGTTTCAGATTTTGAGCTTTCTGTGAAATCAATTAACTGCTGAATAATTACTGTAAAAATTTCCTTCTGTAAACCACTAACAGAATGAAAGGCAGATTCTGAAAATCCTTTAAAAAGTTACCACAGTTGAAGGGTTTACCATGCTTCCTCAGTGGACTCACTGATTTTAACTGCTGGGAAAGCAACATACTACCTGAGTAGGGAAGAGACATCAGTATACAACCTAGAAGATTTAGTACCAGCCTTTTGAAATATGACAGGATAGAAGACATTCAGAGTTAAAAGTAGTTCTCCCTCCTCAACTAGATCTGTTGGATTGTCTGGCCTCTTTCCAATTGCATGTGATTCCTGGGAAGAAAAAAAAATATGTATTGGCAACCACTTATATATCATAGCCCCTGGACAAAAGTCTGAGAAATGCTGTTCTAACTGTAACTCACTTCTGACTGTGTAGCCTTCTGAACTGATAGCAGCCTACCTCGTCGAAGATGAAGTATTAGAACCTGCTGTAATTACTGATTTCAAGCATTCTTCTTCATTCCTCATCTCTGGAGAAGCTGAGGTGCTTTCAGCAGTTACAAGGTAACTGGCTACTCTGTGGCTACTGAGACACCCTGCATTAAGGAATTAAAGCTTGCCACTGCTCTGCCCTCATGGAACCTAACTGCTACCAACTTCCTTCACTTAATGCTTTGAAATGCTCTTTGAATGTGCTTTCACATGCGAAGGGAGATTGCAACCCTCAACCTGAGAAAGGCTGACCTAGATACTAGGCATAAGAGGAAGTATATGAAAATAAAAATTAGTGTGATGCTTCCTCTTATTAGGGAAGCTTGACATAGCTGGAGGTCTCCATTTCTCCAGAATCCAAACGCAAAATAGAGCACTGCCCTTGCCACACTACTATGTTTTAGGAAAGAAGTGAAAGCATTTCCCCATTTCCATCCTACTTTATGTTTAAGGCATAGCCCAGCTGTGAGAATGAAGGAGGGCACTTCTCTGTGGCAGTTGGTTTGCTCCCTTTTCAACAAATCAAGAGAGAACACTGACTGCAGAAACACTTTCAACCAGCCTGAAGCGTACTTCAGATTTAATAGCAAGAATGTGTACTACTGTGAGACTTCAGTCCAGGGATACTTGTCGTCTGTCCCTTGCATCTCTCTTCTTCATGCGACACGTTCCAAGCTGACATTTCTTATTGCTCTCATCCTGTTCTAGGACACTGTGTTCCCAACCAGCTCTGACACAGAAACCAATTACCACAGCTTGCTTAAAGGATGCGATAACTGACCATGTGCGTGCTCTTTCAGAAATAGAAATAAAACGCCACTCATCAAAACCCTTTATGAATATTTCTATTGCAAATATTTTCTCAGATACGCCCTAGGCTAAAAGCCCAACACAGCTGTTGCATCTCAGCTGATACATGATGTTTACACCATGCACCTGGGCCTCTGGAGAGTTGAAACACAATCGCTCGTGACAGATCACGAAACCTCAAGGAGAAAAAGTGTCAATAGTCACAAGTGAGGCTCCTTCCCTACTACACCTTCAACCCTAACTTTTACAACAGTTCACGGCTTGCTTGTTCAAGTCATGGATTCCAGCAATGCAAAATTTAAGAACTTCAGTTTCCCTTTTTAAGGCTTTAATGGTTGTGAAGAAATCTTAAAGAAAAAAACCCAAAGAGCTACTAAGCATAGTTAAAGGAATTCCAAGATGGCATTTGAGGGGCTGATCACTACACTCCTGACAGCTCAGAATAGCTGAGGAACTTGGGTTACAAAGCTCAGAATTAGGAAGTTACTCCCACCATGCTCCTACTGTCTTCCTCCTTCAGCCCTACAAAAACTAGCTCACAATCATTTACACATTAAAGCTTAGATTCCAATACAGGACTCCATGAGCAAAAACATTTTATCTGGCTTTATGATAACTTCACATGATGCTCATTACACACACAACGCTTTAGTAGCGACCAAATAAAAACAGTCATACAGTGGTAATGGGCTGGTGTTCCTCCTTACTATATTCAGTACTAACAGACCGTAACAAGAGTTCCTGTCCTATCTTTCTATAAAATGTTTTTAATCTTAATCATTACCTGCAAATCTGTACCTGCAAACACTTACAGTGTACAGAGGTTCACAGTGATGAAAAAAAGCAAAAGGAGAAGCTGGATTTTGGCTGTGCAGAACTGTCTTGAGATCTTATGAGATGACAGAGAACTTAAGACAAGGAACTTACCATCTCATAGGTAAGAGTTTCTTGTCTGCAAGCCCGATCCACAATAATTGTTTCTTCTCTCCTCTCTAATGCCTTCTTTCTAATTCTAAGGGGCAGGAACACAGGACAAAATTCATTCAACAACTTCCATGCAGAATCTCTAGGTATATTTTTAAACAACAGAAGCTACTACAGTGCAGCTTTCAAAGAGGAGGATTTCTGGCTGTCTTAGCATGTCTCTTACAATACTTACCTCCTGACTTCCGCAGAAGTGTGGTCTTTCTAGTAGTAGTAGCATACTACTTCCTAGTAGTACACAGGCTGGCTTGTGGATTTCAGTTAGTGTTTTTCTTTCCCCTTATGTGCAAATTACAGGTTAGTTTTACACTTAAGAAAAAAAAAACCCAGCAAAATGTTGTCTGAAGAGGCTCCCCTAGAAAGTACATTTTCCTACCTTTAAGGAAGCTGTTTCAACTATCCCTCCTACTTCAGAGAAATCGAATTCATGTTCATGCAACCAGAAGAAAGAGCCCACAAATATTCTCAACCCCATGACAGATACTGTTCTAAAAACACTTCAGTATCATTTGTGGAAGAAAGTATCATACATAGAATATCTACTAAAATACATGTATTTAACTACTGCATGAACACCAAATCCTTTTAACCTTCAGGACAAGTCTATTTATCCTCTAGACCTTCCTGAAGGTTTTCAGTAACAATCAGACTTAACACTGATCACAGTCGTTAAAACATTCCTTTACATTAGTAAACTGAAACATATGTAAACTGAAATTCAAGTACAGCGAAGGCCTGAACTGGTCAAGTATGAGTTCAAAGTTCACTAACTGATAGAAACTTAATATACATCACTCAGTGTCTGAAATGCATCAGTAGTATCAACGAATTCCGTAAAGAGTGGGTTTAGATAAAGAGGTTATCTGGCTACAACTTCACTACTTACACTTTGGCTGTTACGATGTGACTGTGGGTTACTAGAGGCAAAGCTAAACAGATCTATTTCACAAGGCTCTGGGGAAACCTCCTGCAGGACTATGAGAAGTTCCTTGCATGCTCCAAATTCAAATTCAGGCACTAGTTCAAAAGTACCTAGGTCCAGAAATCCTAAGTTCTTCCAATAACAAAGATGGAATATTTTGTATATCATAATAAAAACATTCTAAGTAACATTCAAGCAGAAGGCTCATACCAATTATCCTATCAAGCTGGTGTTTCTGCCCTTAGAGTATTTCTGGACTCTGCTTCAGAAACCACACCATTGCCCTGAAAGGGAACAATCAGCCAGCCATGCTTTTGTGCTTGTTTTCCACCCCACCCCATATCAGGGTACTATGAAGTATATAACGAACATACCGAAGAGTTAGCAGACTGCTGTCTTCAGGAATAACATCTGGGTCCTTTTCTTTATCAGAAGACAGTAACATATCAAGGCTAGGACAATTAAAAGAAACAAAAAAACTATTACATATTTTTTCATACTTACTTTGTAACAAAAAAATCTATGAAGCTTAGAAGGAGCCAAGAGAAAAAAGCAAATAAACAAGACAGAGCCTGTATAGCCTAAATCAGGGTAAAAAGGCAGTACGGTTGACGAGATAAAGAACCAGAAGTCAAAGAGTTCTGGACTTTATATCTGGCTTTCAGAAAGACGGGGTAAATTTTATCTTTATTTTGCATTCTTCCTAATGAAGCATAGCTGCCTAGAGAGGTTTAATTATCCCCATTCAAAATGTGTCTCGATACTTTATATGAACTAAAAATGACTTTTTAAAATCTCATCCACCTATTCGGATTTTCTGATGATATATAGCAAAATAGATTCAACCAAAAGGAACCATCAACCTCAACCCGCATCGTAAAGCCAACACCCCTCCGCAGGTGCAAACGTGGGCAAGCCACCACATTTACATGATCTGTCATTGGTGTATTAAGGCATGAATTTATGCCATGTCTTCCAGTGGGAGTAGGACATCACTTCTGCCAGAAGTGACACATCCACTCTTCCTTGTATCCTTCTTTCCATCCTCAGATCCTTTCACCCACACTCTTCTTTTGTTAGCACAGAACCCGAAGTATAGCTAACCACAGTTTTTTTGCTGTAGTACAAATCAGTGCAGGATCTGGAAAGGAAAAGTGGTACTGCTTTTGGCTGCAGCAATAATTTCAACTGATTATACAAATGTTAAGTTTTAATAACATAAATGAGGATGGAACTTCTCATAAACATGCCACAAAAAAATGAAACTTGTGGGATCCCATATCTGTTCCCCTGCCACAGTTTTATAACATAATGTTACCCTACACCATTCCACAAACAGACCAAATCATCCATCTGAAAGCTTCAGATTAGGCACTATAATAGTATCAATTACCTTTTCAGAAACACAGAACAACACTGACTCAAACACAGTAATACTTCTGTATTAATCACAAAATAATTTTATACAACTTAAAAATAGTCTGGAAAGTATTATTTAAAACAGAGAAGTATCATAGACTTTGAATCAGACTTGATCTTTTTTGTCTCTATCATCTGCAGACTGTATAAAGGCACAGCTGATACCATTACCTAAATCCATGCGCAGTTGGAATCCCACCAAACTCTTGTGCAAACCCATCTCTTTATGGGACACCCAAAGCATTTGTGAGGTCCAGGGAAAATTTTTGGATTGTAAAATTTATTCTCAATACTCAATATAATTTATGATTTCATTATATTATTTTTCATTGTAATATTATAACGTTCCCCACAATCTTATAATGTCCCCCATGTTAACAACACTAAGCTAGGTAATACTAACACTGCAGTAATGAGTCTTCAGGGTGGACCTGCATAGGAATATATAGTCATTGAGAAACTGAAGCCTGGAATTAACTGGTATCAGCTGACAATACGCAAAAGTCAGAGACAAAATTTTGGTTGTGGGTAGATGGCCTAGTTATGATGACTCAATAAAGTAACCTTTCATTAAAGATAATTTGAATTTGCTGCTGTTTAGTTAGTTTCTTACCATCCAGCAGTACACAGAGTATTAACCTCTGTGTCCTACAGGTTTCATCTCAAACTGAAAATTGCTGGGTTTGAATTACTGAGAAAAGGGCATTCCTTCAGAAATACCATTTTAAAACAAACTATGCACCAACTAGTTATAACCTCTTGGAAAGAGAATCAACCTTATCCTTCAATCCCACTCAAGGAAGTGGAGACAGGGACAAGTGAGCAAGTCCTGTAGGGACAACTGAGCAAGTCCTGTATCAAGTGCAGACTGAACTACTGCTGAGGAATAGTTATCCAACTAACATTAAAGGAGGAGAATAGCACTCTGGAGAACACAGAGCAAGCACTAGCCTTTTAGATGGGGCTGTTCTCCATTCAGCATAGATTAGTGTTATGAACAGCCCACCTAATGAAGTGACGTACAACCCCTGACAGGTAAAGCAAATCACAAATGACCCTTCTGTGGAATCAACTTCCCAACCAGCATGACCAGACTGTTTATCTAAGTCTTCCTGCACACGAATCAGTTATCCCATTCATTAAAAAGCCCCTAGTCACTTGATGACCTGCCATTTCGAAGAAGTGGCTGTGTATTTTGTTCTTTAAACACCACAGACATTATTTGCAGGATCTGAAAAAGCCTGTTGCCCAGGATTGTGAAGTTCCACCTGCATCAAATGTGAGTTTCCCATTTCCCTTCTGTGTATACAGACGATGTCAGAACTCACCAATAAGATTTGTGCTTTCCTTCCCTCCTGTACAGCTCTAGGCCTGGATCTCTGACTGTGGTATCTACACCATACCCACTAATCTCCTGCTGCAGGAAAAAATGTTCTCCAGAAAGCAGCTCCAAGCAGCCACCATGTGAAATAGCTGGCATGTAAACTGTGTCCTCTTTTTCCTTGTAAGGACAGAAAGGCAGCTACTACAAACTGCCACTGAATCCCTGACAGTTCTGTGGACCACTGTGAGCCCAGTTACTGCCATTTCTCACTCCTGGAAAGTAAGAAACCCTCAGTTTCTAAAGGAATGTTAACACACAGAGCACTTCTCCAGTATTTTGCATCAGTCTAACAATTCATGACATATGTCATTGTATCACATGCACTGAAGCCTTGAAAGGCTTTGCTGTATGCCCTTTGCACAAGCCATGCTGGAGCTCCTCCTGAGCAAATCCGCTGCAGCCATAAAAGCCCCATCACTAACATTTGGTCCTTGGTCCATGGTCCTGATGAAACCTGGCTTTACGATGGGAAGTATATGCTAAACCCTTCAGAAATTAAGGCTAAGTAGTCAGTGTCATACACCCAACAGATGAAAGTGCAGGCAATACACACTCCTGACAGCCACAAGCATAGCATTTCACCGTGGGCCCACACAGAATAGCCCCTGCACACGAGACAAATACACTCAAGTGCACTCAGTTATGGTAGAGGGGAAAACCCTGGCCATACGGTTTTAATGGACACTGAAGTGAACTGTAGCAGTGATGAGGAACAACAGCTGAAGGTCTCACTTGAGAAAAGCAGGCCAAGTGTTACATGAAATTCATGTCCCTAGAAAAATAAGATGGCTAGAAATAAAAAGGCCAAAGGCAAGACTGTGGAAATTTGGACATGGAAATAGACTATTAGTGAAGCCTTTAATCACATGGCTTTAATTTTCTCAGAATATTCTGGCAGCACAATGAGCTTTCTCAGTTTTAGAAATCAGAAGATGCTTTATTATTTTGCCTGGTATTTTCATAGTAAGCAGGTAGAGTGTTTATATTACTCTTTACATTGCATATACTTTAAAGGCAGTACTTTCATCACCTTTCAGACACTAATACTACGAGACACTAAATACTAATACATTAAGACGTTAATGCTAGCTTAATGCAGCTTTATAACACATCCCTAGAGATATTTACAACTACCCCTCCTAATAAAACAAGAAGGTGAATTAGGGCTGAAGTGGAATTGGGTACCTGTAGCCTCACCTCCACTGACCTACCTAAAATCCACACCAATCTGAGTCTTAGCCTGCCCTACACGCCACAATAAATCACTCAGAAGGCAAAACAGAGTAACATAACTTCGCATTTCCAATGTTCAAGCACTTCAATCACTCAAACACCAATAATGAATCCCAAGGTAAACCTCTTTGTTCACAGACTGTTAAGGAATTTGAACAAAAAATAAACTTTACTTTGCCAACCCCTTGGAAAACTACTGATGGAATCTCCCAACTAAGGACACCATCTTACACCTGTTTAAAGTCTGATGAAAACACAAGCAACCTCTGTAACGACAACTTGAGCAGTATGCAAAGCCTTCTTACTGAGTTAAACTCAAGTGAAGACCATACTTTTTTTCGTGTGTTAAGTTCACAGCAATGCATTACACGAAGAAAATAGAAGAAAAAAAATCAACCACAAGACACTGAGATGCAAAAAGAGTTAAACAGCATTTAAACATTACACCATTTCTCCTCACCAGAAGACTCTAAATCATCAAGAATACTTAAACATACATTATGTCACTATATTCTAAGAAAGATTTAACTATGGTTATTTTCACCCTGAGTCTATGAAAGATTCTCTTAACCCACCACTATTTTAAAAATAGATATAGCAGGAGTATCTACATCTTCCCATCTCTCTTCTACCCAAATAAAACATTCATTTGCTAGAAGTTTCCTTACAAGTAGTTTACAGTCAGAAAACATCTGTGTTTACATCCAGGATGTATCACTTCAGTGCCTAGAAAACTATATTTATGCTAATAATAAACGTGACCCCAGCAAACCATAGAACAGATCTTGGTGTAGTCCAGTGTCTTCATCTCTTCTCACCGGAGGAATACAAACAGCTCAGAGCAAGACAGTGAAAGTGATCAGAGGTAGTGATTTGAGGTTGGCTAATGTTAAGGAGAGATTCCAGAAGCTAGGATTATTTAATGTATAAGCAAATGGAGATTATGGATTGGGATTTCCAACCCGCACAGGGGAAAGGTCACAGCAGAATGTGTAGGCTTACCTTCATTCTCCTGGAAAGCCGACAAGCAGCTCCCAGATCATGTGCCCTGTCCCCCCCGCACAGACTACCTGTCCTTTCTTTCCTTCCCTAACTTTTTCACTACACAGCACCACTTTACACAGTACACTCAGCAGCAAACAGACAGCATTGCTATGTAACACTGGCAAACACACACAGCAGACAAAATGTACCAGTCGTAGATTAAAGAAAGCAGAACAAAAGAAAAACCAGAATGAATGACGGGAAAATTCAACAAAGCATAGACAATCTGCTTGGAATTCAAGTGAAAATTGCAACACGCGCAAGCAACAGGGTCACTGCAGAGAACAAGCCACAGCACAGGAGCACTCGGAGACGACATATGCACTGGGAAAGCTCACAGGATAATTCTCACAGTTACTGCCACACCAGAATACATGAACTGGTTTTAATACTAATATCAGCCTCTGTTTTTACTAAGCCTAGTAATGATGAAAAATTATCCTCCTCACCAGAACTACGACAGCTGAAGTAAAGCATTCTTTTAGTTAAGCTAGCATTAGAAAAAGCGAGAATGCCTGACAAATTTCTTCTATGTTGGCAAGGCCAGATGCAATTCACTAAGTGTTGATGTCTTTCTGATTAAAAATGTCCCTAAATCTCTTGACTTCTGAATGGCTTACTAAGCTCTCACCATTACACACGACACTCACACAGGTATATTTTGGCTCCAACACTGAACTCCACGTGCCTGTGCTGCTGTTCCTATTCTCTGTTTGCTCCTTGCCTTTTACTAAAGTGACAAATTACCTTCCTCTTACTCCTACCTCTGAGGTACCATAATAATTTAAATAAACAATAATTATCAAATGAACTTTGTCCAGTTAACAACTTTATCCCAAATAATGTTGCTAATGTCGGTTTTGCTGTCATGTTATCCCCATAATTTGAGGTATAACTCTAAAAACATTAGAAGGACATGTTCACAACATACTCATCTCCACGCTCATGACCTGCATTTTTCATATGCATCTTGCATGCAGGGCACTACAGGAAAAGCCATCAAGAAGAGCTTAATCTGTAGTGCAATTCTAGCTACATTATCAAATCACACCATCTACAACTCTTCTGAGACTACATTCATTCTGTACAGTACATGGAAGTGAACAATCTCCATCTGGCCTTTGAAATGGCTGGTAAATACTTCTGCGCCTTTGAGGAAATAGTGACTGGAGGACAGAACTTGCACAAAGCTATACAGGTAGTAACAGAACTCTTGTTCTAAGGCACGTCTTCCTTACTGATGAGCTACAGACAAATCTTCCGCTCTGACGCCTCCTGTAGGAAATACTGGCTGAAATGAGGCCTAGCAGAAGTCGGCAGAGGGTAAGGGCCTAGGCCAAGCTGAAGAGCTAGCATGTACTGCCAGCTACTAGGACTCGTCTGAATGGCGCTAAGGCAGATACCTGCCTCTTCCTCCTTGCTGAAACGCCTTTCATTCTGCAGCTGGGGCCCCCCAGAACCACATACACGTGCAAATACCTGACGTTTCACCTAACAAGCAGTATGTTGCTGAGTAGTTACTTAAGTAACTTGTTAAGCACTGAACGGTTTATTAACTCGAGGCCACAACATAAAAGTTTCCGCCAGCGGAGCATCACCGTGTAGGAGAACGATGCTCTACGGACTCAGGGCATATTAAGCCGGGAGATAAAACCCCGCAGGGCACAGAGGCGGGGCAGTCCCGCTCCGCGCGGTTTTGCTGCAGCGCCTCCCCCCGCCCCGCAGGGTGCCCATGCGGCGCCCCGGCGGCAGCGCGCACTGCCCCGGCCCCGGGCGGCCTTCCCCGCGCCGGCACCCAGCGGGGCCGCAGTCTCCTGCTGGGGCCGGGCCGCCAGCCCCGCCCGCAGCGCCGGCGGTGTCGGCCCGCCCGCGGGCCCCGCCGTGCCGGACGGCGCCCCCCGCACACGGCCGCGCAGCCTCGTCGGGAGGCCCCGCCGCCCCCCCGCCCGCGCCGGCTCCGCGGCCACCTGCACACCGCCCGCAGCTCGGCCGCCGTCTCCGCCGCGCAGCCCAGCTCCGCCGCCACGGCCGTGTCCGACTCTGCCGCCGCCGCTAGCGAGAGATCCGGCGGCCCCAGCCGCTGCCTCCAGCAGCGGCCAAAGGCCCCCAGGCGGAAGGCACGGGTGTACAGCTCCGCCGCCTCGTAATCGGGCGCCGGCTCCTCCGCCGCCTCATAATCGGCCGCCGCAGCCGCCTCCGCCGCCGCCTCATGACGGGCCGCGGCCCCCACCAGCCCGGCCGCAGCCATGGCCGTCGGGCTCACGCGCGGCCCGCTGGGGCCTGTAGTCCACCGATAGCGTGTCACGGTCGCCTCAGCTCCGTGCCTCTGCGGGGAGCGGCGGGGCCCTCCCGCGGCGGGGCCCGCAGTGAGGCTGCCGAGGGCCTGGCCGGCCGGCCCGGCGCTCCGCGTGGCCGCAGGGGGCGGGGGCGGGCAGCCCGCCGCTCCGGGGTGCTGCGGGAGGGGCCCTGCCGGCGGTGGGCGGGGGGGGGCTCCTTCTGGGGGCGGGGGAGGGCCTGCTAGCGTCCCTTAAAAAAAAATAATAATTAAAAAAAAAAAAATATATCTCCAGTCGTTACAAACGCACGGTGCCTGTGGCACTACAGCAGTACAGTCTTTCATCGTGCTTCACTGGAAAAATGCACTTTCTCCTGCCAAAGTGAAAGCCTCACGCTTGCCAAGACTTTCTTTTGCAGCATGGGGGTGTTCAGTAGCGCAACAAACCAGGTTCCCCAGGTGGGTGACTATTCACTAGCATTGGTCATGACATTGCTTTAAAAAATGTAACCGTTCGTCCCAGACTTTCTTCCTAGCCGTTTGGGATTAATGATGTACTCCTGTTGCTCCAGGAGTGATTTTTTTATTATCATTAATTTTTTTTATGGTATATACAAAGAACACCACAGCAGACAGCTGCAAAATATTCTTGTGCTAGAGCACCTGGGAATACCCCACTGGAGCAGCGTGACAAAGCTGCCGTGAGCACAACCTCCTGTTAAGAAAGAGGCAGAAGCAATTCTGGATTGAGCTAACCTGACATACCTGTTGCACATACCAGTTGAACCACAGCCTTCTCACTTGCTTCAAGCCAAAATATCCTATCGCTTCTTTAAATAAGAAAACAGTACTCAAAAAGAAGGTGTGCTGTGTGGTTTCTTGGAGCAGAGGGTGAAGCTAAGGCCAGAAAAAGTTCATGACAGGAGACTGATTCCTTGCAAGCTGTGTGGAAGGGGTAGGAAGCTGAGAGTGGAAGAAGGTCACAACATTTGCCTGCTGCTTTCACAATGGAAAGTAGTTAAGGGGGCGTAAGAATGTAATAGCACAGCCCAATGATATAAGAGCATATTTTGCTTCATTTAGCAATAACAGCATGACCTAAAGCCCTTACACCTCCCTCAGTTAGATTTAGACTTGCACTGCATTTCAATGCTGAATTCTTTTATTAGCTCTCACTCACCTCTGCCTCTTAATTGCAGTTATTATTCCTCATTATGGAAGTCTTGCTAAGCTTTTTTTTACAGCCCATTTTGCCCGTAGTTATGGACAGTCTCTGTTACCTTCTCAAGCTACACCCTCTGCTTTCTTCATCTACCACCTCTGTGCATCATGACACTCCCCAGCTCTGGAAGAAGCTCGTGATTAAGGGCTGTTGCACTCACTTCCAGATGTATCCTCCCTGAAACCTACTTCCAAGAGTGATTCTCATTCCAATTTGCAAAACAATGCCTGCCTTTTAATGTGTTTGTTGTTATCTCCCATGCTCTGTTTTTGTTATGAACATACCTTTCCCCTCTGTGTACTTACAGTGTTACCTGAAATTTGGAAACGCCCCATCACTTACCTGGTATACCCACATCTAGGGTGGAAGTGACTGGGCAGTATTGATCTAAGTGCAGTGTTGACATAAACTTACAGGAGCAATTTCAGCCAAGACAAGCAGGATTAAAGCCTACTCTTCCAGAAAACAGTCAGAGATTTTTAGTGTTTTGAAAGAAAGTAAAGAAGACATCTGTTTCCAAAAACCTTCTCTGGAAAACAAAACACACCAAACTGTGCAGAAATCAGTGGGCTGGATTTTTTCTAAGACCGCATGAAAATGACATCACAGAATTCCCAAGCACAAGGGTGGTCACTGCCATCCACAGTGCTATCACAGAGGGGAGCATGGTTCGAAAGGGGCTAGGGACTGCTGCACTGTTCTTCATGCTTCCTGGAATAATCACCTTGGGCTGTTCAGTTAGATATATGAATTTCTCTCACAGCCTCTCTTCCTTCTTCCCATGACAGGTTTGATTTTGGAGTTCTTCATTATTAGTTAAAAAGCCCATCACAGAGTACATAAACCTCAAGCAGGAAGTACTGGATAAGCAGAAGCTCAAGCAGCAGCTAAGTTGAAAATACCAATGCTGATAATTTTTAAGCATGAGTGGATAATATGTTTTCTGTTTCATTTCCAAACTTCAATACTAAGAAGTCATATACTTATAAGGCAACTCCGCTCAATCCAAATCCTCTTAAGAACAAAGAGAGCTATTTATTTTTATAGCTTGGAATTAATCTGCCTTTTATATAGTAGGCGCAAGGTACATGGGCATTCCAAGGTTTCCAAGAGCTACTTTTCTCTGCTTGCGAGGCTTAATAATTCAACATTAACGCAATGAAGGAAGTATGGAGAACTCAAGCAGTGTAAACCGGACAGGTGTTGAGTTGAATTCCTTAAGACAGAAGTGCTGAAATCTGAAGAGCATTGAAAGACCACTGGAGTTAGAGAAGAAGTGGAGATGGTGCAAAAGAGGACCAGTAAACAAGCTAATAAAAGCACCCTAGGTGCAAGAGGAATAGAGAGAAATTGTAGCTGACCTGCTACTGCTACAGAGACTGATTTTTCGAGCTCACGTGCACACAACTCCAGCTACAGTCAGTAAACACTGTGGATACATAACCATTCTGAAAAACCGGTCCTAAATGGTCCAGGAAGTCTAAGGCAAAGATGTTAATTAAACCCCTTAGTTCCAGGCTAGTCTTTCACCACAAGAAACACCCTTCATTCCTCTCTTGATTCACACAGCCTCAGAAAAATACAAATATTTGTCAAGTTAATCACATTCTATGGGGGTATTGAATATTACTTGCTCTAACAGACATAGTTTTAATAAAATGACATGGTAATGCTTATGAAAGGGTAGTTTTGTGCCTTAATCATAAATCAGATGTCATGCTCTTCTCAGCCCCGGTTCACATCACTAAATTTAGAGAAGTCATTTAAAGTACCCTGGACTTCCACTTCAATCCCAAAAAATCACCATAGTCATCATTTATGCTCCCACAGGAGTGTCACGAGACTTACAAAATTAATGTTTGTAGGTAATTGGAAAAAACTTTGGAGAATAGATGATGAGCATTATTTTTATTCAATATTTTAGAATCTGCTCTGTCCTCATTCATTACCTCAGTCTTGAGCTCTGTGGTACCTCTGTAGCTTGGTAGACTAGGGACATTGTCACTCATTTTTAAGTGACAATGATGAACAAGCAAACTTAGATTTCCAGAACCATTCTGATGTCAGACTGGAAGAGTAATATGAAAAACAAAGAGATTTAAACTGAATTGAACGTTTCTCAGCACAGCAATTAGAGATACAGAAAGCTATAATTTCAGATGGGGTTTAAACAGCTGTCAGTCTTTTCTTTGCCATGCTCTGTACTGCAGGCCTTTGTTCTGAGGATGCAGCTGTCTTTTGGATACCAGCACCCAAAGCACATCAAACCCAATTGAAAGTCCTCCCCCAGTTCTTCTAGGGGAGCACATTTTAATTTGGCCTAAGCTAAGCCATAACTTTATAGTATGATCTCACACGGGGTTGCATCCATATAGCCAGCCTGATGTTCACCAACAGTGGGAATGAAGGGGAAAGCCTAGCAACGTCTTGTCTGTCACTGCTTCCAAAAATCCCGTGCCAACGAACAGTGGTCTAGGGGTGTGACAATTCTACATCAAACACTCTCAAAGGCAGCCAACAGCATCTTTCACTATTACACCTGAAAAGGAACAATCCATTCCTAAAATGTAGCCACAGGTGGGACAAAAACGTAGCTTACATTACTTTTACAATGAATTGTATTTACTATAAAATATTAATACACATTAATAGGTTCATAAAGGCTCTGCAAACATTTCATGTCTAAACAGATCACATAAAAATTTGTGCAGGTAACTTGAAAGCTGTGTAACTAAAATACAGTTCTGTCCAAAGACAGAAGTTATACTGTTTTTTGCATCTTTCCCCAAAAGTGAGAGCACTTCCCATGGACAGCATGTTGTTTTGCCAGGGTACAGCATACTGTTTTGCTATCACCTAAGATACACAGAAACAATTTCTTAAAAAAAAAAAAAAGGAAGGAAACATCCTGTAGTTGACAATGTCTGAACTATTTCACAGGTGACTATTACATTTACATGACTTAAGTGGGAGTCAAATGAATGCAGGATACTTTCATCTCATGAATGCTGAGCAAAGCAATTTCCCTGAAGGTTTTTCATCTACCTCTAGTGCTTGTTCTTGTTTGCTGTTAAAACAGCTGCAAGTAGAAGACAAGCTTAAGAGAAAGATGATGACACGGATGCATATACCCAAAACACTCCAAACAGAGGTCTAGTCTTTAGGATTTAAACGTTACTGACCCAAGTCATTCTGATATTTACAGCTGAATTTGGGTATATTACTGGAATAAAGTACAAACAAAGTCAGACACAAAGCAGCAGCAGTATCACAGAGTGGACAACATCTACAGTTGTGGAGTATGTTACATGTTATTTTCAGTCACGAACAAGCACAGCCATAAATAAAATTTTGTTCAGGATTCAGGCTGCTGCAGTCATACCAAACTTCTACTCCAGCGGTAACTTCCCAACATCTCATTTCAAAGCTGGTTTGTACAGTGAAACACTTTAAAAATGCAAACCATGGATGCTGTTTTCACTTGCAGCTTCTTTGGAAATTCATATAAATATCATTCTTGGATTTGGGTGTGCACTAGATCATGTTCGCATTTTGTTACAAGTTGGAAAGGAATGATTCAGGAAATCACATCTGGATTTGAAACTCCATTGAAGAAATTCTCAGCTAGAAAACATGACATGTCTATGAGATTTGTAGGACAAGGAATTCTATTAATTGAAGTTGCTTTTGCATCACCAGAGAACCTTCTGGCATGGGAACCTTTTGCCAGTCCAGCTATGTTACATACGTAACAAAAGACTAAGAAAATGTTTACTGGTACAGTTTTATAAACCAGTTTATATAAGGCAGTGAGATAGTATAGAAAAGGCTCAGATTTGCAGAGGCAGGTAGTGCTACAACAAAATTACTTAGCACTTTGCCAGTGTAAATTGCCAAGGGGATCATGCTAAGACCAAAGAAACTATAAACTTCTTCCAGGCAGTTTTCTCTTTCTATTGGAATGTTTTCTAGTTAAAGCATGCAAAGATTTTATGAGACACCAAGCAGGACTATAGCCAAGCTTCTGCAAGATGTCTCATCTGATCTACCAGCTCCCTTTGGCTGAAGACTCAATACTGAATCTTTCATTTGCACGATGTGTTACTGTCCCCTCCATTTCAGAATTTTCATTTACAAAGTATGAAGGGAACCTTGCCACATGACACTATAATTTATTGCTCAGATTTTTAATTTCTGTTTTATGGGCTTGGAGGGCTGATCATAGGACTACTCTCTACTTCTCTGGGAAAAAAAAAAGTTGTCTTGTTTTTTCTTGAGTATATTTCAAAGAAAAGATGGATACATTTGATGTCAGTGTAAATTTCACTGGCTTGGAATACATAAGACTGTATCTATCAAAAAACCAGTTAAAAGCTGTAGCTTAGTTGTGAAACCTGAAGCGAAGGAGCCAGAGTTCAGCTAACTTCCCTTGAAATTTGAATTAGTAAACAAAGTTCTTTTGTTTATACTTACGAAAGGTTTATACTTCAGAAAGGTATTACAATGTTGCAAATTGGGTAATTGCTACAGTCATTTTATGCTATCATCACCAGCTTTTAATCTGTACACACTGGGATAAAAAAAAAAAAAAGGGGGGGGGGGGGGTCGTGGAGAAAAAGAAAGAAGTGGTTCTGAACAGAGGCTGACTTGAAAACAGACATGAGTGATTGTCAGCTGCCTTTTAAGGTGAAAAGAGGATGAACTGAAGGACACACACTCACCACTCCAGATACGTTGTAACATGATAAATTTGTTACTTTCTCTAGGGTCAGGGTGTCCATTCAAAGAGATAGATGTAGCCTATGGACTATATTGTGATTATTGCTTTTTTGACTATCAAATCTACCTATAGAAGACCTTGTTGGTATTTTAGGGTATGTTCTTCATCTGACAGATAGCGAGCTATGATTTCTTTATTTTTTAATATTTTTTTTCCCCAAGGGCCTTAGTCATGAGCAAGGACCTCTTTTTTCCATGTAAACAAAGCAAAGACAGGAAAGAGCACAGGATTAACATGGTCACAGTTGTTTTGTTGAGCAGACAGCTGTAACACAGTGTTCTGCTCAGGGTGCCTGCGGTGATGTGCTATCGAAAAGTCCCTCTCTCCTATTCCAGCCTGACTATGATTGTTCTTGACAGCACTTGAGGGTCTTGCCCCATTTTATCCTTTGTACTATCTCCATGAATTGTCCCTAGCAACAATTTTTGTGCTACTTTAAGGGCTTTCTGTTATACCAGGCGATGGTATGTTGTCTTTGTTGAAAGCTGGCTGTTGCCATATCCAGAGAAAATAAATTATGTCTGTTCGCTTTCACCAGGGGGAGTGCCAGATAGTGTCCATGTACATTCATTCTCATCCCACCAGCTGCCAGGGGACGGAGTACTTACTGGACAGCCTTTTGGTCACAAGTGCCTATGTCTGGCAAAAAAGCAGAGTGGTAATTTTTCATTTTGCTTTGCAAAGGAGCACTTTTGATTCCTGCTGTGTGCCTAGTGGTCTCGTACAGCAAAATTGTTTCTGAAGTGGATAAATGCTGTGGTTTCCTTCCATGAGCATCACTCATTGAGGCATCAGGAGTGAGGAGACTATGAAGTAACATAGCACTGCTTAGATAACAAAGCTGACTGGAAGAACTGGGTTCAGGTAAGAGCACCTTTTGTGCATAGCTAGACTCTTGCTTAGTAAACTCTACTGAGGCTGTCAGTCTCTCCGGTTATATCAGTAACAAGCTTCCCAGCTGTCGATCTGAGGGCGAGCCAGTTTGTCTGTGCACAGGTCGATCACCTTGGGTCCTGAAGGGATATCAAGAGAAAGGTGGCTTGGGCCTTTTAGGCTGTTTTCTGTGTTGCAGTACTTATTGACTTTGTCCCTTATATCTAGACCAGTAAGTTTGATTTGTCTTGAGCAGCTCAATGAGTAGTTTGTGAGAGCTGAATCCGAAGGGCTAAAGCCTATGCTCTGCTTTGGAAGAACCTCCTTCCTCAGTTAAGCTGTGGAATTTCTTGTACAAAATGTTGTGGATGATGAAGGTTTTACACTGATTAAAGAGAAGTCCATACAACTGATGGAAGCGTAATCTGGTGAGGATTCTTACATACATGCTCAAGAAATTCTTGAGCTGCAAAATAATGGAACTGTGGAAAGGATTACATATACTTGCAACGTTCTTACGTTCTTTGCAAGCCTGTGTTTTTTGACAGTGGCAGAGCCAGAATACAAGGCTAGATGGATATTGTGACCAATTTTTTGTTCTTATTGCACTTATCTCACTGACATTTTTTTTTTTTTTAAAGAAGGTGCAGAAAAGTCCCACCCTCGCCAAACACATTCCATCATCATTAGTAATCCCCAGGCCAGAGTGCATTAATTGGCCAATGAATCTTTTCAAGAAAAGTTTCCTGGAGTGTCTAAACGGTGATATATCCTTTAGATAAATATAATAAATAGATAAATAAAAATAGATAATAAAATAAAGATAATAAAGATAGATAAATAAAAATAGCAGATATTTTGTCTGAGGTTTTGGAAGTTTATTTTTAACACTGGCTGATTTGTCTGTTGGGCAAATCTTACAACAATTTATTCTGTTGATACAATTTATAACTTACTAGGTATGATGGAGTCTTCTATCTTATGTAACATCCAAAACTCTAACATAGCAGTGCTGCCTGCAAGTCAACTATTTTCTGTCTCACTAGCAAATGGTGCATAAAAACAGAGTGCTTATAAGTAAACAAACAAACAAACAAATTAATAAGTTATCTGAAGAGGCAGGGATAGCATGGATTGCAATTGGCAAATAACATTCTACTGTATACTGCCTTTTCATCTGGCACAGAGTAACCATAATCTTTTGAGGTTTCTGAAAAGACCTTTAGGTTAAAGGTGAATGCCACAAAGAGTGAAATGATGTTGATGGGGCAGGGATCACACCAATCTCCATCACATGTACTGCTGACCTGTCATCCCAAGTATAGACAACTGGACTGCTCATTGGGCCTTTTCAGTATATTGTAGTAATGCACGCAATCATGGACAGAAAAATCTCAAATGTGAGTGATGATTCCCAATGGATCCACATAGCTTGCTGTAAGTTCTAGTGTCATTGCATAGAACAAAGAGCATGTGATTTCCCACGCTGATTATTCTACCCTCTTTACAGAAACTGGTTTAAAAAAAACCAAAATGTATTTTTACACTTTGTGGTTGAAAAACCACAAGTATAAAAACAAGTTTTGAAAAACTCTGTGATTTTATTCAGCCACCAATGTGTATAGCCTCATCTATGGCTTCCTCTGGAATTCTAGGTGAAATCCACATTCCATCATCACCTTCGTATCTCACTAAAGTCCAAGTTACTAGAGAGATTACCTCATTTCATCTCCTTATGATATGCCATGA
Source organism: Falco cherrug (assembly GCF_023634085.1). NCBI lineage: Eukaryota > Metazoa > Chordata > Aves > Falconiformes > Falconidae > Falco > Falco cherrug. The sequence goes on along the minus strand of NC_073720.1, from coordinate 35,192,557 downwards.
AAGCTACGTCCCACTTCATTAGTAAAAATATCAGCTGAGGTAGATAGACTGTTCATGCTGCCAAACAAATTAATTTGCAACTTGCCTTTCCAGAACAGCACAAAAGCAAACCTTGATGTCTTCAGAACAAAATATATGGTAACCTCCTTCAGCATAGGCTTCCCACTCCATCACCAACAGAATAATCTTTCATCTACTAAATAAAGCCCAGCTGTTAGTGACAAGACTGACAATAATCACACACATTTCTTATCACGTGGGCATAATTCAGGGAGGTACGCTACCATCAGAAACTGGAAGCTATTTCTCTAAACAAATCTGTTGAATGCCAGTGATGATAATTACTAGTGATTATTCAGTGATTATTAATGCGCTCTAGATTTAGATATTCCAAAATAGGGACAGCCTGGCAGTTTTTCACATGGGTTCATATTCAGTCTAAATTTTTAATTTTTAGCCTCTAACAATAACTCTCGGTAAGGAATAAGCTAGTATTCAGTAGCTGAAATCTGTACTGCCTAAGCTTCATACAGCTTTAGACTTAAGGCATGCAGTATTTCAACTTGAAAATAAATTGAACTCTAGGACGCAGGGAGGAAGTGTTGCCTAAAGCCTGTTAAAATAAAGGATGTCAGACAAAAGATGAAATCATCTTCCTGGTAGAAGAGATTGAGACTAGGTAAAAGGAAAAAGGGAAATTTCTATAATTCCTTTTTACCCTGGAAGCTATGTTGCATGAGATTTATTGGAAGAAATCAGATCTTTCGTGAGACCAGATGGCACAGCTGGAAAAAGATGACAAGCTTTCAAGCACACAGAACATTCATTAACTGATAACACATGTAGGAAACTCACAGCTAACTACAGAATACTGCATGCGCTGATAAACAGTTCTCAAACATTTTTGAAAAAGACTGCTTAATCCTCACTTCTATAGTCCTCTTTTTGGGAGGCAAAGGCACTCATTTAAATCTTATAAATGTCAGTACTTATAAAAATGCCAGTACTGAAAGAAATAAGCATTTACTGGGAACCTGAAATGGTAGTTCATATGAACTGTTTGAAAACTGATTTTTTTTCTTGTAGGTTTTGTTGCTGTTGTTGTTGCACTTTTTTCATCTGGAACAAAGAGCTGATCTTACTGTGTGACCAGATCAGGATTTGTGTCAATGAAAGGAAGAGAAGAGGAATGCATGAGGAGGAGCACTGCAGTTTTAGATCAGTATTAGGCCTCAAGAGCATAGCAACGAATCCAAGGAGAGCATCCTCTGTGCCCCTCTTTTTACTGATCAAGCAGATTAGCTTTTCAGGTGTGAGAGAAAATTTTGAATATTTAAATACTGGGGTTGAAGAGTTGTTTCAATTTCTTACAAATGGCATTTTGCAAACTTGTGTGATGCTTAAATTAATGAGATTTTCTACAGCTAATACAATTTAAGAAGTTGTACTGGCCTGTATAGCAGCTGGCTGAGCCTGGCTCTGTGTGACATGGGACTTCTTAGCTGAGGATGCTCTCCACATCCTCCTCTGAGCCATGGACCAATCCAGTGATACAGGGGGAAGGAACAACTAAATCACTACTCTCCAGTTAATTGCTTCCCTGTAGGCTCCTTTGTTTCCCATTATGGAACAGAACAGCTTTGCTCTGCAGAAACCTCAGGTGATGGCTCCATATCTTGTGTGCCAGTGCATGGGATGACTCCTACAATGTAAATTAATTGATACCACCTCAGCTCTCCCAAGGATTTTATGGTATAGGGATGCAGGTTTAAGTATTACTGCTGCTCCCTAGGAGGTAAGAATCCTTTTCATTACTATTAGCTGCTAATGCTACTGCTGTGGTTTGACTGACTCAGGGAGAGACTGGGAGCAGAAGGCAGTCGGTGTGGTTCTCCTCACCTCACACCCCACAGCTCCCAGTGAGAGGGATGTGTAATTATAAGCCAAGGCTAATCTGAAGATAAGCCCACTGACCTTTGTAGGCTGGGCTGTCTGTACACAGACCTGTTATAGGCAGGTAGTGTGTATATATTCCAGGTAATTATATGGTCTCACAGGGTTAATGCAGATACCTGTGAGAGTACCAATCCTCATGACATTCTGCTGATGCAAGCCAGTCTTGTTATCCCATATTATAGGACTGTGGCATGGAAAGATCAGGTAGCCAGCACAGGGTCATCCAGTCAGTATCTACTGAATGAATCCACAGGCAGTGGAACTAGTTACTCAAGATCCGGACTAGTTTTATAACTTCTGTTTTGTTCTTCCTGTTCATCTATGTCTTTGCATGTGGCTGCATCCCAAGTGCTCTATTTTCCATGATTGGTTACCTTGCACCCTGGCTCAAGAGGGCATAAAATCTTGTGATGACACATGCCATGACATTGAATTTCCTGTAAGAATATTTTGAAATGTTTCTACAAGAAAATTTTGAAACCTAAATCTGCAGCCCTGATTTGCACTTGGTAGAGGAAACATCAGACACACCATTCTTAAACTTCACTTAATGCATCTGCAATGTATTTTAATTCAAAACTGTCTAATCCAAAAGGTTTTATTTTAATGACTACAAATATATGCCTTTCTGCTGAGTAATTGGTGCTTCAGTGGGAAATAGGAAGCCCACAAATAAATACTTGGCTTCTCAGAATGACCCATTGTGGCTCACAGCCATCTGTGTTTACAGTAAGAGATCGCCCACATCCATTAGTCTGTAGGCAGTATCAAAACCCAAAGCTTTTATTTTTTTTCTCTTTCACTCTCCATCTATTGCAGTCTCAGGGAGTCTCCAGAATCTGCATGGGTTTTTTTTTTTTGTTTTTTGTTTTTGAGGTCTAAGCAATCTAGCAGTTCTCTGAGCTAGTGTTTCAAAAATGCCTTTGCATTATTGGTAGTTGAAAAGATTATTAGATTATTGATGTCAGCAGTAAGGGAGTATTTCTTAGCTCCCTCAAACCCTTCATGGTCCTCTAGCAGTGGCTGCATATTCAGATAACCAGTGCATACTAAATAAACAGTCAAAATGTAAATAAGAACAAGCCAAATGCATAGATTTCCCCAATGTGTGTGTGTGTGTAGTGTTGGGGGTACCTCAGTCTGGCATTTGGGAACTCTCCATTTCTCCATGTTAGCTGACTTCAGACTGTCAGCTGTCTTTCTGAACCACGCTGGAGCCAGGAATAGCCACAAAACTTATTTTGCAACCCAATTATGTTTCTGCTAGACTACATATATGTTTGTGACTGTGATTATGCAAAAAGACTTAAACCCCAATATTTCCCATAAACGTCATTGGCAAAGGATGGAAATCAGATCAAATTAGGACTTGATACTTTTTACAAGATGCCATTAAATAGCACAGTTACATTTCAGGTAGCAAACAGGAACACATTTGTGGAACACATAAAGCACAGCTGTTCTTACCACTTTATGATCTCCAGGACAACAAAACCCTCATGTGTGTATCTGTTGACAAAATACATGGGGCCTGCACCTAATAAAGGTAAACTAGCCCAACATGGAAGGAAGTTGTATGGTTGTTACAAAGACGAAGACACCCCAGCATATCCTTGCACTGTAGAACTGAAGGCAGCTTGCAGCTTCTGAAGCAGTCTTGGGGTTGTCCTGCACCCCTAGTTACGGCATAACCACTCCCACTGCCAGAAGGGCAAGAATGTGAATCACTGATGCCATGGAAGAAGCCAAGGCATCTGGTGCTGAGGAGCCTGAATGAAACACAGCTCTGGACAAGTGTTTGGAAATGCATGCGCTCACTGGGCCTTCCCATCTTATCTGGTTCATGCACCCACATCATGAGAATGGAATCAGCGCTTCATGTGCTGGAGCTGAAAAGGCCAAACCTGGTTTAGTCGCATGATGCTGAAGTGTTTCTCTGAATGAGCACACTGAAGATGTATTGATTTTTTAAAATCCAAAAGTAAAATCAGGGCTTCCAAAAGTGAGAAATGAGACTGGAAGAGCTCATACAAAACTGGAAAATATTCTCAATTTGACCTTTTTAAAACTTTTGAGAGCAGAAAGTGAAATTGTTTCTTCTATTAATGGATATTATGTTCTTCAATAAAAAATATTTTTAAAGCATTTTTAGCCAACCAATATAGAAGCTAGAAACAGGTAAAATATTATCTATTCACTAGTTACACGCTGCTGCATCTGAAAAACAAATGTGGTCTGTCCTCATAGAAAATGTCCTTGTTCAATTAAAACAGTTTTGTACGGAAACTGTAAATACTATGAAAATTCTGAGCTGCCTCTTGAATGCTATGAGCCTTAATTTTCTTACAAAGGATTTGTTCACTGCATAACTGATAGAAATACTAAATCCCCCTGTCCCCCAAAGGATTTGATATGGACCCCCAAAGGATTTCCACTTGGACAAGGACATAGTTGTGAGTTTTTTCGTCATAATACCCATGTGCCACAGTCCATCTGTTTCTTAGATAAAAGCTTCTCTTTGTGCCTTTCTGCAAATCAAATGCAGAGCATTCAGAAAGTATTTTCTTCATAGCTTGTATATAGTCTAACAATCCCTGACTATATGCTCTTCAACATGTTTGGTATTTCGCTTGTGCACAACAGAAATTTTCTTCTGATTATAGCTGGCCATTAAAGGAAATTATTTCTTGGGAAGTATCTACCCTTTATTTGATGTTTTAGCACCTCCTGGACTTGTGCCACACAGTGCTGAGGCTATTGATCACACCAGAATTAACTGAATGCACACCCTTAATACACTGATTTCCCCATCAGGGTCTGCCTGTGGCCTACAGGCAACATAAAGCTAAAACAAGTATTTTGACAAAGATCACGGCTGCAGGAGATCTTTCCACAGGATGTATCAACAAATTTCTCTAGGAAGCCCAAAATGAGCTACAAAAAGACTATAAATTCACCGGATGTTTTTCTGCATAATACTCCATGTATCCAGTCAACCTCAGATCCCTTTTTGAAGTAGTTTTCTTAGTTTCTCAGTTCTTTCAAATGGTCTGCCAAATCACTGGCCATGTGAGCTGCTACAAAGGACTATGTAAAGGCTTTGGTACAGAACTTTCAACTCTAGCGGAGAAACATTTGAAAACTGCTGCAAACCAACCTGGTGTGAAAGCATGTTAGTTTGGGTACAGCATCATACTAACATGTCTACTGGGCTTTTGATTAAGAGCCAGATCAGATACAATCACCATAAAGTGTGGACAAGGCAAGTTTGGGTTTATCTATAACTGTCCATGCTCTAAATCTGTTTATTAAACTTTAAGTGATAAAGTAAATAAAAATGTGTTAAAGAAATTTGTTAACCAATTCTTGCATTTTAGGACTTCTTAAGTAACAGGTGGCTTGAATGAACTAATTAAATCAATACTGTTGAAATTCTAAAGTAAACTCTAGAAACAGAGTATTTGAAACCTACTTGCACTTAAGTTATTAACAAATACTGTTCACTCTAATAAATTTTAGTAGGAGAGTACAACATCTCACATTACTCTTAACACATGTCATTCTCTGCATTGGCTAGTGTGGAATTTTGGAGACAGAAGAGTTATATTCAGGCTTCAAGAGCTCAGGCCAAATGCCATGATGTACTGAACAAGGCGTATGTCCCCAGATGAGACATCTTAATGTTTTCTCAGAGAAATGCACACATTTAGCTGCAGAGCACAGAGGCAGTCCCTACCCAACCTGCAGCAAAATCTCGTCACTGAACAGCGGGACCCAAACCTGCCATTACAGGAGGAGCTTCTGAACATGGTGGCTACGTGACAAGAGGAAGGAAACACACACACGTCTGTTCTGCAGGTCTTTGTTTTTTTAGAAAAAATACCTTTAACGTGGCTATTACATCAACTAAAAGGAGTGAAAATGCAAGTAAATAAATAAATAAATAAATAAAAATACATATTTTCCTACAGTGAGAAGGGAAGGCCCTTGGATATAATTCAGTGATTATAAATTGCTGCCCTATCATTAAGTAATAGAATCCTCATTCAGATATACCATTCCTGTTTCCTTGTGTGAACAAACATTGTTATGTATATGTGACATTTCAGGTTTTGTTTTGTGGTTGGTTTTTTTTTTGGTGGGGAGGAGGAATGGGTTGCATTCAGGCATTTTCATTCCCTGATGACTTGGACATATAACAACCATCTGTTCAGATGGTTCAATCCAGAACATGTTGTTTTCAGAGCAATGAAAGAATAACAAAATGAATAGACAAAAAATCTAACATATTTTCTGGGAAGCATAACTTTGAAAACTTTTGTTAGTAGGGCAAAGAAATTTTCTGTAAGGTGGAGTTAGACCTTTTTCCTTTGCTTTTTCTGGTACAAGCAGAACAGTATATGAAGAAAAAGCACAAGGAAAGGATTCACTACATAAATAATATGTTGAAGATGCTGTTAGCTCTAGTTACTAGAGGATTTACAGGTAAACCGCTCCATTACTTGAAGCTAATAAAAGAACCACATGACAACTGTTAATAGGACCAAAGGCTTCAAAGGGAAAAAAGAGCCAATTAAAAATCAACCCTATTAAATGGCAGGAATGCACCAACATCCTTAAGGGTTTATTTAACAAGACATTCTACAAGAAGAGGTGATCAGTCCTTCCCAATATACACAGAAGCATCAAGCATCCTGTTAGTATCGGGGGGGTGGGGGAGTGTGATGGCACATGAATGTATTTTATTTTCTAAACAAATACTATAACTTCATGTGGCTTTTTGTATCTTAAAAAAAATTGAGGGTTTGATAAGAAGAATTGGAGGTCATTTCTGACTTTTGTGACTTTGGAATTCTCTGAAACATGTGCTTTCACAACAGGATCGGAGAAGGAACATCAAAATGCTTCCACTGAAAATAAATGAGATGAAATGTAATGATAAACAGGAAGAAGCTTAGAGATAAGGCTGGGATAAGTGCAGAGAATATCTTGCTGAAATAGCAGCAAACCCCTTGGCAGTAAAGGAGAGGAGAGAAGGAAAGAAAACTGAAAAGAAACGAGACATAATATACCAGGATAAATAAACGTACCATCTGCTGTAAGACAGAAAAGTATTAATCATCTGGCCTGATGGAAGGAGTAATAGCTGGGGCCCCTTAAGCACCTGCTAGAAGATGCTCTTGGTTGAATGAATGAGCAAAGAAGGGTATGAACGGAAAAAAAAAACAAAGGGAATTTTTCCATGGAATAGAATGAAATGGAGTGGAATGGAATGTCAGAGAGTAGGGTGGGATGGGATAGGATGGGATGGGATATGCATGTTAGGAAGACAGAATACAGATCAATAAAGATACCATGAGAAAGAGGAGTTTAGGTGATGGAATGCCTACCTGTACTTCCAAATGTAATGAAGTATCCATTGGGTCTTTGGCTTTGCTGTCTAGAATCATGGGAAACTTCATTACTTTTAAAATTCCTGAGAGATAATAAATGTTGTTGTGTTTTGCTGTTAGTTTTTTTTGTTTGCTTTTTTGTTGTTTTTGTTTACTGTTGTTCTTTACTCTGCATGGCTTACTGATTTCCTGATGCTATTGAGTCTGACCCAATACTCTGATGTTTTGCTTCAAGGTCTGTATTTATGTGGTATATTAGGTGTTCTCTGTTAAGGCATGTGTATAACGCAGTGTAAGCAACCTGCTCTGACCTTGAGCCTGGCTGTACTTTCAGCAGTAGGTGGATCAGGTGACCTCCTGAGGTCACTTCAAACCTGAAGTATTCTGTGACTTACCTTATTACACTGCAGTGAAAAGTTGGGCGCTGGCTGTGGATACATCCAGTTTAAATTGTGTCAGCCTAAGAATAGCTTGACTCCCCCTGGAGCAGGAAAGATGTGGTATGTAAGTGTTGGGGGGTATGCCTGCTTCTAGGGCTAAAAAAAATTAACTAGTTGTTCTGAGTGACACCTTTTAGAGTTCTCCCTTAAGAAGGTGATAAAGGCGCACAGAAAATAATCCAAATATATCCCATAAATTAGAGGTGGCACCTGCAGAAGCGTTGCTGGAAACTAGTATGCAAATAACATCTGCGTAGATACATTGGTAAAAGCACTAGAGGCTTACTGAAAGCTAGATGCATTAATTGCATTATGCTTTCACCGAGGATCACTTATACAACCTGTCTTAGGTACTCAGAAACCAGTCACATGGCAATTGAGGTAAACTACCTCACCTTGTCCAAAGTTCATTATTGTCCTTCCCCTGACTTTGGGAAAGAGGCAGGGCTTACCTGAGAAGAGGAAGCTTTTTTTATGGATATTATCCATGGTCCTGTTTATGCTGAAAAGTCTGGTAACTGCCTAATCATGCCTCTTCTAGTCTTGGGCACGTGAACTAGCAGTTCTGTATGTCTTTTCACCCCTACAGTATTTGCTGCATGCTGGTATGGTGAGTGAAGGTAAATATGGATGGCTGACTGAAAGAAATGGTGGCTCTACTTCAAGGTGGTTACAGCTTTTAAGTATGGAAACATGATCTGGGAGTTTGAAACCACTGCAGCTCTCTAAAAGTGCCTAACAGAAGGTGAAAGTCTAAGTATTTAAACAAAAATATTGCACTTCACTTCCAAATAAAGTTCTTGAGAGGTCTGACAAACACGATTTAGATGAAGCAGCTTATTGAGGGTAGAAAACATTCACTCCTAACTGTGATAGCTCAGTACTTTAAGCTTTATTTGATGTCCATATCTGTAGCCTTTGCAGTACATCAATATTCTGTGCCATAATACTGCCTCCATGCATGCCAAGACGTGTCTTGGAGAGGCTGCTTTCTTTTGTATCTTACATAAAAAGTGTACGTTGGTGTGTTTGGTTCAGCTATGTATGCCCTTTTTTTGGAGCCTGAGGCCAGAGAACATATTTTGAGGACACTGATTCTCCTTTTTTTAGTGACTTTAACTGTTGCATTTGTGTGGGTAGGTGGGCTGCTCTGTGGCTTGCAAACCTTTCCTCATAGCTGCATATGCTGGGACTGAGAGTTAATATTCCTTTTAGAGAATAAGGTAACATCTGAGATGACATGTTACAGGGCTGGGCAGTGGCAAAGGACCGCAAGTGCACATATGTGTGTGCACACATGCAGGAATGGGACAGCCAACAAGAAAAAGATCTTATAATCAATCTTGGCCTTCTCATACAACTACATGTATGCATCAATGCACTCTCATGTGTTTTAACTCTAAAGGGGTTACTACTGTTGCTATAGTAATCTCTGAAATAATGTTTGTGAGCCACAGGCTGGCTCAGCTTGTGGGAAGAAACAATATTTTGATACTGGTCAAGAAGAGGTGTTGCTTCATCTTAATTGGCAAAATTAGTGTTGGCTAAAAAAATTAATTGCCTGGAGGTTACAGTACGGCTGTTATAACCTATATGGAAATACACCCTCATCAGGTTTTCTCTCTTGGCTGTACACCTTGCTTTTGTTGTAGGTTTTTTGTGAATTAGTACCTCTGCTAAGTTACTGTAATTTTTTTTCTTAGCTGTCTTCTAACTAGCGAAGCTGCAAGAAATTTCAGTCTCTTGGTCTTGAAATATATTCCTCAGACATGGTGATTCTTCCTCAGGAAATCTTTCACAGTGCATTTATGTGGGCAGATTCACGTGCAGTTTGTGCTGCTCAGAGTACTCATTGTTCTAATAGGTAGTTTATGAAACGGTACTTCTGGAACTAGTTGGGACTTGGTTTCTGTCTTGCTCACTTGCCTTACCTCCCATCAGGGAATCTGTTAATTGTTTAATGATTGTTATCTACAGTTCTGTTTGGGTGAGTCTGAGACAGTATAACCCTACTGAAAAGTAGCTGCAGGAGTGCTAAGGCAACTTGCTAGGCTTCCTTTACAGTGGGCCTGTTCTCAAGGACTGTTTTCTAGTCCTCAGGGAAACTGAATCAGTAACAAGTGTTTATACTGAAGTTGATTTTATTCCTCTATATTATCTGATCATGAGGGGCAGTATAGGACTTTTCATCCTTGTCAATCTGTATTTGATTACAGAAGCTCAAATTAAAAATTGTTTCTTTTTCCTCATGGTCCCATGCATTCTTACAGTGAAGCAAATTCCAAGTGAGTAGCAGCTATACTGCAAAAGGAAACACTAGCAGAGCTATCAAATATCCAGGTAGTGTTAACATAACAAGTAATGGCTTTGCAGACAGGGGGTGGGGGTGGGGGGGAAGGGAAATGTAGGCAGGCCATTCCTGGGTGGGAATTCTACATAGCTATGCCAGCCAGAGGGGAATGGACTCTCAAGGTCTTGCCTCCTCTGTCAGATATCAGTAAAAAAAAAAAAAAAAAAAAAAAAAAAAAAAAAAAAAAAAAAAAAAAGGAAAAAAAATATCATCCTTTCAACACATCCACTGGAATGCTCTCTGGAAGATTAGTAATCGGCTCATAATCTTCCTAATTCTTACTGCAAAGATACCTGCATTCAAATGGATAGGAACTAGAGCTGCATGGGAACAGCAGCATGCTCCTCTTCTCACAGGATTAAGACCTATAGATTCTTGTCCATGTTCCTTCAGAATCTGTGTTTTCTGTCTTGTTTGGGTTTTTAAACAAATGGAAAATGGTAAGAGGAAGAGGAATTTGCAAATCTTTAATGCTTACATTTCAAGGGAGAGGGGGAAGAATGATTAAACTGATGAAAGAAAATCGGGGCAAGTGGTAGGGTGGGGTGGCTTTGAGATGCCTTTTTGACTATTATTATAATGGCTTAAATGGGAGCATGCCCTGTGGCAGCCTGTCAAAGACCATGCAAAACTCAGTGATGGCTCTGCTATTCACAGGGCTTTTATTCAGACTTCAGTAGCAATTTTCAAGCCTTAGCTACCTGGGCCAGGAATGGTATGATGTACTTATCTCTACCATCATTATTTTAGCATGTATCTTTTTTCTAACCAGAGAAAGGTCAGTGATTGTTATATCCTTAAATCTGCCCAAAAGAATATAAATAAGCTAAAGAACTTGGTGGGGAGGAAAGATTATACAACAATATAAACGAAATCTATCAAGAGCTAATCATGACAAAGTGGTGTTGTGCTAGACCTTGGTCTTGAATTTGCTAAATATATTAACTGAAACTCTGACTCATGCAGTTATGTCTCCTACTGATTAGAGTAAGTACTTGTGACTACAAACTCTGCACATTGGTGTGATTTCCTCAGCATAACTCTAAAAGCGCTGGTGCTATACTCCATTAACAGTTTCTGCAAGAACATACGGGATCAGGCTAATTTTTTATTCTTTCCAGCTAGAACTGGCAGTGTGGAACTGCCTAGATGTGTGGCTGCTACAGAATGGTGTAATTTGCTCTCATCTTTTAGGACTATATTTCTAGAACTTGGAAACTTTATGGGTTAGCTATCCTACTCATACAGTATGTGCCTTATAGTATTCTGTTACAGAATAACACTGGTTAAAACTTCTTGAAATGCAGTTAGTCTGCTGCTCTAAGCAAAAGAACATCTCAAACGGATTGCCTTTGGACCTGAAAAACAGAAAGGGAGTCATGTCTTCAACAGAGCATGATAACTTGTGTAATCCTCGTGAGCAGTATAAAATTCTGATGTAGTGGTAATGTCAGTTTCAGGTGGAGCTGTGTGGGCAGATGTGACTGTGCTGTGAGTCAAATACAAAGCATGTATGTGCCTGTCTACTGCATTTGCCCTACTGGTGTGTTTCACGTGCTTCAGATCAGTCCCAGAGAAGCATATTAGTATCACTGGACTATCTTCCAACAAGCTGTTGGTGAAGAAACATACTCAAATGCAATGGGAGTATGGAAGAACAGTGTGTCTGTGATGCCTTAACTGATAAGAGTGCAATATTGCAGGACAGATGAAGATGTTAAAGTTAGTTTCCCCTCCCCCTTTTACTTAGCTTGGCAGGGTAAAAATAGCAGATCAAATACAGCAGTACAGTCTGTGTAAGACTAATGGGGACACACTGAAGTTCCTAGCCTACACTGAGAGGCTGTACCTCTGCCTCTTCTGAGACTGAAGGACCTTTCTTTCTCACATCTAGACTGCAATCCCGAATCTCGCAAAAGAGCTCTTAGTCTGTATTTGCCTCCTGGTTAGCTGAATCTGTTCAGGTCTTTCTTTCATCCCTCTGGTTCTAATCAAAGCTAGTATATCAAAACTACATGTATTTTTTAAGAGAGGCTGTAATGGACAAGTAACCTGTAGGAAGTGGAGATGGGCACTATGCCCCCTACTTTTTAGCGGAACTTGACCTCAGCTGGCAGGATAGGAAGGAGTGGAAATCGGTGATTTTTAGCAAAAAGCATGATGATACTGTGAACTAACAGGAGGATGAGGCACGGTGGCGGAATCTAACAGTACTCAGAGCTGGCTGCTTTGCAAACTTTCTCCCCGAGCGGTCGTCAGCGCGCTGGTGCAGCAGCACCGCAGGGCGCTGAAGGACTGGCTGGAGGTGCCAGGTTTCTCCTGGACTTCGTGTAGCGAGTGCCCGGAGCGGGCCGACAGCAGCGGGCGCGGCGGGTCCCCGCGCAGGGCTCCCGCCGAGCCCCCGGACGAGCTCCGCGGCGGGCGCAGGGCACAGCCAGCGCCCCCGGGCCCTGCGGCAGCCGGTGGGTCAGCGAGCAGGCTGGGAGCGTAGCGCACCGCCTCGGCAGCACCGATCCGGCCCTCGGGTGCCGGGGGGGCCGCAGGGACGCTAAGGGACCGCAGCAGTGCCTGAGGGAAGCTGCGCTGCTCTCGGGCCGGCGCGGCGGGCGGCCGCGGGCGGCCGGACGCGGGGCGGCGGGAAGGAGCGCGGCCGCACTGAGGAAGGAGGCCTCTGCGGGAGTTCGGGACGATGCTCCGCTCGCCCCGCAGGCCGAGCCGGCCGGCCTCACCTTCCGGCCGACCCGGGGGGCTGGGGGAGCGCCAGGGGCACCCCTCCCCGCCCCGGCCCCGGGTCGGCGCTGTGGGCCGGCCGGCCGGCGCTAAGCGCCCAGGGGCGGCCGGGGTGCCGCGCGAGCGACAGGGCGCGACCGGCGGGGCGGGGCCCGCGATGCAAACGAGGGGGCGCGGCCAGCGGAGCGGTGGGGCGGCCGGGGCGGGGAGGAGGTGCCGAGCGCGGCCCCGCACGGACGAGGCGGGAGGCGCCGGGGCCGGGCCGGGTCGGGTCGGGCCGGGCCGAGCGGGGGCGGCCGGGAAGTGCGGGGGGCGGGGACCGTCGCCGGGCGGTAGGGAGCGGGACGGGGCGCGGCGGCAGCAGCAGTCATCCCGGCGCACAAGGCAACGGAGCGGGAACATGGCGAGCGTAGGAAACGGCACGGAGGAGAGCGGCGGCGGCGAGGAGGTAACCGGTGGACAGCCGGCGGGAGGGCTCCGGGCGGGCGGGCAGCGGTCGGTCATGCCCTGCCGGCGCGGCGGCGGGGGGAGGTGCGGGCGGGGACCCTGCTCCGCCGGCATCCCCATCGCCACCTGCCGCCGCGCCGGGGCCGGGCGGGCGGGCGGGCAGCCCCCTCCCCGCGGGTCAGGCCCGGCCGCCGGTGGGGCAAGGGGCCGCCGGGACTTGGGGAAAGTTTTCCCGGCGACGGGGTCGCGGGCAGCCCCTTTCCAGGCCCCCGCTGTGATTTTTCTCCCCTCATCCGCCTCGTCCTCTTCCCATTTTTTCTTTCACCCCAGCTCCGCGTCAGCGCCGCGCTGCTCCGTGCGAGTTCGCCGCGCCGCCTCTCCGGTGCGCGTTCCTGCCCGGCGGCGGGCGGCGCATCCCCCGCGCAGGGCAGTGGCAGCGCAGGGGCAGCGCAGCGCAGGTGTGCGGGCAGCACCGCTGCCTGCTGCGCGGGTGGTTCGGCGCGGCTGCGGCCGCGGGATTCGCTGCGTGGCCCGGGCCGGCCGGCCGGCAGGCGTTACTGCCGGGGTGGCCGGGGGGGCTGCGGCGCCTCGTCGTGGGCGCAGTGTGCGCCGTCCTGCCGCGGGAGGGCTGGGCAGTCCGTGTGCCCGGGAAGTGGAATCGGGCAGAACCGCACTTGATGTGAGGTGCGTTATAGGCTGGAGTTCGTAATTTCGCTGTTGCTTTGTTAAAGGTCTCTTAAACGGCCCAAGCACGAATTCCTTAAAGTGATCACCTGAACTTTTACGTTTCCTTTGTATCCTATTGGTACCGAAAGACGCGGTGGCAGAACTCGTTGACAGCACCCCTGGGAAGGCTGGTGATAGTAAGGGGTCTCCTAGACTAGCTTTGGAAAAAGGTACTACTGCAAAACTGGAGGCAGTTTTAACTGGATGGTGCTTTTGAACACAGTAGATTGCAGTCCTGGCATGCACATGTGGGAATATTGACTTGATTTCTGGCTGTGTAATCTAAAATGAACGAATTTAGCTTTGTGTACATTCAGCAGCTTCTTCAAAAGATTTGTAAGGCACGCCTGCAGCCAAACTTTGCTGAAGGCTTATGAATCATATGGTTACATCATAGTTGGGTTTTTGTTTTTTGTTGTTTTGTTTTCTTTTTTTAAACCATGTTGGGATGATTTTTGAAAACAGGGATGTAGTAAGTGCCCCGTTTCTGAAGTAAGGCAGTGTTTTATACAACAGGGCAACAGACAAATACACGTGTGGGACTTGGTATGAGGTGTAGTTCATTTGAGTCCTCATGTTTTGTATTTGGCAGTTGCAGAAGATGTTTCTGGAAGAGATGATAAAAACCAGCTTGTTCTTTTTCATGGTTGGAAGGTTGGGTTATATTGAGAAGTTTTATTTCGGAGCGTGCTATAGAAATTGCTGCTTCCTGAGGTTATGGTGTGGAGGCACAAGGGGAAGAGGATGTGAAATGCTTGAATTTTGCTGTATACTGAAGTGAATCAGTGCAAAATCATAGTGTGATCTCTGCAGAGCTGAGTTTTTTTGTTCAGATATAAAGAGTAGTACCAGTGAGAACAAGGTACTAAGAAGCTTGCTGTTTTCAGGAAGCAAGTAGTTGGAATTCACAGTTGTTACAACAGGTATTTAGCAACTTACAGCCCAGCTGCCCTGTGTGAACAATATGGAAGAATATTCTTCACTGAGTTTGCTATTGAGTGTCAGTGCTTTGTTAGAAAAAAAGAAGCTGCCATGCAAACAATTTGAAAGGTAGGCATAAAAGTACCTGAAAAAGGCTTAATTTAAGCAATAGACTGCAAAAAGTGCAAAGCTTTCTCCAATGAGCTCGAAAGACTTCGTGATCCTTGCAGAGACCTGTGCTTGATTTGCTGGAGTCTGAAACAGACCAGAATTATTAATGGAATGAGTGCTTGGATTTTTCCTGGTGAGATCCCAGAGTGCAGGAGGGGAGGGTGAACAGTAGCTTGATATTGGGGTGAGTCACTGCTTCTGTAACAGAAGTCTAGACCACTGTAAGCTGGGTTTGCCTATGGGTTTACCACATCTGTTTACTCAAGCTGGATGTGATTTCAGCACTTCATGCATGAGGTAGTTGGTTTTAAGTGTTTTAGGTGGGGTTTTTGTAAGTGTTAGCGGCGGTTATGGTGTTGGGGAACTGAAGCTGGGGAATGTTACTACTAGCTTTGCTCTTAAAGAGCTGTGTGCATCTAAATAACGTTTACATGAAGTATGGCAGATGGGAACTCTGCTTCCTGATTTTAAAAGTGTACATGCATAGTACTATATGAACATAGCTTTCAGCACATAATTTTGCTTTGCAGGGACTTGGGAATACTTATCCCTGAAGCTTTGAAGGACATGCTAAGCTAAACCTTGAAGTTGTTTCCTGCTTAACAGGATATTGACCAGGAAGAACCCTGCTTCCAAAGTCCAAGGTTAAGGTAGCAGGTAGCTGGCCCCTGCTGTAGTCCCTGATGAGTAAAATTTCTGGTTTTCCTTATACTTCTTTCAGCTCAAGGAAGTGTCAGATAGTTTGTTTGTTTATATTTAATTTTTTTACTGATTTATGCCTCATTGTCCTCCAGCTTGGCTTTCCAGTGGGCATGGTGAGGAAGTGGTGTGAAGTCTAAATAAGTGTTTGGGTTTTTCCCCTCAGCTAATACAGCGTGGTAGTCCAGTGTTTAGGCATGGTGTTTTGTTCTTTTTTTTTTTTTTAAAAAACAACAACAAAACCAAACACCAACAGAAGTTGGAAACCTAAGCCTAAGAGGCTCTATTATTGAGATGGTGTTAGGGGTATGCTCATCTGGGAAAACAAGTGGTTATTAAACTTGGGATTTTCCTGAGCAGTGTTGCTTCCTGGGTGTTAGTGTGTGTGGTCATCCTCTACTAGGAAGCAGTTTCCTAGGTGCTATGTGATCAGAGTGAAAGTGGCCATCTGTGGTGTGTCCAGTTGTGAACTCAAAATGTGAGGTGCCATTGGCACTTAAACCACTATATGACACTGAATTGACCTGCTAAAAGTACTCGTATTAGTAGGAACAGGTTGCAAATCTAGGACAGGTATGCTTAACTTTAATGGCAAAGGAGCACTTCCAGCAATTGCAGAGTCTTCAAGCAAAACTTTAAGCCCCCACTCCCTGCTGCCCTCCCCCCCACCCCGGTCTAAAGATTACTTAAAATAGTGGGCCAGATCTGCTTCACATTAAGTTCACTCTGTGCTGCCCTGGTTTTTCAAAGTCTTAAAGCCAGCTTAATTGGTTACTTGGGGATTCCCTATCCATTAAAAAAACCCCAGCGAACCCAACCTTGGCTTTTGTGCATGCGAGTGTTTTGGCCAGACAAAGGATCATGGTAAAGAAGTATCTAGATGCTAAAAAAAAATGCCTTGTTTGGCCACACTGAGCCAGACTAAGGATTATACACAGATCTGAAAGTGATTTGGTGCCCTTGCTGTGGTTGACTTCAGGGCTTGTATTAAGGACAGCTTGGTCAATTCAGCTAATCTGTGCCTCAGCTCTAAAGTAACATTAAGGAAAATTTAGGTAATGAAGACCCGATAATGTGTGCTGTATTCTCTTGAACCGCCCAAGCGGGGACAAACACTGTACAGGCTGGCTTTATCAGCCTGGACAGTTTATCTCCAGAACTAATTCCAAAATGAAACCAGCACTGTCTTTAACTCAAAAGCTGTTTAGTACTGGTTAGTACTCCAAGTACTCAAGCTTTTCATCCACTGCTGCAACAGCTGCTGCACTTGTAATCAAAGAACTTGCTGCTGGTATGCTTCTTCCCACCAGTAGTTTAATATAATAATGTACTTTAGAATAAATTACAGAAGTGTGCAGCACTGGCTGTTCTTGCTCTCTTGTTTAGGAGGATTCTTCACCAGTTTTGTTTGGTAATTCCAGCCTGGAAGAAGAGTTTCAGTGGTGAGAAATGGTGGTAGCTGCACTGCCCTGGAGACTTTGGCAAGCTGGAAACGGGCCACTATGATGCATTTTTCACCTGAAAAAGTGAAGAATATGTGGGAATACTGAGTTGGGAAGGGGTAGTAAGGGCAATTCCTGTCATGAAGGATGATTGTTTTAAAACATCCTAATCTAATTTGTTTGGTTTTGTCTCTCTAGAGAAGTAGATCTTGCCCAACTGGAGAATGTAATATTTGAACTTTTATTGGCTTATTCCGAAGGCTTGTGCTTTGGCATTTAGCTCATCTGTGTTTCCTGTTCCTGTTTTGGCCCCATCCTACTGTCAAAGTACATCTGCCTCTAAGATGATGGGCATGCTATTCCAGCAGCACAGATGAGAAAAGGACCATGGGAAAACTGAGTGTGACTACTAATTTCTTCTTTATTAAGTAACACTTTGTTGCTGTTTCTGCTTCTGAGGTTCTTTATTTTGAATAAAACTTTGTTTTACCCATGGGTGTACTTGTTGAGGTATTATTTTTCCATGCAACCACCTATTCAAGGTAAGATGTGTATTCTCAATTTTATATTACCTTATTTTCTGAGATACCTAATTTTTATTGTTCACTTTTTTCTATTTTTTATTTGCCTTTCTAGAGCTTGCTTCATACATCTGTTTGAGCCCCTTGGTTGTCTGTGACCAAATTTGAAAGCCAGGTAGACTGAGAAAAGAAAATGCGGCTTAAGTCTTTGTTGGTTTCCTGGAAGGGAAAAGGAAGTATATGTAACTGTTCCAATTAAACTTTCTTATTTTCTTATTTCATTACAATGATGAAACTAATTCACTTTAGTTAGTTAGTGTGCTGTTCCTCCTCACACTAAGGGATAAAAGGTACAGGGGATATGAAGAAAGGTGGAGTTACTGTGGAAAGCACCAGATGCCTCCTAGGGAGGCAGGGCTGACCGATAAACTTGTGAATTTGTCTGTTATGATTTGCTTTTACTTCTCTTTTCGATGTTTGGTTTTTTTATGTGTGGGGTTGTGTGAGGTGGTGATATTTATTTTGTATATAGATGGAAAAAAAGTAGAACAAAAACTAAGAGTCAATTTTTTTGTTTTTTTCCTTAAGGCTTTGGTTTTTCTTTGCATATGGAGAAGCTTCTATTCTGTTGTGGAAAGCAGCATCTAATATCTTTTGTGAAGTCTTTGCACTGAGCAGTGGAATTTACTGTCCTTATGGTTATAGCTGTCTTGGTAACTGTAGCTGAAAGCTTGCCATGCACTATATGGAAAGACAACTCTATTTCATGTGTAAACTTAAAGGGGTATAGATTCTTCTTGTAGTTACGGTAGATCTGTGTGAGAATTCTGACTTAGTGGAAGCATGTTTAGTTCTGCAAATGTATATTCTTCCCTTGTTGATATCTTGGTGCCAGTGTGTTTGCAACAAAACTCTAGACCTGATGGGCTTGTTGGAACTGCTGGAGGTCAATGACTTGTCTTGGGTAAGGGTTCCTGTTCTCACGGCAAAGAAGTTGCATGTTGAAAGAGAAAAGGAACACAATTGCTTCTTGGCAGACCATGGGTTATATAGCAGCATAGCCCAGGATGACTCAACGTATGAGTAGGTGATAAGCATGCATAGTCTTATGCCTCCTGTTTTGTTAAGTAAGTCTCCTATAGCTTACCTAACCAAAAGGACTTGCAATGACAAGGGAAATTTCAAATAAGTAATAGGGCTTTCTCTTCTTGCGTGGCACCGGCAGACAAGGTGGAGGTAAGATCATAGTTGCTGGGGGCAGGCTGGCAGGAGTACAGCCTGATAGACCACATCGATCTGGTGGGCAGTGGTTTTCACACATGCTGTTTCCTCTGGATTAATAGAAACAATATTATACTTGTAGGAGCAGACATGGTGGATCACTGCTCTCATTTTGAAAAGAGAGCAAAATCATGCAACTGAAGACCTGAGAACTGGCTTTCAGAGGTGGATCTCTGCTGCTGTTGATGTGTGTTCTGCTTAGAGCCTGGGCATGTCCAAGACCTTTGTGCTATAGGCGGTCAGAAATGTGAGAATTTGTGAGTGCTAAAAACTTCTTCTGCTTTTCTAAGTTCTCTGAGGCTCAAAAAAATGTTTCAGGTGAGTCAGTAGCAAATAAATATCATGGACCTGTGTACTTATTCCCAAACAGCAGGTGCTAAAAGTAAGATTTTCTTATCAAGCCGGTGAAAACCTGCCTGTCATCTTATTCTGTCTAGAGTAAGGAAGCAATGCTGCTACCACATAGTAACGCAGGATAGTCAATACCTCGGATCTTGTTAGCAGTGATACTTTTTGTTATGATGCAGTGAGTGTGTCATGTCTTTATTCCACTTCTCATGCATTTACTGTGCAATAGATTAGTAAATAAACTTTGCAAGCCAGTGTTCGGGTGTGCAGCATTGCTTTGATTTCTTCTTGTCTACAGGAGTCAGCATCGAGCGCACTCTTGCTATCCAGAAATCCTTTTGTTGGAGGATGTACAATGACAGTCTGTCATAAAAACAGAGGGTCTGGAAGAACCCTGTTTCTGAAGACAGTAATTTCTGTGTTTGGCACCAGCTGGCCGTACTGGTTTTTCTAGGAAGTGTGGTGTATAGTAGCTGAGTAGTAATACTTGGCTGTACCTAGTAGTAGGTGGCCAGAAGAAAGAAGAAATATTCACATTAGCTTTAGTTGAGGAAAGTGTGATTGTAAAGGTAGAATATGTCACACTGTCCTTTATTTTGACCAAGAAATTATGGACTAGGAAGATGTTTTATCTGGGTTCTCTACCTTAGCACTGTTGATAATGCAATGCAGTGGGGCAGCTAGCTAAACTTGTTCTCTGTGTTTTTGTGGTGTGTGTTTGTTTTTTTTTTCCTCCTTTTCTGCAAGCTTAGGAAGCTTCCAGGGCTGGAACAAATTACTTTTTTTCATTTAATATTTTCTTTTTTTTAAAGAAGTATGAATAGTAATTCACTGTTAAATGGCTACTCTAATGTCCTGAGGCAAAACCTGAGCTTGCCGTTGAAAATACGGCAGACATACAGAATTACCAGTTGTGGCTTTATTAAAGAGTCCTTTTTTTTTTTAATTTTTTTTTAAGGTGAAGCAAATTTGTGCAGATCTTTAGGGATTTTATAGCTTACCTGGCTAGTTGCTGCTGAAGAAACGTGTCAAAAACTGAAATATTCCACATTCTGTACAAAACTTTCCCACTTGAATTTGAGGAGATAATTTTTCATGGGAACAGTTACAAATAATGACTGAAAAGAGTCATAGTATGTGAGGTGAAGCTTCAGTGCTTCTTGACTTATTTTTTAATAAACTGTAGCATAACTGAAGGCTTTGTGATACACAGTTTGTTAGGGCCTTCCCGGCAAGGAAAATGTTTTGAAAAGGAATCCTATTAACTGCATTGAGGGGGAGCTGGAGTGAGTGTGTTTGATCCATTTTTATCTAAACACTAGATTATTATATCCTTAAATCTTTATCACATGTTAGTCATGTTGATTATAATGTTCTTTGTCAAGGGAAATGTGAAAAGCATGGCAACTAAACATTGGAGACAAAGCAGTTTAGATAAATTTAAGTGTGTGACTTGGACCAAAAGAAGAACTTTAATGTAAGACTCAGTGGCTTAAACGTAGTATTAAGGAGTATCTAAATCTGTGCCTTGTCCAGATGGAGAAATCTTAGCATGAAAAACACGCGCAGCTCTGGAAAATCCAGTTAAATGTATCTCCCTGTGTACTGCTACTTGACACCACTGAAGTAGCTGGCTCTGTTAAGCTGCGTTTTACTGAGCTTAAGAAAAGTCTCTTTAAAACCTTGAGAAAGAGAGATTCAGCAGCAGCTGAGTGTCTGTGTCTTTTAATGTAATTTGGATTAAAGAGCTATATATGGCTATAGCTCCCTCTATCAGTGGAAAATAAGTGGTAGCTCATGGCCAGTCACTTCTGGAAGATGCAATGGTTAGTCTGGCAAAGAGCTGCGACTTCAGCTAAATGTGAACTATGTAAATTCAAGTCATGCTGAGTAGAAGGGATCACACAAGTTGTGTGGCTAAGTTTCAGAGTGAATGTATTTCTCAGTAAGTGAACACCAAAGGACTGCTAAGGCCCAAGTGAAATAAATTATGGTGGGCTGTTTACAAGTCCATTTTGCTTGTTTGAATGGTGGGATTTTGATCTTTCATTTGAGTTAACTGATATGTTTGGAGTGGAATTGTAAAGTAAATGAAAGTTGTCCTGGCTTTGTACTTTTTTTGTGAACTGGAAACAGAAGCACAGTCTCATGCCAGTGTCACAAATCAGGTCCCAACGGACCTCCTGCAAGTCATGCTCTATATTTATTCTCTTGTTCTGCAGTTCAGAGTTCTACCATGGAGAACTCCTTGTAACTGCTTTCTGAATTGGCACTTGTGATTTTGTACACTGGAGTAGTTGAAAAGTGAGCTTGCAGATTTAAGTAGTGATGTGCCTGAGTGGAGAGAAGGGATATTCTTGCCTCTAAGGGAAAGTAGGCAAGTAGTTACTGGAGAGCTTTTATAGCTCTGTGTCCATGGTGCCTTGCTTTTGGGATTTCATGCTGAATCAACTAAGTTGTTCAGCTTACAGATGTGTCGTCAAAGGTAACTGCACTGGCACAACTGAAGGAGTAGGGGAAGAAAAGTGTGGGGACAAGGACTAGAGACTGGGTGGTAGGAAGGTGCTTGTATGCTTTCTCTGAATGGTTTTAAGAGTTGCAAGTGCGGGATGTAGTTTATGGTACTTTTAAACTAGTTTCTCTGCAAAAAGCAGTCTCCCTTGGCTAATGGGATTTGAGCAGTTGCCTTTAATTCTGTCAGTGAGTGCATGTCCGTGTGGTGCAGCAGAGAAGGGAACTCTCCTGACATCCCTCAAAGACCTCACTTTTCCAGTGTTGTTAACATTTTGGGTTCGTTTGAGTCGTGATTTTTATTTTTTGTTAAACCCACATAACTTCCCTGGTGTGTGTTGCTTTTTGTTTGTGGAAATCCTCTGCTGTTACAAGGACAGGTGGAGTGCGAGAAGGGGCAGCTGAAGTTAAGATTTTTGATGGCAGCCCAGGATACAGGGCTTGGTTTCTTAGTTGTCTCTGAAGCGTGTTCCTCTTGTCCTTGACTGAAGCTGAGCACAGAAGTTTTGTTTGGTCTGTTGTGTTTATTTTAGCTTTGGTCAGTGTTAGGGGTAGTAGAGCATGTGGTTTTACACTGGGAAGGTAAACTTTGTATGAGTTTTGTATCTGTGTAGATCATACCTTACAGTAGCAGTTGGTTTCTTTGGATGACATAGGTGAGTTCTGGAAACTACTAAACTTACATTTTAATAGTTGCAGAAAGTGGTCTAAATTGTATCTTTCTTACATAGAAATTTTACCCTTTGGTCAGTGTTTTTTGCACAGTCTGAAGAAGTAATTAAGAAATTATGTGAGATTTCAGAAAACTTTGCAACAGCCACCACAAATTAGAAAACTTTCTAGTATATGATGACTGTGGGCTATAGTGAAAATGGATATGGATACCAGGAACGGGCAGAGATCACTTGTGACATAAATAGTTCCCTGGCAGCCTAGAATAGTTGTCTGGCTGATACTTCTCTTTTCATAGTTTAAAAGAAGTAGTCTATGCCTTGTGTGACGAGTTTGGCTTTTCTGTTTTTGTGTCTGTGGGTGCTGACGGGAGGAAGTGGTGTGCAGAGGTTCTGTGCTTTAGATTGGACCCTGTGGTCATGTGGGCTTTCCTTTTGCGCAGCGTGAGTCATGACAGCCAGTTCACGGGACACTTGCTGCAGTGTGGGCTTGTTGTAAAGGAAGCAATGCTCTGGTTGCCTGTGAGTACACAATGCAAAGTGCCAAAAGAGGGCTATAACCTTTCGGGAAGAGGAGGAGGGAGTGTGTGTGCCTGAGCAGTTTCCTAGAGGCATTGACATTCTGTAACCTTGCATTTGGGGTAAAGTGACCCTTTGGGCAGAAGTGACAAATCTGGTAACAACTGTATATTTATTCTGTCCTTGTTGTTACACTCCAGCTAGAACTTCCAAAGGTTATAAATTCCTCATGACATCAGAAAGCTGTACAAGGAGTGTAGGGGATGTGGCAGGGGGTAACTGCACCTTTCTGTCAAGCTTTAATGTGTAGGTAAATGTTACAGCTTATATATGGGGAAACACATGCTGCTTTCAGTGCACCTGTGTAGTCTATTCAGTGTCTCTCTTCTGGATCCTGCAGCTGTCTTGCACTGCCTGAAGAAATACCATGCCCTGCTTGGGGATAGACTGGATGAAGAATTAAAGCAGGGGGAGCCTTGACTGAAGAAGGAAAGCTATAGACACATGACGCATTAACAAAACTTCGGGGGGACATTAATAGGTTAAGTGTAACTTTATGTTAATGAAATTTGAAGGCAGCTGTTACTTGTGAATCTTTGTTGTTTGTTTGTTTTTTTTTTTAATGTAAGGGTTATCCTCATAACTTCAGATGAGTGTTTTCTGTTTATGCTTGCCTGTAAGTAGCCTAGGAAGAACTAACACTCTAGCTTACTGCCTGGTTAAGTCAAGACCCGATTGTGCTTAGTGTAATTTAACATGACACTTGGTCTGAATGTGACGCTATATTTCTGTGTTAGGTCTTTGTCTGTCTGACTTGCATTCTGGTGGAAAGACCACAAACTCTCTAGAACACATTTACAAACTGGCTAGGAATTAGTTAGCTTCATTACTAGTATAAAGTTAAGTTTCAGTAGCCTTAAGATGATGCTTTTCTATTAATGAAAAAAATCTGATTGTTTCTAGGAGAGATGGAAGATGACCTGTGTCTGTTTTTCTCTGGACAAAAGTTATTGCTTCAATCCTGTATTACATACACTTCTAACTGTAGATAATGTTGCCTTCTAAAGCTCTGCTGCTCTGTTACTGCAGTTAGTACAAGGAGCAGAAGATACCCATAGAGACTTTCAAATTCTGTAATGAGATCAACGTTATCGTAAATAGGGTTGTGGGAATTGCTGTTACTGCAACAAGGCCTTCTTTTAAAGGAAATGAACCAGTTAATAAAAATCACTTAAGTTGCTTTTCACTATAAAATAGAACTTTGTGGTGCTAAATGTGTAACAACTGCTGTTGCATTCTGTACAGATGAGTAACCAGCTGTGTAGTCAAGAGGATCTTTTAATCTGAGGGAGGTTAATACCCAAGATGATCATATTAATGTCCCTTTCATATTTTCCCTTTTATTGATTAGTTATAGGCAAACCAGCAAACATAACTGGCCCTGAATCATCTTTAATATGTGGTCAACATGTTTTGTTCCCCAGCTTGAGGTCATCTCTGAAAAGTATTGGTATCAGCAGTTCCAAGGTGGTGTCTCTGTAATGAGATTTATTTAGGATTATTGATTACATTGTAATTGGTAAGCAATCTGGAACGCTGACAAAATAGCCCTTTAGGAAACTGTAATTTGTAAGAGTTTTGATGCTTTTGTCTGGATCCGTGTGTAGTAAGTGCATGGTGAACCTGTTGCATAATCAGCATATTTTTTTTTAGCAGCTTTAGGAATCTGTGGAAACAAGTAAGCATTGAGCATCTGTATTTGAAAATGCCTGGAAGAGTTCAGGACAACACAATGTGCTCTTCCTCTTAGCTGTTTATATTTTACCCTTTTTCTTTTACAGGGCGGTGGTTTCCACTGTCTGCTTCTTTCTTATGTTGAGTCAAGACTGACTCTCAATTTGTAATTGCAGCTTGACTTACACTTTACAGACTTTGTTTGATCCATCCTGATATGTGCAAGATTCTTCTTTTTTAAAAAATTACAAAATTATGTGATTGATTTATTTTGTTTTCAACATAGTACATTGCATTACCAAGTCAGGTATGTTGTGGGGTGAGGACAGAGAGACTAGAACTGAAGTTTTGCTGCTTCCTGCTAAAAGCTACCCATGCGTAACATTAACTTGATTGTGGTACTAAAGACCTCATCAAAGCTTGGAAACTGTTGTATGCTAACAGATCTTTGGAGAAGGGCTTGGGAAATTCAGTAAATGTATTTTAATCTCAACTGCAAATACCTCAGCACAGTTTTTTTTTCTAGAAAACCACCACCAAACACTGACAAATCTCTTAGTAACCACTTCTGTCAGTCCTGGGCATAACTCTTGTAATGATGAAAACATACTAGTAATTCTGATACACCTTTAAAATTTTATCTGATGACAAACTTATAGAAAGCACTGCTGCTCTACTTGCTTGCACTTTCATAGATGACTGTTTCTCTTCATGGTACAAGTACAGCTGATGATACACTTCAGAGACCTCACGTTCTGTTCAGATGTGCTATTGGTATGTCACAACACTAAGATAAAACTCCAAGTTTATTATTACTATTTAAAAATAAATTATTTGAATTCTGGTCTTGGTAGGTACCAAGCAACAATAATAGAACCTGTCCCTGAAGTACATGAATGCTCTAGCAACAGCACCCCTTACTTTGATTATGCAGTTGTTTTTTTACCGTGGATTGCAGTCTATCTGACTCGAGCAATTCTTATTTTCCTGGTGTTTTTTTTTAAAACCCATAAAGCACATTGTTGTGTGAATGAGATCAAGGAAGTCTGTGGAAGTATGACAACTGAAGTTGCATTTAAGTAAGATCTTTAGAAAGCCTCCTTGTATAAGCCATGCAATTCTCCATGGTAGGTAAGACACCTGTTGTCCTGAAAAAAATTACACCAGAAGAATTCCAAAGCCTACAGCCATGGTATCAATCATTATGCCATCAAAGTATAGCTGATACCCTTTCATCTAGTGAAAGTGATGGCATTTGTTTCTTAGCACTGGAATTGGGGAAAAAAATCAGTGACTGACCCTTTGTTATAAAACGGCCAGGTATTTTGGAAAGACTGGATTCAGTTCAGGATAACTCTTAAAGTTTCATGACTTTTACAAAACCAGAGACAAGATGGTTTGTGTTTTTGTTTTATTTTTTATTATTAGTTTTTTCCCCACAATTTATAGATTCTTTTGAATTTCCCACACTTGTTTATTATGAGATTGTGTCTGGCCTGTCAAGAGATAAGCACATTTCCACATTGCTTGAAGGGTAATTGCTGTTACTTCTCTTTTTTACGTTTTGTCTGATGGCTTAAAACCTTTGAAATGGTCTAGATTTATGATCCATTTTAGCATTAGAAATTTGTGTTTGCTACCTTTTTTTTTTTAACCTCCTGGTTCTTTAGCTCCCTATTTTTGAGCACTGGTTGGTTATAGTTTTTCGCTGTCTCTAATGTTGATCAGCGGGGTCAACAGCTCAGTTAAGTTGCAGCTAACGGTGCTCCCACTAAAAAGTACATATTTGATTGGGGGATGGGTTATTTCTTTGCCTTCTGTTCTGAATAAACCTGTTCTTGACATCTAAGGATTTCAGTTTTTTTAAGACTTAGTTTAGTAGCAAATACTTAGGCTTACTAATGAAGTTTATCAGGGCAAAAATAGAAGTTGTAGCACTGAAATAATGAAAGAAACACAAATGGAAAGTGTTTTTACTTGCCATGAAATAACCACTTTTGCCTGACTTATCAGTGGTCATGGTGGTAGCATATCTAATATGGAAGCAGGAAGCAGGTGAAATTAACTGTTCTTTCCATCCAAGGCCGTTTGCATGGAACAAGTGATTTAAGGAACTTCTTTTCTTTCTCATTGGCTTCTAGCTGGTTTTCCAGGAGAATCATTCTCAGCCAGCAAACAAAAAATTAGAGAGTTCGGCTGTTGTTGCTTTCAGGTCTACTATAGGTGGGTTTGTTTGTTGTGTTGTGTTTGGTTTTTTTAGTATCCCACAATATCATAATGCATAAGGTAACATAAATGAAAACTGTCAGGTTTTGCCTCATCATTTACATCAGGAACCTGACATGGGACTGAAGGTGGAAGATTAGATGAGACTGTTGAATAGATCTACCCTTGTGAAAGGGGAAGAATTGGGATCCTCCCAGCTCCAAAAAGAGCACAGATGTGTTACCTGGTGTTTGTGAAATGGATCTTCTGATCTTACAACAATGTTCTTCTTGCTTCCTAAAGGTAATGGGGTTTTTTTTGGTAGGTTGTGTTGACTCAAATGAGTCCAAGTGAGCCTCCTACCTCCTTGTGCAGTAGGATTGTATCTCTTAAAGAGATACCATATTTGTTAGCAGCAAACTATAGTGATCTTTAGTCTAGACTGAACTGAAGCTTCTGTGAAGGTTAGCCAGTCGTGGAAAGTTAAACTTCGTGAGAGATGGCTACTTCTGAGCTAGAATGGGTGAAATGTCACTAGCTGTGAAATATTAACTTTGCCAGAATTGATAAGACCAAGTTTTTTGTATTTGAGTCGTAGGGAGGCTAGTGACTTTAAAGTTGCTCGGGCCTTGGCTGCATGCAAGCAAGTTGAGAGAGTAAACATTTGTTCTGTTTCTGAGCACTGTTACTGTCTGAAAGAACCCCCAGCTTGTGTCTCTGAAACCTCTCGTGTCTTTACCTCTTCTATTGAATGAAAAAATTAACTGAAGAGTCTATTTGGAAGCTGATAGGAGTTTGCTAAATGTTTGTTGCTAATCCATATGACTGGAAGTAGGAAAGTCTTTACCAGCTTTGTGTTTCAACAGTGGTATCTTACCCATGTCCAGTGTCCTGGAAATTACAGATGTACCTAGTACTTATGCGCTATGGTTATCTGTCAGAAGAATTAAGTCTAGAAGAATGTAACAATTGTCTTACCAACTTCATAAGACTTTATAATAAATAGCATACTAAAGTTCTTTTTTATTTTAATGAGGTTTTATGTAATTCCAGTGAAACAATTCAGTGATGAAGTTTTTGTAAAAAGTTTAACTAGCTGGACACAAAGTTCTTATAAGACATGTCTGCTGCAAGAAGAATTAATTTGGTTGAGTAATCTTTCTTATGGCTAGAGAGGACCAGCTTACAGTGCCTTCCCTTACATGGTGTCTATTTTGAGAAGAGTGGTTGTGTATTGTTGCTACCTTCTCAGTCTTCTTAGTCACCTTCACGTTATTCTCAATCATTCTTGATACAGTATGAAAAGGAAGATGTATCCAGCCAAGTTGCATCTGTTTGTATCTATTTTTCAGTTTAGAATTGCTTCACAATTGGTTTTGTCCAATGAAGTTGATCAAGAATAGCAACATATGCCATCTCCTCAGAGATTTTTCCATGAGGAGTGTACTTTGGTGCATTTGTACGGGACTTTGAACTCCTGAATGAGCATGTGATTTATTTGTTTTCTGTGTTGGGATTTGTTTGTTTTCCTGATGCCGCTCAAACAAATACAAACCTGAGTGACACTCCTTTGGGCTCAGGGGTGTCTGAGGGTGTGTGTGTGAGATGGAGAGAAAAGATGGTCAACTAGTTTAAAAATTAAGAAAAAAAGCTTTATTACAGCAATGAAGTTCTATGCTGCTACCCGATTCCTCTGCCTCTTAGAAGTGCTCTTTGTGCAAAAATGACTGCAGGTCAAATAGCAGGAAGGTGCCAGTGTAAACAGTAAGAGAAACCACCTTGGTGTTCAGCCAACTTTAACTGAAACTGTACTCTTGCTTTTTATGTGCAAAATGTTGGATATTTCAGTCATGAGGGAGAGGTATCATTTAAAACAGCACAAGCTCAGCCAGTTGTGTTCAGAACAAGTGAGACTGATGTCAGTTTACTAAAGTGTGGCTGCCTTGTGCCCCATCTTTAAAAGTAGTTTCAGAAAAGCATTCATCTTGTTGCTCCCTCTGTGTATCCAATCTGACCCACAATGACTGACATTGCTGAATGCAATTCCTTCAGTTGATGTTCATGCTCAGTCCTGACCTGGTTTATACAGTGTGGCTACTATGCTGTTTAAGACTTGTCCAGCTTGCACACAGCTGAAAGCCAAGTAGGAATTGTCCACTTTATCAAGTGGGCAATTTGATTAGTTGCATTTCGTTATGGCAGGTAGTTCCATTACAAACATCTGTTCTCTGTTAAAAAAAAAAGGTGGATTTTCTTTAAAGACTATGTTTTCCTATGTCTTCTGATAATTCTGAGGTGACCCGCTGCATTGAAAGGCCACTGCTTTCCAGACTGTGATGGAGAAACCCTTGTTTTGTGGGTATTGACATCTGATTTTTTAGCTAAGTGACACTGAAGTTGGATTACTAACTGATCAGCAACTCGTTACTTAACCAAATTTCTAGCAAAGCTGGATTCTACTTTCCCAACTCCTGTTTTCTTTTTGGGATATGGAGGGGTTTATCTGACCAGGTCACTGACATTAGTAAAGTTCTTGAATGTGGCTACGTGGGTAAGATTTGAGTAACTAAGTGTGAACTACTGAGCTTGATCTTTGGCTTTTGACAGCTAAGGTTCTTCATCTGCCATGGAAAACATCTAGCAAAACACAGCTCCTCCAAAACAGCCACCAATCAGCCTACTCAGCTCTCTGGAAAACCACTGATAATTTATGCAAATATTCTTGAGAATGATTTTTAAAAAGCCAATGGGTTATATTTGCAGTTCAAACCAATGAGTTTGAAATAATACATAAGCACAAAAATATGTGCATTTTTTTCTTTTAGATAAATTAATCTTGTATTTTAGCTTTTATGTAAGAATTGGTTATACTGAGAACGGAAGTTGTGCATTTCAATTCGGTTCTTGCTGCCTCAAGGCTGTTTCTGTCTCTGGGAAGAGGAAATGGTTTTCCTCTTTTGTAACAGCTACATTGTCTCCTTCCCCTTTTGAACTCTGTGTTTTTCATGTGTTTCTAGGATACAAATCATTAAGACCAGGATCCAGTGTCACAGAGGCAAATAAAATGTGTGTAGGTAATGGAGAAGAAGGGTTTGGGAGTGCCTTCTTCCTCTACTCTCCCATGTTGTTTTGCTGCCAAGACAACATTGAAACACCTTTTCTGTCATATGTTTGGGGATTTTTGACAATAAGTGTTAAGACATAGTTTAATTCCCAGGTTACTTTTCTGTTCTGCTAGTTATATATATAGTTATATATATATAGTTATATATAATGTTATATATATGTTATATATGTTAATCTATATATATGTTATATATATAGATGTTATATATATATAGTTATATATAAAGTGGACTAATCTTTTCTGCAAGAAATGGCTATGTCAAGTCTAATGAATTGGTAACTAAAAGTTGCAATTTTTAAGCTCTTCATAGTAGAAAGTACTCGGTATTCTGAATAAGTATTAGGAAGTGAAAAGCATCTATGTTTGTGAAATGAAAAGAAATCTGAATGTTATTTTGCTCATCAGTGCTAATTCTTTACATGAATACTTCATTAATTAGCTCAAGATAAGTGGCATATTAGTTTCAGGGTTCTGCTGTACTGCTGAGAATTACATTCACTCTTAACACCTGGAAAAATACGCGGTCCTAGGTGATGTTTTCTCATGCCATTGTCGATTTAGGCAACAGTTGAATTCTGTCCTTATGTGACACATAAGGACATTGATCTGATGGTTAGGACATAGGAAAGGTGTCCATTACAGATTATGCTTCATAGCTCAAGTTCTTAGAATTACTTTTTGGTTTTGTTTGTGCTTGTTGTACCTGAAGTTTGTAGATGTGTGTAGACATGTTACCTTCTCTTACTGCAGATGAGTAATAAAAACAATTTTTCTTAGCTGAATGTATTTATTTTTAACTGAGCAGTATCTCAAGCTGAGCTTTCACAACTTCTAGATGAGTGAGCTTGCACTGTTCACCTCCATCATTCTTTTTGTGAAGAAGTCATTTCCGATATTTCGTGCTTCAGTGGAGTGGTTGGGGAGTGGGTGTTGGTTAAAGCAACAAGGTCAAATCCAGGTATGTGAAAAAGATACTTTGTTACAAGGAGAATGAGCATACTTTTGCTGGGAAAGCAGCATTTGGAAACTACTTGGAAAGGAATATATATGTGCATTACTGTTTTGATTCTATGAAGGGGATTCTGACAGTAAATTCGGTAGTGTAAAAGCATTGGTGGCTCAAGTTATAGCACATACAGTAATGTCAGAACTACAGAGAAATGCTCCTTGTGTAACAAAAACGGTCTTTCATGAAACTTGGCTGGTGTCAAACCTAGTAGTTTGTGCTTAGCTGAACTGTTACGCTGTGTGCTTTTCAGACTCTTAATTTGGAGACATGAAAGACAGTGTCTGTGGTTGTTCTTGCTGGTGTGCTCCAGTAGTTAGCACTCTGCCTGAAAGATGTGAATTTGAGATAGCAGAAAACAGGCATGATGAAAACTAAAGTTTACAAGAATCCAAAGAGGTTTTGCCTGGTACTGATTTTGTTTCTGTGAGTTTGTTTGTATGAGCCAGAGATAGTAAGTACTTCTGCTGTCCTGCTTTTGGTGAATCAAAGATTGGAATTTTAAGTAGCTTTTAAAGTAAATCATGTGTTATAGTTCTTAAACTATTTCATGGGATCTTTTCTGTTATCTTACATGTTTATTGATATTTAAGAAGGCTGAATTATAGGAAAGTACAAAATTTTACAGTTGAACACTAAAACTTGTTTTCTGCTGGTTGCAGATTAATTTAGGGATTATGTGCTGTCCTGGTTTCAGCTGAGATGGAGTTAATTTTCTTCTCAGTAGGTGGTGCTTGCTGTGTTTTGGATTTGGTGTGATAACAATGTTGATAAAACACAGATGTTTTTAGTTATTGCTAAGTAATGTTTATATTAAATCAAGGGCTTTTCAATTTCTCAGGCCCTGCCAGCCGGAGGGCTGAAGGGGCACAAGAAATTGGAAGGCGACACAGCCGGGACAGCTGACCTGAACCAGCCAAAGGGATATTCCATATGGTATGACATCATGCTGAATATATATAAGCTGGGGCAAGAAGAAGGAAGGGGGAACATTTGGCATTACGGCATTTGTCTTCCCAAGTAACAGTTATGTGTGATGGAGCCCTGCTTTCTTGGAGATGGCTGAGCACCTGCCTGCTGATGGGAAATGGTGAATTAATTCCTTGCTTTGCTTTGCCTGCATGTGCGACTTTTGCTTCCTCTATTAAACTGCCTTTATCTCAGCCCACAAGATTTTTTACTTTTATCCTTCCGATCCTCTCCCCCATGCCACTGTGGGGGGAGTGAGCAAGTGGTTGCGTGCTGCTTAGTTGCCAGCCAGGGTTAAACCGCAACAAGTTAACAACAGGAGTTCATACTGAATTTATTGTCAAAATGACCTTTCTGTCTGTCTTAGGATTGTTGCTTTCCATAATACAACCTTAACCTGTGTGTTTGATTTCTTTGATTTTTACATGGGCATCTCCTTATTTGAGACTGACTTAACCATACCAATCTCTTAAAGGGAGTGTAATTTTTCTTATTCTGATGTGTGTTCCACTGATTCTTATGGGTGAACATTTCATTGGCGTTATGTTCATTCTGAGAGTATTGATTAAAAATTGCATTGAACAGAAAGAAGCCTTGGAGAAATTCTGTTAGAAACAATTGCTGTCTTCCACTGATAACTGCTTTTCCTCTTGGTTACTCAGCTAACTCTTAACATACTATATGTTTTATCAGATATCTCTTAGAAGCTAGATCAGCATAGCATGTAAAAAAAGGGCTTGTCAAGTCTGAAGAGTTTGTCTTTACAGTTCCTTCCATGAAGAGAGGTTTTTAATATTCTCAGATCATAATTTTTTGTTCCAACTGTGTCAACTCTGCTGCAATTATTTCTTAATTAAATACCATTTTTGTGGCTTTTTATTTTGGTGGGGTTTTTTGTCTTGTGTTTTGCTTTTTTCCTGAGATTGTTGTGATGTTAACCAGTTCACAGTAACTGAGGTCTTGCAGTTGCTTGTTGCTTGTTGTGATGGTAGCACTGGGCTGTTCTAGCAATTCTTTTGCTAAAGTTTCAGATTCTACTTGAAAGACTAAGAAAATCCCAGTATTTTTATAATGCAAATGGAAAATGCTGACAAGAAGTGTGTACTGGGAGTCAGCTTGCAAGTCTGGGGGATTTGCTAATTTTGTTGCTGTTTATTGGGGAGATTTTCCAGCCTCTGTTAGCAGTTCTCAATTAAGTCAACTAAGGGAAGAGATGGTATATTGTCCTCTTGTATCCTTGAGTAATATTCTTAGGATCTTGCATACTGCTATAAAATCCTCTGAAGTTTTAAATGCCCAGTGATTTTAAGTTGTTGCTTCTGTGGGCCTGGAGTTTAAAACTCTTAGCCACCAGTTTCTTTGATTTAATTTTTAATGTATTCCTGGCTAAGGCTAATAAATATTTATGATGTTGCATAGAACAAAAAAAAAAAGAGTATATACCTCGACTTTGTTCAAAAAATATATATTTTTAAAAAAAAATTCTGTCCCATTTTGGTAATAGAACTGTATGGTGGCTACTGACTTGCAGAAACTGTCTGGAAGCTGGTTCCATTGTACAAACAAAGTTCATATGGAAGGCCCCTCTTCCATAGTCTTGGTATGAGTCTAGTATGAGTGTTGTAAATCAGTTCCTCCTTACACCTCCCCCATTCTCTCCCCATGGTCAAACTTTTTTCCCTGTATTCAGTATTATCAAGGAAAGAGATTTAGTCCATATGCCCCCACGCACTGTGTAGACTGTTGCCGTTTCAGCTAGGTCTGGGCAGTTTTAGCCAGAGGTAGTAGAGCGCATCTCCCTGGCATTAGGAAACTGCTTCTGAGCTTGTCAACCAAGTTTAATTAAAAATCCCTTAATTCTTGTAAAATTAATCCCTGTACAGAATGAAGTTAACTCTTGGTGACTGGTCACAAGTGGTGCTCCTCAGGGCTCAGTCCTGGGGCCAGTCCTGTTTAATGTCTTCGTCAGTGATCTGGATGGGGGGACTGAGTGCACCCTCAGTAAGTTTGCAGGTGACACCAGGCTGGGGGGAGTGTTGCTGTCCTTAGGGCGGGCAGGCTCTGCAGAGGGAGCTGGGCAGGCTGGAGCGACGGGCCGAGGCCATTCCTGTGAGGTTCAACAGGGCTCAGTGCCGGGTCCTGCCCTTGGGTCACAGCAGCCCCACACAGCGCTACAGGCTGGGGCAGAGCGGCTGGAAAGGGCCTGGTGGGAAAGGGCCTGGGGGTGCTGGTCCACAGCCGGCTGGGCATGAGCCAGCAGTGTGCCCAGGTGGCCAAGGCGGCCAGCAGCACCCTGGCTGGTACCAGACACAGTGTGGCCAGCAGGACCAGGGCAGCGATGGTCCCCCTGTCCTGGGCACTGGTGAGGCCGCACCTCGAACGCTGTGTTCAGGTTTGGGCCCCTCACTGCAAGAGGGCCATGGAGGTGCTGGAGCGTGGCCAGAGAAGGGCAACGGAGCTGTGCAAGGGTCAAGAGAACAAGGCTTATGAGCAGTGGCTGAGGGAACTGAAGCTGTTTAGTCTGGAGAAGAGGAGGCTCAGGGGGGACCTTAGTGCTCTCTGCAACTACCTGACAGGATGCTGTAGACAGGGGGGTGTCAGTCTCTTCTCCCAGGTAAGAAGTGTCTGGACAAGAGGGAATGGCCTCCACTTGGGCCAGGGGGAAGTTCAGATTGGGTCTTTGGAACAGTTTCTTCATTGAAAGGGTGGTCAAGCATTGGAACAGGCTGCCCAGGGAGGTGGTGGAATCACTATCCTTGGAGGTGTTTAGAAAACACATAGATGTGGGGCTTAGGGACATGGTTTAGAGGTGGACTTGGAAGTCCTGGGTCAGTGGCTGGACTTGATGATCCTAAAGGTCTTTTGCAACCTAAACAATTCCATGATTATACGGTAATTTTCATGTGAACACAGTGAAGGATGTGTTTTACTTCCTGTTGGTTTGAGAAATTTTGATCTCTTAGTGGAGCCTTTATGTAGAATCCAGCCACTGACTTCCAAATGGGCTGCGGTGCTTCCCACAGACAGGTGTAGGCAGAAAGTGTGCAGGGTGGCATGGCTGTTGATAGAGGCTGTGTTTGCTGTCTATCACCTTCACCTAGCATTCATTTTTTGAGGGGAAGGATGGTATGGGGCTGAATTACAGAAGACAAAAATAATTACATGTACTCATATTTGAACAGAAATTTGGATAAAAGTATCAGGATAAAAACGTCTCGGTGTATGTGTACTTGATAGATATGTAACTGTCTTCATAGATCCCCGTGCTTTGCAATATCTTAGTATGTGGGCTTTCCAGGGAAGGGAGTTACTGTTAAATTTATGGTTCTTCAAATCTTTTTTTTTTTTTTTAAACTGTGCTCTATTTAGTACCTGCAAAACAAAGTTGTGGCTAGGCAGGTGTAAATGTGGTATAGCAACAGTATTTAATTTTGGTTAAAATGTGTGGTCTCGTTTGTCTGTTGATTCAATGTGCAGCCTTACTAATCTTATGTTGATACTTCTGAGATAAGGCTGCGCTTCCCCCCAGCCTGCCCAATCCAGTATGGACTTCAAATCATGGCTAGTGTTTCTAGATACTATTTGACTTAGTTTTCTGAAGTTATGTTGTTATCAGTGGGGAGAATCTAGATCGTTAATAAATTGGTAATAATCAAGGCAAGCAGTTGTTCCACTTTCCACCACTGTATTACAGCAGTATAGTCACTGATGAACATGCTATAGTAGTTTAAAGGTCTCACTTGCATGTTGTTTTTCATGAGGCTTTGCAGGTGAATTGTGGTTGGCTGTGAGTGGTTTCCGCTTTTATTGCTAAAGAAACTGTGGTCAGTTTTTCTGCAGTAATACAGTGCCCATTTATGTCGCTGTCTGACTTTCTTGGATTTGCAATACATGAATTGTCTCCAAGTTGTGTAAACTTAATTCTTTTCACACCTGCTCACATCTTGAAAATGATGCATCGTAAAGATGTGAAACACTATAGTGATCTACCAGAAAAAATGAAGATGATCTAATTCAAGAAAACAGTAATTTGGAGACATTTTTACTTTGTCAAATCTTGTACCATTTTTTTCCTTAAATTTGCGGAAAAGTCTGAATCAGTTTGTCATGCCATCTAATGGAAGTTTTACTTACATTTGTGTGAAATTCTTGGATGGATGTTCTCTGGAACTGCAGCATTAGCCAGCATTGTATACTAAGAGACTGTTGTTTAAGTGATACTTTTGGTACCGATGTTAATGTTAATATATTTCTTTTGAGTAGAATGCCTGGAAAAAAAAGCTGTGTTACCCTTTTTGTGGATTTAATTGCAGTTTGTATTTTCTGAAGATTTCTGATGAAACAAGGACATCCTGGAGCAGGACCTCTGGGACTTGCTGCAGGATGGACCAGAGTCAGGTGAAGGAAATGAATGAAGGACTGTTAAAACCTCAGTCTCTGTCAAGTCTCCCCAGCCATGTAAATAAAGGAAATTGTATTCCTATGCTAATACTGCTGAAGTGTAGAGGTCACAAATATGGCTGATATAGTTGCACATGACTTTAGGCTTGAAAGAGTTTTTGTACGGCCTATCATCAGTTATTTATTTAAATTAAGTAACCTGCTTTTCTGTAGACTGAAATGAACAAGCGCCTCTAGAAATTTATGACATTTCAGCTGTAGCAGCTGGAAGTTGCAGTGTTGGGTTGAGCAGTTTAGGATGGGAACTTTACTAGGCTTTAACCAAATGTGCAAGAATGTGTCTATCTATGTTTTTGGGCTGCTTCTGAACTGTGAAGAATGGATAAACTTTATCAATGACTTGATCATTTTTTTTATTGATATAACACATTATGCATACCTATACACATTTGTATATTATATACAGCTTGAAGTCTTCAGGGTGCTCTCTGTATTTTGTGTAACACTTCACTTTTTTTTTTTCCCTCTTCCCCCCCCCCCCCCTTCTTGAACAGTCTTGATTTGGAAGTAAATTTTAACAGACTGCTGGGGAAAAGTGAATATGTTCTGAGTATTTCTGAAACCTTTCATATTTCGGTATGGATGTGGTGAATCCCAGAACTTCATCTAGGAGGAGCTGTTCTGAGTACTTCAATTCAGTCTCTTCCCTTACATTTTAGGATTATAGAACTTTTTTTGCTGTAATAGGCATGGAATGGAGTAGAGGATGACTGCTTCTCTTTTAGTGCCTTCAACTTTCTTCTATATATAGGGAATCTGTGAGTGTGTAGAGCCAACCACAAACTTGTGTGAGACAGTTAAGGACACGAAAACAAGCTTATCAAGTTGATTGCCTTCTAATACATACCCATTTTGCATGTGGTGGGAATGGTAAAGCATGGAGAACTTCAGAAAAACTGCTTTTTTTTAGCCTGGAAGAAGTCACCTTCAGCAATGTTTTTAGCTCTATTGACAGTCTCTTCAGAGGCTGTGATTATTCCCAAGAATACTAAGTTTATAGTTAATCTTCTAATGTTTAGACGTGTTTCACCAGTGTGAATAGCAGGGAGCAAAATTCAGTAGCAGCCAGGCAGAGGTGGCCCTTACCTAAACAGGCTGTGAGTTACCTCTCCCTTTCTTCTTGTATGTAGCTGCTGCTCTTGGGTTTGAAAGAGGTTCATGTCACAGATATTTTTACAGCTTTATTGTTACTGTTCTTTGTAAGTTCCTGACAGTTAAACGTACTGTGACTTTTGCTTGTCAAGTTTGTTCTCTTAGGAAAAATGGAGGTGTGCTCAAAAAGCTGTCAGTGTGTTTTGTTTGTTTGTTTTTCTGAATATCTCCTCTTGTCTCTAGAAGTGGCTCCAGGAGGCAAACAGTTTTCAGAGAAGCACTCTTCTAGAAGACTGATGATTTCTGTCAGTGTCTGGGGGAGACATGAGTAACAAGGTTTCTGTCCAGGGTGTTTGTTCCTGTTGGTTTCTGTTCAGCTTTTCAAAACTCAGTTCAGCTCTACTGAGATCAGGCTTCATTTTATTGGCCTCTGAAGTTGATTACTGTGTTCTTCATGGTAGGTCTTGTTCTGCCCCCTATAGTATCGTCAGCCAGCAAATTTAGCTTGAAAGAGAGCATTTGGGCAGTCTGTTAATAACATTTATTTAAATATATTCATGTTACTCCTTGGTAGTGGCAGCTGGAGGCAATAAAGAACATGCAATTGCAGTGGTTTAAAACTGACATAATAGTATATTCTATCTGTGAAGGATGAAGTTTGTCCTTTTGCAATAGTTAGGTTTTTTTCTTCAGAATAAATTTTTTTCCTCAGTTAAAAATACAAGTAAAGTAATGTTTTCTGGAGGGTGGATCACGGTCCCATAGTGTACTGCTGAATTTTTCTTGTCCCAGAGAAACAGTATCTAATGCATCATTATAATGCTTGATATTTATCAGCTGCATTTTCTGGTGAGTTTGCTGAGAAATGCAAAATGAATGAAGCGAAGGTCTGTCTTCTGAAGTGTTGCTTGAATGTTAGCTTCAATCTCGTGTTATCATGCTTGAGGTAATTACCACCAAAACACTAATCCTCCACCTTACTGCCAGTGAGTCTAACAATATTCCAAGTGTGTGGGTTGTCTTAGCTGAGTGGACAGTCTTGAAGTAAGCTGCAGTTGGTGTTTTGAGAAGGCACTTAAAGTTGTTTCTTCTGTTAGTGTTGGTTTTGGTTTGAAAACTTCTTTTTGGAAGCTTTGATGCAAGCGCTGTAGTGCTTGTATTGGTGGTTACAT
The DNA here is from genome assembly GCF_023634085.1 of Falco cherrug. Taxonomy (NCBI): domain Eukaryota; kingdom Metazoa; phylum Chordata; class Aves; order Falconiformes; family Falconidae; genus Falco; species Falco cherrug. The sequence continues at coordinate 35,153,665 of NC_073720.1, read as the reverse complement.
ACCTTGAGGATGCTCTGTGAGATTTGTATTATCCTTTGCACACCAAGTCAGTGTTATTCCTGGGATATGTTACAATTTGGAACAATTTGTTCCATCATGCTTCCAGTTTTTATGATGGAAAGAGTAGCCATAAATGGGAAACAACTAAGTCCTTGAACAGAAACTAAGGTAGCAGTCTTTGGCTTGGAAAATGGATGATCTGGATAATAAACCAAAGATTTTTTCAGTGTCTTAAGTGTCAAGGAAAGAGCAAGTGTGAATAGATTCTTCACTGTGTTTCAGTTGAAAAGCTAGAGAATGTTAAACAAAGGTAGTAGGAGCCAGGTTCAAGTAGAAATTATTATTTGCACAAAATGGCTGGCAGACTTGTGAAATTCCTTGCTGAGGTCATTACCTCTTAAATAAGAAGTGTACATGGGATCACAGGGAGACTGGACCCGTACTTGCAACAGAGATCTACTGAAAATCACTAGATGGACAAACCACTTTAAGGCCTGGAATCCCCTGAGTTGCCATAAGGCTGCAAAGTGTGGGGTGAAGGGAAAGATGCAGGAGGGAGGGCTGTTTGCCCTGTTGCCTCTGCTATGCACTTCTACAGACCAGTTTTGGAAACTGGATAGAAAAAAAGATGATCCTTGAATTGAACCACTCTTATGTCTGTGTATCTCTAATTTGAAATTTGAACCTAGGTTTGAATCTAGGTGGAAAGATATATCTTCCAGATGTTGACCAAACTGGTCACATAACTCCTGCTAATGCATGAGCTGGCTGTATATGCATGTCATCTATAATGCATCCTGGACCTAGTATATATACTCTAGCCAACCTGCATATCAGCTATACACTTAAAACACTTCATTTTTTATTTTTTTTAATGTGTAGATACACTGGTCAGCTAGTCCATCCTGGATGCATCAGATGGGCTGCACGAACTCCTGAGGTATAAGTCTGCATTGCTCTCTGTGATTTACATGGTGGAATTTTTGGAGTCTGAAAAGGAAGAGGTCTTTGGTTTAAGTTAGCTGTAGTCAGATGTACTGGGCCTACAGGAAATGTGTGTGTCTGGGTAATGCTTTGCACTGAAAGCGTAACAATAAGCCAGTAGACTGTGAATGTTCTGATTATTACTGTACTATATTATTACTGTATAATATTACTACTACCACATTATTCTGTATTATAATATAATGTGTTATCTATACTAATATGCTATTATATATTTTATTATTATATAATACTATTAATTTATTACTGTAAGTTGCAGAATTAAGTGCTATCTGGTAATGATAACACTCTGCTGTGTTACAGAGTTTCAAATCACATGCACATTTGATTCAGTTTTCTTTTCTTTTGCAGGAAAATTTTGAAGATGCTTTTGAAAACATCCCTGTGTAAGTAGAGTTGTTTAAAATGTGTATGCTTTTATTAAAACTACTTATACAGCAATGAAATACCATATGCACACCATTCCAGGGAAGCATAATTTTATATGCGCTGACTACATTTGCATTTTCCAGCACATTTAAGATCCCCAGGAGCTGGGAAATGGAAGTGTAATTAGGTTGATACATGTGATGAAGTATTTGTCAACAAATGTGAAAGTTGTAAAGGATTAAAAATAGCATATTTAGTAACTTCTGGTCACATAGTGATAGCTCTGAACATCCTGCATGGTAAAAAAAAAAAAAAAAAAAAAAAGACAGCACAGCATTAGAGGAAAAGCTTTCTAAAACAGTTCTAGACCCAAGAGCAGTAGCTTTAGACTGAATTTAATTGCCAAAATATCCATGGCCTTGGCAAATTATACATTACAGGTTTGATAGACCCTGTATTTGTATCTTACCTAGAGTAGTAAGGTCTGTTCTCCATGTAAAACTTTAGTTGAAAAATTAAACTTAGCACTTCCTGAGGCTCAGAAGGAAGGAAATGAGAAGTTTTCAACATGAGTATATCAGATTCTTATGTTGATTACTTTTTCTTTCTTTGACTCTAGCATGTATGATCTCTGCTGTATGATCAGTTAACTTCTCTTTCTGGCACTTGTTTCTCTCAGGACAGGGAAGAAAGTGACTCTAATATTTACTTTATGAGAATATTTATCCAACACTCACTCCTGTGAGGGTGGTGTTTTGTTGTTTTTATTGATAGCTGAGCTGGGCATGAACGTTTATTATTGGCATGCAGAGATTTGAGTTGTTCTTCCTGAATCTCTCTTCTGTGCTCATAGCTGTCATATAGAGACTTTTTATAGTGTAGAAGTTAGACTGGTGGTAGTTTATTCTGCCTGGTATTGCTTCTGTCTGTAATAATCATTATACAGAAGAGTAAATGCAGGATGATGGAGAGAATATTAGTGGGACAGAAATAGTGTAGTTTACTTGTCTCTAGCTGAACGTCTCTAACTGTGGTTGACGTCCTCGCCCGCTGGCCAAAAATGCAATGCATGTGCTGTTACATTGTTGCCTGATTCTGGTATATGCATATTCTAAAACTAACTTCCGTTTGTTCGGGTTTGACAGCCTTTAGTTCAGCCTGTTTCAGTAACATAGGACCACCCACAGTTCTTGTTCAGATGGTCCTACACAAGCCGAAGAGATAGTACGACATGAGTAACTACATTGGCTAAGCTCTTGCTCATCCTTGCAGATGTCCTCACGACCTGCTTACCTCTCCTGTCACCCAGCTGTACCTGTGCCCTCCTTGCTCCTGGATGGGCAACAGATGGCTTGATTTTTCAGCAGGCCAACAAAACAGAATATTCAGTATTACACTGTAGCCTTTCCCTCAGTGGGTATCCTTCAGGTATTTTTGCACTCTCTAAATATTAATTTTAATTGTTTTTTGAGACCACTGTGTCTGTACCAAATCTGGCTGATTGAAACTGGCCAATAGGTTAAAATATTAAGAGTGTGATTGGACAGTGGACATAATTATGTATGTTGTTTCCTTTGAAAATGAGGTTCATAGAGAGGCAGTTCTGTTTGTGTATTTGAGCAGTAAGAGCAGGATAATCTCAGCTGGAATACTTGATGCTGATAACTTGCTCTATGTTTAGACAATTAGCAGCTCTGCAGTTACAGAAATTATTTAGAAATGTGTGTATTCTTTTGTATCTGTGCAGGATTCTTCACTTGATTAGACTCTATTCTTTTGAAGGTACAGCTGTTTTTAAAAAGTATGGAAGGAACTGAACCTGCCTCACCCCCCTTGGGTCTTTTTGTGGAAGTCTTATCTTCCTTCAAACTCTTTTGAGTGTAGTTTTCGAATGACAGTGGTAGTTTGCCTGAGGGAAAGCCTTTCCCAAATCTAGTGCCACGTGGTTAATTCTAGACAGGGAAAGGTCAGGAATAATGGTAGCTTTTCTGTTAATAACAGAGTAGTATAGTAGTCATATTATTCAATGGTGACATTGAAACAAACAATGATCTTGAACATTATCAACAGCAAAATCAAAAAGTTTCTTTTAAAATTCTCCAATGTATCAATGTTTCAATCTCTTTTATTTTGGATAAGAAAGTCGCAT